>NC_057863.1:68642793-69280293 GCF_019393635.1 Dromiciops gliroides
TAGCGTTTTTCATCTTGAATTCTTCAGAATCATATTGATGTGTTGTCTTGATCAGAGTAACTAAGCCTTCACAGTTGATAGTCATTATAATTTTGCTGTTACTGTGTACCATACAATAGATATTTTTTAAAGTTTACTTCCTACTATATAGTGAGCTTCCAATAAATCATTGACTGAATGCATGAACAGATGACTGTAGACAGGCCTGGATCTGCTCTTTACTCTACAGATATGGATCCTTAGGCTCATTTCTTTTCCCGTTTTTCTTTTCTGCACACAGATCGATTGAAGACAGAGCTCTTTGACGAGAATGCTTTCCTGGAGCAGGTTGTGACAGAGGTAGGAGTTCTGCTATTTCTTTACTCTTCAGTTAACTTTTCTTTACTATTTCTTTCCCCATTACTGATTAGGGACTATGACTTTCTTGATACTTTGCCTCTTCCTGAAAAAATGATCTACAAAGAAGCTGGCTTGGTTTGACAGGTGTAGGTGGTAAGACACAACATGTCTTTAGTTTTTTAATATCAAAAGTAACAAGCAAACTAGCTTTTGAATCCCCCAAAACCATTTATTAGGGGTTCAGAAAATTATAGCAACACAACAAAGATGTTGACCACGTGGCATTGAAAAGTAATTTATCCCTCCTATAGGGATTAAAAACCTTAGCTTTATCATTGTGACAAAGATACTGTTTTTGTTCTTGCGTTTGAGCTGATAGACCCTAGGAATGTCCTCAGCTGGGATTCCTGAGCAGTGACTACAGTGTTCTAGTCTACCCATCTCTGAAGGGTTGGCTTTGAATCAGTGAAGGTTCAAAGCCAGGTGATTTCACATGTCAGTGACCTCTTTTTGAATGGCTTTACGGTGTTAAAGTAGAGCTAAATGTTTACAGTTTTCATAGGAGCTTTGGCCCTTTCAAACTTTGTACTTTACCCCTTGGCTGGCACAATTCAGGCCATGCATTTGGGAAATCCTTATTAGGCCAGTGACAGTGTAGCCTAGTAGTGCAGCTGTGTGAATTCCAATCTTTTCTAAGCCAAGAAGTGTTTATTAAAAGCTTACGATACGTAGGACACTGCTGGGTTCTGGAAATATAAAGACAAAATGACAGGTCCTACCTTTAAGGAGTTTACATTGTCTTGGGCGGGGGGATGATAATACTTTGTCTATATGTGATGATTTGAGGAGGAAGCCAAGAACCATCACAACATTTACCGCAGCCTCTACCTTCAAAGCACCATACAAAGTAAGTATGGTAGATACCAAGTAGATCACAAAAGGCTTCACATAGATAGGAATGGTCCAGGTAACAGTTAATAAGAACCTTAATTAACAAGGTGGTCCAGGGCTAGACTCTGGCCAATCAAGGTAGCCCAGGTGGCATTCCCCCACTGATTAAATTGAATCTTAGTATGTTACAAGCAGAATAACTGCATAATGTATGCGATAAGTGTTGGGTGTCACAAACCAATGTAGGTAATCTTCTCAATATGCAAGATGTGTGTGGTTGGGACTGGAAGTCCTAGAAGCTTCACTATGTAAGGTTTGTAGGGTGTTTTGTTTTTTTTTAATCAGGCATTCAGGGGGCTCTGCGTGACTTCTCTAGTCCTTTGGTAACCTGACTCTCCTATAGTCAATCTCTGGCATATTCTGTATGGTATTGTGAGGGTGGAGTCTGAGGCAACTATGTCGACAGGGTCTGGATTGGGACACTGAAGAATCAGCCCAGTGTAGCACCCTTCGTCCATGTCCCTTCAACTCCTATTAATGCAAGAGGTAGTGGTGGAGGAAGCCGTTATTTCCATTCAATAATCACCTTGTTTTAGTCAGCAGAATGGCTAAATACAGTGTACAAGGGAGCTTATATGGGAGGGGAGAACAGGTAATAGGGGCCTGTCAGGAGGGTCCTGCCTAGGTTTCCATTAATAGATCTACTCTTGTGCATAAAAAGTTTTTAAAAATCTTTCCTGCTCTTGTCAGAACACGTTGATTTTCTTCTTTTCTACCTTTTCTCCACCTGTTCTACACTAAGTACTTACATAACAGACAGTCCTTTATTTTTGTAACTTGGCATTGTCTGTATAGACTACACAGTTTAATACTATATACCACTGTTCTCTAGATAATATTGTCTTATTCACTGTCACGTGTGTGTATTTCTTATCAACTTAGCTCAGTTATAAACTTCTTGTCCACGTGCGCTGTGTTTATCCTCTGTGTCACATAATGCCTAGCATGCTACAAGGAACATAGCAGGTACTCAATGAAAACCTCCTGATTAACTTGGAGCTTGCTGTTCTGCTGTAATATCCTCATGCTTCCCTGCCCCTCCCCCCATTTCCCTTTCTACCTTGGGGTCATTATCAGTTGGCTAAGTGGTGAGCATAGCTTTCCTTCTCTTGCTCTCTAGAACCACAGAAGGCTCAGTCTTTATTGGAAGACAGCATACTGTAATAGAAATAATGCTAGACCTGCAGTCAGGACACATGGGTTTGAATCACGGGGCCAGCACTCATAAGCCCTCTTACGGGCAAGGTGAGAAGAATGCTTTGTATAGACTTAAAATCACTGTATAAATGTAAGCTGGAGAAGGGGAGGGACTGTTAAAGTCAAACTCGGCCTGCTTTGGTCCCCTTGTGCTGAGTTCCTAACGAGTTCCTTTGGCCACAGGTATTAATTGAGCCTGTCTGGTGTGAGGGGGCATACAGTGGCAATGGCAGTGGGATCCAGCTTAGTGGCTCACCTGGCAGCTGATACGTCCACTGCCTAGGTAGGACTTGTCATCTGAGCTACTTTTCCATCTCAGTCTCTCAGTTGAGGGATGCAGGCAATATTCTGGTGGCTAGATTAGCAGCTTGGGGCACAGGGTGTTGTGTGAACAGAGTGAGACTGAGAGTTAGAGCTGTGTCTGGGCCCTTTTTGGAAGTCATTTCTCTTAGAACCTTGGCTTTCCCACCTGTGACATTTGAAGTATGATGCTTGTCTCTGTCCCCCTGTTGGGCAAAGGGCATGTAGGAGTGGAGAGAAAAGGCCCACTGAATCCATAGACCTGCTTGGAGAAGGGGTATTACCCTTCCAAGTTCTTTATGCAACACAGATATTTCAAACTTATAGTATCTTAGAATTCAGAGGGGCCTTATATCATTTAGTCTAGCCTCCCCTCATTTTATAAATGGGATACTGAGACCAGGATAGATTAATTGATTGTGTGACAGTGTCTCACTGTTCCTTAGTGTGAGGAAAATGGCTCCTACAATAATTTTCTGGAACTCAGCGGTGGTGATGTGTCAAAGGCATATTTATTGTCATTCTCACAAGAATGGGCCACCCAGTGTGCAGCTGGTGGGTCACAAAAAATGGAGACTCGAAGGCCCCTTTTATCCCTCGTCCCTAACATGAATGGACCCTTCCCTTTTTCATCATTGGTCCAATTACTCAAGGGTTACAATCTCCGTGCAAAAACCAGCTAATTGGAACACAGTATTTATTAGCTAATGGGGAGGTGATACAGGGACAATTCTTCGATTTCTTCTTTATATGGACACAGCTCAGGAGCAGGCCTAATTGCAGCCAGCTCAGGGTTTCTCAGAACCATGTGCTTTTGTTTGGGGGTGGGGAGAAGAAGGAGACCTTTTTCCTCAAACAGGTCTGGTGGAGTGTAATTTGAATGGTGACCATTATATTCTTATTGAGAGGAGACCAATCCCCATTTCCTCACACTTAAAATCCCTGGCTCCTAACTCCTAATCTCGTGCTCTCTGCTTTATGCCCTATTGCTTTGTGTGGTTCTTGAACATTTTAGAAGGATCTGTGGCAGGGAAAGTATCAAGGCCAATGAAGAGCCCCCTTGGCCTCTTAGAATACCTCGCTATGTATCTAGGGTAACATATAAAGCCACTTGAACTGGAAGGTTCCTCTGAGCCATTGTGGTCCTATCATGACCACCAAATAAATACTCTTCTTGCAGCTCCTGCAAACAGGACACAGTGAGGTCAGGGGGTCACCCAGGGCTGAGCTGGAAGGATGTACCATTAAAATAAGCAACATTGAATAGGAAGATAAACAAACTGTGGACAGAGAGCTCTAAATGAAGGATCGAGGGGGCCAGGGCTGACGTCAGAGGGCCAGGGGGTCAGTAGCTGGGGTCTGTGTTTCCTGAAGGGAATAGAGTTGGGCAGGGGGCCAGAGAGATGATGTTCAAGGGGCAGTAGGGTGGGTAGACTTCGGTGGAAGTGACCCTGGGGGGCTAAGACAGGGAAAAGAACTTGAAGGTTGAAAAGGGCTAAGTTGGGAGCAATAATAAATCTTTGATTTGAAACCCATTTCACCTTGACAGATGACAAATCTTTTCTTTCCTTGTTTGGGCTTCTCTTTGTGATGGCCCTGTCCTCTTTTCCCTGGGATCCCTCACTTCTCATTCTTGGGGGAGCCAGGGAGACCAGCCTATGAGGGACCTGGTGAGAGGGAGCCTGGTAGCCCAGATTCAAGAGGAAAACAAAAGAAACAGGGGTTGGATCGAGTGGCATTTGGCAACACCCCATATGGGACACATCCCAGGCCTAGGAGCCAAGAAGCACCCTCAGGATGGGGAAAAGGACTACAAAGTTAGGGCTGCTTAGTGTCTGAGCAAGAACATAGCTGGGCAGGACTATGAGCCATGGGGAGTGAGTTGGGCTAGAAGAGTGATAGAATGACTAGGCCTACAGAGCTCGCCCTCTCTGCCGGCTCCCTCACAGCAGTTCCCACCCCTTGGCCCTCTCCACGCATCCTCCTTCCCATCTGGTTGCCATCAGGCTGTGTGGCTGCTGGCGGGCTCTTTATTTATTTATCCCAACATAATGGGGTGAGGAGGGAGCTGGCCCAGGCTTGGCATTCCGGGGCCGTGCCACAGAGCCACAGGCGGTTTGCATGGGTGTGTGAGTCACTAGGGCCGCATGCTGCTCAAACCAGACGTGGCCAGGCTCAAAATAGAGCTCCGCCCTCTGCAGCTGGCTGCCCCTGGCCAGGGATCAGCCCTCAGCACTGGAACTTGGGCAGCTTCATGAAGTAGGTTCCTCCAGGGTGGGGGTCCTGGCAAAGGCATTGATGTTAAAGAGCCTGGCCTTCCATATCCCTGCCCCAGAGGTTTTCAACTTCCCATTACAACACCGATTCACCTTGTTTAGTGTGATAACTGAGCCCAGGTCCTGATGGCTCTGATTGAAGGTCTTCTAAAAAGACTCAGTTTCATTTATTGCCTCTTTGGGGTCAATCCCTTTATTCCCCTTTGGTAGTGTTACTCGAGGGTCAACACCACAAGGCCCTGCAGAAGATGTTTGTGCCTGGGTTTAGGAGGGCTGAGATGGGTTTCTTACTTGCCCATAGCCTTTCTGTGTAGCTATTGCTATCTAGTTTTAGTGTTGGGTATGTAGTTAGCCCCACTCTTTGATTTGTAACAGGTAAGCCGCTCAGAGGCAAGCACAGGGTGCTAAAAAGCAAATTGATAACACCTTTCCTTTCATTTTTTGAGTGGCTTAGTTGGCAAAGAGGAGCACGCTGGTGATGCCAAGGGCTCTGTAGGAGTCTCTTTCTTAAATTAGAAAGACTATTTTAAGTCAGACATTGTCTAGTATCTGGGGAACCTTTGATTTTGGTTTTCATTTCCTTATACCTGTATTGTCACTACTGTTGCTTTAGGACTGGCCATCGGGGTGTCTCCAGCTTTCAGTTGAGGTGTTTTAGAAACAATTTTAAAATTTCTTACAATTTCTTTTTGATTGATGCATTTTGCTTTGATGCATAGATATTTACTGACAAGTACCTACACTAATCCTTTTATAAAATGCATTCCTTGAAAAGAGTAGTTTGTCATTAACAAAAAGGAGCAGGACATGTCTTTTACCTTTGGGAATATGGTACTAACATTGACCATTGTGTTTGATTGAGGTTGGGTCACCTCCACATGTTGACTTTATTTACATTGTTACAATTGTGTATATTGTTCTTCAGGCACTTCCTTCATTGCTTCACCTCATACAATTAAGTCTTCTCAGGTTTCTCTGAATTCTTCACATTTGCTATACCTTACAGCACTAACATAACATAGCATGATTTGTTCATTGATTCCCCAGTAATTGGGCACAAGTTTAATTTTCAGCTTTGTATTATCATAATAACTTTTTTTGTGGGGCATTGAGGCTTAAGTGACTTGCCCAGGGTCACACAGCTAGTAAGTGTCAAGCGTCTAAGGCTGGATTTGAACTCAGGTCCTCCTGAATCCAGGGCCGGTGCTTTATCCACTGTGCCACCTAGCTGCCCCCTATAATTTTTTTGTAAAATAAAAAAGTATTTCTCATGAAAGCACGAGGGAGTACTGACCTACTGCAAGAGTTGTAGCCTCCACGGGATGGGTTAGGTATGGTCCAGTGAGTACAGTGATGGAGAGAATAATATGAACTGGGAGTCAGGATTATTTCAGGTTCCTAAAAAAAATCCCTGTATCAGCTTTGGTGAAATGCTTGACCTTCTTTGTATTCTCAGCTTCCCTTTTGTAAAATGGGTGAGTAACTGGGCCTCCCAGCATCCTTTGGTTTCTCACCATAATTATCAGTGATAATTTCTTTCTCCTTGGAATAGAGACACAGACATCTATCTGTAAAAACAAGAAGTGAACTCACTTTGTGTGTTCTCCTAGCCTTTGCCCTGGGCCCTCTTCTCTCTCCATACTTTCATGAACTTCTGTGGATTCAGTGATCATCATAGGCAGATGACTCCAAAGTTTGTATATCTGTACTTGATCTTTCTCCTGATCTTTTGTTTTATATTGCCAGCTGCCTGTTGGACACTTGTCTTCATCAGGACAGCCCATAGACATCTTGAACTTAATATGTTCAAAAGAGAATTCGTTATATGCCTCTCCCCAATCTTCCCCTCCCAGATTTCCCTTTCTTTTAAGGTTACCACTAGCCTTCCAGTTTCCCAAGTTCTCAACCCTCTGAGTCATTCTCATTCTCTTCATTCTATCTTATTCCCTCCCCCCCCCCCCATTGCCAACAAATTGCCAGGCCTTGTCAATTCTCCTCCTGAAACATCTCTGCCATCTGTCCCTTTCAATTATGTGGCCACTACCTAAGTTTAGGCCCTCATCCTCTCTTGTCTGAATGATTGCAGTGACTTCCTAACTGCTTTCCCCACATCCACTTTTTCCTCTACAAGCCATCCTTCCCACTTAAGAAAGCACAGGTTTGACTCTATAACCTGCAGTGGCTCCCTATTGCCTCCAGCTTAAGTGCAAACTCCTCAGCTTGCTTTTTTTTTTTTTTTTTTTTTTTTTTTTGCGGGGCAATGGGGGTTAAGTAACTTGCCCAGGGTCACACAGCTAGTAAGTGTCAAGTGTCTGAGGCTGGATTTGAACTCAGGTACTCCTGAATCCAGGGCCGGTGCTTTATCCACTGCGCCACCTAGCCGCCCCCGTCAGCTTGCTTTTTAAGAATTTTAAATGGTCCAGCCAAGCTGGCTTCCCCTCATGACCCACCCTCTCCTTCTTTGCCTTTGCTTTGCAGCAGCTGCTCCTCATTCTTGGAATTCACTCCTTCCTCACCTTTGCCTCATAGAATCTCCTACTTCCTTCAAGCTGCTGCTCAGGTCCCATGTTCACCACTAAGCCCTTCTTGCTCTCCCTGACTCCTCATGCTCCTCTTTCCTTCCTAGTTACCTGGTATTGAACGGCTTTGCATTTATTTGGTATTTATCACACATACATGTATATTACTCATTATCCACATGTACAACCTTCCTAGGTAAGCTCCTCAATAGTGACGACTGTCTCCTTTTAAAAATCCTTACCCTCAACCTCAGCACAGAGCCTGGGTGTGTGTGGGGAGGGGGTAAGGATGTATATAGGCTGCTGTGTTTGAGGCAGTGTGCTAAGCACTTTTTACAAGTACACAGTAGGTGCTGAATAAGTACTTGTTGATTGATAGAATGACTAACTGTGATGCCATGGAAAGAGCCTTAGACTTGGAGTCAAAGGAGATCTTGGTTCATACTTTGCCTTTGGAACTTATTAGCAGTGTAACCATATGCACACGAGTCATCAATCTCTCTGAGCCAGGATTTCCTTAGTTATAGAGATGATGATTCCCGTAGCACCTACCAGCAGAGTTGTTGTGAGTGTCAAAGGAGATGATGGATGTAAAGCCCTCCTCTCTCTCCAGAGATTTTCCACCTTCTGGCTTTCTCACCCTGGTGATGCCCCTGCCCTGCAGCCCTCTATGCTGATTAGTTAGTCTCTGACACAAACCACCATTTGTGAGGTGCCCAGGACATACTCCTTTCAACCTTGGCTCTCCTCAGTCTCTGGAATTTTCCACCTCTTCTCTAGCCTCCTTGTTCTTCCTCTGATATCCTACCCTTCTCATTCCATCCCTTCCCCTCCTCCCCCATTTTCAGGTCCCTTTTATTTATTGACTTCTTCTTTAGAATGTAAGCTCCTTGAGTGTAGGGGGTGTCTTTTTTGCCTTAATTTGTATCCCCAGTGCTTAGCACAGTGACTAGCAGATAGAAAGTACTTAACCGCCCTTTTTATCTGTCTTCATAAATCTTAAAAGTACTATACAAATGTTAGCTATTGTTACTTTGTGGGCCTGTATATTGGCATTTTTCTCATGGAGATTAAATTTATTGTGGAGGGACCATTGCCAATATCAACAGATTATTTTTATTGAGCACCTTTGAGAAGTAGTAAATACAGTGGGATTATGTTTTTTAAAAATTAAATATGCTTCTTATTCATAGGGAGTTTTCAGTCTGGTAGGAAAAACACACCAAATGAACATTGATACTACACATTTGCATATATCGAATGAGCTGATAATTGTAAAGCACTTAGCACAGTGCCTGGAAAATAGCAAGCACTCTATAAATATTAGCAGTCATTTTTATATAATACAAGTGGCCCTATACATACCTTGAGAGAAAGTAGGAGATCATTTGTGATGGACTCAAGGTTTATGCCAAGTTATTTGGGGAATGGCATTCTAATGCTGTGGAGGTGCAGATTCTGTTGCTCTCTTGGGTGGTCTTGCTTAGCCTTTTTTTTTAAGGGGAAGGTACTCTAGTGTGGGTACTTATTAGAAAGTGATAATTGTGTAAAAAACACAGTGCATCTGTTTATGTATTTGCACATACAGTATTTGTATCACTATATGCCAAATACATCATTTTTTAAAAAGAAAGGCTTCCTAGAAGACATAGGTCATGAACTGAGACTTCAGTTAGAAAAAGTGCTTTTTCATAAATGGTAGGAGAGATTGAAACTGAACATTTAAATGACAGAAGAGAGGGGTCTTGTATGTAACTGATTAAAGCCATCTTCCAGGGGCAGCTAGGTGGTGCAGTGGATAAAGCACTGGCCCTGGATTCAGGAGGACCTGAGTTTAAGTCCAGCCTCAGACACTTGACACTAGCTGTGTGACCCTGGGCAAGTCACTTAACCCCCATTGCTCCAGAGTGGGGAAAAATACAAAAACAAAACAAAAAAGCCATCTTCCAGCAACTCTGTTGTTTTCCTTTGGAAACCTACAACTGAACATGTACTATAAGGCAGGACTTCTTAAACTTTTTCTACTCATGACCCCTTTTCACCTGAGAAATTTTTATGCAATCCTGGGTATATAGGTATATAAAATAGGTACACATAAACTTTTACTGTTGCCAAATTCTTTGAAACCCCCACATTCAGTTACACTACCCTATATGAGGGCATGACCCACAGTTTAAGAAGCTTTGCTATAGGGTACCTTCCTACCTTCTCTTACCTCATAAACTCCCTTCTTAATAATTGTTTTTTTTTTCTTTTTTGGGGGGGGCAATGGGGGTTAAGTGACTTGCCCAGGGTCACACAGCTAGTAAGTGTCAAGTGTCTGAGGCCAGATTTGAACTCAGGTACTCCTGAATCCAGGGCTGGTACTTTATCCACTGTACCACCTAGCTGCCCCCACAGACTCCCTTCTAAATCATGTGGGGGGGTGGGGGGGTGAAGAGAACCTTTTTGAAGAGTGGTCATATAGTACTTGGCTTGAAGGAGAAACTAGCCCTCAGGGTATTCAATCCCTAGGAGCTGACCAAGATGGAGGAAGGACCAAGTTAAGGTTTTGGCAGAACTGAAGGCTGCATCCTCTAATTATTTCATAGTCTTTGGAATCATCAGCAGTTCTGATTGGTAAGGGTTCATCTGAAGCCATCAATATGATCCCAATCTGTAGGGGCACCCTGATCATCATGGGTAGATATTGTTGAGTGCATAGAACTGGCACGAGATTTAGTTGTATTCTGCTTTTACCCAGAACAGGAATCACCCTGAGAAGTCCTGCAGGAGGACTGTCAAGAGACAAGTTAGGGGGAAGTAAAAACTGGCAGAGGGCCCTCGAACGTGGCTACCTGAGGGAACCCCAGTAACTGTCTTGGTTCCTTTCCCCCAGTATCAGTTGTTGGAGAGAAGCAGTGTGGTCACGTTCCTTTGTCTTCATCTTAGTCCCCCCCCTCCTAATGGTCTAGAACTTTAGAAGAAGCATGAGATGTTCTCAAACTTTCTGTTCACTACCCTAGTGTTCTGGTAATGCTTTAGGCACCCAGTGGTAGTTCCAGTTGTGCTGCCCTTGTTGGAGCTGTCCAGGTCTGATGGATAGTTACTGACAGATTGAGAGCCTCTCCTCTCTGAAGTGCTGCCCCTCAGGTCTCTAGCTTGAATCAAGTAGCCCTTGTGATGGCCCCATACAGAGTTCCGAATGTCACCTTTCCATTTGTCCGCATGTGTAAATATATGTTTCTATAGATATAAAAATTGAGAAAGTCTGTGAATTGCTTTTTTTTCTATACCCCTTTTCATGGGCCAGGCTAATGAGATGCATGTCATTAAAGGGCTGATGTTTTGTGGAATGGGAGCCTTTTAAACTGGATGTGCCTGGCTTAGTCATGGCAAATATTTACCAAAAAAAAAAAAATAGGGACATACCATATAAAATTAGAGTTCTGAAAATAGTACTGAGAGAGGGAGAACCAAAAAAACCCAGGACAGAAAATACAGCCCAGTCTGTTCAGGAGAGAAGGAAAAAGAGATAAAACGAGAGAAACCTCGGCAGTAAAAACAGCATCTTGGTAAACAGACTATAAAAAAAATGTGACCTGCTTTCTGGCAGCCCTGGTGGCTGTTGAGCAGGCGAAGGTGGCGGAGCCGGCGTCTGTGTGGACATGCGGTGCCCGGGGCGCACGGCTCCCCCGGCTGCGTAGGGCGTTAAATTTAGCCACATAATGATGGGCCTGAAGAGCAGCCTCTTGTTGACCACATAGTAATTACTGCCTCGCTTTATGAATTTTATTTTGCTTATTCTGTTTCCTTCTCCTTTGGCACGAAGGCATCCTGGGGAGGGGGAAGTCCCACTCCCATAACCCTCCCTTATATGCAAACCACAGTCTTTGAGGGGGATTGGGGCCTTAGACCATGAGGGGGAGAATTGGGTTTTCTGGTTGATCAGGGAAAGGAAAAAGGCTCACTGGTGCCCAAGATCCTCAGTTTATCATTGGGAAAGGCTCATGTGGGCCTTGCAGTACCTCCTACTCAGAGCTCCTGGAGAAAGTGACTGTCCCCAAGACTTTGGTCTGGGATAGTTCTTTCATTTGGCATATGACTCTTTAGAAGTTGGGCCCTCTTAGCTTCTGTCCAAAGAACTAGACTTTTGGGCATTGTTTAGTATTGATGTTTTAGTCTTAAGTAACTTGGTTCCTTAAAGTTCTCAGACTGATAATCACCTTTGTAGACCACGGTAATCTTTACCATACCATATATAACGACAAATACTACAACAGCTAACGCTTTTATAGCACATTAAGGTTTGCAAAGCGCTTTATGAATGTTATCTCATGTATATAGTATCAGTCTCCTTTCTGAACGAATGAGCCCCCAAACAAATAAAGATCTGCTTCAGATTATGTTGTTCTGGTATGGTGACCATATGATGATGTATTTTCTACTGGAAATAACTTGTTGAAACTTTTAAGTCTTGCTCTGGGGCACTGAAGCCTGCCTGGACCAGGCCCCATAGCATCGCTAGGGTTGAGCAGCATGACTCCATCCCAAGTGTCTCCCATCACTCTGAAATGCATTATTACTTTGAGAACTGGCTACATCCACGGTCATGAGGACAGAGTAGGAAGCCCTTGGTCACAGGCCAAAACTGTCTGGTTGGTGTGGGAAAGGAGATGGTTGGTTGAAGGGGTATCGGAGAAGTTGTGTAGGCGAGGCAGCTGGGTCGTGAGGGACGAAGTTCCTGAACAGTGACCTAGGCTGTCACCTGTGCCCCCGCAGTGGCTCTTGAACCAAGGAAATAGTGGAAGAGGAAAAGCAAACAGGAGCTGTAGTTGGGGCATTTGGTCTGTCCCTCCTTGACCAAGACCGTCCTGTTTGTGTCTGGGGTGGGATGGCTCCCAAGGCTAAGTGGGAACGTGTTGGGGAGAGGCCTCTCGCTGCCCTTACTTTCCCAAAACAAAGGAAGCTCCTTGCATTGCTGGAAGTCGCGTGCTTGGATGCTGGGTTTGTTGTTGCCTGATAACCCGGCCACGGCCCCTGCCCTTCTCCTCACCCCATACAGCCTCTGGTGCAGTGGAGCAGCTTCCGGCCCCTCATCTCAGGCAGTAGATTCACTTTCCACCCTGGTCTGGAAGGGGAGTATCTAGTGGTCTTAAAACCTATTGTGCTTGAGCTGTCCCCGGGTAGATTGAGGGATTAGGCCCCAATCCTGCACAGAAGTGATGGACAGGCAAGGGAGTTATTGAGGAAACTGGGAAAGCCCAGGGGGAATAGTTAATTAGCCTTTCATAGCCAAGTCATTCCAATGTGGTCTCGGCATTCAGAGCTGGTGTTGTACTAGATGACCTTGGGAGCCCTTCTCATTCTAAGATTTTGCTCCTCGAAGTTAGAGCTGCGAGGCAGGCCAAGGAGGAGGCTGCCTGGCAGAGTGAAAGGAGACCTAGGTTTGGATTCTTAGGACCTGCGTTTTGGTCCTGATTCTGGCTACTCTAAAAAATAAATTCTTATTGTTAGCTTTTGTTTTGACATCACTGCCATTTCACACTGTATCCTGAGATTGGTTTTTTAATATGCTGTTGTTGGTGACCAAGCCTGATCCCAAGATTTGGGGTGCTTAGAGCGTGGTGGTGGTGGTGGTGGTGGTGGTGGTGGTGAGGGAAAGGTAGATCTTTGCTATTTAACTTATCCTGTCCTGTTCTTCAGTGGGTAGTCACCATGCTCTCTTGAGTCATTATGTGAGGAGGAGAACCCGGAGTTGTAGATCAGTGTAAGCATTAGTAGGCTGTCTGGGACTCCGAGAACAGAGAGTGGAAATGGCTTGGGTCATATGTGCATTGTTGGGTTCTGTTTGACAGGGTTCTGTAAAGGGATTCAAGCAGAGACAGTAAGAGAACAAGAATATGAAAAAGCTGGTGGAAGAGGACATGTGGGAGGCTTACTATATATAGTTAAAAAGGATTGTTGTTGTTATTGTTGTTTTCCCTGCTGGGGAGAGAGGCATGAAAGAGCAGAGAGAGTCAGACACCGCTCTCTGGTAAGGAAACCAAGAATTCAGATGGTTTGGCATCTTCATGAAGATGGGGTTAGGAACACTCTGGATTCTTTCCTGATGGAGAAACTGAGAAAATAAAAAGAAATGGGAAGTCCCAGTTTTGCATTTAGTTGAAACATTCTCTCTTTTTTCTGTAACACCAGGAACATGATCTCATGAAGAATAATCAGCATGATTGGAACCTTTGGCAAAAGTGGTCCAATCTGCTGGAGAATACGTTTCAAGGTGTAGAAAAGAGTAGTGCAACAGACTAGACTATTTAGGAGAAACTAAAGGAAAGGGGTAGGATCGCAGAGATTGGAGTAGTGAGAGTAATAAAGCCATTTAGAGAATGTTTTAGGGTTATGAAACACTTGACATGCGTTATCTCATTGGAGCAAATGAAGCAGCTGGGGGCTAGTCTCCACTTTTTTGGTGAAGGCTATGAGGACACTTCTGTGATTTCCTTGCACTCCTTACAGCCACTTAAGGAACAGAGGATCTCAGTGAAACGAGACTAGGACTGAGTGCTGCTTCCTTACTTTTTTCCCAGCTCCATCAGACTCTGCTACCCAACAGGTGAGTTGTAGGAGCCGGAGTCAAATTAAGATGCTAATGCTCTTAAGCCCTCGGGGCTTCCAGCTACCTCTTAGGTCCAGATAATCCTTCAGTCCTTGATTCCTGGACTAGTGAAGTGTCATTTTCCTAGTCAGTGGAAATCTGGCCTATCTATAGGCATGGCCAGTCAGAAGGTCAGCTTCAGAGTCATTTCTGTGTGTGAGTGTTGGGGGGGGGGGAGAGAAGCATGTCCCGGTCCCTGTCACCAGCAGGGAGCAGTAAACTCTGGCCATCCAGGACCCAGACACTCTTTGTCCGACTGTGTTTTCCCAGTGTCTCCTGGGGAGTGATTCAGGGCCAAGGTGACCGTGGGTTTGGAGCCCAGATGAAAGCATGCCGGGGACCACAAGACAAGGTCCCTTGTGTGGCAGCTGGCTGGAGAGATGAGTGAGTGAGTGTGGAGGTCAGTGATGCAATTCCTGCACTGTTAAGGGTAGGAGGAGGAGAAGGTTCGCGGTGTGTCTCCTTATAAAGAGGCCCTCACCACATGAAGTAATTGGTGAAGGTGATCCCACCGTGAGTCACCCAGGAAGGGACGCCGTGTGCCGGAGCCCAGGAGGGAGGGCTTGTGGATTTCCCTCTTGCTCCTTCTACGTTTTTATGCATGATGTGGGTCGTCTTAGTCACCCAGGCTTCCTTGTCTAAGGCCCATCCCCTGCCCCACAGTCTCGGGTATTTTTTGTTGGTTTGTTTTGTTTCTCATCTATCATTTTGTTCTTGATTTTCCGTCTTTTATCTCAGGTTTGCACTCTTGCTTTCGGAAGACCCAAACCACACTTACTGTGTTTGTCATTTGAGGAGGTAGCCTTGTGGCTCTTACCCCAACTTGGTTTTTCCAGGACTTTTGGGTTGTTTTCCCCTTCTTAGGTGGGTAGCATGTACTGGCACTGGAATTCCAAGGAGCCCTAGGGGGCCCCTGAGCCTGGGGTGTCCATCAGCTGAGGGCAGCTCTAGTCTGGCCTTTATTGAGGTCTGGGGCTGCCTAGAGCTCTGGGGAGTGTCCCTGTAATCAGCCAGCCACCAAGCCCATACTGCCTTGTAATAAGGCTGCTCTATATTTGTGCTGTTTATATTCTCCTCTGTAATAATGCCATAGCCCTCATCGCTTTCTCCCTTTTGGGGAGATTTTCTGGGTAATAGAAAAATTTTAAATGGTAAGCGTGTGAAATCCAAGAAAATTGTGCTCAGCATGAGTCTTTTAATTGGGGTGTGTGTGAGTGAGACAGACAGATAGAAACAGAGACAGAACAGAGAAAGAAACAGACAGGCATTCTGGCGTTAAGGATTATGTGAGGAGTGGGTAGCACATGGGTGTGTGCTATGTGGTTGTAGGAGATATGGAACAAATTTCTGCAGGGGCAGTAACAAGTAGGGAATGTGGTCAGAGTGGGTATGTGTGGGAGATGTATGAAGGTGGATAATGCCGTGATGGAAAACCCTTTTGAGGCAAATTTCAAACCGACAAGTTTAATATTAAGGATTGAACATTTTGGCCTTAGAATAGAAGAATCTTGAAAACTGAGATAATTTCTTCATCTGATGTCCCAATTAATCTTGTTCCCAGCCTCTTCTGGTCTGGGTGTCCCAATGTCACACAACTTTGTTCATACCTGTTATTTCCTTTGCTTCCTCAGATCACAGCTGGGAAAAAGGCAGAGCAAAGGTCGGCATATTGGAGAAGGCTTTAAACTCGCTCACCTTGCTATAGCTTAGAAAGAGATGGAGAGGGCTGTTCCTTAGCCTGATACCCTTCATTGTGGACTTTCAAACCAATGTACCTGGTACGGTGGGTTCTAGGAGCAGTTATTGCAGAACCGGATAGCTTAGCACTCTTAAGACACCTCCCCTCCTCCTCTCCCCCTCCCCCAACTGATTCTATAAATACTTTATTATATGGCACCAGTAAGACTTCAAGTATTTCTTTTTATTGGTGCTACATAATATGGTAATTGTGTGACAGAGTGGGGCTCCTGTGAACAGCCTCCGCCCTCTTCCTAGGTGTGGCTTCTCACCACTAAAGCTTGGGCTGGGCCCACAGGCCCCTCTGTTCCTCTTCAGGGATGCTGCTAACTTGGGGGAGGGGGCTGGGCTTCTTACTTAGGTACTACAGAAGGAGTCTGGGCCCTTGAGTGGAGCCAGGTCTGTGGAATGAGATACTTTTCCAGACTATTCTGAGAAGCTATCTTTCACTTCCTAGGAGAACAGCTAAGATCTTGCCAGATTATTACTAATTACTACATGGGGACACGTAAGCAGCCCTTTCCTTTGAGTGTGGCCCTCACGTGGCAAAGGAGTGGGTTTTGAACTTAGACCCAGGGCAGTGGTACAGAGATTCCTTAGGTCTGCCCTGGCATGAGGAAGTATCTGGTTCATAGCACTTGCCTGCTTTTCTTGATAAAAACCATCCTTTCTCATTTCTCTAGGAGTCATATTCTGTGTTAATAAGAAAGCCTCATCTCCATCTGTCTTCTGTCTCATCCCTAGAAGAGCCTCCCAGTTAAATCCGCCTCTTTGGTTCCTGCCTTAGCTCAGACTTCTGCATAGTGTGAGGCCTTTGCTCGGCCTATCTTACTGTCGCTTGTCTGGTATTCGTAGCACTGTTATTTCAGTCAGTCCCTCTCTCCCTGGTGCCTTCTCAGCTCCCAGGGAGTTTTAATGATCATCTCTATGCAGATGACTCCCAGGTCTGTCTAGATCCAGTCTTAGTCTTGGTCCTCACTGCTGTCCTCCATCTCTAAGAGACACTTCATCCTCATCGTGTCCAAAACAGGCCTCGTTCTTTTTCTTCTTAGGCCCATTAGCTCCTCTTGTGAGCTTCCGCTTTCTGCCTTTCCAGACTTCAGGTTTGCAGCCTTAGCGTTATCTTCAGCTTCTTCCTTTCCCTCGCCCCATATGGCCCTTCAGGTGTTGAACCTTACTCTTGCTATCTCCATCATGACTTTTGCTCCACTCACATGACTTCCAGTCCAGTTCAGGCCTTTTTCTTCTGGACAATTGCATTAGCTTCCTCATAGGTCTCCTGACCTCAAATCTCTCCCTGATGCATCCCCCACACAGCTGCCAAATGGTTTTCCGATCTCCGCCATGACTGTGTTATACTCTTACTCATTAAACTCGAAGGGCTCCCTGTTGCCTCTAGAATCAAATAAAAGCTTGCTTTCTTCACAATCTTAGGATATGCTACTCCCCTTCCCAGAGCATGATCCTGGATTCAGCCAAGCCGATCTTCCTTGGATAGAGCTAAACTGGCCTTTCTTATTGGTCCTCTCCTATAGTACTGTACTACCCATCTCTCTGCCTTTACACAGGCTCTTCCCTATGCATGGAATATGTGCTTCCTTTCAAGGCTGCATGAAGCTTTTCCTGATCTTCCCAAATGCTAGTTCCTTTCTCTCCAAATTACCTTACATTTACTTTGTATATAGGTATATGTGAGTATATGTATGTGTTTGTGTCTAAATGTCTGTATGTATGTAGAAAGAGCTAGGCAGTGAAGTTGATAGAGTACTGTATCTGTACTTAGAAAGACTTGAGTTCAAATCAAGCCTTATCTTGTGGCCCTCATTTCACCTCTGCCTCTGTTTCCTCAACTCTAAAATGGGAGTAATAATAGTATCTACCTCCCAGAGTTGTTGTGAAGATCAAATGGGTTAATATTTGTAAAGTGTTTCGCAAACCTTACAGAGCTACATAAATTCTAGCTGTTATTAATTATGCTTATGTTGTCTTCCCTAAAAGAATGTAAGCTCTTCAAGGGCAGGGACTATCTCATTTTTGTCTTTGTAGATCCAGTGCCCAGCACAGATAAGTACTTGTTGATTGATTGGTATTTAAAAAAAATTTTTTTAACTTTTTTTTCTGGGCAATGGGGGCTAAGTGACTTGCCCAGGGTCACACGGCTAGTAAGTATCAAGTGTCTGAGGCCAGATTTGAACTCAGGTACTCCTGAATCCAGGGCCAGCGCTTTAACCACTGCACCACCTAGCTGCCCGGCCCCCCCCTTTTTTTTTGGTGAGGCAATAAGGGTTAAGTGACTTGCCCAGGGTCACACAGCTAGTAAGTGTCAAGTGTCTGAGGGCAGATTTGAACCCAGGTCCTCCTGAACCCGGGGCCGGTGCTCTATCCACTGTGCCACCTTAGCTGCCCTGATTGATTGGTATTTTTTGTTGGAAGTATACTTTGTTTTCCCAATTTTGTCTCCATAGCTATTCCTGGTTCTTAGTTATAAGGGTGATTGGTTTCTTGCTGTTTACTTATTGATATGGTGAAGATGTTGCATTGAATCTAATTTTTTTTTTTTTTGGTGAGGCAATTGGGGTTAAGTTTCTTGCCCAGGGTCACACAGCTAGTAAGTGTCAAGTGTATGAGGTCGGATTTGAACTCAGGTCCTCTTGACTCCAGGGCCAGTGCCCTATCCACTGCACCACCTAGCTGCCCCTTGTTGCAATGAATCTTACCAGCTGCAGTTAGCTGCTCTCAGAACTAAGTGTGATTTACTTTCTAGACCCTGAATATCAATTGGGAAGAGAACTGGGGAGCACAGCTTAAATAGTGGTTAATGGAAAACTATCCACCCCCAGGGCACTGGAAGTAGACTTGTATGGAGCCCTTTCCTAGCTGCCCTTGTGCCCAGCAGCCCAGCTTCTGCATGTGAGCCAAATCCCAGACTGGACCCTGCTGTCCACTCTTCAGTCATTCTGTAGATGCTTGGGCATCACATCTTTCCACCCGCTGGACTCAGCCAAGGTTAATATTAGACCTAGCTGGGTTGATGTTCCTGAAAGCCACAGGGTGTTGTTAATATTTATGTGGCCACAGAGGCTCATCAATATTCATGAAACCTCTGCATCCTTCCTCCAGGCCCCTAGCCTAGAGAAAATAGTTATGATTAGAATTTCTGGGGCCGATATAATGACTATGTGTTAACCTGTATACAGTGAAATGAAGGTTTGTTGGATACTATGAGACGGTGAGGGTATCCCTTCTACATAGGGGTGTTGGAGTTAATCACAGAAGGCATCTTAGAGAAAATAATTTTTTAAGCTAAATTCATAGTGGAGGGGAGGAAAACAGACCACATGAAGTATTGGAGATAGCTTAAGTAGATAATTGAAGGCAAGAGATGAAGGGTCTTGCAAGAAGAATGGCAGATCCATTTTCCTGGCAGGAGCAAGGGGTATGGCTAAGGTTAGGGACAGCATTCCTAGGGGGCTTCTGGTGAGAGGGTCAATCTCAGAAAACTAAGGGGGTGTCATTTTTTGTTTTCCTCATGTCTCTAGTGGTGACAGCTCTAAGAGAGAGCTCTCCCAAATCATCCTAACTTTCCTGTTTGGTAGAAGCCCTTTCTGATGACTTCCCCCTCTCCCCCCTCCTTGGGGAATTTATCTTGTTCCTTAAAGGAACAGCACGTAGTGCAGTGTTTTTTGAACAAATCAAAGGCTTCGTTTTGAAGACAGCACAATTGTGATAAGTTTATTTTGGTGGTTTTCTTTTTTTTAAGTGAAATATAAGTTGGGGAGGGGAGGAGGGAGCATGAGAATTTGGAACTGAAAATAAAATAAAATTGAATGTTAAAAAGAGTGAAGTTTCACACGGGGGCATTCTGAAATCCTCCTAGTTTATTCAATACCACTGTTGCCTTAGCATTTTGGTCCCCATGTCTTAAGAAAAATGTGACTATACGTCCCCTGACGTAGCCTTTTTAGTTACTCCCAGCTGGAAACAATCTTTTTTTTAAATAATAAACATTTTTATTTATAGTTTTGGGTTCCAATTTTTTTCCTTCTTTCCCTCCCTCCCGTTCCCCCTCCCTGAGGGGGCAAACAATCAGATATGGAATATACATGTGTGATTATGTAAAACATTACCATATTTGTCATTTTGTACAAGAAAACTTGATTAAAAGAAAAAAAAGTGAAAGGGTGAAAAATAGCCTGCTTCAGTCTGTTCCATCATTATCAGTTCTTTCTTTGGAGGTGGATAGTATGTTTCCTCAATAGTCCTTTGGGATTGTCTTGGATCTTTGTATTGTCGAGATTAGTCAAGTCATTCAGAGTTGGTCATCAAACAGTATTGCTGTCTCTGTGCGTGATGTTCTCTTGGTTCTGCTCACTTCACGATACATCAGTTCATACGTGTCTTTCCGGGCCTTTCTGAAGTCATCCTGCTCGTCATTCCTCATAGCACAATAATATCGCTATCATCGTGCCACCGCGATTCATTTAGCTGTTCCCCAGTTGATGGGCATCCCTTTGATTTCCAATTCTTAGCCACCACAAAAGAGCTGCTAGAAATAGTTTTGTACTGGAAACAATCTCCTGCTCCCCCTTCCCCCAGTGCTTTTTATTCTCACTCTCCCCTTCTTTTTTAGGGGGCAGGGGATGGAGGGAACTTCCCCCACCTACGTGGATCTGCAACTCATAAGAGCCTATGAGAATAGGTTTAGAGCTGGAAGAGACCTTAGAGTTCATCTTGTGCAAGAGAGGGTGACTTCCCCCGGCTCACACAGGTGGTGAGGAGCAGAGCTGACTCCCAGTCCAGTACACTTTCCATGGTACCATGCTGTTTCTCTGCTCAGTCTTGGAAAAATGCTGAGAGTTGTATGACTTACCCTTGACCACATAGCTAGTACATTATCAGAGGCAGCACTTCTGACTCCTGTATCCTCCATTTGTTGTTACTTCTTGTTCTCCTCTCATTTACAATATTCTTGTGTATGCATCTGATATCTCCTACTAGACTGTAAACTCCATAAGGGCTGTTACTGGGTGAGTTATTTGTACCTCTTCTCTCCGTATAAGCACACTAGTATAGTAGATAGTTGAATAAGTGAATGAATGGGAAATCTTAATTTTAAGAAGACAGCAATGGGAATGGGGTAGGAAATAGCACCAGTGGGAAGAAACTAAAGGAAATGGTATTATTTAACTCAATAACAAATAAGCAATTATTAAACACTGTATGTAAGGTCCTTAAGAAAAGAAACTCCAGAGGAGGAAGGGTAGTTCCAATAAACCTTCATGTATAAATAATTAAACTAAATAGCCATCAGCTGAAGGGAACAGTTTGGTGAATCAGACAGAGTAGCCAAAATGGCAGCATATACTCTGGGACCCAGCTGACCTCTCCCAACATTCCCCTCCAAACAACTTTAAAATAATGTCTCAAAATAAATTTTGGAGCAGCAGAGCCAACAAGAGGTCAGAGGGAGACTTTTTTCCAACCTAAGACAATTTAAGAGGTTTCTAGGAGAGGTCTGTAACACTTGGGTGGGTGCAAGTCTGGAGTTTAGCACAAGCTCTCGAAGTGGTTCTCAGAGGCACTGGCAATAGCAGCCCCAGCAGAAGCAGCTTCTGGAGCTCCCAGCCCAGAGACAGTGAGGGAGTCAGACAACTGATCAGAAAGAGGTTACAGGGGATCCTTTGCTGGCACTAGGTGCAGCTGGTGCTAATTGGCAACTCTTTTGCCATTAAGCACTTTTGGGTCACAGTTCCAGGGCCAAGAGAAACACTAGTACTTGTGGCTGAAGGGAAACAGGGGGCTTTCCTGGGTAAAGACCAGAGTGCAGACCCAGGAGAGCAATGACACCCCCCCCCCCCAGAACAACCTAGGAAGGACCAAGAGCTTTCAGACTACTGGAACTAGCTCAGAAAACAGTAGCATGAAAAAGCCTGAAGCTTGGCACAGTGCCTCCCCACCCCCAGGTGAGCAGAGCCAAACTTTAACACAGTTAAAAGTTAAGAAATAGGCTCGGAAAATAAGCAACAACAACAACAAAAAAGAACTTGACCATAAAAGGATACTACAGTGGCAGAGAAGATGAAGATATAAACTTAGAAGAAGACAACAGTGTAAAAGCAGCTACACTTGGACCCAAGGCCAGCAAGAATTCCTGAAAGAATTAATGAAAGAGCTAAGAGTAGGAGAGGAAAAATTGGGAAAAGAAATGAGAGTGATGCAAGAAAATTATGAAAAGAGAATTAATAGCTTGGTTAAAGAGATGCAAAAAAATACTGAAGAAAACACCTTAAATAAAAGCATAATTGGCATAATGGTAGAAGAGGCACAAAAATTCACTGAGGAAAAGAACTCCCTTTTTTTTTTAATAAAGTATTTTATTTTTTTTCCTGTTACATGTAAAGATAGTTCTCAACTTTTGTTTATACAAGCTTTCTAATTTCAGATTTTTCTCCCTCCCTCCCCTCCCTCTCCCCTCCCCTAGACAGCAGGTAATCTGATATAGGTTACATATATATATGTATGTATGTATATGTATATGTATATATATAATATTAAACATATTTCTGCATTAGTCATGTTAAAAGAGAAAAATCAGAGCAATGACAAAAAACCTCGAAATAGAAAAACAACAGCACCAAAACCAAAATAAATAGTATGGTTCATTCAGCATCTATACTCCACAGTTCTTTTTAAGAACTCCTTTAAAAGAAGAATAGGCCAAATGGAAAAGGAAGTACAAATATTAACTGGAGAAAAGAACTGCTTAAAAAGCAGAATTGGCCCAAAGGGCAACCAAACTTTGCATGCCATTTGATCCAGCAATGCTACTACTAGGTCTGTATCCCAAAGAGAGCATAAAAAAGGGCAAAAGACCTACATGTGCAAAAATATTTATAACAGCCCTTTTCGTGGTGGAAAAATATTGGAAATTGAGGGGATGCCCATCAGTTGGGGAATGGCTGAACAAACTGTGGTGTATGGATGTAATGGAATACTATTGTGCAATAAGAAATGATAAGTAAACTTTTCAGAAAAACCTGGAGAGACTTGTACAAATTGATGCAAAATGAAATGAGCAGAACCAGAAAAACGAAATATACAATATCAGCAACATTGTGTGATGCTCAGTTATGGGTGATTCAGCTCTTCTCAGCAATACAACAATTCAAAACAAGTACAAAGGGCTCATGGAGGAAAATGCTATCCACATCCAGATAAAGAACTGATGGACTCTGAATGCAGATTGAAGCATACTTTTTCACTTTATTATTTTTCATGTTATTTTTTCTTTTGATCTGTTTTTTCTTTCACAACTGTGACTAATATGGGAACATATTTTATATGATAGCATATATATAACCTATATCAAATTGCCTATTATTTTCAGAAGAGGGGAGGAGAGGGAGGGAGGGAGAAAAATTTGAAACTCAAAATCTTGTAAAAATAAATTCTAAAAATTGTCTTGACATGTAATTGGGGAAAAATACTATTTTTACAAAATAAAAAAAATTAAGAATTCTTTAAAATTTAGAATTGGGTAAATGGAAGCTAATAACTGCATGAAATTTCAAGAAATAATAAAACAAAGTCAAAAGAATGGGAAAAAATAGAAGAAAATGTGAACTATCTCAATGGAAGAAACAATTCACCTGGAAAATATATTGAGGGAGGGGGGCGGCTAGGTGGAGCAGTGGATAAAGCACCGGCCATGGATTCAGGAGTACCTGAGTTCAAATCCGGCCTCAGACACTTGACACTTACTAGCTCTGTGACCCTGGGCAAGTCACTTAACCCCCATTGCCCCGCAAAAACAAACAAAAATATATTGAGGAGAGATAATTTAAGACTTATTGGACTACCCAAAAGCCATGATAAAAAAAAAAGAGCCTACATATCCTATTTCAAGAAATTACCAGTGAAAGCTGTCTTAATATCTTAGATCCAGAGGGTAAAATAGAAATTGAAATAATCTACTGATCACCTCCTCAAAGAGATCCCAAATGAAAACTTCCAGGAATGTTATAGCCTAAGCAAGCCAGAAGGAAACAATTTCAGTTTCATGGAGCCACAGTCAGGATCACAAAGGAATAAAGGGCTTGGAATATGATGTTCTGGAATGCAAAGGAGCTAGGATTATAACCAAGAATAACCTACCCAGCAAAAGTGAGTATAATCCTTCAGGGGGGAAATGTATATTTAATGAAATAGTGGACTTACAAGCATTCCTGGTGAGAAGACCAGAGGTAAATAGAAAATTTCACATTCAAGCAGAAGATTCAAGAGAAGCACAAAAAGGTAAATATGAAAGAGTAATCTCAATAAGGTTAAACTGTTTACATTCCTATATGGGAAGATAACATGTAATTCCTAAGACCTTTATGATTATTAGGGCAGTTAGGAGTCTAAATAGACAGAGGGCATGGGTGTGTTATTTATGTTGGGATGATCTAAAAAAAATGTAGGGGGAAAAAGGGATACACTGGGAGATGGGGGAAGGGAGAGGTAGAATAGGAAAATTTTTTTCTCACAAAAGAAGTGCATAAGGAAGAGTTTTTATAGTGGATGGGAGAATGGGGGTGGGGGGGAGAGAGTGGGCAATATTTGAACCTCACTCTCATTGGAATTGGTTCACATCCTGAGTTGGGTATAGAAATCTCTTACCTAACAGGGAAATAGGAGGGGAAGAGGGGAAGAGATATGGGTGGGAGGTGGGGAGATGATAAAAGAGAAGGCAGATTAAGAGAGGCAGAGGTCAGAAACAAAACAGACTTTTGAGGAGGGACAGAATAAAAAGAGAGAAGGATAAACAGAAGAAAATAGGGATGGAGGGAAATAGCCAGTTAGTAATCATAATTGTGAATATGAATAGGATAAGCTCACCCATAAAATGGAAGCAGATAGAGGATAGATTGGAAACCAGAATCCAACAATATGTTGTTTAAAAGAGACACATTTGAAACAGAAAGACGCAGTTAAAATAAAGGGCTGGAGCAGAATCTGTCATACTTTAGCTGAAGGAAAAACAGTCAAGGGTAGTGATCATGATTTCAGAAAAAGTAAAAGCAAAAATAGACCTAATAAATAGAGATAATCAGGGCAACCATGTTTGTTCTGTTTTTTGGAGCTACATTTTACTAAAGGTACCATAGATAATGAAAAAAATATAAAAAGTTAAAAGCAAATTTCTCTGATAAAGCCCTCATTTTTCAAGTATATAGGGAACTGAGTCAAATTTATAAAAATAAGAGTCATTTCCCAATTGATAAATGGTCAAAGGATATGGACTGGCAGTTTTCAGAAGAAGTAATCAAGGCTATCTATAGTAATATGAAAAAATGCTCTAAATCACTATTGATTAGACAAAGACAAATTAAAATCACTCTGAGGTACCATCTCACACTTATCAGAAATGACAAGTACTGGAGAGGACAAAGAAAAATAGGTACATTAATGAACTGTTGGTGCAGTAGTTTAGTGGTCCAACCATTCTGGAGAACAATTTGGAACCATGTCCAAAAGGCTATAAAACTGCATATCCTTTGATCCAGCAATATCTCTACTAGTCTTGCCCCCCAAAGAGATAAAAAAGGAAAAGAGCCTATATGTACAAAAATATTTATAGCAGCTCCTTTTGTTATGACAAAGCATTGGAAATCGAAGGGATGCTCATCAATTTGGGGAGAAGAAGTTGTGGCATATGATTGTGATGGAGTACTATTGTGCTATAAGAAATGATGAGGGGGATAGTTTTGGAAAAACATGACAAGAACTATATGAACTGATAGAAAGTGAAGTGAGAAGAACTGGGAGATCATTGTGCATAGTAGCAACAACAGTTGTAATGATGATCAACTGTGAAAGACTTGGTTACTCTGATCAATACAATGATCCAAGACAATTATAAAGGACTCATGGTGAAAAGCCCAAACAGGTCTTTTTATTTTATCCACTTTCAGAGAGAGGGAACTGATGAACTCTGAGTGCAAATTAAAGTATAATTTTCTCACTTTCTTTTTTTTGCCTTTTTTGGGTACTGTAACTAATATAAAAATGTTTTTCATTATTTCATATGTATAATTGATATAAAATTGTTTGCCTTTCCAGTGAGTGGGGGAGAGAATGTGAGAGAGGGAAAGAATCTGGAACTCAAAATTTTAAAAGAAAAGAGTCTTTAAAAAGAAATAATAAACGAAACCAAAAAGAGATGAAGGGATTTAGGTGAGCTAGAACTTTCTGCGTGATAGCCTCACTTGTGAGAAGTTGTCCATACAGCTAGCTGACCTATAAGCTCCATTTCAGCTTTAAAATTTCAACAAGGGTAGGTTGGGTTTTTTCCCAAAAACCTTTAAATTCTTTTTTTTTTTTTTTCGGGGCAATGGGGGTTAAGTGACTTGCCCAGGGTCACACAGCTAGTAAGTGTCAAGTGTCTGAGGTCGCATTTGAACTCAGGTACTCCTGAATCCAAGGCCGGTGCTTTATCCACTGTGCCACCTAGCTGCCCCTTTTAAATTCTTAAATAGACTTTTCCCTTTTGCTCCTCATTACCCCAAGACTGGATGGGATGTCGATACTGCCTGTAGGGAGGGCAGTGCCAGCTGACCTTGAGAGGTGCTGACCAGCTTTTTGATTCTGAGATCTTCCTTCTGCCCCCCTGATTGTGGTCATTTATGTTGAGACCAGTCGGGTAGTTCCTCCTTTCCCAAGGAGACACTGAATTAGTAAACAAACAAAACGGCATCACCTAAAACACTGCTATGTGCTCAACTCCTGCTTTCAAGGAGACCGTGCAAGGAGGGCTGTAACCCCGGTTCTCCTTGTGGCACAGCAGCAAGGCGGGTGCTGATGCTGCTCCTTTAGTGTCACTTTCATTCAGAAGAACCATAGCCGTATCTTCTGTTGCTCTGGCCTTTGGTGGCGAGAGCTTTGTTTTCTCTAAGTGTTGCTGCAGAGGAGGCAGGGATTGTAGGGCTTGTAGAAGCGCTTGTCAGGATGTATCTCCATGAGATTATGGCTGTGGAAGCAGGGCTGGGAGCTGGTGGTTGGGGTGGGGGCAGGGCAGCTCTTGCCTGGCTTCTTAGGCTTACCTGCGCACTGGTGGTGGTGGTGGGCAATGGGAGGGCCCTTTCTCCTCAGAGGTTTCTTCCTTATACAATGGCTTTGTGAACTGGTCATTGATCATTCAGTCAACAAACATTTATTAAACACCTGTTATGTGTGTGGTATTTTTTTTTTAGGTTCTGGGGATACAAACTTAAAAGAATGAAATAATCCCTACCCTCAAGGAACTTATATTCAAATGGGGGGGGGGAAGATGAGTACACATATCGTTATATACAGTGTGCATATATACAGAGTAAATAGAAAATGAATAAATACAAATAAATACAGAGTAGATACATGCAGGCTGATTTGGGAGGGAAGGCACTAGCAGTGGGATACTGTGTGAAGTTTCATGTAGAAGATGGTACTTGAGATTATTTTTGAAGGAAAAGAGGGATTCCATGAGGCATAATCAAAGAGGAAGTGAGTTTCAGTCTAGAGGAAGGCCAGGGCCAAGGGGATGATGATAGAGGGGAGAGTGTTGTGTGTGATGACCAGAAGCTTCGTCTCAGAGTATGAACATAACATAAAATGAGTTCAGAAGGATAGGCTGCAGCCAGGCTGTGAAAGACCTTAAAGACCAAACAGGTCTTTCTATTTTGTCTTAGAGACAAAGGGAGCCACTGGAGTTTATTAATAGCTAGTAGCTAACATTTGTGTATCACTTCACTTTGTGCCAGCACCTTGCCAAGTGCTTTATAATCTCACTTGATCCTCACAACAATCCTGGGAGATAGTTACTATCCCCAGTTTACAGTTGAGGAAACTGAGGCAGAGGTAAAGTGACTTGCCCAGAGTCACAAGCTAATAAGTATCTGAGGATGGATTTGAACTCAACCCTTTTTGACTCCAGGTCCAGAGCTCTATCCATTTCACCACAGGTGCCCCAAGATCATTGAGTAAAGGAGTCACTTTGGCAACAGTGTGGATGGTGGCCTGGAAGAGGGAGAAATTTGAGGAAGAGAGACCATTAAGAGGTTGTTGAAAGGCAATGAGACCGAAGCTAAGGTGATGACTTTGTGAGTAGAGAGAAGGTAGAAAGAAGCAGTAGCAGGAGTAGAGTAGAGGAGTAGAGGATAATATCAAGGTTATGAACCTAGAAGATTGGAAGAAAGGTGGTATATTTTTTTTTCAACAGAAACAGGACAGTTTGGAAAGGAGGTGGGTTTGGGAGGAAAATAAGAGTTCTGTTTTGGAAATGTTGAGTTTGAGATGTCTTTAAGTCAGCCGGTTGGAAATATCCATTTGTTGTTGTTTATCCTTTGTTCTCCAAGAGGACCACGACATCAGGAGGATTGGAGTTAAGTGAGGGAGGGGTGTGTAAGGTCACCAACCTCACTGTCTCCTCCAGAGCCATCTGGGTCCAGTGGTGAGCTGTATATCAGGACGACTGGAGATGGCCCGGAATGTTTAAAGCAATTGGGGTTGTCACTTGCCCAGGGTCACACAGCTAGTGGGTGTGTTTGAGGTGAGATTTGAACTCAGGTCCTTCCAACTTCAGGGCCAGCGCTCTATCCACTGTGCCACCTAGCTTCCCCAAATGCCCATTTAATCAGTCAATCAACAAGCATTTATTAAGCACCCACTATGTGCTAGGCATTGTGGATACAAATATAAGAACGAAACAATCCCTGTTCACATGGAGTTTATAACTAATGGGGGAGACAACAAGTACTTATAAAAAGACTTACAGACTAAATACAAATTTATGCAAAGTAGTTAAATATAAGGTAGTTTGGGAAGGAGGGCACTAGCAGTTGGTGGATCAGAAAAGGCTTCCTGCAGAAGATGGTGCTTGAGCTGATTTTAAGAGAAGAAAAAGGACCGTCAGGCAGAGGTAATACATTCCAGACAACCAGGGCAAAGGCATGGAGATTGGAGATGAGCGTTTTGAATGAGGAGTAGAGAAGGCTAGTCTGGCTAAGTCAAGAGTGTGAGGGGAGTGATGCCCAGTGAGCCTGGAAAGGTAGCTTGGGGGCAAGCTCAAGAGTGGAGTTTATATTTGATCCTAGAGATAATATAACTTCTTTGGAATGGATTGAGTAGGGAAGTCACATGGTCAGATTTGTGCTGAAGGAAAATTACCTAGGTAACAGTGTGTAAAATAGGACCGGAATGGTGGGATACTTAAGGCATAGAGAGGAGTCTGGTTAAAACAACCTCGGTGAGAGATGATGGGAGCCTGAACTAAGATGGGTGAATGTCAAGAAGGGCCAAGTGTGAGGGATGCTATGAAAATAGAAGTGGAGAGATTTGGTAATTGATCAGATAGATAAGTGGAGTGAGGGAGAGTGAGCAGTGTAGATGATGAGATCATGCCAAGGTTAGGAACCTGAGAGACTGGAAGGATGGTGGTTCATTTGACAGAAATAGGAAAGTTTAGAAAAGGAGATTTTGAGTTTTTTTGGTGGAAAGATTATGAATTCAGTTTTGGCTCTATTAAGGTTAAGATATCTCTGAGATGTTCTGTCTGAATGTCCACTAGGCCATTGGTGATGTAGGACTGAAGATCAGGGAGAGTCCTAGAACTGGATCGGTAGAGCTGAGCATCTCTGCTTACAGATGAGAGCTAACCCTTTGAAGTTTAAAAAACACACAGGGCAATGCTTCTGAACCACTTAGGCTGTAACTTCCAGGTATGAGTGCAGTCACATTCCCAGCTTCCTGTGAAAGGGCCCCCCCCCCCCATCACGGATGTGTGCAGATGCTGTGCTCATTTGATCTGATTTGTGATTCCTGAAGTTGGATCCAGGGATAAGTTTAGTGAGGAGAATTCATTGATTTTTCTTTAGATGAACCATTCTTTTAGTCCTTGCCTCTCATTTTTCCTTTCTAGAGTCTTCCTTTTTCAATCTTTCATCTTTCTTTTCACAGTACAAAACATGCCGTGTTCTTGCCCTACTGCCTAAATGAGTACTGGTTGATCATTAGGATGGGTAAGAAGCTTCCCGATAATCCTAGGGGATCAGGTTAAGGCTATTCATGTAATGGGGGAGGGGAGAGAACTGACTTACCAGTGACCTGTTCACTGGCCAAAGAGTGTCCAGAGGAGGAGAATTCAAAGCATCATTCCTTCCTCTGTATCAGGATGGTAATTGTATAAAGCTTCTTTCCATAATCCACTTCTAGTGGATCAGATCATCTGTGTATAAAAACAGAATTTCTACTTAATATCAAGAAAGCTGCATTCATCTAATTCAGAAATGCTTTTATTTTTCTTTCTTTCTTTCTTTTTAGGTGAGGCAATTGGGGTTAAGTGACTTGCCCAGGGTCACACAGCTAGTAAGTGTCAAATGTCTGAGGCAGGATTTGAACTCAGGTACTCCTGACTCCAGGGCCGGTGCTCTATCCACTGCTCCACCTAGCTGCCCCTCAGAAATGCTTTTAAACATTTGCAAATTACTTTAAGGAAAGACTTTTAAAAATATATTTCAGAGAGAAATCTTACATCTCTTAAGTCAAGAACCTAGAGGAAAACAGATGTAAGACAAAAAGCAAAACCCACTGACTAGGTTTCGGTCGAGGAACATAACTGTCTCATACAGTGCAGTGGGATTTCCCCAGTGTGTCCTTTAATATAAGAACTCTTTTTGGAGCTGCATCCCTTTAGGGACAGGTCATAAACCAAGGGGAGGCAGTAGAGTGCAAAGAATACTGATCAGGAGTTCCAATCCCAGCTTTGCCACTTACTACCATTATGACCTTTGGGAAACCCATTAACCTTGCCAGACTTCCATGTCCTCATCTGTGAATTAAGGGAGTGGAGGGAGATCAATCTCTAAGGTTGCTTTCAACTTTGTTCTCTGACGGCATGAAATAGTTCATGAGCTAGTTCCCCTCCTCTGCTAGGAACGGTCAGCAGGTGGCGCTAGAACATTACTATCCCTAGAGTGCTGATTGAGGGGCTGGATTAGTGGAAAGGTTATCCTTTACTTTGAGTAAGGGGAGTGGGGGGCCAGTTTGTTGCTAGGTAGAAAACGTTAAGGATTCCTATTGTGTGTTCCCAGCTTCTCAGAAGCAGTGATCGATCTCTTCCAGTGTCCCACGCGGGGTCAAAGTTTGGTGGGGAGAGGAAGGTTTCAGGTGAGACAGTAACTGGGAGACCTGCCACATTGTTCATCCCTTAGTGGCCCATTGTCCCGTTGGCTGGCACTGCTGTTTCTGGCTGCCTCCCGTCTTGACTTTTTCAGCCCCATGGATCCCTGTCTCCTTTGGGGGTTTGCCCATCTTGCACTCCTTTAGGTTTCATTATAGTGTGGTACTGATGCCCAAGCCTCATCCAGTCTTCTTTTGGAAGCTTTTGCTTTGATTCTTAAAGTGGCATAGGATTAAAGAGCTTTTGTGTTTTCTCTAGGCCAAAACAAATAGATTCATCTAGATTTGAAGTGGGAAGTTGGAAGAACTCTGTAAGATGATTCCCATGTAATCTAGTGGCTGTTTGGGGTGGGGGGCAAAGGAGGGTTTTTTAGTGGCAGTAACAGTGGTGGTGGTTTAGAAAGCACTCTTCTTACATTAACCTGGGCTCTGCTACTTATTACCTAGGTGATTTTAGATAAGGCTAAACTGAACCTCTCAGTGCCTCAGTTTACTTATATGGAAAATGAGGGAGTTGGCATAAGGATCCTTTTAGTGTTCTGATGGAGTAAGTAGTGCCAGTATTATCTCCACTTGACAGGTGAAGCCAGTGAAATGATCCACCAGTCACATAGCTGATAAGGGACAGGGCTAGGCCACAAAACCATGCTCCTGACTCTTGGGCAAGTGCTTTTCCTCCCGGGACACACACTGCCTTTCTGGGAGGGTGATGGAAAGACAGCATCCTACCCTTCCTGTATGCGCCAGGAGCCCCCCTGGCACCTCTGTTTGGGCTCTCCTTGCCGGGCCCCTAGCTCTCACCATCTTTCCTAGCATTGTCCCCACCCCCTCAGTAAACCCGACGGGCTGTCTCCAAGCCTCATTCCTCTGGCTGCTTCCCTGGCCTCCCCCTGTCCCTGGGGCAGGTTTACAGGGCTGGGCGGGGCTGGCCGGCTAAATCCCCTGCGGCCCCTTCAGTTCCTGCTTCTATATATATCCCTGTCCTTCTCTGCACGGGGTTTGATATGGGCTTTATGGGCATTTCCATCCGCTTTACAGACATAGCCATCACAGAGGCGTGTTTCACCCCAGAAACCTCAGAGGAGCCGGGCCTGTAGCGGCCCCGTCTGGCCTCTTGAATCAAGGCTCTCTTCTCTGCTCGCCCTTCCCGGCTCCCTCCCCCACTGAGCAGCAGAGCCCTGGGGAGCCCTCAGCCTGGCTGGCTGAGGATGCTGGACCCCCGGGGGTGAGGGGAGCACTTTTCAGAGCTCTTTTCCCTACCAGATCAATTTGAAGAGGCGTTCCCTCTTCTCTTCCCAACCCCCATGCTCCCTTCTACCTTTGTACCCATTCTAGGGACATTTGGGCTCTTTCTGAAAGGAATAAGTGGCCCTTTGGATATCAGAAGGTTTGGGCCAAAGCAAATGAAGAGGAAACAGGGAAGTTGGGGGAGATAGGGACAAATCGGAACCCTTGCCATTGGTCAGTTATGATGAATGAAATTATACCGCATTCCTCAGTGCAAGTGGGAAAGAGAAAAATACCCCGTTGGGGCCACTTTGGGTCTGTGAGGTCAAATCAGAAAAGAGAATGTTGGTTGGAATTTAAGAGTTGTCCTTATGAACTTGCTGGAGTATGGAAGTGGAACAAGTCAGTGTTCCTTTTTAGGCTCAGTTTCCCCATTTGTACAATGAAAAAGGATTGAATAGACCATCTCTAAGGACCTAATGAGAAGCCTCTGCCTCTTCTGTGACTTTCCTATGTCTCTTGTGAGTTCCCATGATCCTTTCCAGATCCAGAGTGACCTGACTGACCCTATGAGCCTGGGAATTTCCAAGATCCAGGATGCTTGATGGTACCCAGCGATGGGCTGGCATTTGTGTCCCTGAATCCCTTTGCTACTCTCGGGTTTGGGGTCAGTTTGCAACCCAGCTCTGCCTTTAAACCTTTGTCCTGTGCTGTGTCCTGGGCAGGTCCTGGAGACATCAAACCATCTGTGACTGCTGCCTGGAGTGGCTTGGCGAGGTGTTTTCTTTCCCTTGTGATGTTTACTGTTCTTTCGTGGGATTGCAGGTTTCCGTGATGGCGGAAGGCTTATAAAATGAGGGAGGTGGGGGCTATGGCAAGAGTCAGGAGTTGGGACAGGCCGGGCCAGCAGCACAGACACAGCTTTTATAATGGTGCTCAGGGCTGGGAGGCTCGTAAAGGCGACGCAGGCAGATAGGGGGATAAATCATGCAAGCAGTGGGCAGGGTGGTGAAGCCGAGGTTAGGAATTAACTTTGTGTTGGATGAGTCCCAGGCTGTGTGGTGGGAAGAGAGGCCTCTCCTCTCCTTTGCTCTCAGTTCTGCTCCTTGACTCTCCTCCCTGCTTGGCTCTATCCGCTGCAGGCTAGGACATGTTTGCCCTGGCTCTTCCTGCCCCTCCCCCAAGTTGTCTGGACTAAATCAACAAGGGAGAGAGGACCCCAAAGCAAGGGGAGGAGATTAGGAGGTGCCTGTCAGGATCAAACTCTTCTATCTTAGTTTGGTTTGGAAATGGCGCCTTGTGATCCCCCTTTTCCCTATAGTCATCTACTCCAGGACCATTTGGCACAGCTTTTGACACTATGCCTCCTCGGTAGGGAAATCTAGGAAAAAGGATCCTGGGAGGACCTAAAGGACTGTGGCAAATGCAGAAGAGTCCGTTTTATAGGCTTTTATTAACTCTATGTATCTTCTCAGTCTAACTGATGCATCGACATCCTGAAAAGTAACACACTTGACTGTCTGTCTGGCTTCTTTGGAAGACTGAGACTTACAAATGGCTTCTCACTTAGAAGTTTGATGACTCCACCTTGCTCTGGTGGTGTTTGTTGTGGAAGTAAATATATGAAAATGTAAAGAGCTCAAGGAGCTGGCCTGGGTGAATGGTGGAACTAGAAATGGACACACTGGGCATATAGAGAGCAAGTCCATGGTAGCTTTCCTGTGTTAAGCACATATTGGTAGAGTCTACAGGGAGGCTTCTCCAGGGCAAAGAGCATCTCCACGCTGTTTGCTTTCCCTCTCTACACAATAACTTGTATAACTTTGCACAAAGCAGATGCTTGGGAAATGCTTCGCACCGACTGCTTTGGCTTCTGGTAGACATGAGCAGCCCTCTCTTCCAGTTAGGGCCCTCCCGTTGCCTCTAATCACCACAGCTTTCAAGTGGATGCCTCAGCCCAAACAAAAGTCATTGACTGTTCTTCTTCCTTCCTGGTTCTTTAATAGCATTGCTACTTTTCTTTCTAATTAGGTCCTAATTGAAAACTGGTTGCATTGGATTTTTCTTCTTCTGCTTTGCTTTTTAGTTCCAGTGGTGGAAAACGATTAAGCTGAGGTTTGGGTTTTTTTTTTTTTAATATGGCAGAATTCTTTTGGAAAGCCTGTCCCCTGCCTGTTGGAGCCCAGCTCACAAACACCAGCCTTCTCCTGCAAGACGGGGCCTTTTCAAGTGGTTTGCCCAGAACACGTCGGAGGCCCCCAATGCCTGTGACAGTTTCTGTTAATTATAGAGGCTCTTTCCCCCTCTCACATTAGTCAAAGGAGTTTTGTGTGTTTTAACAGCGTTTTCCCTTGGCCTGAATAAGACTCTGTTCAGACATTTCCCAGGGCTAGTGAGTCGGCAGCACTCCCTAGTACCCGGTAGCAGTGTTTCCTTGTTTGCTTCTCTGGGGGCTTCCAAGATTAAGCTGGAGAGGTGCTTCCTAGTAGCACATTCAGGACTCAGTTGTTTCTTGTGCACACTCAGAAACTGCTAAAATCAACCACAGGATAACATTTGCACACAGATGCTATCGAGGTCCCCTGGTCTTTTGGAGGTGCTTCTACTCTGATCAAAGCTCTAGTGTAAGAGTTCTAGTTTGCTACTGGACAGGCTGTTAGAAAGATTTTCTCCCTCCTTGGCTTCCATATCACACTTTAGAAATTGCTCTAGTGTAATGCCTCTTTTTTTTTTTTTTTTAGTGAGGCAATTGGGGTTAAGTGACTTGCCCAGGGTCACACAGCTAGAAAGTGTTAAATGTCTGAGGCCGGATTTGAACTCAGGTACTCCTGACTCCAGGGCCAGTGCTCTATCCACTGCGCCACCTAGCTGCCCCACAATGCCTCTTTCTTACTGACTTTTGGGGGTACTTATCTATATTTCTCATCTTTGTGGTTGAGACTCTTTTGCTGTTTGCCAGTCCTATCATGAAAGCTGTAGGATGACATTATCCTGCTTATGACCCTGAAATGTGCTGCATCTGGGGACTGCTCTGGAAAATCAACTCTTGTCATTTTGGCTTGAGGGGAGCAGGAAGTCATTGGAAAAAAGAATCACTACCTGTAAACTTTACCCAGGACTATACTTTTTGCTGGAACAGGCAGTCTGAATTCAGTCCTTGAGTATGTCAGCAAAATGTTTCAGACTCAATTTCAGGCTACGAGTCAGAAGTCCAGGGATCTGGGCCTCACACTGCTATCAATGGGTACAGTTCCCATCTTGGGTGATTGATAATCCTGTGGTGGATTTTCAGTGGCTAGCTTAGCATGACCCCAATATGGGGTCATGTGCAAGAACATTTTGATTTTTAAGTTGTTTGTTTCCTCCCTTTTTTTACTAGCATAGAAACCTTTCTGTTTGAAAAATTGATTTTATTTGGTCCCTGGTGAGACACTGTAATAATTAAGGTTATCATGTAGAGATTATGGGATGAGCTTGGTTCTGTTTAGGGATGTTACTGTGGACACTGGCAGTTTTGCAATGAGACCTTCAGAAATTTAATTCAGCAAACTTGATTAAACACAGACTTTGTGCAGAGCATTATGTTAGGTGAAGAGTGAGATATAAAGTTTAGATAAGACAAGCATAGTCTCTGTCCTCATGAAGTTTATAGTCTAGTATGGGGGTAAAACACAACACAGTTTAACATAATGCCCAATAAGTGCATTAAAGATTTTTTTTTTTTGGTTGGTTTTTGTGAGGCAATGGGGGTTAAGTGACTTGCCCAGGGTCACACAGCTAGTAATTGTTAAGTGTCTGAGGCTGGATTTGAACTCAGGTCCTCCTGAATCCAGGGCCAGTGTTCTATCCACTGCACCACCTAGCTGCCACCTACCTGCCCCGCATTAAAGAGTTTTGAAATAAAGTGTTGTGTGAGGTCTGAGAGGGAAGGTCATGCCATACTGAGGGACATCAGGGGACTTCTCATGGAAGAGGTACTTAACATTTTAATTGGGTTTTAAACAATGGATAAGTACTCAACAGACAGACAGGGCCTGGGGTACAATATAAGCAAAATGTCACCCAGTTGTAATGATACAGGGCATTTTGGGGGACAGGTTCATTCAGTCTAGCTGGAGGGCAGTATTTGGGGTGGAGTAATAAGGAAGAGAGGATGACACTTACTGAGGAAGGCTTTGTATGATAGGCAAAGGAGTTTGAGTTTTCCTTGGTAGGGACCCACTGAAGATTTTTGAGTGTAGAAATGACATAACCAGCTTTGTGTCTGAAAATGGTATGTAGTAAGGATTGGAGCAGGGATCTTGGAAGCAGAAAGACCTGTTAGGAGTCCAGGAGGGTGGCAGTGGAAATAGATTTGAGCGGTGTTCTAGATGGGGAGTCAAGAAGACTTGGTAACTATTGGACCTGAGAGATCAAGGAGAGAGAGCGACGAGAGGCATCGGGTATTCTTTTCCTATGGGAGAAGAGAAGATGTGGGGTACCTGAAGCTTGTCCTGAAGTGTGTTAGAGGTCTCATGGACAAGTAGCTAGACCTGTTCAGTTTGGCCCCTGAGGCAGCACTAGTAGCAATGTGTGGCTGTTGCAGAGAGATGGGATTTTGCCTTGATGTGAAGAAACAATTTATAATGACTATTCAGAACCAGAACAGCCTCCTGGGAGGTAGTAGGCTCCTTTTCACTCAGAGTTTTACTGTGAAGAGTAGGTTGAGGGGCAGCTAGGTGGCGCAGTGGATAAAGCACCAGCCCTGGATTCAGGAGGACCTGAGTTCAAATTCAGTCTGAGATGCTTAACACTTACTAGCTGTGTGACCCTAGGCAAGTCACTTAACCCCAATTGCCTCACCAAAAAAAAAAAAAAGAAAAGAGTAGGTCGAGAGGACCAAAAGGTCTCAAAGATCTCTGTTACCTCGTGACACTGTGATTAGTGCCATTGATCTTTTCCATTAGAAGGGACTCTTCTGTGGATAGAGCACCGGCCCTGGAGTCAGGAGTACCTGAGTTCAAATCCGGCCTCAGACACTTAACACTTACTAGCTGTGTGACCCTGGGCAAGTCACTTAACCCCAATTGCCTCACTAAAAAAAAAAAAAAAGAAAAAAAGAAAAGAAAAAAAAAAAAAGAAGGGACTCTTCTGGCTGTTGCTTAGCCACCTTTTGGAAATATTCTGCCTAGCTGGGATGGGCATCAAGGGAGTGAATTGTTTTAGTTATTAGGACCATCCTGAGGAAAGTCATAAAAAATTTCTCTTGTCATCTCCCTTTTTACAGAAACTTGGGGCACCCTGGGAAAACTACAAGTCCTCATTTTTAGTTTGTTATGTCTGGGGTAGGACCTAAAGGACCATCCAGGAAAAGGTATAATTCACCCAACTTAGGTAATAGAAAATATAACTGAAACCCACAAAAAGGGGTAATCATTCTCTCATGATGACATGAAGAAATGCTGAAGGGAAAAGAAAAACCTTCCTTAAGTTTTAGTGATTATAACTTCATCAGCCTGAAACTGCAAACAGCCTGTTTAGCTTTAGCAGAGACCTTAATATAACAATTAGAATGACGCCACCTGCTGGAGAGCTACTGTGGGAAAGCTCTGCCATGAGGAGAAGGTGTCTGAGGGCAAGCCATGTGGTCAAGGTCCTTGGCGTCAGGAAGTGACGTTTGCTCGTGGGTACTGTCTGTCAAGGCTACCAGCCAATCAACTTGAGGAGCCTCCCATTTCTGGGAGGAGGACATGAAGTAGGAAGTGGACGCTGGCAGAGGGCTTTTTCCTCTTTTGGTTCCTGACCTCACCATGGTGGTTTGGATGATAGGGTCTCTTAGAAATAGTTAGATTTTTTACCTTTCTCTCTGATCCTAATGCTCTTTTTTTTTTTTTTTTGAGTGAGGCAATTGGGGTTAAGTGACTTGCCCAGGGTCACACAGCTAGTAAGTGTTAAGTGTCTGAGGCCAGATTTGAACTCAGGTACTCCTGACTCCAGGGCCAGTGCTCTATCCACTGTGCCATTTAGCTGCCCTGATCCTAATGCTCTTTAATAAATACTTAAATACTCTTGCTGAAACTTATAATTTATTGGCAACCACTCATTAGATTTTAGATAGTATAGCTAGGATTTTAGCCCCTTACATTAGGAAAAGACAGAGTTAAAGAGAAAAGATTGTGGAAGTTAATGAAGTTCAGCTATAAAATGAGTTCTCTAAGCAAATAAGGCTAGGAAAGTGGGTCTCCTAGTATATTTTCTCCCTTCCCCTTCCAAAAGATTTTTAGCCCATTCAGCCTTTCTTGGGGGTATCCAGTGCAAAATCTCTGATTACCGTTCTGTGATCATGAAGAGAGTTGAACTGGAGAGTCTTCCCAAATTGAAGACAGGGTCATGTTGCAGATTGTGTATTTTTATAACATATTGAACAATGTAAATGGTTATATTGCTATATCAAGGTAAAACATCGAAAAAATCAAATAGGAGTCAAAAATTCTGGTTACGTCTTTGGTTAACAGTGCAGTTGTGTAGGAAGGGCTATTGGCAATGTTGTCTGTATGAACGGCGATCTCAGGGTGTGTAGTATAAAGACTGTGCCCTATAAGGAGTCACTGCTACTTGGTTCTCCTGATTTGTTCAGTGACTTGGGGTCCATTTGTTTCCTTGCTCTGACTTCAAGCTTCTATAATTGGGTAACTGATCTGGGCAGTATCTTTATACATTAAATGCTTGCTTTATTTACCGTTTGCTCAAGAGAGGACCCAAGAAACAACCCATTTATGGCAAATTCAGAAAGAGAAGGAATCATTTGAAGGTCCCTTCACCATGGGAAGATGTAGCTTGAATTGTTTTTAATCATTAAAATTGGGGGAATAGCCAAGAGTAACAGCGTCAGAAATTAGAGAGAGAATGGAGCTGTCTGTTCTTTGCAATACAGAGCAGCAGCCAGGTTGATCCCGTATCACAAACTGCTTGCTTGTCCCTTAGCCTGCTGGAGAGCAGTGCTCAAGGAATATGGCAGGTGATTCTTTCCCCCTTCTTTAGTGTCCAGACCTCATAGATGCTCCAAGTCTAGCTGTTGAGCCTGTGTAGGATGACTTGTTGTTTGGGGCAGGGGAAGGGTTTAGGTGTGTACCACCGGGTAGGTTTGGAGAGGATTGAGAGGAATCTAAGCCGAGTTGCCTTTCACCTAACCCCTTGGAAGGCCGCAGCCTTTGGCTGAGTCCTGGGGAGAACAGGCTTGCCTTAAGAACTGCACAATTAACAGAAACAAGGGCGAGCCATCTCAGGGTGAGAGGGAAGATTCCAGCCGCCTTCTTCAGGTTGCTTACCAGGGCTTCCACAGCAGTGGCTCACGGCCTGACCAAGGGCCAGAGTTCAAAAGGATACGTTTACTAGTGCTCTGTTTTCACTCATTTTCAATCATTTGCCATCCAGCTGGCTCCTTTTCCTTTCATCTCTTTCTTTCCAGAATTTAACTTTCTCTTTCTCTCCCTCTCACCCCATCTCTACCTTCTCTCTACTCGAAGAGTATGCACTCTCTCCACTTTCGTGGAAGTGCCTCCTGAGGAAGCCAGAGGAGCTCCCACCTTCCAGAAGAGTCCCTGCATTTAGGAGACTGTTAAAAACGTCTCCTGTCCCCTCCTCCCCTCCCCCAAAGTGTGGCCTCTTCCCGTCCTGCCGTCCGGCTGGCTGAGCGCGTGGGGCAGCTGTGGTCAGTCCCATTTATAAAGCTGGTAAATATGGGACCGGTTTCTGTCCCCTCCAAAGGTCAATATTTGTGCAGAGTTTAATTTTAACTTAACAAGCAGTTGTTTTCTGCAGCTGCCCTGGTGTGTTGTGTTGTGTGTGCTTTCCTCTTCCCCCTCCTTCTCCCTGACTAACTGTACGTGTATCTGTATTTTCTTTTTGTTTTAAATAAGTTTTTATTTAATATCAGCATATATCACCATATTCTCCCTCCATATCCTTCTTACCTTCCCTCCCCTCCTCTCCCTTTCTCTCCCCTCCCAGAGAGCCATCCCATGCTAACAAATTGTATTTGACACAAAAAAAAGAAAAAAGAAGGGAAAAAATAGCATAACTGATCAACACATTGAAAGTCTGAAAATATGTGCTGCAATATAAATTGCACTCATGGGTCTCCCACCTCTGCAGAGAGGTGGGGCGAAGATGGCTTCTCATTTCTCTTATTTTGAGCTGTGTTTGTTCTTTATAATTTTGCAACATTTATTTTTTAATTCTTTTTCTTGTGGTGGTTTTCTGTTTGCATTGTTGTAGTCATTGTATATATTGTTTTCTTGGCTTTGCTTACTTTGCATCAGTTTATCTAGAGCATTCCATGCTTCTCTGAATTCATCATATTCATAATTTCTTACAGCACAATAATATTCCATTACATTCATATACTATAGCTTGTTTTGCCATTCCCGGTAAATAAGCATCTACTTTGTATCCAGTTCTTTGCTATCACAAAAGGTGCTGTTATAAACATCTGGGTGTTTGTGAGGACTTTCCTCTTATCAACATCCTCCTTGATGTATAAGCTTAGTAATGGAATATCTGAGTCAAAGGATAAGGATATCTTAGCTATTTTATTTGAATAATTCCAAATTGTTTTCCAGAATGGTTGTACTGCTTCACAGCTCCACCAGCAATGCACTAGTGTACCTCTCTTCCACATTTCTTCCAACAATGATTATGTCCATCTTGTGTCATTTTTGCCAATGCGCAGAATGTGAAGCGACATCTTGGGGTTATTTTGATTTGAATTTCTCTTATTAGTAATTTGGAGCATTCTTTCACATGGTTGATGTTTTGAGAATTGTTTGTTCATATCCTTTGACCAGTTAATTGAGGAAATGGTTTTTGGTTATATTTGTGTGTATACATATATGCATACATTTTATACCTATATATCTTTTTTTTGGGTGGGCAATGAAGGCTAAGTGACTTGCCCGGGGTCACACAGCTAGTACGTGTCAAGTGTCTGAGGCTGGATTTGAACTCGGGTCCTCCTGAATCCAGGGCTGGTGCTTTATCCACTGTGCCACCTAGCTGCCCCCTACATATATATATATATGTATGTATATATATCTATCTCTTAATTGTTTAAATATCTTGTATTCTAAACCCTTATCAGAGAAATTTGATAGAGTATCTTTTGAGCTTCAGTACCAGTTCTAGTAGTTCAAAAGATTCACATTCCTCCGGCCTGCCCAAAGCCTGCCTTGTGGGTGACATTCAGCGGTGAAGGGAACCCAGCAGCTTCTGGTCAACTGGCAGGATCTTAGAGCATTTAGATCTTGATTCTGTCTCCCTCATACCTAGACCACGCTTATTCTCTTGCAGGAAGTTCATTATTCTTCTCTTTCTAAACCTGTTCCTTCTATCATCTCCTGCCCCCTTTTTAGGTGCTAAGCTGGAAGCCAGTGTTGTGTGGGTTACATTGGGTCTCCATTTAAATCAGGGGTCCTTAACCTCTTTATGTATCCTGGACTGTTTTGGCGGTCTGCTGAAGTCTATGGACTTGTTCTCACAATGGTGTTTTTAAATGCATAAAATAAAACACAGAAAATCACAAAGGAAACCAGTTCTTTTGAAATAGAAGATATAATTTTTTCTTACCCAAGTTCAGTCACCCTCTGAAATTTGTCAGCAGACCAGATTTACCTCCGGTCCATACCAGTGCTATAAAAACAGTTGGACTTTGTATCAGAGGACCTGAGTGACAACCCCGAGTCTGCTGTTTCCTACATTTGTGACCTTGGACACTTTCATTCTTCTCCAAGCCTGTTTTCTCAGCTAAATAATGATGTTGCGCTCTACAATCCCTTCCATCTCTGAATCGTATGAGATCTATGAACTAGGGAGATGTGGGAAGTATTGGACTGAAAGTCAGGATACTTGGATTTTAGTGCTGGCTCTGTTGTTAACAAACTCTGTGACTGTGGGTAAATCAGTTATCTTTTGGTCCCAATTTCCTCATTTGTAGGATGATCTCTATGGTTCTGGTATCTTTCAGCTCAAAAACTGTATTACTCTGTGAAAAAACATGGTGGGCATCAAGATCCCTGGGTGACATCCCACTTCCCAGCTTCACTAGGGACTCTTTTGCCTTGCCTGTGTCCCTTCCTCTCTGTGAGCCTTAATTTCTCATTCTTTAAATTAAGGGGCATGGCTGTCTGTTTCTTAATTTTATGAGGACGAATGAGATCCTTTTCAAAAAAACTTCGAGTGACTGTCAGAGAATGCATAGAGGAATACCTTAAAGTTAGCCCATTTTCCCCTCCTTTCTTCACTCGAAAGTATTTACAGTATATAGTTCTTTCTACTCAGCATCATGCTAGAGTGGGAGGTTGAGTCCCAAGTCCCTCACCAGAGTAATACTTTGAGGATCCATCATCGCTTCTCATCTGGGCCTGGCATTCCTGATGGAGGGATTCTGCCTTGAGTAGTACGAAGCAAAGGGTGAGGGAAGGAGTTACTTCTTGGTCAGACACAAAAGGCTTGTCCCCTCCTGGCCTAACGCTCGCCAGGAGCCCTCGTGGCTAAGGAGGTTTGGTGGTAGTGTTCTTCCTCCTTCCATTCTACCCCGTCCCTGCCTCACAACCTACCTCTGCCTGTCCCTCCCTCTCCTTTCCCCCTCTCTCCTGCCAGACATAGCCCGATCCTAGTGAGAGCATGCTGCCTGTATTGTGAGTTGCTGCCGTCTAGAGACAGAGAGCCCTTGACAGCAGCAGGCGCTTCTTGTGACATCATCTCTGTGGCTTTTGGGGGGAAGGTTGTGGCTCTGGGTTCTCAAGGGAGGGGGCTGTTTTTCTCTACTTGATCATTCACGTTGGTGCCCGTCTGACTTATAAACTTTAATGGCCAGTTTTAAAGGTTACTGCCATGGGGCACCTTTGTTGCCAGTTTTAGTTTTTTAATTTGGAAACTTTTTTTTCTCCTTGTGGTCTTGGGAGGAAAGATTTGGGGCCATTTGGGGCCGGGGACTGGCATTTGTGGGTGAGGATGAGACAGCCCAGCAGCATTCTGGTTCTGGTGCCAACAAACAGAAACCCCAGCATATTACCCAACTACCCATAGGAGCCCCCAAATCAGTGTGGTGGCAGGAGGGGAGGACTGAGAGTTTGGAATAGACAGATGGAGAGAACAACCTGGAGGGGAGGAGTGGAAGGAAAGTTGGGACTTGTTGAGGGTTGTTTAAGGGGTACGGTAAAGAATGGTGTTGGAGTAGTGTCCATACTCGGGAGGGAAGGAAAGCTTGTACCTTCATTTAAAGTGGTTTCTCCCTGCTTCTCACTTCCCATGCCTTAGGCTTTGAACCCGAACTTAACTAAGGAAGGATGAACTACATCAGGACGTGAAGAGGGCTTCTTTCAGGAACTAGAGATAGAATTGATAGAGCAAGATGGGGCCTGTTAGCAACTTCACTGTGAGCTAAGTTCATGCATAACCAATAGAGGAACCTTATGGGGCCTTGATGCCAAGAGTTGTAGTCCTGACTCTAGTGGCCTTAAGTCCACCCCAGCTTATGGGGTTGTATATAACGACCCCTCCCCCTTAATACCTCCTCAGCACCCCTTCAGTGAGGCACAAGATACACTCTTTCCCACTTAAAGAAGCTCCACAAGTCTCAACCTTAGAGCCGGCTGTACTTCCAGAGAAGTTATTGAGACCCCAAATCTTTTGGTACCCAGAAAATTCACTTTATGGAACTGTCTGAAATCAAACTCTGTGGGTTTGAAATAAATGTGGCATATTTTGGAAAAGGGACCCTCTAACAGATAAAGAGTCTTTATGAAATCCTTGTGGTTAAAGCTTATGTGCATGTTTTTCATGGTGTGGAGAAGGGATGGAGTGGGAAAATAGGTAGAAAGACGGCTAGATACACTAATGAGCAAAGATGTGGATACACTGATCAAGCCACTGATTGTCATCTCTGGGAATCCCAGTGCCTTTTTTTCTCCTTAAATTAGCTGGTCCGGTAAGTTAGAGGATTGCCTCTTAGAGTAGCCCAGGGGAAGAGAGAGCCCAAATACCGCCTCTAGCAGACAGTTCTATCTTCTTCTCCGGCCGATTTGGTCTTCGGTTCAAGTCTTACCCCTGGCTATTTTTCCTGGGCTATTCAGAGCTGGACTTGCTTCTTGTTCCCTGAGCTACAGGGTGGAGGAGGAGGTGTGGGGGTTGGCACGGGGCTGGGCCACAATTAGTGACCTGGAAGCCAGGCTGGGCACCCAGGAGCTATAAATAGCAGGCATGAGACGTTCACGGAGCGCCGTCAGGGCCCAGCCAGACCAGCCGCGTTTCAAGTGGTCTGGGTGGGATTTTTTTTCCCCCGTTAACCATTCGTACATCTGGTTTCCTCCACATTGGTGGGGAGCAGGAGGAGGGAGGGCCATGAGAGGAAGCAGAAGGCCTTCCTACAGAGATTAACTTCTAGATACTCTCAGAGCCTGTTGGGGTCCTGAGTGCCCACAGGGCCTGGGGTGGTAAAGGGCAGGCTTTGGGAGATCAGACCTTATGGGGACACATGACGTTTATAGATTAGAGTTACGGGTGGGTATCCTTGAGTGGGGGAAATCTTCCATGATGCTACTAAGAGCCTTTGAGAGGAGATCAGGGATTCCCATCTCTGTTCTCCAATACAAGAAAACCAATATGTTCACTTTCTTCTTCAAACTTGCTAACTCCTGCTTTTATGATTTTGCTTATACATTCTCTTCTCATGGAATACCCCTGCTACTCCTCTTTAATACAGTGTATGCTATATTATTCATTAAAGGACCTTCACTGTATAAAGGCTATGGATTCAAAGATGGCAGATTCTTTGCCTTCAAGGAACTTATAGCTGAGGGGGAGGGAAAAGAAACAAATGTGAATGTTGTAATGTAAGTTACGATATGATAACGTACATAAGGGGAAGCAGTATTGTGAGAAATTGGACAAGGAAGGGATCACTTGTAGCTGGGGATAATCACGAAAGGTTTCATGAAAGAGGTGTTACAAGTACTTGGTCTTTAGAGACGGGATTCAGTGCCGGGCAATGGAAAAAAAACACTAGTTGAGGTTCAAAGCCAGACTTTGCTACTTTGCAGCCATCTGACCCTGGTCAGATCATCTCACTTTCTTTGGATACAAACTGAGAGGGACCAAAGACTCCCTAAATTTCTTAACAGTTCTGTAATCTGATTAATCCTATGATTCCAAGGATTTGGGTATGGGGAGATATGAAAGTCTGTTTCAGGCATGGGGCACAGCATATTCAAACATCCTAAAGTGGGAGAGAGCATGGTGAAACTAGAAAACAATTTAAAAAATCAGTTTGGCAAAAATATATAATATATGAAGAGATCATAGGGTCATGGATTAAGAGTTGAAAGGGACCTTCGAAGCCATCTAGTCCAACCCTTTTATTTTTAAAATTACATTTTATTATTTTTCAATTAATAAGCATTTCTTTTTTTCTTCTGACCACCTCCTCTCCACCCTGCCCCTTTCCTCCACCTACCCACCCCCAGTCCCCACAGAAACAAAGAAAACCCTTGTAACAAATTTGCAAGGTCAAGGAAAACAAATTCCTATGTTGGCTATGTCCAAGAATGTCTCATTCTGAATATTTAGTCAGTGACCTCTTTGTTAGAAGGCAGGTAATAGACCATCAGTGGTCCTCTGGAATCATGGGTAATCATTTCATTTATCAGAATTCTTACAAATTTCATAACTGTTTGTTTTTACAATAATGTTGTTATAGTGTAAAGTGTTCTCCTAGTTCTACTTACTTTACTCTTTAACGATTAATATAGGGGCAGGTAGGTGGTACAGTGGATAGAGCACCGGCCCTGGAGTCAGGAGTACCTGAGTTCAAATCCGGCCTCAGACACTTTATACTTACTAGCTGTGTGACCCTGGGCAAGTCACTTAACCCCAATTGCCTCACTAAAAAAAACAAAAACAAAAAACAAAAAACAATTAATATAAGTTTTCCCAGGTTTCTCTGAAACTCTTTCCTTCTCTTTGTTGTTTTGTAAATAGTACAATGGTATTCCATTATATTCACATATCATCCTGCCATTTCCTAGTTGATGGGCACTCCCTTAGTATCTTGCTCTTTGCCACCATAAAAAGAGCTGCTGTAAATTGTTTTTATCTATAGGAACTTTTCTCTCTTTGATCTCTTTGGGGTATAGGCGGAATAGTGCTGGATCCATCATCTTACAGCTAAGGAACCTGAGACTGAGAGGCTTGCCTAAACCTTGCCTAGGGTCACATGACTAGTAAGAGTAAGAATCAGAATTTGAACCTATGTCTTCCTGACTCTGAGCTCAGCATTCTAACTACTATGCTTCACTATGGTGGATAGAGCAATATGAAGTAAGATGAAAATACAGGTTGTCGTAAGCCTGTGGGACCTTGGATTCTAGATCAAGGGGTTTGTATTTTATTCACTAGATGATGAGGAGCCAGCAGAGATTCTGAGTAGGAGAGTGATGTGATCAGATTGTGTATTTGAAAGATGACTTTGGCAAGTGTCAAGGATAGATTGGAGAAGGAAAGAGCCTGGAGTTGTCATGTCATTGAAAAGTTATAGTGTAGGTGAGAAGGTGATAGAGGCAGGTTGCAGTGGGGGAAGGAGAGAAAGGTGTGAGAAGCAAAAATCAAAGATAATGCTGAAGCTTTAAGGTTAGGAGAAGAATGATGCAATCCGTGGAAATGGGAAAGTTAAAAGGAGGAAAGGTTCTGAGGTGATTTGCTGTAAGTAGTTGGAAGTTCAGGATGTAGAACTCAAGGGACAGGTCAAGGCAGAATATGGAGACTTGGGAATTACCTGTGTGGAGGGTATACCTGAGCCTGAGGGAGACAGTGTAGACTTAAAAGGAAAGGGCCAAATGCAAAGCCTTGGGAGAGGGAACACTCCCCCCTCCCACTAACACACATTTAAGAAGCAGCAAGAAGAACCAGGGAAGAAAACCAAGAAGATGCCATCAGAAAAATGAGAGAATAGGGCAGCTAGGTGGCACAGTGGATAGAACACCGGCCCTGGAGTCAGGAGTACCTGAGTTCAGATCTGGCCTCAGACACTTAACACTTACTAGCTGTGTGACCCTGGGCAAGTCACTTAACCCCAATTGCCTCACTAAAAAAAACCAAAAAACAAAACAAAACAAAAAAAAAGAAAAATGAGAGAATAGAAAGATAGCTTCAAGGAGAGCAAGGAGCAGGACGCACAGAGGAGGAAGGGAAGGAAGGAGGAAGGGAAGGAAGGAGGAAGGGAAGGAAGTGATGCTGTGCTGCAGAACAATCAGGGGGGATGAGGAGGACTTTTTGAAAGCTGCTTTGGTCATTGTTCTCCAATTACTTCACATTTGTGTGCTGTAACTCAACAAAGACACTGAATACAACAAACATTAAGCAGCTAATGTATATGAGGCACTCTGCCTGTTGGGAGCATGCACAGAGAAAATGAAAAGGTCCTCAAGGCACTCACATTCATTGAGAAAATGTCACATACAAAAAAGATGCTTATTTTAATGCTCAGATGGGTTTGTGATGTCACTAATTTTTGTATTTCCTCCAACAGTGCAGATCACAATCCCTTATACTTGTTCATCCTGTGCTCCACTTGTAGTATAGCTCTCTTCTCATAAACTGTGACTCAGGAGGTGTGTCTAAAATGATGCTGTCCTTTCTGGTTTGTCTGGTGTCCCATGCTCTTACCACATAACCAGTCCATTTTTTCTATCATCCATTTCTTCGATGATATTCTTTATTCCACTTATAACGTAGCCTATACATACCCTGTGTGTGTCTGTCTTTTGTCCATTGAGTGACTCGTTTTCTTTTCTATTTTTAAAAATTTTTAGCTTTAAAAACACCAAATAAAATGGGCATTTCCATTTACTTAGTAGAAAATAAAAAAGATCGTACAAGAAACATAAAACTGCAAATCTCCGCATGTGTAACATATTTTTCTTTTCATCTTATAGCTTTCAAAATTGTCCTGCTTGTCTGTGCTTTTTTCTGGCCTTTTTTTTTTTTTTTTTGGTTCTTGGGGTTTTTTCTCTAATCAATAGTATTTTATTTTTTAATCATAAAAGTATTTTATTATTTTCCAGTTACATGTAAAAATAGTTTTCAACATTTGTTTTCATAAGATTTTTAGTTCCAAATTTTTCTCCCTCCCTCCTTTCCCTCTCCCCTCCTCAAGACAGAAAGCAATCTGATATAGGTTATGTATGTACAATCACTTTCTATGTGTTTTTTTTGAAGATATCTCAATGAATTCTTTCCCTTCCCTCCTTCCTTCCTTCCATTCTTCCTGTTTCTCCATCTCTCTGAGTTGTAAAGTCTTTCAAAGTTGTTTTTCTTTATACTGCTTTTATTATTTTTCTCTTGCTAATTAATCAATCAATTAATTGTTATTTACTGTTCTCTTGGTTCTACTCCACTCTTTATCAGTTTGTGCAGCTCTTCCCAACTTTCTCTAAAGTTCTGCATTTTATCATTTTGGGGGTTACAATAATATTACATTACATTCATAAACCATAATTATTTTAGTCATATCCCAATAGATTGTCACCTCTTAGTTTCTAGTTCTTTGCAAAAAGTACAAAAGTACCTGCTATAAATAATTCTGTATATATTGGACCTTTGCCTCTTTCTTTGAGGTGATACTTATTTTCAGTTCTTTGGAAATTGTATTTTTACATGGCTCAACACCAAGTTACAGTATTAGCAGAATATTGGTATTAAGATGATGGACCGATATGATGGTATACTTAGAGAATCAACTAAAAAACTACTTGAAACAATTAACAACTTTAGCAAAGTTGCAGGATATATTTATTTATTTATTTATTTACTTATTTATCTGTTTGTTTGCTTGTTTATTTATTTATTTATATGTTTATTTATTTATTTATGGTGGGGCAGTGGGGGTTAAGTGACTTGCCCAAGGTCACACAGCTAGTAAGTGTCAAGTGTCTGAGGCTGGATTTGAACTCAGGTACTCCTGAATCCAGGGCCGGTGCTTTATCCATTGCGCCACCTAGCCGCCCCTAATTACATAAAATTTACAAGTTTTGCACAAACCAAACAAATGCAGCCAAAATTAGAAGGAAAGCACAAAATTAGCAGGGAAAAACTTTGATGGCAAGTATTCTCTGATAAAGGCCTTTATCAGATTATTTGAAGTTTTGTCCTTATCTATTTTTTTTTTTGGTGAGGCAATTGGGGTTAAGTGACTTGCCCAGGGTCACACAGCTAGTAAGTGTCAAGTGTCTGAGGCCAGATTTGAACTCAGGTCCTCCTGAATCCAGGACCAATGCTTTATCCACTGCGACACCTAGCCGCCCCAAGTTGCAGGATATAAAGTAAATCCACATAAATCATCAGCATTTCTATACATGACCAACAAAGTCCAGCAACAAGGAATAGAAAGAGAAATTCCATTTAAAGTAATGGTAGACAATATAAAATACTTGGGAGTCTACTTGCCAAGACAAACCCAAGAACTCTATGAACATAATTACAAAACGCTTTTCACACAAATCAAATCAGATCTAAAGAATTGGGAAAATATCAATTGTTCATGGATAGTCCAAGCTAATATAATAAAAATGACAATTCTACCTAAATTAATTTACTTATTCAGTCCCATACCAATCAGACTACCTAAAATTATTTTATAGAGGTAGAAAAAATTATAACAAAATTCATCTGGAAAAACAAAAGATCAAAAATATCAAAGGAACTAATGAAAAAAAGTGTACAGGAAGGTGAGCTAGCTGTACCAAATCTGAAGTTTTACTATAAAGTGGCAGTCATCAAAACTATTTGGTACTGGCTAAGAAATACAGTAGTGGATCAGTGGAATAGGTTAGGCGCAGGAGACAGTAGGAAATGACTTTAGTAATGTACTGTTTGATAAACCCAAAGACTCCAGCTTCTGGGATAGGAACTCAGTATTTGACAAAAACTGCTGGGAAAACTGGAAGATAGTATGACAGAAACTAGGCATAGACCAACATCTTACACCTTATATTAAAATAAGGTGAAAATGGGTACATGATTTAGACATAAAAGGTGATACCATAGGTAAATTAGGAGAGGAAGGAATAGTTTACCTCTCAATTTTATGGAAAGGAGAACAGTTTATGATCAAACAAGAGATAGAGAATATTGTGAAATGCAAAATGGATGATTTTGATTACATTAAATTAAAAGGTTTTTGTACAAACAGAAGCAATACATCCAAAATTAGAAAGGAGGCAGAAAGCTGGGAAACAATTTTTATAGCTGGTGTTTCTGATAAAGGCCTCATTTCTAAAATATATCAGGAACTAAATCAAATTTATAAGAATCCAAGTCATTCCTGTAGTAAGATTATTGGAATTTGGCAAACTGATTGGGATGAGCCACACCTGGCCTGCCCTGAGTGATGTGTGCTGCTGATGTCAGCAGGAGAAACCACTCTCCACAGGCAATTTGAAGGACCTCCCCCTTTGGGGGAGGGAGGGTAAATGCTCCATGAGGGGAGCTCAGTCTCTTCCAGAGTGACTTTCTTTCTGGTGGTGAGATCTGCAGGAGCAGACGAGTCCTGCGGGCCCTAGCTGCAAAACTGGTTTTCCATTGAAGCTACAGACCCCAGCTGATGAGTTAACATACAAGCCCTGCTCTTTTGAATTAGCTGAACTGGAAGTGACTTTGGGGATTGTATAGACTTAGGTTAGAGTTAGGAGGATTATCCGTATTTCTTTTTCCCTATCCCCTTGTCTTTGATTTTATTAATTTCACCTTTGCTGTTTATTTTATTCCCATTAATCAAACCTGATTCATTTGTGGAAAAGAGGCTGTTAGGCTCCTTTCTTATTGGCCTAGGAGAAATATCTAAAAAGGCATTTCAGAGGGGAGAGAGCTTTGGACCTAGAGGCCCCTCCTTACTTCTGGGACCCCAATATTACAGTGAACCACTCAATTAACTCTCCCTATTTTAAATTTTGCCCTCATATTCCCCAATTGAGAAATGGTCAAAGGATATAAACAGGCAGTTTTCTGATGAAGAAATCAAAGCTATCTATTGCCATATTAAAAACTATACTAAATCACTATCAATTAGAGAAATGCAAATTAAAACAACTCTGAGGTACTATCTGATACCTATCAGATTGACTAATTTGACAAAAAAGGAAAATAATAAATGTTGGAGAAGCTGTGGAAAAATTGGAACACTAATGCATTGTTGGTAGAGCTGTGAAGTGATCCAACCTTTCTGGAGAGCAATTTGGAACTATGCCCAAAGGGCTATAAAGCTGTACATACCCTTTGACCCAGCAATACCACTATTAGGTCTTTTTCCCAAAGAGATCATAAAAAAGGGAAAAGGACCCACATGTACAAAAAATATTTATAGCTGCTCTTTCGGTGGTGGCAAGGAATTGGAAATTGAGGGGATGGCCATCAATTGGGGAACGGCTGAAGAAGTTGTGGTATATGAATGTATTGGAATACTATTGTGCTATAAGAAACAATGAGCAGGCGGATTTCAGAGAAACCTGGAAGGACTTACACAAAGTGATGCTGAGTGAGATGAGCAGAACCAGGAGAACACTGTACACAGTATCAACAACACTATGTGTTGATCAACTGTGATAGACTTGACTCTTCTCAGCAGTGCAGTGGTCCAAGATAGTTTCAAAGGATTCATGATGGAAAATGCTTGCCAAATTGAGAAAAAAAAGAACTATGGAATCTAGATGCAGACAGAACCATACTATTTCTTTTTTTTCTTTTTGTTTTTCCTTTTTGCTCTGATTCTTTTTTCACAGCATGACTAATGCAGAAATATGTTTAATGTGATTGTACATATATAACCTATATCAGATTGCTTGCTGTCTTGGGGGGGGAGGGAGGGAGAAAAATTAGAAACTAGAAATCTTATAAAAACAAATGTTAAACTATCTCTACATGTAATTAGAAAATAATAAAATACTTTTATTTATTAGTGAGGCAATTGGGGTTAAGTGACTTGCCCAGGGTTACACAGCTAGTAAGTGTTAAGTGTCTGAGGCTGGATTTGAACTCAGATACTCCTGACTCCAGGGCCGGTGCTCTATCTACTTCGCCACCTAGCTGCCCCATAAAATACTTTTATGGAAAAAAAGGTGATGGTCCTTTGGGGTCATTAAAAGAACTTTGAAATTTCCCAAAAACATTTTATGCTACTTTTCTATTTCTTATTCAATTCTGGGCCTGACTCATTGTCCATTTATAATATCTGATCAAGATGGTCGAGCTCTATAGATTGCCTGCTAAACTGTATATTAGAATATGGACAAGAAACATTTTCCATGTATTTGGTTTTTCCTGCGTAAATAGAGAAAACTCTTTTGAGTGGTTATGGAGTTCATTTAGGAGGCGCTGCAGCATTCTAGTACTTGATGCAGTAGACACAATGTCGCCCTCAAGCAGGTGCACCTCATCATATATTTATTGGGGAATTGCTCTTCAATATGGATTGTTTATTGGAACTCCTCCAAAGGTAGCAAATACCTTTGGAAAGCATATGTTCTCCTCTTATATATCTTTGGCTGATATACATACACACACATACATATGGTTATCAAATAAGGACATCCTTGTTGATATCACTTGCAGGAATTCATATCATTTTGACTTACCCCATGCAGATGACTCCTAGATCTATATATTTAGGCTTATTTGGTTCAGGTCTAAGTCATGCTAGTCCATTGGTTTCTGCTCATGATTAGAATGAGGTGAGGTACTCATGGACCATAAGATGTAGTAAAAACAATTTTACTGAAGATAGGATGAAAATAAGGATTCAATGACTGCTTAAATTTAAATAAAAAACTACTCTGTCTGTGTTGAACATTATAATGGGTAATGCTAGATCAACAAGGTATTCCTCAGGGCAGCTAGGTGGCACAGTGGATAGAGCACTGGCCCTGGAGTCAGGAGTACCTGAGTTCAAATCCAGCCTCAGACACTAACACTTACTAGCTGTGTGACCCTGGGCAAGTCACTTAACCCCAATTGCCTCACTTAAAAAAAAAAAAAAAGGTATTCCTTCAGGGAAATGGAAATTCTGCTAAAAGACTGATACTAATTTCCCATAATTTGCATCTTTTATGCCTCAGGTAGCAAGAAGACAAATGACCTTCTCTTAAGACCAACCCAGCCACCAGCCAATAAAACAGATGCCACTCCTGCCATAAGCTCTGTCTTTTTATTTGAATTCCAGTTCTGTACTTCTATCCACTTGTGTGTACCTACAATATCTTAAACTCAGCGTGTCCAAAACCAGAATTGTCACCTTTCCCCAAAGCCTTTTCCTCATCTTTCTTATGTCTGTTTACAACATTTTTTATTCAGAATTTAGCCCTTTTCCCTAAAGAACAATTCCATAGACAAAGCAGAACACAAAAAGAGGATTCTTCCATGAACTTTCTTTCTTTCTTTCTTTCTCTCTTTCTTTCTCTCTCTCTCTCTCTCTCTCTCTCTCTCTCTCTCTCTCTCTCTCTCTCTCTCTCTCTCTCTCTCTCTATCTCTCTCTTTGTGAGGCAGTTGGGTTTAAGTGACTTTCCCAGGGTCACACAGCTAGTAAGTGTTCAGTGTCTGAGGCGGGACTTGAACTCAGGTCCTCCTGACTCCAGGACGGGTGCTCCATCCACTGCGACACCTAGCTGCCCCCCTTACATGAACTTTCATTTCATACTACTTGCTTTAAAAAAAAAATCGAATTTTACCTGCTGCTTTCAAAACTATATTTGTTTTTTTCTGCTTCCTTCATTTCTCTTCTCTGCATTTAATTGCCCTCTTATTTGGCATCACCGTTATAACTCTTGCTCCCCTTAATGAAAAGACATAAAGGGGGAAAACCCCTTTACAATAAATAAGCATAGTCAAACAAAATCCACACAGTGGTCATGTCCACAAAATGTATGATTCCGTAGCTTGGGTCCATCAATCACCTCTGTATTACATTTATATGCCATAATTTGTTCATCCATTTCCCAATTAATGAGCATTCTCTTAGTTTTCAGAAGGAGCATGAGGATTGAGAAAAGACAATCATATTTTACCAGTAAAAGATTATTTGAGGGGGCAGCTAGGTGGCACAGTGGATTAAGCAACGGCCCTGGATTCAGAAGGACCAGAGTTCAAATTCGGCCTCAGACACTTGACACTTACTAGCTGTGTGACCCTGGGCAAGTCAATCCTCATTGCCCCCAAAACAAAAGCCAAAAAAAAAAAAAAGTAATTTGAAAAAAAAAAGATTATTTGAAACTTTGGAGAGAACAGTTTCAATTTAGTGACGAGGGTCAGAAATCAGATGGCAAAGGAATGAGAAGCAACAGGAGAGTGGAGAGTTTTGACTATGAAAATGTGAAGAACTATAGGACAATAGCTTGAAGCTATTTAGCTTCGATAGCATTTAGTGAATGTTTTAAGAATAGGAGACAGGCATATTTGTAGGTAGTACCAAAAAACCCAATAGGTGAGAAAAGACAGAATATTGGGAGTGGGGAGATGATCATGAGGCATTTGATGGAGGAAATACGAAGGAATGGCACTGAGGTGACATGCATTGGCCTTTGTAAGGAGAGACTTCTTTATCAAACACTAGAAGAGTAAGCCAGACTGGGGTTTAATGTCACAGTGTTTTGAAATGTGGAGAAGGGGCAAAGAGGGAGCTTACATAAGTGGCCTGTTTTCTGAGTAAAATGTGACAAGATCCTCATCTGAGGGCATGGGAGTGGGGTGGAGGTGAGGCTTGAGGAAAGAAGATATAGTTTGAAACAGCCTCTGTGGGAAGTGGCAAAGAGAATCAATTAGGGAGGAGTGAGAGGACTGCCTTCCTTCAGTGAAGGTTCTGGTACTGAATAGCATCCTGTTGGCAAGAGAGCTAGAGTTGGAGAACTTGTTGATTATGGAAGTGTCTTCTCTTGATTATGGAAGTGACCTCTTGTTACTTGTCTCAGGTGGTTCAGTGAGGCATGGAGGCAAAGGCAGTGTCTTCACACACAGAAGCAAATTCTCAGGAAAAGAGGCTCCCACATTATGTCCCTGAGGAGAGGGTTGTGGTGGTGTCTCACACTCTTGTGTCCATTGATAGAGAAGAGAAATCCAGGTTTCTAACAGGAGCCTTAGAATCAGTGGCAACTACCTAGTGGCTCCACAGTAATTGAAATCTCTGTGGAAGCCCAGGGCAGAGTAGATGTGCCTTTCTACTCATGACACTAGTTTTCTGGATGAAGAACTCCAAACCTAGCCCCTGGGAGGGGCCACCCGTACTCACATACAGATTATAATGAGAAAGCCAAAAAGCTGCCAAAATGAATGGAAAACTCAAACAAAAACTGAAGTAAAATGGAATGGAATCTGGTTACGTGACAAGTGGTGAATGAGACATTCTGGATGCATTGTAGATAGCAGAGGGACACTTTTCACGTGTAGATACCTCTAAAATAATGGGGGCACTGCTATTCGGAGTGTGGTTTGGTTCCTTCAGTCCTACCTCTAGCCCCAAGTTTAGTACTAGAGCACAACCTGACCTTTATCCAGTGCCCTCGAGATCTTCAGAATCAGCCCCTACTGAGAGAAGAACAGATTTCTGTCCCCTTGTCCATGTTCACTGTGCAGGGATCTGGAGGACTCACTCAAGTGATAGTAGCTCCACTCCTCCTGTGCAGCTCTCTTGGCTAGGCAAGTGGTCATGAGGCTGTACTTAATCCAAACAACCTAGCAGCTGTGTCATGTCATAGACACAGCACAAACTTAGTACATGCTTGTTGAATGATAAGACTTTTATTTTCTGAATACATTTTTTATCATTTTTATTATTTTTTATTATGAACTTGCCAGTCATCAACTAATAGGAATATTTCCATACACAAAGAAGAACATAAAAAAGATTGAATGTGTAACCATGAATCTGCCATCTATAGCTTGGTTTTCAGGTTTACATCTAACATTGTCCCTTTTGTTGGTGTCTTCTTCAAACTTCCTTCTATTCTCTTCTGTGTTTCCTCCCTCTCTCCCTCCCTTCCTTCCTTCCTTCCTCCCTCCCTTCCCCCTTCTCTTTCTTTTTCTCTTTCTCACCATCACTATGTCACTGCTCCTTTCCCCAAATAAAAACTCTCCCTTGTAACAAGTATATTCAGTTGAATCAAATTTGTGTTGCTTTGGTCATGTCTGAAGATACATGTCTCCTTCTGCACTCGTAGTCCATCAACATTCTGCGAGAGATGGGAAGCCTGGGCTCTCAGAATCATCCTTTTGTCATTTCTTATGTACATCCACTTTGTTTGTAGTTCTCCAACAAAGAATATTGCTATAAATATTTTTGTACCTATGAGTCCTTTCCCTGCCTTTAATCTCTTCGGAGAATAAGCCTTGTAGTATATATCTCTGAGTTAAGAGGTGTGCACAATTTTGTAACTTCTTGGACATAGTTGCAGATTGGCTGGATTGCTTCACAGATTTGTACTGTATCTGTGTACTTCTCCTTCCATAGGTCCTCCAACAGTTGTCATCATTACTGACCTAATGGGTATGAAATGAACCTCAGAGTTGCTTTGATATACATTTTTCTTATTATTAGTCATTTGGAGCATTTCCACATGTTTATCGATATCAATTGCTTACATTTTAAGTGCTTTACAAAAGTACTTTCATATGTATTATTTTATTTATTAATAAGTTAAGTTAGGATTCTGGGTGTCAGATGACACTTCCCTTCAGAAAACATTAAGCCCACAGTGTCCTTGTACCTCTAGCACTTAACCACTGCTAGTTAAGGTACAACAGAAAACTTAATTGAGAGCAGGCTGGAAAAGTGAAGGTCCTAGCAGGTTTGTTGTTTTGTTTTTTTTTTAACTGGGTGCTGGAAATCCAGGACTGCTTCTTTGCTTATTTTGTTGTCTCTATTTTTCCTTTGCCTTTATCATCCAGGTTCTCTTAGGATGTAAGTCCATTCTATTCTTTGACATTGCTTTGCACATTGAATATCCCCAGAGTTGTATTTTTCATGGTAGTTAAAGGGGTTCCCAGTCCTTATCATTTGTTTGTCAGAGTTCAGTTGTGGCTGATTCCAGTTGTATGTTTTGCTTAATAGAGTACTCCTTTAATGCTTAATTGTGGTATAGAAGAGAAAAGAGGATTATCTATTCGTAGACATACAGAACAAGATATAGGACCTTGCCCTTCATATCCAAAAGCGATTTTACTGTTGGTAATTGATACACCATTTTTGTTCTTCCTTTTCCAAAGAAAAGGAATGTGTATATAGAGATATCTGTGGCATTTTGCTTTATTCTAAGGAAGAACAGCGTGAGGCTTTCCCATTGGACTTTGATCTTCCTTCCCTTTGTTTCATTCTTTCTTCCTACTTTTAGTCCCTTGAACCAGGCTAAACAATTCCTCCCCTCTTTTGTGTTTACACTCTTCCAATGTTAACAGAAAGTTATCATGTCTAGCCTCAGACGTCACTTAGCCTAGCTGTCCAGCTGAAGCCCTAATCTTCCATCCCTTCCTCCTCCCCCATGATCACCCCTCTTCTCCAATCAGTTTTGTTACTCTTCTTGAAACTCCCTTCAATTTATCTTGACAATGTCTGTGCCTAAGTGCTCGATATTGAGCACAAGTTTCAAGCATGATCTTAGAGAGAAAGAGACCCATTTTCTGTATTCCCAAGACATAATGCCTCCCAGATGCAGAGTTTTGAATGGGTATCTTATCCTTGCCTTTCATTCTATCCTAGAATTGTCAACTAGTATCATTTGTTATCACATTTCTTTCCTGCTAATTCAATGATCTTTTTGATTTTGTCATGGTTCTTTCCTTTCTGGCCTTTGCCTTGCCACCTAGGCCTTTATTCCAGTTCAGTAAGCATAAATTGCCTACTGTGTGCAAGACACTGTGCTTAGTTCTGGTGATATAAAGATAGAGTCACTGCTTTCAGGAAGCTCACATTCTACTGGTGGAGGGTGAGGAAGGGGCAGCCTTCCTAACATTAACAGATGTTGGATGGAGCAAGGAACTTAGGCCACATTGATACTCCGTTTTTCCGAGTTTATTTTTCTAATCTCCAACCAACAGCCTTCTGCCTAGAGTTCGAGCCCAGTCACATTGATACTCCTAATGTTACGGTGTTACCCAATCCTGATGTGCCTTCTCAATAATAAAATACAGATCAATTTGTGGTCTGCACTTTAATGTGTTTTCTTATCTGCTGAAAACTGATCATCTATGTGTGGTATATATGGTAACTATTACTTCATGTATTCATTATTCCTTCTACTGCTACAAATCACATTCCCTCTAGAACTCTTGACAATTTCTGTGGCTGAAAAATTAATGATCCTGCATCTAACCTGGTGATGAGCCATTGAACTTAATCAGGCATTTTCCCACATCAGAAATGCAGTCCATCATGGGACTCATTTTTAAAAATATATTTTCAGGGGCATCTAGGTGGTACATTGGATAAAGCACTGGCTCTGGATTCAGGAGGACCTGAGTTCAAATCCAGCCTCAAACACTTGACACTTACTATCTGTGTGACCTTGAGCAAGTCAATTAACCCTCATTGCCCTGTCTCCACCCAAAAAAAAAAGGAAAGAAAAATATTTTTTCATTGGTGTTTCTCATTTATTTACACCACCAAAAATTCCCCTCACTATCTTTCCCATTCTCTCCCAGAGAACCATGACATGTAACAAAATAATATCTTACCAAAAAGTAAGAAAAATAAGAGAAAAATGAGCAAAATTAATCAGTATGTCCAAAAATATCTGAAAATATGTGCAAAGTGTCATATCTGTAGACCTCCCAACTCTGCAAGGGGTAGGATGGGAGTATTTTACATTTGTTCTTTTTTTTAATAATAAACATTTTTATTTAAAGTTTTGACTTCCAAATTTTATCCCTCTTTCTCTCTCTCCCCTGCCCCCTCCCTGAGGTGGTAAGCAATCAGATATAGGTTATACATGTATGGTTATGTAAAACATTACCATATCGGTCCTTTTGTATAAGAAAACTTGAATAAAATTTTTTAAAAAGAAAGTGAAAAATAGTATGCTTCAGTTTGTGTTCAATCAATATCAATTCTTTCTTTAGAGGTGGATAGTATGAGAATTGGAATTGCACCCCCTACTGGAGAGATACTGTAGGGAAGCTCCGCCATGAGAGAAAGCATGTGATTTAGAGACCATGTGACTTTAGCATCCAGAAGTTACATCTATAGAACCACCTGTGGGACTTGTCAATCAGAGCTACCAGCCAATTAGCTTGGAGCTTGGAGCTGTGGAGCTGTAGGTGTGTGGACGGCCCTGTTTCCTGTTGGAGAGGAGGTTTCTGGGAGGAGGAAGGAGCAAGTGGGCACTCTTTCATGGGGACCTCGGGTGGAGTGGAGCTGAGATGCTGGCTCCCTGAGATAGATAGATGAAGGAATCTTGGCCTCTTTCTCTCTCCTCACTAAATTCTTATGCTCCTTAGTAAATACTTAAAAGTCTAAACTCCTGCTAAAGCTTATAATTTATGTCAACCACTCATTAGATTTTTAGGCAGTCTAGCTAGAATTTTAGCCCCATACAAGGCCTTTCCAAAATCATCCTGCTTGTCATTTATTATAGCACAATAATATTCCATTAAAATCATGTACCACAACTTATTTAGCCATTCCCAAGTTTGATGGCATTCCATTCCCTTGATTTCCAATTCTTAGCCACCACAAAAAGAGCTGCTATAAATATTTTTGTACAAATAGGTCTTTTTCTCTTTTTTGGAATGTCTTTGGGATATTAACCTAGCAGTGGTATTGCTGGATCAAAGGGTATGCACAGTTTTATACCTCTTTGGGCATGGGTTCCAAATTGCTCTCCAGAATGGTTGGATCAGTTCACAACTCCATCAGCAGTAGATTAGTTCCCAGTTTTCCCACAGCCCCTGCAATATCCAACATTTTCCTTTTTTGTTATATTTGCCACACTGATAGGTGTGAGCTGGTACCTCAGAGTTGTTTTAATTTGCATTTCTCTGATCAATAGTGATTTAGAGTATTTTTTCATATGACTATGAATAGCTTTGATTTCTTTGTCTGAAAACTGCCAGTTCATATTCTGTGACCATTTATCAATTGGGGAATAATTTATAGTTTTATAAATTTGACTCAGTTTATTATATATTTGAGAAATGAGGCCTTTATCATTGATACTTGTTGCAAAAATTCTTTATCAGTTTTTTCCTTTCCTTGTAATTTTGGTTACATTGGTTTTGTTTGTTCAAAAGCTTTTTAATTTTATATAAACAAAATTATCATTTTACATTTTGTAATGATCTTTATATCTTCTTTGGTCCTAAATTCTTCTCCTGTCCATAAATCTGACAGATAAACTATTCTATGCTTTCTTAATTTGCTTATGGCATCACACTTTATCTGTAACTCATGTACCCATTTTGACCTTTTTTTAACATACAGTGTGAGAGATTAGTCTGTACCTGGTTTCTGCCATACTTGTTTTCCAGTTTTCCTAGCAGTTTTTTGTCAAATAATGAGTTTTTGTTCCAAAATCTTGGATCTTTGGGTTTATCATATACTATATTACAATAGACATTTACTTTGCTGTGATTCATGCCTATTCTATTCCACTGATCCACCACTCATTTCTCAGTACCATATTGTTTAGATAATTACCACTTTATAATACAGTTTGAGATCTGGTACATCTAGATCACCTTCTTTACTATTTTCTTCATTGATTCCCTTGATATCCTTGAGCTTTTGTTCTTCCAGATGAATTTTATTATTTTTTCTGAATCTATAAGATATTTTTGATAGTTTGATTGGTATGGCACTAAATAAATAGACTAAGTTAGGTAGGTCAGATTGTCATTTTTATCATATTAGCCCTGCCTAGCCATGAGCAATTAGTGTTTTTCCAGTTGTTTAGATCTGACTTTATTTGTGTGAAAAGTGTTTTATAGCTGTGTTGATATAGTTCCTAGGTTTGTCATGGCAGGTAGACGTCCAAATATTTTATATTGTGTAGTTATTTTATTCCACTCATTTATTCATTTGTTTATTCATTCATTTATTCATTTGTTCATTCATTCAACCCTCCATCCATCCATTTATTTATTTTGTGGGTCAGTAAGGGTTAAGTGACTTGCCCAGGGTCACACAGTTAGTAGGTGTCAAGTGTTTGAGGCCAGACTTGAACTCAGGTCCTCCTAAATCCAGGGCCAGTGCTTTATCTATTGTGCCACCTGGCTGCCCCCCTACAGTTATTTTAAATGGGAATTTTCTTTCTATCTGTTGCTACTAGGTTTTGTTGGCATGTTTCTTCTTTGTAATTTTGCACATTCACTTTTGTTATTTTTTGTAGTTTTTTCCATTTACAATGTTATATTCACCATAATATATTGTCTTCCTGGATCTGTTGACTTTACTGTGCATCAATTCATATCAATCTTTCCATGCTTCTCTGTATTCATCATATTTGCCATTTCTTACAGCACAGTAATATTCTATTACATCCATGTACCACAGTTTCTTTAGCCATTATTTAATCAAAAGCAATTTATTTTATATCTATTTCTTTACTATCTCAAAAAGTGCTGCTAAAAATGTGTTTTGTGTATATGGGGACCTGGCCCATTCTTAAAATCTCTCTAGCTTTGGGATTTAAACCTATCAGTGGTGTCGCTGGATCAAAGGGTATTTGTAGTTTTATAGCTCTTTGGGCATGGATTCCAAATTGTTCTCCAGCATGGTTGAATCAGTTCACAACTCCAGCAGCAGCGGATTAGTTCCCAGTTTTCCTACAGCCCCTCCAACATCCAACATTTTCCTTTTTTGTTATATTTGCCACTGTGAGGTGGTACCTCAGAGTTGTTTTAACTTGCATTTCTAGTGGAATCTGCGTGCTTAATTTTTATTGGCATAGCTTTTGAGAAACCAGGATAGCTTTTCCATTATAATGAAGCATAAGAAGAGTACTTTCTATTAACTGGAATCTATAATTAACCATAACAGCCCATTCCCGACCATGCCAGCTAAGTTATTTACTTAGTTTGGCCCAATCCTTCAGTTTCCTTCCTTGTTCCCCCCTCCCCAACCTGTCCCTTTAGCATCATGCAGTTCCATGGCTGTGGTAGTTGGTCCCTGATATTTGTGGTGCCTGTCCTTTGCTTCTTTCCTAGCCGATATCTGGGCTTCCCTTTCCTTAATTGTTTCTTTATGTCTTTGGGTCATTTACTTTACTGAACTCTGCTTGTCTTCCTAAGACTTCAGTTGCTTTTACATCATTTCTGGGAGAGGCTAACCTGAGGAATGAATCCAGGATTCCATTCATTTCAGTCACCACAACTGGGTTTCCTCTCAGCATCATTTTCTCCTGGGAACATTTCCAAGGCTATCCTTACTCTCTAGGATACTTTTCATGGGCTGAAGAGGAGGCTGATGATCTGATCTTTAGATGGCAATTTGTTCCATTTTTTCTGATATCTTTTCTTGTAGCATTTTGCCTATTCGAGTGGAGTTTTTTGCTTTATTAGTTTCTTCTCTTATACTTGGAAAAATATGTTCTCTTTGAGAGACATATAGATATAAGTGCCATTTCCCTGTCCTTTTTCAAAGAACTTTTGATGTCTCAGACTGTAGTCTAGGGCTTATTTTACCTTTCTTGGGCCTTATGCTCTGGAGAACCCCCACAGGTGTCCCATACATAAGTCTGATTTCTATCTGGTTCTGATTCCTTATTTTAGTATCTGAGATTGATAGATACATTGTCTGTTAAATCTTTTTATTCTGGGCAACATGTTATAGTAGAAAGAATGCTGGACCTGGAGTTCATAGAGACCTGGGTTTGAATCCTACTCCTGACATTAGTTGAGTGACCATGGACAAGTCATTTAACTTCTTTGGGTGTGTACTCTTTTTTTTTTTTTTTTTTTTTTTTAGTGAGGCAATTGGGGTTAAGTGACTTGCCCAGGGTCACACAGCTAGTAAGTGTTAAGTGTCTGAGGCCGGATTTGAACTCAGGTACTCCTGACTCCAGGGCCGGTGCTCTATCCACTGCGCCATCTAGCTGCCCCTGGGTGTGTACTCTTATCTATAAAATGAGGATAATAATATCTGTAATATCTACCTCAGAAGGTTTGTTTTGAGGTTCAAATGAGATGATAGGCTTTTTTTCCTGTTTTTTTTGTTTGTTTGTCTGTTTGTTTTTTGTTTTTTTGATGGGACAATGAGGGTTAAGTGACTTGCCCAGGGTCATTTGAACTCAGGTCCTCCTGAATCCAGGGCCAGTGCTTTATCCACTTCGTCACCTAGCTTCCCCCTAAAGATGATAGGGTTTGTAAAGCTTCAGGTGCTTTATAAATGTGAGTTACTTTTAGGAGTCCTTCCCAGCAAGGGGGTCTTCAGCTTCCTATTGAATGTAGAGTTTGTTCCTTAGCTGTAGAAGCTGAGCCTCTGACAATTCAATTTTTTTAATTAATAAAGTATTTTATTTTTTTTCCATTACATGTAAAGATAGTTCTCAACTTTTGTTTATACAAGCTTTACAATTTCAGATTTTTCTCCCTCCCCTCCCCTCCCTCCCCCCTCCCCTAGACAGCAGGTAATCTGATATAGGTTATATATATATATATATATATATATATATATATATATATATGTATATATATATATATATATATATACACACATAATAACATTAAACATATTTCTGCATTAGTCATGTTATAAGAGAAAAAATCAGAGCAATGATGAAGAACCTCAAAATAGAAAAAACAACAGCATCAAAACCAAAAGAAATAGTATGGTTCATTCAGCATCTATACTCCGCTGTTCTTTTTTTTTTTTTTCTTGGATTTGGAGATCCTCTTCCATCACAAGTTCCCTGGAACTCTTCTGTACCATTGCATTGGTGAGAAGAATATAGACCATCACAGTAGATCAACACTCAATGTTGATGATACTATGTACAATATTCTTCTGTTTCTGCTCATCTCACTCATCATCAGCTCATGCAAGACCCTCCAGGTTTCTCTGAACTCCTCCTGCTCATCATTTCTTACAGCACAATAGTATTCCATTGTATTCATATACCACAACTTGTCCAGCCATTCCCCAATTGATGGGCACCCCCTCAACTTCCAATTCCTTGCCACCACGTAAAGAGCAGCTATAAATATTTTTGTACATGTGGGTCCCTTTCCCCTTTCCATGATTCTTTGGGAAAAAGACCCAAAAGTGGTATTGCTGGGTCAAAGGGTATGCACAGCTTTATCACCCTTTGGGCATAATTCCAAATTGCTCTCCAGAATGCTTGGATCAGTTCACAGCTCCACCAACAATGGATTAGTGTTCCAATTTTCCCACAGCTTCTCCAACATTTATTATTTTCCTTTTTTGACAATTCAATTTTAACTATGTTTGTATTGACTTTACACTCATCAGGATCCTATTTCAGTTCCCAAGCTAACAAGATTGAGCTATTCAATCAGCAATACTATTGAAGGAGTACTGTTTAACATTATAATTTTCAGGTAATCATTTTTTCCTTTTAAAAACAGATTTTTATTGATACTTTAGTTTTTGTGTCACATATATTTCCCCCCTCTTCCCAGAGGACCATTCCTTATAACAAAGAATTTTTTTAATAGAAGAAAAAAAAAAGCAAAACTAATCAATGCATTGAAAGAAATCTTCCATTCTATATAATGTTCCACATCTGTAAACCCGTACATCTGTAAGGCAGCAGGAAGGACCACTATGTGCAGGTCATTGTACTTGATCTTCTAGAGCACTTGCAGAGGGACCTACTAGATAGAGTCACTGCTAACAGTGAAAACTTACTGTATTTTAATGCCAATAGCAGGCAGCTTCTTGAAGTGAATTGAAGAAGCTATCATGGCTTCTTGATGGTTGGAATTAGTCGTGAAACTGGGAGTAAAAGCCTTGGGTCTTGACCACCAACCTTGAACTCTACATCCAGTCCCGTTGATACCTGTCATCTTTAATGGGCATACTCCACCTGGCCCTTCCCCTTCACACATTTCGCCAAAAGCCACCTAAGCGGCTTGTTCACTAGTACCTAAGAAAGGAGGAAAGCTACCTGCTTAATAGTCTCCTTCTCCTCTCTCTCTAGGATACTGTTGAGGCATCTTTCTTGGAAGGGCCATATTCAGCCTGTTGGCCCAACTTTTGTTTCCCCCTCACTCTTCTGCTCAGATGCCCTTCTCCTTGAGCTGTAGCCTTTTGGGGGATCTGCTGTTCTCTGATTTGGGGAGAAGAGAGAAATAAAATTCCTCTCCCACCCTTTTTCTCTGCTTTGACAGGTAGAGGGCCAAGTACTTGACAAGAGTGTTTTATTGTGAACAGATGTCCAGGATGCCCTGTAACCAGAGCCTGGCTTCAGTCCTTTACTCATCCCTTCACCTGAAGATGAACCCTGGGGCAGCTACTCTGCAGCCCAGGGTCAGCCTGGAGTCAGGGCTATCTACTTCTGCCTCCAGCCTGGACAGGTTCCCTGTGAAGCTAAGGGGAGTTGTTAGTCAAACCAGAAGGGATAGGTGGACCAAATCAATGGAAAATTCCACATTCATGACCAGTACATGCTTTCCTCCTTTATAAAACCTGGAGTGGAGAAAGCACGTGATATACTTTATCCAGAGATGATTTAAGCATTTACAATAGGTCAGATCAAGTGGGTCACAGCAAGGAAGGAGAAGCATTTAGTTGAGAAACCAAAGAACTAAAGAATAATTCCTACACTGAGTCTCGAACTAGTGCTCATCCAGAAGGGAGGGAGAGAAGCTCAAGTCCCTTAGAGATTTTTCCACCTAGGAGGTCCTGCCCTTTGGCTTGTTAATTGGGAGTCACCTCTCCCTTTGTGCCTCTCTTAACCTAGTTATCATCATTATCTGCTTGGCACAGGTCTAGGTTAAACCAGAACTAAAGCACACATCCCAGACTCTACCTTTTATCCCTGTCCTCAGTCTTTTCTGGAAGCTCCTTAGTCCCCTAGTTAGGCCTGCTCCACTTTGACTAACTTCCCGGGGCTCTGGAATGCAGGGCAGCCATTGGCATGAATCCAGCCCAAACACTCTACCCAGTGGGCTGGGCAGAAGCCGATAAGAATGAGCACTTTGAAAATACACAATCTGGCTCAGGCAGCAGGTAACTCCTGCCTAACCACTGACCTTCTAGTTCTCTGACCTCCTTAACCCCTGACTACCCAACTCTTCTAATCTTCTTACTGACTTGGAAGGGAGCTGCTTATTTTAAATTTATTTCTTACTATTACTCCCTTACTCTACAAAAGCTTCTTTGCCCATTTCTCTGGATGATGGCATCGAGTAGGGTGCCAAGGTCTCTACATACAGCTGGTTTACTCTTGCTGAGAGTATAGGTGTGGAAATGTTTTAAGACTTTGGTCTCTGTAGAAACTGCAGATTTAGTCTCAACTTCAAGGAATTTTTCACCTTGTTATTTAGATTGTTGATTTGATTTTGTTTTTAGTGGCTTTTGTGTGTGTGTGTGTGTGGGAAATGTTAAACGAGTATGAAAGGAACATGCCAGAGACCCTCCCCCTACATTTTAGTCTTTCTGTCTTGCCCTCAAGGGCTTAATAAGCTAATGAGAGGACAAGCCAGACAAACTTCAGGGACAGCAAAGTAGAGTTTGAGAAGTAGGTGCTCTATGTAGCAGGCAAAGTTACCCACTGCTCCCCATTTGCTTTTTACCTAATTCAAGACACTTTTCATGACTGAACTTGGAACAGGTTTGGTTTCTTTTCCTGGCTAGTTGGACTTCTCTTCTGTCCCTGAGTTCTCCAGACTTAAGCATCTATAATGGTTTTGAAAGTATTGTGACATCTGCATTGGGTAACCCATCTTATGCCGTTTTGTTATTGTGCCTCATGCTTAACATTTGTAGTTTTGAGCTACCTTTTTGATTTGACTTGAACAGGCAAGGTATAGAGCAGCCCCTACTTACTCAGAGTTTATCATCATCTCCCACTTAGGGAGGCCTTTCTTAGATTCAGGAATTGTTAAGAGCTATGGAATTTACAGAATTCAGATTAGCTATAGCCTAAGACTTTAAGAAGTTTATAATCTAGTGGGAAGATAATAGTCACAGGTACACAGAGATATGCTTTAAATGCTTGTGTTGGTTAGGTTGGTTATTTAGAAAGTGATATTAATGAACCAAACATCATTGGCTTCTTTCTCACATCTACTTGGTGGATTTGCTGTTCACACAGTATCATGGCCATAGACTAAATTAAAATCCTGTTCAGCTTTCTAGCTAATTTGTGCTATTAATCATCAAAGGGATGAGGCAAGAGAGTATGAACGGACCATTACTGCTATCAGTAGAATTTATTCAAGGCATGAATCCTATTGATAGCAAATTCAATTCAACAAGCATTTTTAAATCTCCCACTGTTTGCAAAATAATATGAATCCAAAGTTCTAGGTACATAGTAACAAAAATAAAAAACATATTCACATAAGATATAATATATACAGATATAGATATAGATATGACATACAAGTTACGAGTACTATGTTAACATCTATATATACAGTAGGGGAATAAAATGGCCATATTGGGTGGTATGGATTAATAAATAGCTATAGAAAATTTTGGGTTAAGCAGGGAACATTTTTTGGAGGTAATGAATTTTGAGTCACACTCTAAAAGATGGGAGGTACCTAGATTGCCTCAAGCTTCTTTCTTCTCTAATCCATCCTTCATATAACTGCCAAATTGATTTTCCTAACCTACAAATCTGATCATGCCATTCCCATAGTCAGTATACTCCAGTGGCTCCCTGTTGACTGCAGGATCAAATATAAACTACTATATTTGGGATTTAGATTTTCACAATCAAAATAAAAAATACCTAAACTAACAGAGGACTGAATAAATAAATAATCAAATCTCAGAAAAAGAAATATAACTCATTGTGTAATTGAACTAACAAAGAAGAAAAAATCCTAGTTGTGATGGATTTATAGGGAAATTGTATCATAGCTTTAAAGAACAATTAGTACAAATACTGTAAAAATTATTCTCAAAAATTGAAAAAAAAAAGCAATCAACAAACTCCTTTTTTGAGATAAATATCATCCTAATACCTAAACCAAGAAGGGATAAAGCACAGAACCATTGAGCAGTACAATGAATGAATATTGGTTCAAAAGTTTTAAATAAAATCTTGTCAAACAGACTACAGCAATTAATCAAGAAATTATTCATTATGACCAAGTTGGACTTATATGTGGGATGCAAGAATGGTTCAACATTAGTATATTGAAAACCAAAACCACACTCAAAGCCACATAATTATCTCAGTAGATGCAGAAAAATCTTTTGATGGAGTACCACATTCATTTAAGATAAAAACCTCTCTAAAGTACAAGTGTAGAGGGACCTTTTTAATATGCAAGCATCATATTCAAGGGGGATACACTAGAAGCTTTCCCAGTAAATAGAGGAGTAAAGCAAAGACACCTACTCTCCACACTATTATTTGGAATCATTCTGGAAATGCTAGCAATAAAATAGCAGTAAGACTAGGAGAAAGAAATTAAAAGCTACAAAATAAAGTCTCAAAAAATCCTTTTCCAGATATCTGCAAAATGCATAAAACATTCAGAAATCAATCTACCAGAGTACCCAGAATCCTTACATAGATTCAATTACAATGTGCTTCTTAAAGAAATGAAGAGTTACTTAAATACTTGGAAGAATTTTCAGTATCCATGAACACTGGGCCAGACCAATGTAATAGCAATAATACCAATGTTAATTTGTAGTTTTAATGTTATATCAATCAAATTATCATAGGGATACTTTACACAACTTGATAAAATAATACTCAAATTCATTTGGAAAAATAAGAGAGCTAAAATATCAAGGGAAATAATAAAGGAGATAGAGATGAAGGAGGTTTAGTATTTCCAGATCTCAAACTATATTATAAAACAGCAGTCATTAAAACTGTCTGGTATTGGTTAAAATACAGTGAAACAGACCAGACAAAGGGGAATCAGAAACAATGGAACTCAATAACCCAGTGTTTGATAAACTAGAAAACATAAATTACTGTATTTGATAAAAACTGCTAGGAAAATTAGAGAGCAGTCTGGTAGAAATTATGCTTAGATCAGTACATTAGACTATATTCTAGAATACATTTTAAATGGATAAGTGACCTTAATATTAAAGATGATAGTACAGAAAAATTAGAAGAGAAGCAGATAGCTAGCATATGATGAGGCCCAGCCTGGTCTTGCCAACTGTAGAATAAAGAGGTGTGCCATAGTAATGGGTTGCTCTACAATCAATGTAATGTCAACTAAGGTATTTGAAGAACAAGGGGTGATGGTGAGTGCTAGATCCTGAGAGAGTTTTCTTGTAATCCATGTTCAGTGCTCTGAAGTAAGAGGCTGTTGTCCTAGATTTCACCACCATTAGATGTTAGCTTCCACGGATAGTAATTTCATTATACTAATCAAGGATAGGAAGGGTCCCTACCCTAATGGACAGATTCAGATGGCATCACTTGCTTAGACATATGTGGTTAATGTGTGTTTATACTTCTTCCAACTTATGACCTGAATTAGGGAGTGTAGTATAGTATAGTCTATACTCAAATTACAATTCTCTGAGAAAACTGTTGATTTTTTATCTAAATGCAAGATGACTCATTTTTCTGGAGCTGTAGAATCTAAAGCACTCATTCTGTTCATTCCCCCCATCCTTCTACCATTTCTCTAAACTCCACATCACCTAACAGTACCTCTAATTAGGAAAAATGACAAAAGATGGTAGTAGGAGGGGCCGTGGAAAGAAAAGCTCACTAATGCATTGGTGGTGGGGCTGTGAATCAGTACAACCATTCAGGAAAGCAAGTTGGAATTATGCAAATAAAGTGGCTAAAATGTCCCAGAGGCTGCATCTTTGACCCAGAGATTCCACTGCTAGACATACCCAAAGGAGGTCATTGGTAAGAAGAAAGTCCCCACATACATCAAAATATTCATAGCAGCACTTTTTGTGGTAGCAAAGAATTGGAAACAGAGTAGATGCCCATCAATTGAGGAATGACTAAACAAGTTGTGGTACATGAATGTAATGGAATATTACTGTTCTGTAAGAAATAAATATGATAACTGGAGAAACATGGAAAGACATATGAATTGATGCTAAGTGAAGGAAACAGAGCCAAGAAAAAAATATATAATGATAACAGCAATGTTGTTGGAAAGAACAATAATCATAAAATCAAATTTTAATATTGCAGAATTACAAAGAGCAAGCATGGCTCCAGAGAAGAGATATGAAAAAAGTTTCCTTTAACCCATTTGCAGATGTAGGGATCTGTGGGTGTGAACTTGTCATATTTTTTCCTATGAGTTGATTAGTTTTGCTGATATGTTTCATCAAATTCTTTTGGGGGGGCAGGGCGGGGCAAGGCAATGAAGGTTAAGTGACTTACCCAGGGTCACACAGCTAGTAAGTGTCAAGTGTCTGAGGCTGTATTTGAACTCATGTCCTATCCTGAATCCAGGGCCAGTGCTTTATCCACTGTGCCACCTAGCTACCCCCTCATCAAATTCTTTTATTTATTCAATCATTTATTTTTAAAAAATCAGTACGCCCAGGATTATTATCTGACTTGGACACTAAGCTGCCCGTGCTTAGAGTTGTACTTTCTGGTTCTCTTGACTTTCTCCCCCAGGTTGTGGCCGGTGGAGACTGCTATAGAATCCAGAATACCTATTCTGCGGAAGCAATTTTATGGATGGGATTTAAAGACTAAGGAAATGGGACTTGAATAGATGGAATGCTTGGCCACGCAGTCCCCTAGAGGTGCTCTTGAGTTCATTCAGTCCATGTCATCTTTTGCTTTCTAACCAACTGCCCCGACACATATCTTGAGGTTGACTTATTCATGTTAACAGATTTGAGTCAATGATGTTCTGAGCTATTGGGACTATGGGGTTTGAATCAGAAGCTGCTTTTCCTCATAAGGGCAGCTAGGTGGCAAAGTAGATAGAGCACTGGTCCTGGACTCAGAAGGACCCAAGTTCAAACCGACCTCAGACACATGACCACTACTAGTTTTGTGACCCTGGCCGAGTCACTTAACCTCTATTGTCTTGTGTATCCGGGGCCATCTCCAATTGCCCTGATGTCTTGCCACTGGACTCAGATGGCTCTGGAGGAGAGTAAGGCTGGTGACTTGGCACAGCCCTGCCTCACTTCAGTCCAATTCACTGCAAGTCATGACATCATCTCCTGATATCATGGTCCTCTTCTAGAATGAAGGACAAACAACAACAACAACAACAACAATGATTTTCCTCATCTCTTCTAATCTAATCTGTAGTCTGGAGTGTGTGGAAATGCACTCACTGCTCCCAAGACCCAATCTCCTTATCTTTACTTGGGCTTGGTTCACTTCTGAGAGGGGACTCAGTAGCTGTTCAAGTGCAGGTTTAAAGTTGGATTGGGGGCTCAGTTGTAGAACCAGACAAAGCTGAGACATCTCACCCAATTTTTGTGGCTTGAGATTTCCAAGGGCACATTTAGAATTTGTTTAGCTGCTTTTACTGTCTCCCATTCCTGGGGAAAAAAATGCTTCTTGGCCTAGAGGGCATGAGCAGAATATTTTTGCTCCAGACTAATGAAGCGCCAATATCCCCAGACCTCACCGGGTTGGCCCGGGTTTGGGATGAAATCAGGCACAACTATAATGTAGCTCAGGCTCTGGAAACAGCTGCCTGAGGAGCAGTCCAGCGCATTGAACTTGGACGGTAGCGAGAGTTCAGTGCTGCTAGACTCAGTTTACTCCTTCCTTAAGGGACTGCAGGGAAACCCTAAAACTCTCTTGAGTGACATGGTGGAGGCCAAGGGAGGGCATGAGGAGGGCATGTGGCAGAAGGGGAAGCACCATTTACTGCCCCCATCCCTGACCACACAAACTCTCGCCACCAGATTTAAATGAATTTGAGAGGGAAAAGGTTTTTTTTGTTTTGGTTTGGGTTTTTTTTGGCGGGGGGATTAGGCAGGGGCAGTGAGGGTTAAGTGATTTGCCCAGGGTCACACAGCCAGTAAGTGTCAAGTGTCTGAGGTCAGATTTGAACTCAGGTCCTCCTGACTCCAGGGCCGGTGCTCTATCCACTGCGCCACCTAGCTGCCCCCAAGAGGGAAAAGATTTACAGAAATGGCTGTAGGAGGGAGCAGCTAGGTGGTGCAATGGATAGGGCACCGGCCCTGGAGTCAGGAGGACCTGAGTTCAAATCTGGCCTCAGACGCTTGACACTTAACTGGCTGTGTGACCCTGGGCAAGTCACTTAACTCTCATTGCCCCACCAAAAAAAAAATTGTTGTAGGGTGGATTTAGGTTAAGCAATGCTGGCATACTCTGGCTCAGTAACAGTCCTAGGTCTGTCAGCTCATGACTGACTATCTGTAAGCATAGGGATTTGGAGAACCCAGCTTCTCTCTTATACCCTGAAGGTGACTGCCAGCTTCTGCTCTTATGTGATGAACTTCTCAGTGGGGGCAGGAAGGAAGACTCAGCCCCCATCAGAGATTACTATGAGGAAGGTATATTGTTGTTGTTCAGTCATGTCCACTTCTTCATGACTCCATTTGGGATTTTCTTGGCAAAGATGCTGGAGTGGCTTATTTTACAGACAAAGGTAATAAGGTAAACAGAGTTAAGTGACCTGCCCAGGGTCATATAGCTAGTGAGCGTGTAAGGTCAAATTTGAACTCAGGAAGATGAATCTTCCTGACTGCAGTTTCAGCTCTCTATCCCCTGTGCCACCATGAAGACGGTATAAATTGTCCTTAATGGTCCCACTCACCCACCCAGGCCATACAATAGCAGAGCTCAGGTTGAAGCTACAGTCCTAAAGTCATATCTACCTACTTAACCTCAATCCCCAAAGGCTTATGTTGAGAAGTCCTGGCAAATCCATTTCCTTAGTTCCATTTATACTCAGGGGTTTTTTGTGTCATGCCTGCCCTGCCTGCTTTCTCCTTTTTCTCGCCTCCCTCCCCCTTCTTTTCTCTTTGTCTCTACTCAGTTTTCTCCATTGTTAATAGTTGCTATTTCTTCTTAAGGGTCCTCGATCTGACATTGTGTTCTCTGAATGGGCATCAGTGAAAGATGCCATTGGATGACTGGCCATGAGGTGTGGGGTGCAGGGGATGCTCCTGTTCCTAGTGACATCGGATGTGGCTAAGATTAGAGCTCTGTTTTCAGGCAACCACATGTCTCTGAGTCCTGTAAATGGCAGCTTGGCCCATGGCGGAGCCTGGACCCATTCCCAGAGTTAGGGATATAGTGAGGACAAGGATGAAGTCAAGGTAGAAAGGAATCTCTTTCCTTCTGTCTCATTGCACCGACTGGCCAACCAGATCTGTGGCTGCCAGAACTGCTAGGCGTTTGCACCCTTTAGAATTGAATGGAGTTTCTCAGGCTGGGGAGGGTTGGTGTGTTGCACCTGGTGGCAGACTGCCGCACGCTGTGTTCCCAGCTGTCAGGCGTGTAATTTGGGGCGAAAGAGAATCCTCTTGTGGTGGAGATGCTCCCAAATGAGTGATCACAGTGGCAGCTCCCTTAAATCACCCTGCACGAGCCCCAGGGCCCCTGACTGTGCTTCCCTCTCCACAGTGCCAGGCAACAACTGGAACACCAATCCAGGTCACTGCTGGTGGCGGAGCACACTGGCCTTGCCAAGACCTCTCTTGGTCATGGAAGTTTCCCCTTCACACAGGACCTACCTTGCCTCAGTCCCCACCTTGCCTCAGTCCCCTTGGAGGAGGCACACTGAGCTAGTTTGATAGTGAGATATCTCAGACTTCTCACCTCCTCGTTAAACGAGCTGGAGCTCACCATGAAGTGGGGTATGGGGAGGCATGGCAAGGACTAACACAATTTGTTATTGCACTTGCCAGCAGGCCTGAAGAAGCTCTCTCTCTGCCCCCTACTTATCTTCCCTTCACACACAGAGAAGCCTTTCTCTGGTACCCTTTGTCCTCCTCCAGCCTTTCTGCAGACTCAAACGCTAGAAGGTATGCTACGATTGGGTGGGCCATGGATCCTTTAGGCTCTGCTCCTTTTGGGGGGGGAGGGGGATCCACGTGAGCAGAGGGGAAGGGGGGAGTTGTCAGACATGTGGAAGGGTCACAGCTCGGATTTGTTACCTTGACAAGTTTCACCTTCTCTGGTAAAACTTCCCTTCCCAGGCAGCCACCACAAAGGGTTCTTATAAGAACAGCTTTCCCCACCCCCACTCCCTTGGCTCTTATTTTTCTTTGAGGTAGAACCTGTCTCCCTGTTATGACTAAGGGACTCTGCTTGGTTGAAAAGGAGTTAACTTGTCCAGAACTTCTGCCTGTCCCTTAGGGGCAAAGTACCCCAGGCATTAATTTTTCTGAATTTTTTGACCCCTTGGGAGGGTGCCAAGGGCTGAGGTTTATCCTCTCTGGGGGGTGTTTCTGCTTTTATCTGGAAGACCACTGGGGGAGAGAAGGAAAATAGCCTCCAAACCAGATTACTCTGAGGAGGCGTGCCTCTTCCTATCTCAGACCTTTGGGCTATTGGCAAGCCTGAGAGGAGAGCAGAGATCCTGGGGCTTAGAAGAGAAGGCAGGGTCAGCTGGGCCTGGAAGAGGCCAGCTCTGCTGAGTTGTTGCAGCGTGGGACAAGGGAGAAAACTGGACTAGGAATCAGGATTTGAGTCCCAGCCTTGACCCTGTCCCCAGACCCCAGTGGGCGGTGGGACTGGGCCAGTCTCCTTGGGCCTTCATTTCATTTTTGCTGAATGAAAGCATTGGAGACTAGGCTCTCATTCTGTGGCTAGCCAGGCCTTGAGTTGGAATGACGGAGGTTCCCTTCTTTTGCTCTTTCCTCCCTAATTCTACCTCTGTGATCTTTGACCCAGAAAGCCAGGTGACTAGGCTTCAGTTGATTCCTACAAACCAGGAAGGACCTGGGCTTTCTCTCATCATTTCTTAAGCTATGCACTTAATCTTTCCATTCCTGTGAAAGAAGCGTAGAAGGCTGCAGGATATTCCCATTTTGTAGGGAATGAGCCTAGAATTCTGAAAGAGATCCGTGGTTTGGCTGGGGTCTCTTTGCCAGCCAGATACCCTCAGTCTCTGTCTAGATCCTAATCACTCAATAGGCCTCAGATCACTTCAGTCTTTGCAGTGAGGAAGCCCGGAGCTCAGAGATGCTGAAGAGCTGCACTGTATTGTGGTGATGATCTCATCACCATCAAGCGACGTGGTGAGGACGGCAGTATCAGAGCAAATGAGCCAGAGGTGGCCCGTGCTCCGGGCACACCCAAACAAATCTAAACCAGACCAAACACAGAAGCACCGTCTGTCTGTCTTGTCTCTTTTGTGTAGCTCCTCAAGGGCAGAATATCTTGTATACATTTGGCATGACACCTAGACCATCAAGATGACTGATCATTGAAATGGCCAGTAGGAAGGAGTGGAGTGAGTCCTGGGGGGCTCAGAACCTTCAGGGTTAGATCTCCTATGTCTGGGATTCATCCAGGACCCTACTGGGGAAGTTGCTCTTGAAGAGAAGAAAGGAAGGGGGAAAGGTCAGGTTGGAAATCTTTTGGGGATGTGAAAATAACCTGCCTCCCCCTTTTCTCTGTCCCCACGAGTTCTAACGAGGCCTGGAATTCAATTCAAAGAGAATCTATTAAATGCCTCCTGCTAGAAGTCAGGCATCACACAACGAGAATACAAAGCACAAGCACTAGAGATGACTCTGAAGACAAAAATGAAATAGTCTCCCCTCTCAGTGACTTCTTCAGCAAGCATTCATTAAGTACATGCTGTGCACGAGGCACAACACCAGAATCCAGGGATAGAGAGACAACAGTGACAGCCCCTATCCCGAAGGAGCTTGTCCCTAGAATGATGCTCCCTAGTATGTCCTGGCCTTGTGAAGACTTCACCTGGGACAAATACAGGGCATGTAGTCTCTGCTGGGCCCTTGCATCTGCTCCACAGTCTCTCCCACTAATTGACACTGTCTCACTCTTCACAGCAACTTACAGAGCTCCCTTCTTTCCGGTACCCCAACAGTTGGAGTTAAGGAGCTTTGGGGGAAGAAGAGAACTAGTTACTCCAAGAAGTGAAATGGACCAGGGAATAGGGTGAGGGTTGGACTAGTCGTGGTGGTGGTTTGAGGTAGGAGTTATCTTCAGAGACTGCCCAGTATTGTTTCTATAACATCTGCCTATCTCGAGACTCCCTTCTCAGGCCCTGTGTTCCCTCTTTACCCTGGGGAGTCAGTAGAGGAGGTAATTGGGTCAGTGGGTATATTAGACATTGGTGTCTTTGTGCTAGCACAGCATTAGGTCTGTGCTGCTAGCCCTTGGCCTGACTAGCACTGGGGCAGAGCCTCACATTTGTCATAGTCTTCCTTTTCCTGTAGAAAATGTTCTTTCTTGGCTTTCCCTTCAAATCAAAAAAATTGGAGGGTCCTCTTTTTGGGGGATAGTTCTGAACATTTTCATATAGTCTTGTGAGAGGGAGAGGATACTTTGGATACTTTTTCTTGGGTGCCTGGCCATATTTTTCTTGTTTGTTCATGCATGCGTCTGTCTGTCTGTTGGGGGCTTGGATTTCCCTTTGAATTTATTGCCTAAACTCACACTCGATAATTTATGTGATTAACAGGGGCCTAAGGTTCCCCACAATACCTTTCCTGTTAACCCTATGCATCACCCCTTTAATAAGCTTTGTAGCATCAAGGGCATTTACCTTGTGCCCCAGAAGGTAAGAAGTACTCTCCCAATCATGGTGGTTCCCCAAATCATAGAATTTGGAATTGTCAAATATCTTAGCCATCAGCCAGCCTTAGAGTTCAACCTCTTATCTTGTGAGTGAGTAAACTGAGGCGCAGAGGCACGAAGCAGCTTGCCCAAGCTCATGAAGGTCAGAATAAAGAGTTTGAATCCAGCCTCCGAGTCCAAGCCCGGAGCGGTCCTTTGATGCCTCTCACCGTCTTCCTTGTTTTCCCTCTTGTTTGAGAGTATGGTTTGAGGAAACCACAGAAAGCCGTGTAACGCATCAGTTGTCTTCTCTCCCTTCAGAGTAATTAGAGACAGGTGCCATAGAGGAAATCACCTTTATCCTCAAGCAGGAAACTCCTGGCTCCTTTAGGAAGGAATTGAGGGAGGTCTGCACCCCCTTGTAGGAGAGTAAAGTGAGGAAGGGCAATCCTTGTCCTTGAGGGGGTCACATGGTGGGTGTCCTTCCTTGCATGTTGGCCGTAGGATGTTGTGACTGACTGTCTGTGCTGGGTCCTTGGGGGCTGTGCCAAGACTGGGGCGGCAGGAGAGATTGTCGGGGAGGACGTGCTCAAGGCTGAAACTAAGCAGGGCAACTCCATCCATATCTTCTTTCTTTCTTTGTCTCTCCCACTTGAAATATTACTCTTCCTAGGAGTAAATAACACAAGAGGGCCCATACCACCATTCTCTTCACCACACCTTGCCCAGGGTTCTGAGGGTACCATGAGTGGGAACTTTGGGAACTTGGAAGAAGAGTGACCTTTTGGGGAACTTTCTGATTGCATGTTGTGATTCGGGGTGGTTCTGCTAAAGGCAGAAGTCTTTTTGGTGGGATCCTTGGGAGTCCTCATTAGCAAGAAATGAGTCTGGCCACCACAGAGATGGGAGTGCCTGCTGAATAGCACGAGAACCGAAACATTTGGGGAGCTAGGTGGACTTGAGTAGCGGACTCGACGGGGAGAGAAGAGGATTCTGTAGGATGTGGCGTCTGGTTTTCCTGAAAGCCTTTCTCCAACAAAGTGGGTGGGGTCCAGAGTCCTGGAAGGTTTTGAGATGGTGGGACTTAGTACTCTTGGGCACTCTTGAGTGTTCACACTGAAGGAGTGAGGGCTATTAAAAATCTTAGGTGGATTGAGGAGATAAGAACTCATTAAAAAAGCCTGATAGGAAAATCCTAGAGCAAAGAGGGTTTGGGCTCTCTGGAGGCTTGGTTTGGCACCTGCCTCTCTGGGGGAGTGTGGATCGTCGCTAAGATGATGAGCGCAGTTTCAGAGGGCCCTGAGGCCTGGCTGAGCCAAGGTGCTTCTCTGCTTTCTTCCTCTCCCCACTTGGGCAGTGACCCGAATTGTGATGGGTACACTTTGCTCCTTGCTCAGTCATTCTCGAGGCAGGGGGCACCGCTGTTTGCTTTTCTCTGAATCCTGACTCCAGCATTCTCCCTTTGATCCAGACCGACTGCCTCCGCCAGACTCTGCCATTGTTCTTTCTGCCTAGAAAGTGAATGGCCTCTCTTTCCTAGGCTGAGGCTGCTGCTGTACCCTCTTGTCCTGCCTGTTCTTTAGACTCCCTCTCAGGGGTCAGCGATGCTATTTGGAGGGTGAGAGTGATGCTCAGAGCAAGCGGCCTCCTCCTCTTCCTACCTTTGGCCAGGATATTTGTCCCCTGGAGGAGGGCCGATCATCTCTTTGGGGGGGATTTCTCATTCAGCTAGTTAGTGGGATAATCGGATGATCTTGGGTCTGTGCTTCCAGAACAGCATTCATGTATGTGATGTGGGGTGGGGGATTGCTTAGCCTAGCGATAAGGCTTTAAGGTATCCTGAAACAGACCTTCGACTTCCTTTCCTCTGGGCCCTCTGAGAGCAATCAGGACAAGTAGGAAGAAGGGGAACATAAAAGGGGAAAACCTAAGGCAACAGTTGCAGGACTGAACTAGTAGCCTTTGGAAAGGGGGGAGGGAGGGCTAGCATGTAGGTTATGGGTTTGGACTCTGGCCCAGGGCAACCCTGGCTTCAGTGGCCTTTCATCTCTGACGTTTGGTTTCGAGGCCAAACACAGGGGCTGGGTAAAGATCATCCTAGGAACCTTTGAGACAGGATTATTGAGGCCCCCAGCAGCTTTATGGATTTGCTTTGCTCTAAGAGGAGGGCAGAGGGAGAGTTGGCTCAAGGGTCTCGACTATTCTTCCTAGGTAGGCTTTATCTGTCCTATTTGTTGACTCAGGACAGCCCATGCTAGGGAAGCTGTATGTGAATGACTGAGGCAGAGGCCATACATACTGAAAAGTATGGAAGAGAACCTTGGAGATAAGAGCAGAGGCCAGCCCTCTGCCCCTTAGATAACAGGAGCCTTTTGCTGCAGGATTGAGTACCCCTTTGTGGGGAGGGGGCAGAGGCCTTGACCTGGGAAAGAGGGTGTTTTAGGTCTGACTTAGGCATGGCCTAGGAATTCCCCTTCCCCATTTCAGTGCATTTCCCAGGGCCCCTGGGGGCAGGCTGCCAAGGGGAAGGGCTATTCCCTGTTAGTGTGAGTCTGGGCTGAAAGCAGAACTCGGACTCCAGGCTTATTTCCTCATCTCTAACTCTGACCATTTAAAACCGCCTCGGCCGTGAAAAGTCCAAACCTGCCAGAATCATACTCAGTGGGAGGGGGCAATTGGCCCAAGTTTGTGTGGGTGGGTAGGGTAGGGGCTGGGGAATGGGGATGAGAGTGATGCTGTATTTCCTGGTGAGATCTCATAGCAGGTTCCTCAACTGCTTCTACCCTAGAAGGAAGTTGGATAAACTCCAAGAGATAGAGCTTAGTTTCTGATTCATGAAGGGTCACTTTGCCTTACCACTCTCTACTTCCTTCCTTTGCTCAGGCTTGGTTCCCAGGATCAATTATCCCCAGCACAGAGAGGGCACTCACAATGCTTACTGGTGGGCCAGGCCATGGTCTCTGTACCGGGTCTCCTGTGAGGTGGTAGTTATGTGGCTGCCCCCTTGGGCTCTGTTGAGAATTGGCTGGAAGCCACAATGTGTGTGCACAGCTGCAGAGGGAACAGCTTAGGGCTTTGCAAGGGTTTGGAGCTACTTGCAGTATTGGCAGGTGGGGTCGTATTGAGGAGATAACCCAGACATTAGGAAGAGAGTTATTATTAGGGATGCTGGTGAGCCCGGGGAAAAAAGAGGACCTTGTGTAAGCGTTTTCATCATTTCTACATCTACTACCATTTCTCTTATGTGGTGGTGATGGTGATGGAGGTGATCAAACACTTGGATGGAACTTGATAGGCTACTGCTAAAGTACTTTCTTCACAGCTAAGCTGTGAGGTTGGTCATGCAGGTTTGAGAGAGTCAGAGACTGGAGCTAGCGCCCAGTTCCGTAGTAAGTCGTGGAGCTGGAACTTAAAGGCAGCTCTTTTGCCTCTGCGGCCAAATGCTGCTTTTCTTTATGTCGAAGGACTCTTTCCCACACTGTCTTCAACCTTCATTTCACATTTTCCATTCACTCACCCTCAGCCCATTTTTCTCACATTCTTCTCCACTGTTCCAAGGTTGGTCCCTCCCTATTTGCCAGGGGCTCAAATCCACGAGCTTTTACCTTTTCTCTCTGTCATAGAGATTGGATATGGACTTGATTAAAATGATCATATGTTTAGGGGCAGCTAGGTGGCACAGTGGATAGAGCACTGGCCTTAGATTCAGGAGGACCTGAGTTCAAATCTGGTCTCAGACCCATGACACTTACTAGCTGTGTGACTCTGGGCAAGTCACTTAACCCTAATCGCCTCACAAAAAAAAAAAAAATGACCATCTGTTTAGTGACAAATTGGAAAATTTGGTCTCCAAAGGTAGATCCATCAAGGATAATCAATTTCCCTGAGCTAGAGGTCAACAGGATATAAATGGGAAGATGAAGTAGAATTAAGAACTAGGGAATATGGAGATAGAGGCTCAGAGAAACCTGTCAAAGGAAAAGTTCTATGTAGGACTCTTTTGTATGGTTGGGCCCTAGTGGGTTTGGAGCCCCAGGTCCCACGGCAGGCTAGCTTCTTACTTTCTTTCTGTAGGGATGGTTATGTCTCTTCGGACTCAATGCCAGTTCCACAGGTGGAAAAAAGGGGTTTCTCAGTCTTCTTTTTGTGCACGTCGATGACAAGGGTTTCATGTCTCCCATAGAATCTGCCAGAGGCGTGCAGTATTGAGAATGGAAGACCCTTCGCTATGAAGCTACAAAATCTCTATGTGGCAGTCACTAAGCAAGAATTCCAGGCAAAGCGGAGACGACAAGGCTCGGGTGAGCAGTTCAAGGGACGTCTGTTCCTATTATAGGTATCTGGGGTGAAAGAGTGCACCTATTAAAGCTAGTCCAGCCCTCCTGGGACATGCCAGGGGGTGCCAGAGCCCTGGGCTGTGAGGCAGCAAGAAGGCTTTGTTCCTTTTCCTTCTCTGTCTGCCTAGCAAACATCTTCTTTTGTCCTATAGTGGACACTGAATTTCTCCGGGGTCCTTGAGAAGTCGAAATACTTGTGAGACTGGGGTCATAGGACTTTGCAAAGCTTAGAGAGAGCTGACATTTGTGTCTGCTTGATCAACACTGAGTCCTGACCCCTGAAAGCGCTAGGGTCCTTCTGTCTGGCATGACTGAAGACTGCAGCTTCCCTAGCCTCCCAGCAGCTAGCTCAGTAGATGTGCCTCTGAGCAGGCCATGACAGTGAACCTGTCCCTATCCCTCTTGGCGGGGAAGGATATTTCTTGACCTTTTGTCCTGTTTGATCTCTCTGATTCCAGGAGACTCCCAGGCCTCTGACAGGACTTCTTCCAGTGAAACTGACGGTAGACTACTAAACAAGCCGGAGCAGCAATCCTCTGCCCCATCCCTGTCCGTGCTGGAGACTTTGAATATGGTAAAACTCAGTGGAAGTCTGGAGCTTCTGGAGAGAAAACCCACGGGTTCAGGAAATCGGCACCTAGAATCAGCCTGGCTCTTCCCCCACTGGAGTTGCCACCAGTGTTGTCTTTCTCTTTTAAATGCTTAGAGAGATGTACCATGACTCCAAATACCAGATTTCATCTCCAGTGCCCTTGTTCTTTTCTGACCTAGTAACCTTGGCAATGGTTCTCTTACCCTCCTAGTCCACTCTCAGTCTGGGTCTTATAAAGATCATTCCCCATGGGAAGGGAGGAAAACCTTTCTTTTCCCCCCGTACCTGTCTACAGAGAGCAGCATATGACATTGTCAGCCTAAAAGAGTCAGGTACTTACTTGATGATGAGAAAGGGAAGGTAAGAAGACCCTGAGAAGTAAATGTCATAGTCCTGCCTGTAGCCCTCTTGGGATGGAAACCTGGGGGTAGGGAAGATGTAGATGATTCCCCCTCTAATGTGGATTCCATTCTTCTCTAGGAGACTTCTGTTCCAATGCAGAGACCTCATGTGTCCAAAATCAAGAAAAAGAAGCCAAAGGGGCTCTTCAGCTAGACTTAGCTCCCCTCCTGGGGCATCGGCTGCTGAGGAGGAGAGGCTGTCAGCATTACCTCCAAAGGACCTTCCGGGCTGAAAGCTTGCACCTTGGCCAAAGTTAGGCAAGGTCAGAGCCCTGCACTGGGGTCTGGCTGTAAGGTTTGTGTGAGCAAGCCGTGTCATGGACACTTTGGCAGAGAGACTTCAGTCTGAGTATGCTCATGATGGCTCTAGGTTTCCTGACCCAAGGAAGAGCCAGACCCGGGGAAAATATTGAACCCATTCTCCCACAGGATCCTCCTCTAGACTTTGTACATGTATATTTGTGGTGGATTGACTAGAAACACAACAACAAAAATAAAAACATCCAAAACTCCTGTGCCGTCTTAAGATAGTATCACACTACTTCTATATCACCTCAAACTCGCTGGCAAGTCTCTACTTCTTTTAGGGAGCCTGTAGTTACTCACCTGGTCTGAGTGGAATAAAAAAAAAACCCAAACCCTGAAGTTCCCCAGATTTTGATCTGTTCAGTCCTAAGTCAAGAAGCACTTGTTTTCTTTCCTCTCTCCCTTTCTCCTCACATGCACATGCACATGCACACAGTTCCCATGCCATCTCTCACACACTGAACCCTCAGTTCAGAGACCTTCAAGTTCTCTTGTAGCTTTTCTTCTGTGACCTAAATGAAACTTTCACTTTCATCTGGAGTCATCACGGATTGTCATTGTAATTGCCCTCTTCTCCCCCATCCTGCTCGTCTTCCCATCTTGTTTTCAAGGCAGGGATTGTGCCGAGTTGGGCCGTGTGGAGCCCCAGCAAGATGCTCTCGTGCCAGACAAAGCCACAGGGAGCACCTGGAGCTCGGGCCCTCTGGAGGTCTCCAGTCCTTCCTTTCCTCCCATTCCCCAGTCAAGCACCTCCTAGAGCAGCTAGACAGGTATGAGGATAAGGAGCAGCAGTGTGGCCAGAGAGATGGCTTGAGATGACAGCAGGCAGTGGATCCAGGTCAGTGGGGATGTGAGCCGATCCCCAGCGCATGATCTCAGCCAGCTCCTGGGGAAGATGGCCGGATTAGCAGCTCGGCAGCCCTAGCTGGAGCTAGAGTCCTGAAGAGCTTCATCTGGGAGCACAGGCGCTAGCAGGAGGGTAGGAGGAGTCGCAGGGCAGTGGTCTTCAGATGCTGGCACGAGAGAAGGCCCTGCCAGAGCCCGATTGGAGGAGGTGGAGTTTTGGGGTGTTTGTTCTTCAATCTATTCCTTTCCTGGGCGATTGAGTCCCAGCTCTTACTCTGCTGCCAGCCCAGGGCTGAGCTGCCGCTGAGGAAGACCAAGGTCCTTCAACGCCTCTCCCTCACAGACCTTGCCTGCCTCACCAGCCTAGTTTCCCAGGCTAACATGGAGGTGGATCTGGGGCTATTCGAGAACTTGTTATCCGGCCTTGGTTTCAGGGAGTATCAGGCTCTGGGCCACATGGGAAAGGAGAGGGATTCTCTGGAAGGTGCTCAGTGATTGCCTTCAGACATGAAGGGATGTTGCCCTTGGGGCCAGCCTACCTCCTGCCCTCCACTCCCCGTGCCTTGTTGCAGGAACTTTTTCATTTGAGGGGACAAGATAAAGGTGGTGGTCGAGAGTCACACCTAACCCAGGACAAACCCAGGGGAATCCCTGACTCAAGAGATTGTCTCAGCCAGGCCTTCCTCGGGCCCTGCCCCTGGATCGGCCCCTCCCCCAGGGCCCTGGCCTGGCCCAGCCTCCACCCCAGCTCTACAGGCACATAAAAGGGTCGAATTCTAGTGGCTGCTCCATAAATTTTATTCCGTAAATATTAGTTTTCCCTGTGTTTAATAAAGCAGCGGCCCACCTCCCCGCCCACCCGCCCTTTCCCCGGGGCCGGGGCTGAGGCTGGGGCCGGTGGTGGGAGAAGGGACTCTTTCAATTGCTTTGGAGTATTTTTAGAAAAAAAAATAATACAAGGTGGTTTACATGAGCAAGCCAGCAAACCAGGAGCAGGACTGGAGACCTCGAGGAAGTGACTGCCCAAGCCTGACCTAAAAGTAGGGAAATAGCGCCACCTGTACTGCAGGGCCCGCCTGGCTCGGCTGCCTGCTCCTCCCCTCCCCCACAGCCAGCTCGGCAGGCTCGAGATGGAGAATTCCTTCAGGAAGCTTTCCGGGCATCCCCTTCTGTCCCCCCCCACCACCACCACCAGGGACAGAACCAAGGCAGGGACTGGACAACATCCCGCTAGTCCTCATTTTCCCCTCGGTAGCCCTTCACACAAGGGGCATTTTTCCTGCTCATAGCCGCAGTATTGAGGGGAGAAGCAGGAAGATCTACCCTGAGTTCCACATGGGAAGGGGTCCCATCCCCTGTTCTGAAGGGCAGGGCTAGCCCAGGCCATCCCGATCCCACAGCCTCCAAGCAGCAAGTTTGTCCCTAGAGCTCCGAGGCCGAGGGGCTGCTTCCTGCTGTCAGACTCTGGCCATCTCTCTGTTGGGGCTGACTTCTCTCTCTTGCCCATTTCATGGCTTCCCCTTCCCAAGTCCCTCCATTCTCCTTGGTCTTGGTGTGTGGTGAGGAGCCCCTGTGACTATGAATTCAGCGTGGGAGGACCACAGGCTCTCCCTTTTGGGTGCAGGGCCCGGCCCCAGCACTGATTTATCTGTCCCTTATAGCCCTGTGCCTTCTACTGTGTGACTCTGTTTCTCCATCTGTCTCTAGATCAGAAGTATTGATTCCATAGAGAACAAGTAAACCCATCTACTTGCGGTGGCCTTCCCTGTTGCCAGGAGAGACCCACCCCACCTGGGTCGTCCCTTCGCTGACTTGCACTTAGCATGTGATCTGTGTTTATATATGTTGTCTCTGCCCCCTTAGCAGAATATCACCTATGGCACCTAGCCAAGATATTTATCTTGCTCAAAGTGGACAATGAATAAAAATGCTTGTTAAATTAGAGACCAGAGTCTGTATCTCAGCTTGTCTCAATGCTCAGCACTCCCTTCGCAGTCAGCTCAGACATTGCTTCAGTGCCTGCTGGGTTCAGAGCACCGTGCAGGGCCCGAAGTATATGAAGAAACTCCACACACCCTGCTCTTAAGAGCTCTACACTTGAATTTGTGGGCAAATTTCCAATCTATTGTGTTGGTGTTAGGATGATAGATAATTTTTATATATATATATATATATATATATATATATATATATATATATATATATATATATTTTGGTGAGGCAATTGGGGTTAAATGACTTGCTCAGGGTCACACAGCTAGTAAGTGTTAAGTGTCTGAGGCCGGATTTGAACTCAGGTCCTCCTGATTCTAGGGCCGGTGCTCTATCCACTGCGCCACCTAGCTGCACCGATAATTCTGTATTTAAGCTGGTAGTGAGAAAGTAAGCGTAACCTACTGTCAGCTCTGCCCAAGAGTGGGCTCTCTCGGTTTTTGTTGGGGAAAGCTGAAGTTCCAGCAGGGAGAAGACCCAGGGGCCGTGGCAGCTCAGCAGCTGCCTTCAGAGTCAAGGAGTCGGGGATCTTCTTCCCATCCTCACCCACCAAACATATGGTCACTCTCTCTAAGGAGCTAGCTGTGCTGGGTGTTTGGCTACACTAAGAGGGGAAGGAAAGGGAATGAGGCTGATGTCTCTAGGGGGTTCTCCCCAGCTCTGAAGAGGCCACCCTAGGACACTGTTGTATGAAGGTGCTATGATGGGTGAGGAGGCTTAGGAGACTTCGCCCCCGAGATGAAGCGGAGTAAAAGGGGTCAAGAGATGGACGCTTCCCAGGGATTCTCACCTCCCAGAAAAGCTGGTAGTCCGCCTTTGTCAGGGACACTGCCCTCCCTCACGAAGTCACCTTTCTCCCTAAGCCAGGAATCTAGGCAGCATTTGCAAGGGTAGGAGCCACCTCCTCCATATTTTTGTGACTGGTCTAAAAGCACCCACCTTCCAGCCACGCTGGGCCTTGGGGCCAAACAGCTTGGGGAAACTGGCAAGAGTTGTTGGTCTTTGCAGTATAGGGAGTATGTCGTCATGGGCTCATCTTGGGAGACTGTCCTCGTCTTGCTTGTCCTCTCAGGCCAGGGGCCAGCAGCTAGAGAAGCACCCTTCCTAAACTCTTCCTCTTCTCACTTTGGGGCCAAAGGGAGCAATAGGGTCAGAAATGGGGAGCGGGGCTGAGGGGCTGCCGGGGCCTCCCTCCTGAAATCTGGGTGTTGTATTTACTTTTTCATATTGGCAGCTGGAAGGGAAGCCCATCCCAGCTCGGCATTGTTGTCTAACATGGTTAATCAGATCCCATAATCCTGCTGTGGAAATATTGGGCCTCACTCAAAACAATAGAGACCAAGAATATTGTGGTTAAATTTCAACCAGTTGCCTCCCTGGCCTGTTTGCCTAACCCCTACCCCCCTCTCCCAGGCCAGAGTCCTCGTAGCTTTATGGACCCCTGATAGGATCGACAGCCGGTCAGAAATGAGTGACTGGAGAGGGGAGAACAGACGAAGGGAGAGATAATCTTCCTGGCTGGCACCCCAAGCTGCTTTTCTTCACCACACTTGGTGGAGGGAAATGAGGTGGGGCTTGAGAGGGGATGGAAAAGCCCATTTGTAATATAGGGCATTGGCAGGAAAGCAAGCTAGAACTCTTATGGACTTGACTGTTGAAGACATTTAGCTGGAACTAGAGAGCAGAGGAACCTAAGTAGAACACTGGCAGGACAGAACCCATTATGACAACACTTCTATTCAGACTAGAAGAAGGGGGTGGGACTTTAGTTTTTTGGGTTTGGGATGTGGGGTTTGTCATGTATGGCAAATAAGCAGAGAGGGCTAAAGGTTTTCATTAAAACGTGATTCTGGTGTAACAGCATTGCAAATGCTCACTTAGTAAGTTAAGACTCATTGTCAGATGGGAAGGAAAGAATGCTTATTTCACTCATTATAGTACCAAGAAACTTTCAGGGATGGGATCAGAGGATGGGATGAGCCAGTCCAAAAAACATGGGCTAGAGATGTGTTTTCTATTTCGTTGCTATACTAATACAATAATCATAATCTGCATACACACAAAGATGAAATGATTATGGTTACCCGAGATGATTAGGGCATGCACTTTGAAATATTTGTCTAGTAGTGGTGATGAAGTGGTACTTACCTGTCCCCATTATCTTGATTAGCACAATAAGCATAACAAGGATGGCAAGATAATTTGCATGATTAGTCCATCAAGACAAAAGGTAGACACCACTTACGAAAGATAAATAGAAAAAAAATAGGAGGTGGTCTTGTCTTTCTACCATAGATTTGAAGATGTGCTTTCAGGATTAAGAAATAAAGAGACTGTTGGAATCAAGATTATCTCTGTCCAGATAGAGTTATAAGATAACACGGTATTTAGAGTTGTGTGTAAACTTGAAATGCAAATGGATTATACTGGAAGAAGGGAAAGAACTGATATATCTACACTACGTCTGTTTCAGTCCTTGAGCATGGAGAAAAAGACAGGAAGTGCCTCTGCAGGGGGTCTTCCAAGGGACAGAAAATACATATGGCTGTCTGGTGGGCCTGACTCTAGACATTGCTGTCACATAAACAAGAGGGATTGAACATGGAGAGTTGCCATAACACTTTTGGAAATGTCAACCAAGTTGACCAATACAATGACAAATAAATGCAAGAAAAAAATCCATTCCCAGGTACAAAATGTGCATAATTGAAAAATGAAAACAAACCTACATTTTTCGAATATACAGAATGTAGGTCAGAAACCTGATAAATGAACCTCAATATTTGCCCATTTTCTACATTGTCTACTCAAGACTATTTCTTGACTATTTCAAGACTATTTCTGGTATAATTTGCTCTATTGGATAATTGACCATGACACTTTTTTGAACAGGTTCTGATGATAATTAGATCTCTGGTATCTCCCATTAAGAAGAGAGACCTAGGAGAAAATTGCTTGTAAAGGGATTGAATCAGGGCTAGTCATGAGGCCCAAAGATATATGAGTGCTTCTGGGTTAGAGTCGTAAAAACAGTGAGAAATTAATGGAAAGGAGGGGGGTGTGTACTTCAGTTAAAATGATTGAAAAGTGATAGAAATTCCAAAAAAAGAAATAAGGTTTCCAGAAAAGAAGAAAGCTGAGTTTAATAAAACCCAATCCAGCAAGCTCAGAGAGCTGTTGGGAAATCCTCAGTGGGAAGAAGGACTGAGACAAAAGGCGCCCAAGAGAATAGAATGCTTGTAAAGTATTGTACAGTATCAAGGCTAAGTTGGCTAAACGTGGCACAACTAGACTTCAATTTGAAATGCAATTAGAACCGTCTTAAGGGGGCAGCTAGATGGCGCAGTGGATAAAGCACCAGTCCTGGATTCAGGAGGACCTGAGTTCAAATCCGGCCTCAGACACTTGACACTAACTAGCTGCGTGACCCTGGGCAAGTCACTTAACCCTCATTGCCCTGCAAAAAAACAAAAAACAAGCAAACAAACAAACAAAGAACTGTCTTAAGACATGGAAGACAGGTTGAGTCAGTAGAGAATGGCTGAATTTAATTCACCAAACTTTTATAAAATAACCATTCTGTTTAGGTGCTGGGATTTACATCAAGAAGCTTGTATTCTACTGAGGAGAATATAGCCTGTACAACGAAAATTGAAGTGCAAGTAAGTATCAAATAGCTAGTAGGGAGGCTTCATGAGATGGGTGGTACCTGAGGTGTAATTTCTAAAAATCAGCACTTCTTTTTCCTCATTGTTAAATGACTAGCCTCCTAGTTCCCTACAAGAGTGAATCTGATTCCCTACGCATCTGACATTCCCAGAGAAGAGACTTGAGTACTGGGGAGAATGGGTCCTATTAAATTTGTTACAACCCACAATATATGTTACAACCCACATGCAGAAATATGCACATTTGCAAATTTGCAGATGGCCAAATGAGTCCTACTCAAATTTACAGAACCATTTAGAGCTATCTGAAATTATTAGGATTTTTAGTTCTGACTTGAGAAAAGCAAAATAAACTCTCTACTCAAATGGAAACTAGTGCCTTTCTAAATCATCAAGGCAAAGGTCTTGAAAATAGATCTTTGGGCAGCTAGGTGACACAGTGGATAAAGCACTGGCCCTGGATTCAGGAGGACCTGAGTTCAAATCCAGCCTCAGACACTTGACACTTACTAGCTGTGTGACCTTGGGCAAGTCACTTAACCCCAATTGCCTCACCCCCCCCCCAAAAAATAGATCTTCACAGGTGCTTTCTCATGGGTTCATTGTTGTTTGGTTTTTTGTTGTTGTTGTTGTTGTTGTTTTTGCGGGGCAATGGGGGTTAAGTGACTTGCCCAGGGTCACACAGCTAGTAAGTGTTAAGTGTCTGAGGCCGGATTTGAACTCAGGTACTCCTGAATCCAGGGCCGGTGCTTTAACCACTGTGCCATCTAGCTGCCCCTCATGGGTTCATTGTTAAGTGTCTGCTGTTTGTGGCAAATCAGATGTAACCTGACAGTTTTTATTTATCATTATATCTACATATATGTATATACACATATATATGTGTGCATATATATATATGTATGTACATATACATATTTAGTCCTTGCCCAAACTGGAGAACCATATTGAGCTATTAAAAATAAAATTAAATGTCAAGACTTTAAGAAAATGGACTATTAGAATTTATACATACATATATGTACGTATATACACATGTCTATATAGCCAATTTGTGTATGTATATATATATATATATATATATATGTAGGTATATATATATTCTGCCTTTCACGTAAGTATACATACAAAGAGTCCCTGCTATTTCATCTTGGACTTTATCACCTGTTTTATTCTTGTTCTATGGATTGGTCAGGTTTGGTTCTTGAAACTAGATTGTAAATATATGCATATATGTACATATATGTTTATATGTGTTTATATAAAAATGGTAATAGTCACCTTTCTTAGTGTCTTGATATTTCTTTCTTTCCTTTATTTTTTTGCAGGGCAATGAGGGTTAAGTGACTTGCCCAGGGTCACACAGCTAGTAAGTGTCAAGTGTCTGAGGCCGAATTTGAACTCAGGTCTTTCTGAATCCAGGACCAGTACTTTAACCACTGCACCACCTAGCTGCCCCAGTGTCTTGATATTTCATTTGATTTTGAATACCTCAAAAAGGTCCTGCAGTTTTGGCCAGAACTGATGTGCCCATTTGCAGATAGGCATTCCTGCTTTGGGGCCATTGTAGATAACAATCAGATTAAGAGCAAATATCAGAATGATCCTATGCAGTTGGAGAAAGAGATTGCCTTGAGCAAGGTTCAGCATCTTACCGTGCTTTCTAAAGGAGGGCGGCTGTGGGGTAAAGATAACAGTGAATTTGGACGGAGTCAGAAGACCTAAGCTTGAAAACCCCCTTTGCCGCTGATTAGCTCTGTGATCTTAGTTCACTTAACTTCTTTGGGTCTCAACTTCCTCATCTATAAAATGGGAACAGTGATATTTACATTGTCTCCCTAAGACCCATGTAAAGTACTTTGTAAACCCTTAAAGCCCTGTGTAAACCTTGGCTATTATATTAGAGAACCACTCACCAGACTGACCTACGTGACCTCTGTGACTCTGCTAATGCTCCATTTTCCTCTAGAGGTGTCTGTCCTGCACCAATGAGTTTTGCTTCCACCTCTGTCCCTTTTGTTCAGACCATTCCTGTCCCCCCCTCCCCCCTCCTGTTTGTTAGTCCATGCCCATCATATCCTTCAAATCAAATCCCTTCACGGAACTCAGCTCTGTAGAAGCCTCCCCATGGTCCATTTACCTTTTCAATTCCTGTCACCTCAGATCCAATGGGCATAAATATACTTCTAGTATGTGTATCCATGCAGTATAGAAATTGTTAGAGCTCTCCCTACTGTGCATGTTGATGTGTGTCTACACGTGTGATTTTGTCAGTGTGGACTCTCCCTCTGCTGATGAAAAGTGTTGTTCAGGCTCCCACAGCCAGCACGTGTCAGAGGCAGAATGTGAACAGAGAAAGAGGGCTTTTTAACAGTAAACCCATGCTCCAGCCACTCTGAAGTGCTGCCTTTTAAGTAAGTTTATGTACAAAGAATCCTTGCCGCCCGTCGTCTTGGACTTCGTTACATGTTTTATCCTTGTTCTATGGATCTCTCAGGTTTGGTTCTTGAAACTAGATTGTAAATTTCTTGAAGAGCTTCCTAGACGGGAACCCTTGATTTCCAGAGAGGATCAGATCAATTTCAGATCTGCCCCAAGAGGAAATCGTTTAAGGCCCAGGCTTTTATCTAATATCTCTGTCTCTAGACTTTGGTCTGAAGCTCAAGATTTTGTCATTCACTGATCCTTCAACTCCGGACCCCTAAATACTGCCACCTTAAGATGTCTCTCTTCGTGTTCTCTTCTTTTCCTTGTGCCCTAGGCCATGTAATAAATAGTCTTAGTGCTTTTTATAGGGATTTATTCACATGGGAAAAATCATATCCAGTATATAAGGGAAAGGTAATTGAAAGTGGGTAAAAGAAATCTATTATAAACTCGAGGCTCCAGACCTATTGAATCCATATAGTGATCTAGTTGCTAGTTACTTTACAAAACCTGTCTGGGGTTCACACCCCACTTTTTTCTCGAGTCTCTATGAACCATTGGTTCTACTCAAACTCTTTGTCAAAACTTAAAACTTGGTGCTAGCCCTTTAGCTAATTAGTGGTCACCTGTTCCATTGAGCCTTGGTGTGGGCTTATGACCTTTTACCTCCTGACCACTGTCCACCTCCTAAACTATTGGGAACAAAAAAATGAACTGGTTTTCTTTCTCATGACTTCAAAATACTTCCCAAGAGTTCATCACCCCTCGATTCTTTCCAACTCTGAGTATGTCTTCTCTCTCCTTTGTACTCCCATTACTCTTTTTTTTTTTTTTAGTGAGGCAATTGGGGTTAAGTGACTTGCCCAGAGTCACACAGCTAGTAAGTGTTAAGGGTCTGAGGTCGGATTTGAACTCAGGTCCTCCTGACTCCAGGGCTGGTGCTCTATCCACTGCACCACCTAGCTGACCCGCTCCCATGACTCTTTAAGTGCCTGTTACAGTATTGTGCAAACAGCAATTGCTTGAAAAATGCTTGAATATTAGTACTTTTTGTTCACTAACCCAGGGCCACAGATGCTACATGGTGCCTTGTCGACCTGTTGATGGGTTGATTTGGTGAATGGCAAGTAACTAGCATCATTAGAGTAGACCCAGTTCATGATGACCACGTGCAGTTACTTAAATGGGCATTCAGTTCACTGCATTCCTGAGGCCAAACTAGTTCTGACTGGCCATGTTTAGAGTCAAAGTGGCATTGGGCTGACTCATGGTTGATTTCACAGTAAAGGCCTCCGAGTGGCTATGGAAGCACAAAGATTTTACTTCATTTTTGAATGCCATCCCCTCTGAGGTTACCTCCCACTTACTCTATATATGTCTTGTACATGCCTAGTTATTAATAATGTTAATATTAACATTTGTGTTTAGGTTTTTTTGTTTGGTTTTTTTTTGCGGGGCAATGAGGGTTAAGTGACTTGCCCAGGGTCACACAGCTAGTAAGTGTCAAGTGTCTGAGGCTGGATTTGAACTCAGGTCCTCCAGAATACAGGACCAGTGCTTTATCTACTGCGCCACCTAGTGGCCTTTCCTCAGTCCTCATTCTTGTTGACTCTTCAATGGCTTTTGGCACTATCACGCACTTCTTGATAATCTCCTCTCTCTAGGTTTTCATGTTCTTGTTCTCTCTTCGTTCTCCCTCTACTTGTCTGATTCCTCCTTCTCTGTCGCCTTTCCTGGATCTTCATCCCTATGACACCCACAAATCACCGGGTCCCCCCAAAGTTTTGTCCCTCTTATACTCTTTCACTTGGCGATCACTTCCCATGGTTTCAGTTATCATCTCTATGGAAATAACTCTCAGATCTAGGTCATCCATGTTTGTTTACTTGTTGTCTCCTCCATTAGACTGTGAGCTCCCCAAGGACAGCCATGTCTCCAGCATTTAGCACATTGTCTGGCCCATGGCAGGCACTTAATAAATGCTTATTGACCGACTCCTCTAGCCCTAACCTCTCTGCTGACCCCTAGTCCCGTATCTCCAACTGCCTAATGGATATCTCCAACTTGAAGTCCCATAAGCTGAACATGTCCCAAATCAAGCTCATTATCTTTCCTCCCAAACTCTTCCCTCTTCCAGACTTCCCTTTTACTATTGCGGGTACCCCCATATTCCCAGTCACCTAGGCTTTCAACTTGGATGTCATCTTTGGCTTCTCACTCTCATTCTCCATGTCCAAGAGGCCATTAAAACCATCACAACTTCTCTTCTATATATGTCCTCTTCTCTCCTCTGACACTGCGACCACCCTGGTGTATCCCTTCATTATGTCACATCTGGACTATTCTAGTAGTCTATTGGTTGGTCTCCCTGTCTCACATCTCTTCCTGCTCCAACCCATCCTGTTCTTAGCTGTCAACTTGGCCTTCCTAAAGTGCAGATCTGACCATGTTACCCCAGCCCCTCCACATGCACGTTCAACCGACCCAGTGGCTACCTTTCACCTCCAGGATCATTTGATATGATGCATTCGAGGCCCTTCATAGTTTCTCTCTCTCTCTCTCTCTCTCTCTCTCTCTCTCTCTCTCACACACACACACACACACATACACACACACACACACACTTTCTACTTCCCAGTCTAAGAAGACTCCCTCACTCCTCTCCATGTCCTCTGGCCTGCTTGCTGTTCCTCAAACATGACACTCTGTCCCCCAGCTTGTCATGTTTCCCTACTGTTCCTCATGCTTGGAAGGCTTTCCCTCCTAATTCCTACCTGCCGACTTCCCTGGTTTCCTTCCAAATTTCACCTAAAGTCTCGCCTTCTGCAAGACCCTTTCCTAGTCCTTAATTTTAATGCCTTCTCTCTAGAATGATTCCCAACTTCTCTTGCATATATCTGGCTTGTACACAGTCATTTGTATGATGTTCCCCCCCCCCCATTGGACTGTGAGTTCCCGGAGAACAAGGCTTGACTTTGCCTTTCTTAGCACAGGGCCTGGCCCACAGCAGGTGCTCACTAAATGCTAGATGACTAAGCTCCCTTGTCTGGCTTTCACTTTGGGATGTTAAGATCACTCAGAAGATTGAACTGGATTTTGCTCTTGTTTTATCTTCCTCAAATGAAAAAGAACGGAACAGAGAGATTGGCGGGGTGGGCAAGGGGAACACCCATTTGAGACTACAGCCATCGATACTCATTTTCGGGCCAAGTGGTAGGAGATTGCCTATGGCTACTGACCTAGTTACAAATACCCCCCTCTCACTACCATCGCTACTGGCAGAAACTTAACTGCATTCTGTGAAGCCAGGAAAAACTAAAAACAAACCCTAGTCAGGATCCTCAGGTGATCCCATCTACCTCTAAATCTGTCCTAGAATTTCCTAGAAGAATGCTTCCTTTGCTTTCTAGAGGCTCTGGGTGTGCGGCCTAGCCCTTAACAGCCTCTTAGGACCTATGGCTAATGGGAGAGAACATGTAGGTCCCTAACAAGTCAAGTTTAGTTGAGGAACTTTGCAGCCGCTCTGATTCATGTTTTTGAGGCTCTCAAGACCGGCTCCCATAATGGTTCAGCACCACAGCTGGCAAACGTGGCTCTCCCCTTCTCTTCCTCTCTAGTTCCAAAGGCCAGAGTTGCACTGGTCCTGACCTGAGCTTATCTGTCATTCAGCACTCTGTGAGTCTTCTTCCAGCACATGTGCATCGGGGCCCCTGTTGGAAGTGTGAAAATCTCAGCCAATTTCTAAGCTAGACAGAAGTGACGTATTTTAGCAAGCATCTAGCCAGGCGAGCAGGCTGTCCACAAGGTTCCCCTATGTTTACAGAAACAATATATGATAAGATTTTGGCACCCAAGTTGGGGGAAATAATCTTCCCACTATATTAGGGACTGATCTACTAGGGATCTGGATCCAAGTTAGAGTGCTACAGTATGAGAGAAGAAATCAGAGTTCAGGGGAGAGTGGTAAGGCTAAGAAGTTCTAAGGTGAACCTACAAAGAAGGCCAAAGGAAACTGAAGCTTTTTGTTTAAGGTGGGGGGATATGTTTTTGAGATGACTTAACAATTACCTTTAAAGCTTATGTCTTGGGGCAGCTAGATGGCACAGTGGATAGAGCACCGGCCCTGGAGTCAGGAGTACCTGGGTTCGGATCCGGCCTCGGACACTTGGCACTTGCTAGCTGTGTGACCCTAGGTGGGTCACTTAACCCCAATTGCCTCACTAAAAAAAAAAAAAAAAAAGCTTATGTCTTGCTTAACCACCAGTCCTGCCAGAGAAGGGATAACAAAAGGCAGGAAGACACATTTTTGGACATGACCAATGTGGGAATTTGGTTTTTGCTGACACATATTTGTCATGAGGGTCTTCTTCCACCACCCCTTGCTGTATTGGGGAGGGGGAGGACAGTCAAAGGAGGAGATGAGAAACACTATCTATCTATCTATCTATATGTATGTATATATATATATATGTGTATATATGTATATGTATCTATATATAGAGAGAGACAGAGAAAGATGGATGGATGGATGGAGGGAGGGAGGGAGGGAGGGAGGGAGGGAGGGAGGGGTGTGTATTCTAATGACTTGAGATGGCAGTCATTATTAAGGACAGAGCAGTAAGAAAGCTAAGTTGTCCATATGGCAGAACTTCCAAAGAACTGTTAGAGAATCTTAGAAGAGATGAGCAAAGGAGGCTATAGTTTTCTTTTTATGGATCTCTGTAATAAAAAGAGACCCACCTCCCTTTATCTGGTCTGGGGGGAGGGGAAGAGGGAGCTGTCTTGATCAATCGATGAACTATCAAGCATTAAGAACCTTCTATGTTCTAGACAATATGCTAGGCCCTAGAGATACAAATATAAAAGAAAAAAACCCTACCGACAAGGTGCAAATATTCCATCCCTGTGTGGGGGAGGAAAGAAAAGGGGGAGCTGATTATAGTGCAAAACCACTTCATATATGATGAGTGAAATGACGACTTGGGTGCACGATGGAAAGGAGAAAGTTGGACCACTTCCAATGACCTCAAGGGAAAGACAAGATTGAGCTATTTTTGATTTTATAAAGAACAGGTTTTGGAGAGCCGATATCTGTAAGGAGCTCAAATCTTGGCAGCTGCAATTTAAACTAGATTCTACAACCACAGACTGCACCCCTAATGCTGGTCATCAAGCCTATGTTTTAAAGGTGACCCTGTGAGAATGAAGATGAACCGGTGCAAATCCATCCTTCCCTGTTGGAAAAAAATCAACAGCTCTAGGTGCAATGCTCTTCCAGTGGTGATTCGGGAATGGCGCCTTTGGATGCAAAGAATAGTGAGCTCTCATTTTAAAAGGCCCCACCAGTTCTCGTTAGATATAAGAGACAATTGTCTTGGGGCAGTTATAAAGGTTCTCACCCGTTCCTTGTTCTGGCTAAGCTGCTTAATGTTTGTCCTGGAGCCCCAGGTTACACACAGACGCGCGCGCACACACATACTCACACAACCTGACACGCGCACACACATAGACACACGCATATACACTCCCCCTGCAACACCCCCCTCCCCTACTGCTGTTGCCTGGATCTCCTACAAATTTTCCACGTACTCCTTAATCTATAGCTAGCTCCTAGAAGTGCGCAATCCCGTGTTCCCTTCAGGGGTTGGTTTACCATTGCTGAGACTACTTGAGAGGATTATTTTACAGTTCTTACTCGCAATTTCACTGAAGCAGCCCTCGGTGTCATTTTTACCTTCTTGTTCCTATTCATTTTGTGGTCCACTATGTACTAAGGTTCTTATTATCCCTTTCCATTATAAGCAGTCATCCTGCCACCTCTATTCGTTTCACTAATTGCTCCATCTTGGCTGCTCTACCTTATACCTTGTACTGGAACTGCATTCTACTTGTTCTGACCACATTTCCAACTTCAAAAGACCTATTAAAATCCTATTGTTCTCCTAGAGACGTCCCACCCCCACGCACCTACCCCAGCTGGCGGGACAAATGTGTGACTGACTTCTGGGGTGTACACAATAGAAAGACAAAAATCCGGGGGTCAGATCGGAGAGAGCTGAGGGACGAAGCAGAGCTTGTAAGAGAGAACAGGAATACTAAACTGAGCTGTATGGAGGTATCGAGGTCCGAGGTGCAGCGCCGGGGTGTCGATGACCTCCCCGGGTCTTTCTTCTGTCTCCCCGCAGGGAACATCGTGGGCGGCTGTGCGGTTCAGCCACTGTCCCCTGCCCCTCCCGTCCGGCCGCGCCGAGGGCTGCGGTCAACGTGGGGTGAGACCTCCTGCCCGGGAGATTTGCGCTTTGGCAGGGTCCCGCCCCCCCCCCCCCCCCGCCCCAGCCCCAGCCCCCTGCAGCTTGGCTGAGCCCAGAGGCGAGGCCGGGGCGGGGCGGGGCGGGTCCCGGCGGGCGGGGAGGGCGAGCCCGGGAGGTGCAGGGGGCACAGAGGGCAGCGGGCGGGCGGCCGTGGATCGGGGCAAGGGCTAGTGCCTGGGGCCGCCCGCCCGAGGGGGAGGAGGCTGCGGCTGCCCCTGTCGCAGGTTCGCTGGGGAGCGGGCGGGAGGCAGGGACATGGATAGGGTGCGGTCTGCGCGGGGCCCGAGCCCGGATCTCTTCCATTTCCCCTCTCACTCGGCCCCGGGCCGCGCCGCAGACGGCAGCAGCTCCCGCTCTGCCCGAGTCGCCTGACCGCCGGGCCGGGGTGCAAACCGCGGGCCCCGGCCAGCCCGCCGGTCCGACCAGCCCAGCCCAGCCCAGCCCCACCGGCCCGCAGTCCCGCCGCCCCCCGCCGCCGCCGCGTTGCCAAAACAAACGGGCCGGCCTATTTATTGGCGGCCGGCGGGCTGGGCAGCTCAGAGCCGAGGCGCCGAGGGGGACAGAGCGCCGCCACCAGCCCGGGCCCTGGGCCCCAGTCCCCCACCACCCAGCAGAGCTCCGTCCCGCCCCCGCCGATGGCGCTCCCGCCCGGAGCCCCTCAGCGCCACTCCAACGCCTGAGCGCCCGGCAGCGCCCCCGCCCGCCCACCCGGCGCCCTCGGCCGCTCCCCCGGGGCTCCCGGCCATGTCTCCGGCCCGGCTCCGGCCCCGACTCCGGCTCTCGCTGCTACTGCTGCTGCTGCTGCTGGCGCCGGCGGCATGGGGCTGCGGGCCGGGCCGGGTGGTGGGAAGCCGCCGCCGGCCGCCGCGAAAGCTGGTGCCACTAGCCTACAAGCAGTTCAGCCCCAACGTGCCCGAGAAGACTCTGGGCGCCAGCGGGCGCTACGAAGGCAAGATCGCGCGGAGCTCCGAGCGCTTCAAGGAGCTCACCCCCAACTACAATCCCGACATCATCTTCAAGGACGAGGAGAACACGGGCGCCGACCGTCTCATGACCCAGGTGAGTGCGACCTGCCCGCTGCTGACACCGCCAGCGCCCGGCGGCCCAGCCGACCCGACCTGGCTGGCACCTTCTTCCAGGCTGCCCGGCCCGCCCCCTTGGCACCTGCCCACACTGGTCCGCCCTGCCCCCTTTGGCCTCCGTCGGGCCGGCTCGTGCCCCACGCCGGGCTCCTAACCTCCCAGTTTCCCGGAGGAATTCCTGGGGCTCAGACTGGAGCAGGTGCACGCCAGGCCGCCCGGAGTTCCAGGGCCTGGGATCAAGGTGGGATAGACCAGACGGAATAGCCCGGGGGTGGGGGTACGGTGGGAGAGTGTCCGAAGCGACTCTGACCCGGGGACACCTCGGACGTCTCCCTGTCGCGGGGATCTACAGAGTTTCTCCCAGCTTAGTTCTCCATTCGGCCCGGGGCTGCGCACTTAACTCCTGAACCCAACCCTCTCTGGTCCCCGGAGCCACGCGGCTAGGAGCGCGGGGACAGGGCTTCCTCTACAACATCCTAGCAGTCTTCTGCGCCGGCCGCTCCTGGAGTTGAGTCCAAGCCAAGTCGGAGACGTGTCTGGGGCTTGAGCGCAGGGACTTGGGGAAACCAAGCAGCAGAAGATGAGTTGCGCGAGTACTGAATCAGGAAGGGGAGGTGGGGGAGCTGTCCCTGGAATCCAGAGGCTGAGTGGGGCTGTGGGGGCTCACGCTACATGTGGAGAGTCACTGTTCCTGACACCGAGACCCAAAGCAGAACTGTGGCCAACGTCGGGACTTGGCTAGAGGAGTTGAGTAGGAGGGATGGAGCTCGAGAAGCGGTCTCGGATGTGAAGGGGCCAGGGTGCTTGGGGAAGTTAGAAGGGGAGCTGACACAAGTGTTCCGGACCTCCGGAGTCCTGTAGCTACAGAGCGTAGAACCCGAGTGGGATAGGAGTGGGTCCCCGAGCTGGCCGGAGCAAACTTGCCTTAAGCCAGGCTGTTTAACTGGAGAGGACTCCCGCTCACTTCTAGCCTCAGCATTCACCCGGGAGTGCCCAGTCTGCTGTCCCCGTGGCTCCTTAGAGGACCACCGCCACCCCCCACGCCCAACATCTGCGCTTTAGCTATGGATTGTCGTAGTGCCGGGCAGGCCCTTATTTCTGAGGCCGAAGGTTGGCTGCTAGCAGGCCCGGCTCTGAGGAATGCAGATAAGGATCCCGGCGGCGGGCTCGACAATCATTGACAGCGCTTAGCTTCGGCCCTAGAGAAGGAAGCGGCCTGTCCGGCCCGAGGAGGTAGCAGAAATAGGCTGGGGAAGAGAGGTCGGAGATCCAGAGGTTTATTCGGGAGGGGAAAGAAATAGGGGAAAGACCCCTTCTAAAGGGAGTAAGCACCTGGGCCGGGACAGCAGAAGCCCAGGAGAAAAGCTGCTCGGAGCCTGCCTGCAAACCCGCCATCTAAGTTCTTCCAGAAGCCGTTGCTCTCTCTGCCTTGCTCACCCCACCTCACCCAGTTCTTTTCACCGCCGTCCCTGCCCCCACCCCACAAAGGTTTGCCGCTGTTGACTCCCGACCCGAGGAGTCCAAGGGTCTGTGAGGCTCGGCTTCGTTGCCCTCGCCCCATTAAAGGGAAGAATAAGTTCAGATCTATAAACCAAGGATGTTGTGCTCCCCTTCCTGGGTCGGGGAGTCTCGGATATGTTCCCTATTCGTTCATCTTCCCCCATCCTTCGTCTCCTGCCCCCTTAGTTATCACCATTTGCCTTCAGGTCCTTTGGAAGCGTCAGTATTCTGTATTTCCTTGTTCCCAAGCTCCGGGATTGCAGGCACAAGGGAGTCAGTGACGGCTCCAGCTCATCCCTACGGTCCCTCCCCTCCAATCCAGCCTCCGGGTTCCAGGGGTTTGGGGAGTGGGGCCAGCTACCTGGGTCACTATTCTGAGCTGCACCGAGGAATCCATTTCTCCTTTCCCGTCTCTATCCGGCGGGGTAATGCTTGTGACCCCCGCCCCTCACCAAGGTGCTGAAGGCGCGCTGAGGACTCGGTCCTCCGCTGAGGCTGTCAATCTATTGCTCTCCACTATCCAGTTCTCTCTCCTTCCCCACACCCCAGCTTCAACAGCCTTAGGCCTCAAGGGGGGTAGCTGTGCTCCTTTTACCTCCCGACTCGATGTTTTCCCAATCCGACCACTCCAGAGCCGTGGTCAACTTTCCGGGTCCCTGCCTTCAGATCTGCAGGTGGGGACGGGGAGAAAGAACCAAAGAAGGAGAGATGGTCGGTATGTCTCTCTGACCCGAAGGACGTACCCTGATACTCTCACAGTACCCAGGGTACAAGAGTTCGGCTGCAGCTCGGGGCGGGGGGCGATTCAAGGGCCGAGATGTTGGGCCAGGTGTGTGGACCCTTTGCCCAACCAGGGTGCTCTCTCTACACCTGCCATGGCCTCGACAATCCCACCCTTAGCGGTACTTCCAGCCCTGAGGCTGCGGTGACACCTGCTGGGCATAGTGGTCCCTGCACCCCTTTCCTGTCCCGTTCTGGCTTGTCCTAGCAACTCGTACCCCTCTCCCTTTGGGCCCGGCGGGGTTGGGACGGGGAAGGGGCACGAAGCCCCAGAAGCCAAGGTCCCTGGCGATATAAGGGAGAACAAAAAGATCGAGACTTGCACGTGCGAGGGCTGACAGGGAGCTATGGGCTTGGAAGCAGAAGAGGAGGAAAAACAGGGTTTCCCACTCGAAACTGGAGTTGATCCTGCTTAGCCGGGGAACACAAGGTCCTGGGGTTTCCTGCTCTTAAGAGCCCTGGGAGGCAGGGTTTAGGTCTGGGAGCTAGAAGCCGGGGGTGCCGTTCGTTCAGAAACAGGGCCGCTCGGGAAGTAGAATCCTAAGGTACGGGATTCATCCTGGTGGAGTTTTGGGATCAGAAATGGAAAGGGGTTCTCTCATTCATCTGCTTTCGCAGGAGGGGACAAAGTTGGGAGGTCGTGGCCGAGGGAGTCGGGCTTGTCCGGTTTCGCAGAGTTGGCCTGCAAGCCAGAACACGTGCTCCTTATCCCCAGTCTTCTCTTATTGGGAATGTCCAGTTTCCCCCCTCTCCGTCTCCGGACCCTCTCCGTCTCCGGAGTCCTGATCTCTGCCTTTTGACCCCTGAACCTCGCTCCCTCTATTCTTCACCGACTCACAAGTCTTCCTGCACCGAGCTGCAGGCGCTGTGGCTAAAGCCGAAGGCACTGGGGCGCAAGTGCGGTTAGACCCAAGTGAGGCAAGGCAGGAGACGACATCAAATTAGGGGTAAAGAGCCGCTTCTTCCCTGGAACGATCCGGCATCTGGGCCGCCTGAACTGAGCTTTCAGCCCTTTCTGCCCTTCCTCCTCACCCCCCATAACCAGACAGCGCTTTTGCTGAGTCGGGATCCCACCTGCATCTCCTGATCCCCCCACTTTCCTCCCTCTCTCCCCTCGCAGCGCTGCAAGGACCGTCTGAACTCGTTGGCCATCTCGGTGATGAACCAGTGGCCAGGCGTGAAGCTGCGGGTGACGGAAGGCTGGGACGAAGACGGCCACCACTCTGAGGAGTCGCTGCACTACGAGGGTCGCGCCGTGGACATTACCACGTCTGACCGCGACCGGAACAAGTATGGGCTCCTGGCAAGGCTGGCAGTGGAGGCCGGCTTCGACTGGGTCTACTACGAGTCCAAGGCGCATGTACACTGCTCGGTCAAGTCCGGTGAGCCTTCGGGAGACTGGGCCCGGGAGGGGCGGGGCCGAGGACAGGGCAGGGGCCGGTCCGAATGAACCGAGATGGTGAAAAGGGGGTGGGTGGAGAAACAAGGCACAATGGCCCTCAGCAGGACGTTGATACCGCCCCCTTGCCTCTGCTTGTGACCACTTGGCCGTCCCTTGCTTGGTAGCCTGATAGCCTGCACTCTAGAGTGGTGGGTTCAGTGCCCCTGCCCCGAGCCTGGGGCCACGACCCAAAGCCACCCTTCAGGATGGGCCCAACACCCCCCAAGCCGCGCCGGGACGAGGAGCAAGACCAAAACGAGCTGGACGGATGGAGGGAGCCAGGGGCTGGCAGAACCACTCAGTGCCCAACCCTGTGGGCTGGAGAGTGGAGGTGTTGAAACCGGGGTGCAGATGGGGACGGTGTTTGCCTGAGGCACCTTGTGTTTGGGGAGCTGGGATTTGTGCTGTATAGAACCGGACCCCAGATCCTTTGGAGGTTGGGAGCTTGGAGGGGATTTCTGTATGCCACCATGCAGGTCAGGGCCCCCCTCCTACTGTGTAGCTCTCTACCCAAGGGGGCGCAGGCGACCCCCAAGCCCTGACGCTGGCCGATTTGGGGCCAAGCAAAGAACGAGAGCCAGATTGGGCAGCGTGGAATTAATAAAGTGGATTTTCCTGAAATGGCTGCCTTGTCGATCAGAATTGGCTAGAATTGGGGTCTTGCAGCATCAGTGCCCCACACTGACTTTACATAGTGCCCGTTTGGAGAGTATACACACTTATTACCTACACTACTGGTTCTTCCTACTGACCCCCATCCCCCACTGGCCCTGCACAGTAACACTATACTCCGAGCCCACAAACCGGCCACACCAGGACCTTCATACTTTTAGCTCAGCACGTGGATCTCTGAGCATGCCAACTCTCCACATCAGTCTCCTACTGATAGTGGGAATACATTAACATGAAGCCCTACGCTGAGCCTCCCATCACCCTGCTCTCAACCCATACTGTTCCTAGCTAACTCTACATCCATTCATTCGCTCTTTCCCCTTAATCTTGGCCACCCTGACCTCACATACAGATATCACACATTTCTGTTAGCCCGGATCCTACACTGATTCAGCTCATTAACCTTGACTCAGCCATTAATCTCACACTGCACCCAATGCATTGAGCCTGCACACTGACTCTGTTTATGTGAACTGGAACTCAGTGACCTTTATGATTTGTAGTGACTTGAAGATGGCTGCTAACGTACAGACTTGTGGTCTGTACTCTGCTCCTCTCCCCACCTGGACCTATATCCTCCACAGACACTCCAAGCACAACCAAGGCAGGAAAAGAGCAGGAAAAACTCCAAGGGAAGGCTGTTTTTGTCTGGGAAGTGGGCAGTATTTGAATCAGGGGTGAGATAGAGAATGGAAATGATATTCTATGCCAGAGTGGGGATCTAGAAGAGCCACATCTATTCCTTTCCTTCTTCCCACTTCTTCCCCATATCACCAGGCTTTTCTTCCTCCCTTCAGGTTGTTTGTTTTTGGGGGGTTTTTTGGTGAGGCAATTGGGGTTAAGTGACTTGCCCAGGGTCACACAGCTAGTAAATGTCAAGTGTCTGAAGTCGGATTTGAACTCAGGTCTTCCTGAATCCAGGGCCGGTGCTCTATCCACTGTGCCACCTAGCTGCCTGCCCCTCCTCCCTTCAGTTTTGCAGAGATACCCTGGATCTCAATGTTACAGAAGGGCCCTTGAGCTTAAGGAAAACCTTCTCCTTCCATCCTGATTCTGCTTCCCTTCCCCTCCTTCCCCCATTTCCTGTCACCGTTCTTAAGATGGGGGTGAACTTTTCTGGGGTTTGGTTTTGTTGCACGTTGTGTTCCCAGAATGAATGGGGATGGAATGAGGTAAAGCCAGGGCTGGGTTTGAGACTGACACTGATGAAGTCAGGTCTGCATGGAGGATGGAAGAAATGGAACCAGGTTAAAGGCTGAGGTGGGAATAAAGGTCCGGGGTCTCTAGCAACTAGACGGCCGCCTCTCTATGCGTGAGCTGTGGCAAGGCTAGGAATCGGAAATCCATGACAATAACCAAGTCTCCCTACCCTGTCCATTCTTCCCACAGAACACTCAGCTGCAGCCAAGACTGGCGGCTGTTTCCCAGCAGGAGCCAGGGTTCGCCTGGAAAACGGGGCTCGAGTGGCCCTGTCTGCCTTGCAGCCAGGGGACCGGGTACTGGCCATGGGGGAGGATGGGAGCCCAACCTTCAGTGACGTGCTCATCTTCCTGGATCGGGAGCCGGCCATTCAGAGGGCCTTCCGCGTCATAGAGACCCTGGATCCGCCCCGGCGCCTGGCGCTTACACCAGCGCACCTGCTCTTCACGGCAGATAATCACACAGAACCTGCTACTGGCTTTCGGGCTACCTTTGCCAGTCAGGTGCAACCTGGCCAGTACGTGCTGGTGGCAGGGGTGCCAGGGCTGCAGCCTGCCAGGGTGGCAGCTGTTTCCACTCGAACAGCCCCAGGGGCCTATGCCCCTCTTACGAAGCACGGGACGCTGGTGGTTGAAGATGTCGTGGCCTCCTGTTTCGCAGCTGTGGCTGAGCAGCGTCTGGCTCAGCTGGCTTTCTGGCCTCTTCGTCTCTACCATAGTCTGTCATGGGGCAGCAGGACCCCAGGAGAGGGTGTACATTGGTACCCTCAGCTGCTTTACCGCCTGGGGCGCCTCTTGCTGGATGAAGACAGTTTCCATCCCTTGGGAATGACAGGGATGGGCAGCTGAACAGTGTCCCATCCCCATTTGCCCCCAACCCACCATGCTGGGCGTGAAACCTCCCCCACCTCAAACCCCTCTATCCCTTAGCCAGGAGGACTCTAGTCCTAGTAGATGGTGAAGGAGCATGGGGAGGGGGTTGGAGGAGGGAAAACCGACTTGGTCATCGGGGAGACAGGTCACACAACACTAAAGTGAGTGGCTCAAGGTTCTCTCCCAACCTGTCACGAAAACAGTGGGTGTGGGTTAAGTTAGGTGTCCGGCTTCTACTCACAGAACAAAAATAGCTGTCAGGAAGCCTTTTGAGACCTTGGCTTATTGCTCGCATCGCTCCCAACCAATAAGCAACGCCCCTCCCCCCTTCACTGACTCTGAGGCCTCAGGCTTCCAGTCCCGGGTCCTCACCCTTGGGTTAAGGTGCGCCTTCCTTGATGCTGCTAGATTTCCCAAGAGCAGGGTGAAGAAGAAGGTAATAAGTTCCTGGGCAAATGGAAAGAAAACTCTCGGAAGTTCTTCACTCAGCCACAGGGACTTGAAACTTCTCACCAACACACTCCCGTAGAGCCCCCAAAGACTCTAGTTATTGGTGGATAGAGTTCTTTAAAGCAACCGGAACCCTGTGATCTAGCCAATAGGATTGGGGCACCCGAGCCATTCCCCACGAAAGACCTACGGAACCCAAAGAACGAGAAGAATATTTGGGGAGCCCCAGAAAGTGCGTGTGTGCATGTGTGTGGTGGGGGAGAGCGGCAGATTCGTCTTTCAGCCCAGCCCGGACTGCGTGGAGGAGGAAGGTTCCCCACAATGTGAGATGGGGATGAGGAGCACCGGCTCCCGGACTAAGCCCAATTCCTTCCCCATCTAGGTCTCCCCCCACTACACCCCCTCCTCCAGTCGTGTCCCCCCCCTTCTTATTTATTGGCGCGGAGGGGGAGGTCCGTGGGGGCGGTTTTGAAGCATTTTTGTCTTCTCTCTCTTTTGTAATAAACGTTATTTAAGATGTCACAACAATGGGGCAGGGTCATTGTAATGAGACCAATAAATTGATTCAACGGTGATGTGGGCAGGTCCTTTGCCCCCAAATTCACATTCTCGCATGGCTACAGAGGTCTATCTAGCCAGTGTTTTCCTCACAACAGCCGGGTGAATAATGTAGTGAAGCATTGCAATCGGCATTTTACATCTTCACTACCGCGTGGTCTCCTTGTGATCTTTCAGACTCCACCGGGTGCTTAATACAGCTAACAATGGCAAAGGGAAAAGCTACCAGGAGATATTAGAGTTAGGGGATATCCCTGACTTGATTCATTTTTCCTTCTACAACTTAACCTTCTACGGATCTATTTCTATTTCTTGTGTGAGCCCTATTTAGGGTTTGGCATCCTGCCTTAGTCTAGGGCTAGTCCTGCAATAAAAGCTCACTGGAGGGCTCTAAGGTTCACAAAATGCTTTCCTCACGAGGAACCTATGAGTCAGGTGGGAGAAACAGTATATTTTATATCCATCTATCATCTATCTATCTATCTATCTATCTATCTATCTATCTATCTATCTATCTATCTATCTATCTATCTATCTATCTGTATGTATATACACATGTGTGGATATATGTATATGTGTACACGTGTGTATATTTGTTTATGACTCAGAGGAGTAGACACTGCCTTTTTCTGCACCCCTCCTTAGGGATTCCATTCATCCTAGACCAGGGATGGGCCTGGGTCCCATTTCCATAACAAAGATAAATTATTTCTCCAAGAAGACAATGTCTAGTTAGAGTTTATGGACCTGTTCTCCCACCCCTCTTCTCTCTCACCCAATCCTGTTGAGTACCTGTCAAATAAGGATGCTATGCTGGATGCTCTCTCTGGTCTGGTTTGATTCTAGGTTACCCCCATATGACACTATTAGTTCTCATGCCCTTGTGCTTTCTCACTGGTGAGTGCCAGAGAAGAAAGGAGGCATCCTGGAAGTTTCAGCTTGACCACTCTCCTCCTATGACGGCCCCCAAAGAGTCTTTGTTGGGAATGGAGGAGCATCTGAAAGCAACTGAGGTTGAGGAGTTTGAAGGCATGAAAAAAATCTTCAAATCCAGGATAATGGATCAGTTTGCCCTAGCCCTGACTGAATGAAGCAGGAAGGCAGGAAAGGGGGTAGGGAGGTAGGAAGGAGGGAAGGAAGGTAGGAAAGAAGGTAGGAAGGCAGAAAGGAGGGAAGGAAAGAAGGAAAGAAAGAAGGGAAAATTGATTAATGAATAAAAACACTTAGAATTTTTTACATATTAAGCACTGTGCTAAATAACTTCTCTGGCTTTGCTGGACATGCAAGCAAACAAGGTTGAGAACATAGAGGGATCAGAAGTCTAGGTTGGGAAGGAGAGTGGGAATATAATGGAGGTGGGATTTTAGTGGATTACAAGGTCAACCTGAGTCAACCATGTGGCATGAGAGTCGGATCCTAGGCTTAATGAAGAGAGACTTTGGAGTTCAGAGTGAGGGAGATGATGAGTCTGATGATATATGGGCTACTGTGTTCATTTCTGTGCACCCTGGCTTTTGATCAAACGTCAAACATGCTGAGGAACAGGACCAAGATAGTGAGTGAACTGGCCATACCATATGAGGATAGTTGAAGAAACTGGGAATAGTTAGCCTGGAGAAAATTGAGATAGTGTGAATGCCATATCATGTGAGCAAGGGCAGAATAATGAACACTATAGTACAGTAGGAAAGTCTTAAATTTGGATGCAGAGGCCCTGGGTTCAAATCCTGACTGCTATTTATTACGTTGTCATCTTGGGCAAGCCACAGCCTCTCCTCCTTTGGAAAATGAGGAGGCTAGACTAACCAGTGTCTAAGGTACCTGCAAGGTCTAATTCTCTGATCAGTGGGATGGATGCTTTGGGGAGGTATTCTTCCTTCCTTCCTTCCTGTCTGTCTGTCTTTCTTTCTTTCCTTCTTTCATATGCTTTCTAATAGCAGGAAGACCTTCTAACACAGTGCTATCCCAAAGTGGAATTGGTTCTAACCATTCTGGATATCAATTTGGAATCATGCAAGAAAAGTGACAAAAGTGATTAAATTGTCTATATCTTTTGATCTAACCATCCCACTACAGGTGTCTAACCTCAGGGAAATCAGAGATGGAAACAAGCTAAAATATTTATAGTATCATTCTTCATGGTCCATAGATTTGGAAATAAAATGAGTGCCCATTGATTGGGGGATTGCAGAAAACACTGGAATGTGAATGATATGGAATGCTAATTTGCAGGAGGAAATGACAAATATGAGAAATTCAGAGGAACATGGGAAAATTAGCATGAAATGATCACACAATGAAATAAGAACAGACAGAAGTATAATAGGTTATATCAGGAAAATCCCTCTTCTCTGAATGTCACAGCCAGACACTGTGACAATTTTCATCCTTGTTCAAATATGTCAAGGACCAGCTGGCTTCTTAAGTCCTTTCCATCGCCAATGCTCTGTGATTCTGGTAGTTGGTTCTCAGCTAGTTTTCCTAAGTGAAGAGAGAATCAAAACCTTGGAATCTTCAAGACTACTTGTTCTCTTCCCTTTTGTCACTCCCCCCTCCCCCCCATCCCAGCTAGATCCCACTTTCCTTCTACTGGGAATAAATGGAACAGAAATATGAGATTTAGTTGCTTCAGTGGGTTCCCTGTGCCACAGTCCCGTGCCAAAAGCAGATTATGGACAGTGACTTGTTCAGTTCTGTCCAACTCTCTGTGACCTCATTTGGGGTTTTCTTGGCAAAAATACTGTGGAGTGGTCATCAGAATTGGCTCAAAGACCTTAATCTCATCAGAGTTGACTCAAGGAGGGATTAATATACACACTCAGTTGGGTGGAGTAATCTATCTAACCCTTCAGGAAAGTAGGTGGGGAAGGGAGTAGGAGTAGAAAGTAGAAAGTAGGAGGGAGGGGTGAAAGAAGGGAGAGCAGAGTGGGGGAGGGGGCAGACAGAAGCAAATCCCTTTTGAGGAGAGATAGGGTGAAAGAAGATAGATAATAGAGTAAATATCATAGGGAAAGGAATAGGATGGAGGGAAACAGTTAACTGTGAAAAATAGAAAAGGAAAAAATTGTACAAAAATATTTATGGCAACTCTTTGTGGTGGCTAAGAATTGAAGATGGAGCGAATGTCCATCAGTTGGGGAATGACTGAAAAAGCTGTGGTGTGTGATTGCGGTGGAATATTATTGTCCTGTGGGAAATGTTGAGCAGGATGATTTTGGAAAAACCTGGAAAGACTCATATGAACTGATGTATAGCGAAGTAATAGGAACCATGAGAACATTGTGCACAGTGACAGCATTAGTGTTCTGTGAGCAATTGTGAATAACTTAACTACTCTAAGCAATACAATGATCCAAGACAATCCCAAAGGACTAATGATAAAGCATACTATCCACCTCCAGAGAAAGAACTGATATTGAATGAACACAGACTGAAGCATGCTACTTTGCATTTTCTTCTTTTTTTACTTGTCTTTTTATATAAAATGACTAATATGGTTATGTTTTATATAATTGCGCATGTATAATCTATATCTGATTGCTCACCATCTCAGGGAGGGGGGAGGGGAGGGAGGGAGGGAATAAGAGAAGGATAGAATTTGGAACTCAAAACTTTAAATAAATAAATAAACAAAAATTTTTTAAAAGATAATGAAATTAAAAAAAAGATAATGAAATGGTTTGCCATTTCCATCTCCAGCTCATTTGACAGATGAGGAAACTGAGGCAAACAGGATTAAATTATTTTCCCAGGGTCGCATAGTTAGTGTCTGAGGCTGGGATTTGAACTCAGGTCCTCCTGACTCTAGTTTCCTCTAGACAACACTCTGGTTGCCTGTAGGCCAGTGACTACTCATTTTCTATTGTAGGAAAATCTGCACCTGATAGAAGTGAGTAGAGAAAGGAGATAGAAACACTGAAGGAGGGAGAGATTGAGATAGAAAGAGGGCAGCAAAAAAACCACTGGATTTGGAATCAGAGGACCCGAGTTTGAGTCCCAGTCCTGATGCTTGTTAGCTACAAAATCTTGGGCAAGTCACTTTCTAGGCTTCAGGGTTTTTTTGTCTATAAAATTAGGGGAGGGGCAGCTAGGTGGCCCAGTGGATAAAGCACCAGCCCTGGAGTTAGGAGTACCTGAGTTCAAATCCGGCCTCAGACACTTAACACTTACTAGCTGTGTGACCCTGGGCAAGTCACTTAACCCCAATTGCCTCACAAAAACAAAACAAAACAAAAAACCAAAACCAAAAACAAAAATTAGGGGAAGGTCATTGAAGATGACCTATGAGACCCATTTTAGCTCCAAATCCTTTCTGACTTATAGAGGCCTGAGAGTGAAGCACACTTCCCTCCTATGAAGAGGCAGACTACAGGTGTGGAATCAGGTATACTCTGTCAGTCATGGCCAGTGTGTTGACTTATTTTGCTTAATTCTACTTCTTTGTTACAGGGAAGGGTTTTTAGCTGCTGAGAGTCATTGGGAAATAACAGCACCATAAAAAGTACCAACAAAACATTTAAAAAATATTTCATTTGGGAGCAGCTAGGTGGCTCAGTAGATAAAGCACTGGCCCTGGATTCAGCAGGACCCGAACTCAAATCCGACCTTAGACACTTGACACTTACTAGCTGTGTGTCCCTGGGCAAGTGACTTAACCCCCATTGCCCCGCAAAAAAAAAAAAAATCATTTGTAAATTAATAAGCATTTATTTTCTCTCCCTCCCTCTTCCATAGTTGTGTGTGTGTGAGTGTGTGAGTGTGTGAGAGAGAACCATCTTAACAACTTTGCATAGTCAAGCAAAACAAATTGCCCCATTGACCACAAAGCAATTTTTTTTTTTTGGTGAGGCAATTGGGGTTAAGTGACTTGCCCAGGGTCACACAGCTAGTAAGTGTTAAGTGTCTGAGGCCGGATTTGAACTCAGGTCCTCCTGAATCCAGGGCCGGTGCTCTATCCACTGCGCCAACTAGCTGCCCCAAAGCAATGATTTTTTAAAAAATATTTTATGAAATAGTAAAACCCAGAAGGGAACAGGACCGGGTGCTGTAGTAGGAAGAGGAAGAAGCTAGTCAAGAAAAGGGGAATGGGGCAGGTAGAAGGGAAGGGAGAGCAGTGACTTGTCCCAGAACACTCCCAGGCATCAGAATTGCAAAGGCTATAAATACCGAGCCTGTGGCAAAATGTAAACAATCAGCAGATTCCCTAGTAGAAGACTGGAAGGAAAAGAGGCAGGACCTGGATAGAGAGGCCAACACCTGTTGAGGCTATTTGGAAGTTAGAGGCCCAAGGGCGGACACAGCAGAGTGCAAGATAAGTGGGTTTATCTCCCTCACCCTTTTGCCCTGTGCCAACCCTGTGGGCATATGCCTCTTCACCCTGTTATTCCCCCACCCTAGCCTGGTTCTCAAAGCCTCTTTGTTCACTTTTTGCTTCTACTCAGACTCAGCCAGCTCCTATCTGATAAAGCTGCAGTAAGCAGATAGAAGCCCTACCAGCCCTACAGTCTCCCTTCTAATCTCACACCCTGGCAGCTGGGTGCAATTACTCCCACACCTCAGGCACCCAAGTAAGTGGAGTTTCTAGCTAATAGACTAGGCTGTGGCTTCCCAGGAGCCACGCACGCACCTAGTACAGGGAAACTAGGTATCGGAACTCCCTTCACCTGGAACAAAGTCTAACTTCAGGATTTCCCTTGGCACAGGCAGAGAGGAAACTTCAGTTCTCTGGGCCCTCCAGGGGTCATGCAATTTATGCCCCTGGAAGGACAGGATATCTATTCGATTCATCATGACCTTTGACTGAGTCTCTTTATTTCTAGGGATACAGGCCATGGGATGATGAGATTCAGAGCTTCAGGTAACCTTAGGAATAATTTTATCTAATCCCCCCATTTTTAGCAAAGGAAAATGAAGCCCAAGAAGGGAAAATTACTTGCCCAAGATAATACAGTTAGTAAGTAGCAGAAATGGGATTTGAACCCAGGCTAATGCAAATTCAGTGTACCTTTCCACCAAACAAGTGGTTACTAACATTCTTTTTTTTTTTTTGGTGAGGGTCTGAGACTGGATTTGAACTCAGGTCCTCCTGAATCCAGGGCTGGTATTCTATCTACTGAGTCACCTAGCTGCCCCACTAACATTCTTTTTAAAATTTAATTTATTTTATGTTGAAAACTATCTCTAAATTGTTAAGGGCTAAAATTCTAGCTAAACTGTCTAAACTATTTAATGAGTGGTCGCCAATAAATTATAAGCTTTAGCAAGAGTTAGACTTTTAAGCATTTATTAAGGAGAATAAGAATTTGGTAAAGAGAGAGAGAAAGGCCTAGATTCCTAACTATTAAAGGGAGAGCACATTTCTAGCTCCCTTCTCCGCCAGAGTCCAGAGGCAAGAGCACGAGACTGAGCGCCAGTCTCTTCCTTCCTCCTCCCACTAGTCCGCGTCACTTCCTGACTCCTGGTCTTGCCCTCAAAGACGTTCCCTTCATGGGCAGAACTCCTCTACAGTAAGTATCCAGCAGGTGGCGTTATTCCAATCGTTACAAAATGTAACTGGAAAATAATAAAATATTTACATGGAAAAATTTAATTTATTTTATTCTGAACTTAAGCAATAAAATTAGCATCTCCATAACAAAGAATAGGGGAAAATGCACATAACACTGAAAATCTATTATTTATAAATTGCTATTCCTTTTACATATGTATTAAAGTTATCATGTAACTTTTTAAAAACGTTCTGCAACAGTACTCCATTTTTTTACTCCATTTTAAAGTAAAAAAAAAATCTAAACTCTCACATGATGGGTAGTTTTACTATTTCTGTAGTAACCAAAAACCCCAAACCACTGAATTCAATAATCCTTTAAAATGAAATATTTTATTAACTTCAACTCATTTACATGTATTTGCAAAGCAGTGACATATGGCCTTGTAGCTGGAGGGGATTTCTAGGTCATAATAATAATAGCTAGCATTCATATAGCACTTAGCTTCACAAATATTGTTTCATGTGAGTGTCCCTGGGAAGCTAAACACCCCTGGGAGGTAGCTGCTATTTATTATCCACATTTTACAGTTGAAGAAACTGAGACAGAGTGAAGTGACTTGCCCAGGATCACACAGCTAGTGACTGAGGTCAAATTTGAACTCAGGGCAGTTAGGTGGCACAATGAATAGAGTGATGGAGCTGGAGTCAGAAAGACCTGAGTTTATTTATTTATTTAAAAAAATTTTTTTTTTTTAGTGACACAATTGGGGTTAAGTGACTTGCCCAGGGTCACACAACTAGTAAGTGGTAAGTGTTTGAGGCAGGATTTGAACTCAGGTCCTCCTGACTCCAGGGCCAGTGCTCTATCCACTGCGCCACCTAGCTGCCCCTAAGACTTGAGTTTAAATCTGATCTAGATATGACCCCAGGCAAGTCACTTCACCCTGTTTGCCTCAGTTTCCTCATCTGTAAAATGAACAGGAAAGGAAATGGCAAATCACTCAAGTATCTCTGCCAAGAAAACCCCAAACAGGGTCAAGAAGAGTCGGACGGGACTGAACAACAAGCCACTGTCCATAGTCTGCTTCTGGCACAGGACTCCATCAGAAACAACTTCCTGACTGCAGGTCCAATGCTCTGTGCTCTGTTCCACCTCTCATCTTCATGCATCTCTATCATTCTAGTTCAACCCTATCGTTTTACCAATAAGGAAACAAAGAGAGGTCATGACTCACCCAAGTTCACCAAAGTAGTAAGTGTCAGAACTGTGATATGAGACCAGACTTTTGGACTTTAGATCCAACATGATCTCAGCTGTACCATGCACCTTTATTTATGCAGTTTAAAGAAGCTAGGCTTTTTTTGCTGATATGTTTCATCAAATTCTTTTGGGGGGGGCAGGGCAATGAGGGTTAAGTGACTTGCCCAAGGTCACACAGCTAGTAAGCGTCAAGTGTCTGAGGCAGGATTTGACCTCAGGTCCTCTAGAATCCAGGGCTGGTGCTTTATCCACTGTACCACCTAGCTGCCCCAGGCTTGCTCTTTTTAACAAAATATACTGTTGACAGTAACAACTTACCTGGCCTCACAGGGTGGCAAGCAGTTTTATGCTATTCAGTCTCAAACTCCTCACAGCAGAAGTCTTTCCTATTCCTCCATTCTGCTGTAGTGTAAGCCTGAGGTTTGCGTTCTCAAACCTTGAATCACAAAGGGAAGGGCCAGAACCTATGGACAATAGAGAAGGGTGAGGGATTCATAACAGGTCTACCACACTAGAAATGATTTGACTGCTATAGATCTCGCCAATTCCAAATGGAATCTCAGTATAAAAGGAGTAGAGACTGGGGGTATGTAGGTTAAGCTGGTAGGTTCTGTAAAGACACGTGTAATCGGGGCAGCTAGGTGTTGCAGTGGATAGAGCACCAGCCCTGGAGTCAGGAGGACCTGAGTTCAAATTCGGCCTCAGACACTTAACACTTACTAACTGTGTGACCCTGGGCAAGTCACTTAACCCCAATTGCTTTACTAAAAAAAAAAAAGACACTTGTAATCAAAGAACACTTAATATACTGGTTTTGCTAGAAGAACAAATCATGCCTCATTAATTTATTAGATTTCTTTCAAGAGGAATTAACATAAATATAAAAGACCAACAATCAACCTCAGATAGATAAGTGGTCAGAGACTATAAATAGATCTCAAAAGGAAAATCCCAAATTACTAACAACTGCTAAGATTACAAAGATTGCTCCAAATCACTAATAATAAGACAAATGCAAATCAGAACAACTCTGGGGCCTAACCTGACCTCCTAACCCATTGGCAAAGATGACAAAAGATGGAAATAATCATTTCTGGAAGGGTTGTGGGAACAAAGGAATACTAACTTGTTGGTGGAGCTGTGAATTTTTCTAATCATTCTAGAAATCAGTTTACAATTATGCTAAAAAATGTGATGAAAGAATCCACGCCCTTTTATCCAGAGTCTTCACTGCTAGGCAGATACAACAAGGAAGTCAAAAACAGAAAAAATATAACCAAGATATTCATAGAAACACTTTTCTTTTTTCTTTCTTTTTTTTTTTTTGTAGCAAGAAAGAATTGGAAGCAAGTTGATGTTCATCAACTAGGGAATAGCAAAACAAATGGTAAAAGAATGCTATCCGTGCTTTATCCAGGTGTAAGGATGAGATGCAACCACCCCAACCCATTTAAAGTAACTACCTAAACCAGTCTAGGACACCTTTATGGAAACAATAAATCTAGGACAGTAGAGTAGGTCCAAAAAAAAAATCCTTTATCATTGTGGAAAGAATGAAGACCATTGGATGAAGTGGAGTGATCCTGCAGAGGAAGTGGATTGGTTTTGGCTGAGAAGACTTGGTCCCATCATGGGACATCTTCTATAAAATAGCAAGCCAGTTTAGAACCCAAGAATTTTGAAATCTGGCAGTTTATTAGAGAGAACAATTCCTACCAAACTCAGTCAGCTGTGCTAGGCTAGGTTAGTTCTTCATAGATTCTCTGGGATAGATCTCTTGCTGGACTGGACCAAATAGGTAGCCCAGATGCTAGGGGATGGCTGCTAGAATGATCTAGAAAGCTGGCTTGGTCTCTGGTCTTTTAATAATAACACCTCCAGGTGAGGTGGTGCAGTGGATAAAGCACTGGCCTTGGATTCAGGAGGACCTGAGTTCAAATTGTAATGATTGGAATGACGCCACCTGCTGGAGACTTACTGTAGAAGAGTTCTGCCCATGAAACGAAGGTCTTTGAGGGCAAGACCAGGAGTCTTTTCTTTGGCATCAGGAAGTGACGCGGACTAGTGGGAGGAGGAAGGAAGAGACTGGCGCTCACTCTGAGACTCTTTCCTCTGGACTCTGGCGGAGAAGGGAGCTAGAAATGTGCTCTCCCTTTAATAGATAGGAATCTAGGCCTTTCTCTCTCTTTACCAAATTATTATTCTCCTTAATAAATGCTTAAAAGTCTAACTCTTGCTAAAGCTTATAATTTATTGGCGACCACTCATTAGATATTTTAGACAGACTAGCTAGAATTTTAGCCCTTAACAAAATCCAGCCTCAGACACTTGACACTTACTAGTTGTGTGACCCTGGGCAAGTCACTTAACCCTCATTGCCCCCCCCACACACAAAAAAAGACTCAAGGTGTTGGGGTTTTTTAGGGGCAGCTAGGTGGTGCAGTGGATAAAGCACTGGCCTTGGATTCAGGAGGACCTGAGTTCAAATCCAGCCTCAGACACTTGACACTTACTAGCTGTGTGACCCTGGGCAAGTCACTTAACCCTCATTGCCCTGCAAAAATAAATAAATAAATAACACCTCCACTATAGTTATCCCTTTCATATCATGACTTTCCCTATTGAGGGTTTGATATATCATGGGTGGGCATAAGAAATTAAATGGGAATTTGGGGAGAGTTTGGTGGAAGCCCCAGAAAACACAGTGAAAGCTTAGAAATTCAGAAATGCATAAAATATATGTATAGTATTGTATAATATCAACCCAAATTTTACAATAAGGTTCTGTAAACACCCTATAAAAGGAAAAATGTCAGACATTCTCTGGTATGAAGAGAGGGCCCACAATTTTTTACTTGGATTTTCCAGATTGGGGGTGGGGAGGTGCCCCTGTAACCTCCTCGATGTGGCAGGGGTAACTGTAGATCAATTGGCCCACTGTACTCCCTGGGTTTGCTTTTTGATAGGCAGCTTCAGTCTCCACCAACTCTGGGCTCCAGCTCAGCTTGGTATTACTGTACTCTCTCCAGCGGAAGGATTGTGATGCATTTTGGAACTACAATGATGATGAACTCTTTCAGCAACAGCAGTAATCTTTAGGATGTGCAGGCACCTCTCTCTTTTTTTATTCCATTAGTGTTTTGGTCTTGTTTCCTCCAGAAGAAGTGAAAGAGGTCTAGCCTCAAAGGTTTGAGAATTTTTCCTGGTTCAGAGCTGGCTCCTTCAGTGAGAGACCCCGCCCTTCCTTATGTTGATCAGTTACATTTCTTAGATTCCCATTGGGGTCTTATGTGAATGAATGGCTGGGGACAGAGGCATAGAAGCAGTCTGTGCCTGGTGACAAATTACTTGCCTTTGTTGGTCTTTTCAAAAAACAATCGAGCTATTCAAGACTCAGAATTTTTCAGGTGTGGAACGATGCCTTTACATTTCAATGCTTCTCTTGGAGCCCGCCCTTCTTCAGCTCTACTGAAATTTAAAGGAGCACAGCTTTATGAATATAGTAAAGCAAAAACCAAAATTCGAACAATGACTGTGTACAAAAATATGTTTTTTGTTTTTAGTAAGGCAATTGGGGTTAAGTGACTTGCCCAGGGTCACATAGCTAGTAAATGTTAAGTGTCTGAGGCCGGATTTGAACTCAGGTACTCCTGACTCCAGGGCCGGTGCTCTATCCGCTGCACCACCTAGCTGCCCCAAAAATATGTTTTTGCACAGGGCTACTCTGCCAAGAGGTGAGAAGCAGGCTTCATCATTTGTCCCCTGAAGTCTTCAGTGCTCATTGCATTGATCAAAGTTCAGATGTTCTGGAGGCTTTATTGTATTATTGTAGTGATTATATATATATATATATATATATATATATATATATATATATATATATATATATATATATATATATATATATAGTTGTCCTGATTCTGTTCTTGTTACTTTGCATCACTTCACAGAAGTCTTCGCAGGCTTCTCCAAATGCATGCTCTGTCATTTCTAATGGCACAACAACATTCCATTCCATCTGCTGTGAGTTGTCCTCATGCTCTTTCCCAGGGCCACACTGGCTATACTAGGGTAACCCAAAAGGTTTGAGGGGGTCTCTTTCTCTACCACAATCAACTTGAGCTTCCACCAGCTGTGTTCTCCCATTTTTGGAGATGCAGTGACTAGCACCCCAGTTTCATTTAGACCATTGTTATTTTTGCAAAGGTATATTAAGAATAAGCATACAGAGGCAGCTAGGTGGCGCAGTGGATAAAGCACCAACCCTGGATTCAGGAGAACCTGAGTTCAAATACAACCTCAGACACTTGACACTAGCTGTGTGACCCTGGGCAAGCCACTTAACCCCAATTGCCTCACCAAAAAAAAAGGAATAAACATACAAGCATTTGACCCAGGTACTCTGGGACAATCTTACCATAAGGAATATCTGGTGGGGGATAGACTCAAAATATAACTCAGTTCTTATTTAACTAACACTCATCTAACATTAATGCCAGATGAATTCTCATCTCACCTACTAGTAGTCTGGGTGAAAAAAGGTCACTCTTTGCTCCTCAGGGCATTAATCCTGGACTGGCTATAACATCTGGCCTACATCCCAGGTCCTCGAATGCTGAGATGCTGGAGTGCCCTCATGATGATGTCTTGACTTCACTAAAATACAAATGAAAGTACAAGTACAAACAAAAAAATTAAGAACTGAGACCTATTTCTTGGGAGTATATGTATGGCCTCAGATCAGGAAAAAGACCTTCCTTGCTCTATGGACTCTTACTGGAGGGTCACCAAACTCCCCTGGACAGGGGTGAAGCAAAATGAAAGATGTTTGAAGCTAATTTAAGCCATTTTGAAGACACTAACATTTCCATCCATGCACCCAAATAAAAAGGCTCCTAAAAAACCAACTGGTTAGCTAAACATAACCAGTTACAGACTGCACATGCATGCCCCTAAATCTCTGCAAGTTACTTCTCTTGCACATTATCAGAATTCTCCCAGAAGCGATCTTCCCAGCTTCCCCATGTGGGGACATTCCATCAACCAAGCAAGATGATTGAGATTTGCACATGTGCCCCAGACCTCCACTAAACATTCAAATACCGTAATTTGTTTGGTCATTTCATGACTGAACTTATTGGCATCCAATTAATTTACAGTATTTGGCTACAACAAAAAATATTGCCATGAATATTTTTGTATATATCCTTCCTTTCCCTCTATCTTTGAACTCTGGAAATATTGCCTTCTTAGTGGCGTTGCTGGTTCAAAGGCTACGTGCTATTTAGTGACTTTTTGGCCCTACTTACAAATTCTTATCCAGAATGGTTAAAAAATAACTCATAGTCCTACCTAAAATAGTGCATGCTTGTTTTTCTATCACCCTTCTGACAATTGTCATTTTCCTTTTCTGTCACCTTTGCCAATCTGGTGGGTAAAAGGTGAAACCTCAGAGTTATTTAAATGTGCATATCATATCAGCCATATGGATAGTTTTTCTTTTTTCTTTTTCTTTAGGCAATCCAGGTTAAGTGACTTGCCCAGGGTCACACAGCTAGTAATTGTCTGAGGCTGGATTTGAACTCAGGTCCTTCTGACTCCAGTGCTGGTACTCTATCCACTGTGCCACCTAACTGCCCAATATGAAGGGTTTTCCCAAATGGTCCTGAATCAATCAGGGGTCTCAGTTTCTTCTTTTGCAAAACAAAGGGAATGGACCAATGAGCTCTAAGGTGTCTTCAAGCTCTAACTTTGATAATTATTTTATAACTCCCTACCCTGTGACTTAACTAGACTGTTTCAAGTAAACATAATTGGCACTTAGTGGTTTTTACTGTCAATCTGGTCTCCTAAATTGCTTTGAGTACGCACCTTAAATGTCTCAGAACTAACTCCCCATCTGGACTATCCATGGCTATTAAGTTGATTTTGGCCACGTCATTCTCCTCTCCTACCATTCAATAGTTAATTAAACACTCTGAAAAAAAGAATGATCCGTTCCTCAGTCCACAAGGAAGAGAAAGAAATTCATTTAAGTCTTAGGAGGAGGGGCACTTCTGAACTTTACTGGCAGGAACTCTTAACCCTTATGCCAATCCAAGGCTAAAACTACTTTGGCAGCCCTAAGGTTCCTCTACAAGTTCCTCCATTTAGAACACCATAGTCATTAAAGTCAGGTCCAGTACTGCTACTTATCAATCATTTATTAAGTATCTAATATATACAAACTACTGATGGGGATACAAAAATACCATATTAGCATTTAGTTCATTCACTGGACTTTAGGATTACGACCTTGTTAGATGCCCAGTGAACCCTGGAAGGGAGCTTGCTTCAGTGGAACAGGCAATGGCCTGGGATTTGGGAAACCTAGGATCCATACATGACTAATTTGCTATGTAGTCTTGAACCAGTCATTCAATCTCTGGGAACTCTGTTTTTTCCTACTGTTCAATAATTGATCTCTCTAAGATCCCTTCTGGTTCTGACACTTTTATTTCCTTTGCCTCTTTTTTAACTCTTCTTTCCTTTTTTTGGCAGGACAATACCATTTGCCAAAGCAGAAGAGGGGGAGAGTTTTGAGGGTCTCAGAATCTATGTCAAAGCTAGTGAGGTTTGTATTGCTTGGTAGTTCTAGAAAAACCTTTTTGAAATCTGGGTAACATAGACACTATCATTAAGGTATCTGGCTTTAGCAGGAACCAGGTTCACTGAACAAAATATTTTTTCTAAAGAACATTGGTTTATTCTGGAGAGCAATTTGGAACTATGCCCCAAGAACAATAGAATTATGCATACCCTTCGATCCAGCAATACCACTGCTAGGTTTATATCCCAAAGACATCCCCTAAAAAGAGAAAAAGACATATTTGTACAAAAATATTTATAACAGCTCTTTTTGTGGTGGCTAAGAATTAGAAGTCAACGGAATGGCCCATCAATTGGGGAATGGCTAAACACGCTGTGGTATGTGACTGTGATAGAATATTATAGTACTATAAGAAATGGCAAGCAAGATGTTTTTAGAAAGGTCTAGAAAGACTTGTATGAACTGATATATAGTGAAGTGATCAGAACCAGGAAAATATTGTGCACAGTGGCAGCAATATTGTTTGATGAACTGTGAATGAAAACTATTCTCAGCAAAACAACGTTCCAAGACAATCCCAAAGGACTGATGATGAAGCATACCATCCACCTCTAAAGAAAGAACTGATATTGATTGAACACAGACTGAAGTATACTATTTTTCACTTTCTTTCTTTTAAAAAATTTTATTCAAATTTTCTTATGAAAGGACTGCTATGGTAATATTTTACATAACTGTACATGTATAACCTATGATTGATTAGCACCTGGGTGTGGGAAGCAGAGGTAGCGAAAAAGGAATAAAATTTGGAACTCAAATTTTTTTTTTGGCAGGGCAATGGGGGTTAAGTGACTTGCCCAGGGTCACACAGCTAGTAAGTGTCAAGTGTCTGAGGCCAGATTTGAACTCAGGTCCTCCTGAATCCAGGGCCGGTGCTTTATCCACTGCGCCACCTAGCCATCCCCCTCAAATTTTTTTTAATAAAAATGTTTATTATTTTTTAAAAAGTGGCACAGTGGATAAGTCACCAGCCCTGGATTCAGGAGTACTTGAGTTCAAATCCGGCCTCAGACACTTGACACTTACTAGCTGTGTGACCCTGGGCAAGTCACTTAACCCCCATTACCCTGCAACCCCCCCAAAAAAAACAACAACAACAAAAAGGAAAACAACAACAACATTGGTTTAGCATGGCCATCCAGAATGCCAGTGCCCTCCACAAAACAGGATGTTCAAGATATAGCCAGCCCCTTCCTTCCCTTTCTGATAGTAGTGTTTTTCACACGTTTGCATACTCAATTTTCCCTGACCCTCATTCAGTAAATATGACTCTAGGAGAGGTGACATGATCCTTTTTTTCTCATTACGGGCCAGTTTTAAGTTTGTCTTAAGAGGCAGTTATGAAATAGCCTCTTGACATTAAAATCAGTCCTTTTTTCACTCTATGTCTTTCATCTCTCCTTAGGGTAATTACTTTTCTTTTGAAAAAAATATATTGATACATTTTGGTTTAGCACAGCAGGAACTTCCCAACAAACATACAAAGTGTATTGCCAACAAAACAGTTAATCTATTGGGAACAGAAAGGAGGGATATGTCCTTTAACTCTGATGGTGTGGTATTAACATTGACCATTATGTTTTGAGACAGTTTGATTGTGGTTCCACATTGACTCTATTTACACCGTTAGAGTCACTGTTCTTTTGGTCCTATTTCCTTCATCATTTCTTGAAAGTGTTACTTTCCTGTATTTTCCTGAATTCCTCATATTCATTATTCCTCATGTTACAGTAATATTCTATTACATCCACATACCATAATTTGTTCATCTATTCCCCAATCATTGGCCACATTTTTTCAAATAATGCTGCTATGAACACTTTGTGGGGATACTTATGGGTCTTTTCTTGTCATCAATTACCTCTTTGGAATACAGTTCCCCTAATGGGATCTATGGGTCAAAGGAGATGAACAATTTAGTGACTCTTCTTACATAATTCCAAATTGTTTTCCAGAACAGTTGAACCAATTCACAGTTCCACCAGCAGTGAATTAGCATGCCTGTCTTCCCACAGCCTCTGTAACAATGAGTTTTCTTTTTTTTATTATGAACTTGACAACTGTAACAAATATAAAAATTACCCTATAGGAAGGACAAAAAGAGAAAAAAGAAGATTGTATATTTAACTATTAATTTCTGTTATATACAACTTTGCTTTTCATTTTATTTTTTTAAAAGTTTTTATTGATGTGTTTTTTTAAAATATCACCATAGCTTTTTCCCAATATCCCTTCCCCTCCTCCTTCAGGAGATCCATTTCATATAACAAAGAGTATTTTTAAGATTAAAAAAAAAAGAAAAAGAGGAAAAAATCAGCATAGCTGATCAATAAATCAAAAAAGTCTGAAAATATGTGCAATGTACAACATTTGTGGGCCTCCTGCCTCTGCAAAGGGGTGGGGGTGTTATCTGGTATCTTTTCTTCCACATCATACTTGTTTGGGGTTTTTTTGTGTTTTGTTTTGTTTTGTTTTGTTTTGGTGAGGCAGTTGGGGTTAAGTGACTTGCCCAGGGTCACACAGCTAGTAGGTGTTAAGTGTCTGAGGCTGGATTTGAACTCAGGTCCTCCTGAATCCAGGGCCGGTGCTTTATCCACTGTGCCACCTAGCTGCCCCCTGCAACTTGATTTTTAATAGTATGTATCAAATTTAACATGATAATACCCACAGAATCCCCTTTATAATATTCCCAAACAAGGAATCAGCTGTTCAGTGCTTAAAGACCTATGATGGGAGATCCAGAGGACTTTTCCTAGTTGTGTTCAAAGACCTCTAGAAACCATTGACTATTGCAATGATGGCCACTCCATATTGTCATTTCCTCTTTATTGGAAATCCTCTGAGGTCTATTGTCTCCTATACAGCCTCCATCCCCCTCTCCTGGGTTTACAATCCCAGCCATTGTTGTTGTCGCTCAGTCTTTTCGGTTGTGTCCAATTCTTCATGACCCTATTTGGGGTTTTCTTGGCAAAGATACTGGAGTAGTTTACCATTCCTTCTCTAGCTGATTTTACAGATGAGGAAACTGAAACAAACGGTGAAGTGACTTGCCCAGGATCACACAGCTAGTAAGTGTCCTGAGGCCAGATTTGAACTCAAGAAGGTGTCTTCCTGACTCCAGGCCCCGTGCTCTATCCATCGATCCACCTAACAACCCTCAAGATCAGACAATTCTCTGCTAACCTTTATACCCAAACACCAATAAGTAGTCTAGCTTTCTGTGATCATTACCTACGTAGTAAGGTACTTCTAAAATTGGTCTGCTTATTGGTTTCTGGATGATCTGTGGCATATGCAGGACAAGGAATCCATATAGCCTAGCCAAATATTAAAAACTGAACTCCCTCTCCTTTGTCCCCAACATATTACTATCCATTAGAGACTCTGAACCTTTATTATACTCTTGTTACTTGACATAACCAAATAAATGCTTAAGAACTTTGGACAGGGGAACTTTCTTACATTAAATTGTCATGGGTGACTCTAATTGTGGAACATTGAAAATAATATATCAGTCTTTTTCTATACGTTTGTTAGTTTTGCTAATTCCTCCCTCCCCCTTTTTCTTCTACTTTATTATAAGGGATATCTCTCTGAGAGGAAAAAGGTTATATTGTGAAATATAAATGAAGTAACAACAAAAGATATCAATACAATTTCTTTAAAAGTGTGTTAGTCGTTGAAATCCCTCTGCTTTCATGGTTGAAGCTACCTTGGTGGCAACTGACCTTGTCCAGGCTCCTGCTTTTTTTTTTTTCCAGGGTGTTAAAGGTTCGGTTATTTCACTTCATTCATTCACTTAAATATTTATTCGACAAACATTTATTAGCTGATTTTCTATGCTAGTCAATAGAAAAGATGCAAAACTTAGAGAAAACATGGCCCATGGGGTTTTTAATCCAGTGATGGAAGGACACAGGCAGGGATGACTTTTGCCAATATTCAATAGTCAATAGGAGGCAACATGGTGTAATAAATGAGGCACTAATTCTCAAGTCAGAAAACCTGGGTTCAAATCTCCCTCCAGGCACTGTCTAGCTGTGTGACCTGGGCAATTCACTTAAGCATCCTATGCTTCAGTTTCCTCATCCTTACAACAAGGGAGCTCGACTCTCTGACCTCTAATGTTCTTTCCAACTCTAAATCTATGATCTTACGGTCCTGTGATATATATCAGAGAGCACATGAATACATAATAAAGTGTTGTGTGAAGATCCAAAATGAAAGTTGTCCCCAAAAGAGCAGAGAAAGTGGCATTTGTGTTAGGCTTTAATAGATTAAAATCCATCTGATGAGGAAGGGAAAGTTGGATGGTCTAGACGGAGAGGGCTCAGCAGTGAGAAAATGCAGGAAATATTATGGAGATGTGACCTCAGAAAAACTGAAATAGTCCAGCCAAGCCAGAGTGTAGAGTACATAGATGATAGTCATATGAGATAAGGGTGAAATTATAGGTTAATGCCCAGATCATGGAGGACCTTGAATACCAGGTAGAATAGTTTGAACTTGACTCAGGAGAAAATAGGGACTCGTGTTTTTGTTTGTTTTTGTTTTAGTGGAGAAATTATCCACCCAAATGTGAAAGAAGGCATGGGACCAAAGGAATAAACCATTTTTGGTTTATTCTATCGCCCCCTGACCATTCTTGCATAGGAGGGGCCTTCCCCATCCCTCCTTCTTTGAGGCGGTCACCCCACAGTGTGACTCTTTTTACAGATCTCCTGATGTCTTGGGTCCTGATTTTTGAACACTGTGATCCCATCCTGGTGTCATTAGCAGAGACAAATTTCCTTATCTTCATTCTCTGCCTTTAAATCTGCCTTGAACATGGCTTTAATTTCCCCACAGTTCAAGGACTCTATGGAATTTGTGGTGGTTCCCCCCCCCCCCTTCACCAAAGCTGTTTCTATTTTCCTTTGAAGTCAGTCCACTTGAACGTAATTGTCCTTTGTGTCATTTTGTCTGTGACCTCTAGTAACACTCCCATTTTCCATGGCTTATCCTAGGCAGTCTCAAGTTCACGATTATTGCTACTTCTGGGAGTGATGAGTAGTTACTGTAGACCATTCCCAGTGAACTAAAGGTGAGGTGAGTAGATCAAACTTTAGTCATCAAAGAACAATAATAGAAGCTCGCATTTCTATAGTGCTTTTTTCTTTTTTAAAAATTTATTTTTAATAAGTTATATTGGATGCATTTTGCTTTCATCAGTTTTCCTCAATTTATTTCCCCCTGCTCCTTCCAGAAAGCCTTCCCATATAACAAAAAGCATTTGTTACAGACAAAAAAAATAAAAAGAGGAAAAATATAAGTATGATAGATAAACGCATAACAATAGCACTTTAAGATCTATAAAGCACTTTACCAGTATTATCTATCCCCAACACAGAAACACACACACACACACACACACACACACACACACACACACACACACACACCCCTCCCATAACAACCCTGGGAGGTAGGGGCTAAGATTTTCTCCATTTTGTAGATGTGGAAACTGAGGCAGACAGAGATTAAGGTCACAGAACCAGTGTCTGAGGCAGAGTCTGCCTGAAGTCACCTAGACTCCAAGTCCAGTGCTCTCTCTACATACTTTGCCACCTACCTGGCATCAAAAATATATGCAACATACCACATCTGTGGAACCTCCCACCCCTGCATTTCATTGAGCCATGCTTGTTCTTTGTAATTTTGCAACCTTCACATTTGATTTTTTGTGTGCGTGGTTGATTTTCCCATTTACATGCTTGTAGTCATTGTGTATATTGTGGTGGGTTTTTTGTTTTTTTGGCATATGTATATACTTTAAAGATTCCAAAGAGCTTTCCTTATAACAGTCAGTAGTGCAAGTATTAGTATTTCCCTTTTACAGCTAAGGAAACTGAGACCCAGAGAAGTTATCAACACAACACATGAATGTTACAATGGGTCCTAGGTATTCAGGCTTCAAGACCTACAGAACTGCTTCCACTGTTCCATATGACTGGATTTCCATGAAGAAGTAGAAATGAGATTAAACAAGCACACTGTAGCCCAAGGATACAAAAAAGAGGGCTGTGCTGGAGGTGACCTAATTTTGATTTTCAAAGTATCTGAAAAGGGGGAACATGTCAGATACCCACAAAAATATTGCTACTTTAAAAAGGCTATACAGGGGCAGCTAGGTGATGCAGTGGATAGAGCACTGGCCCTGGATTCAGGAGGACCTGAGTTCAAATCTGGCCTCAGACACTTAACACTTACTAGCTGTGTGACCCTGGGCAAGTCACTTAACCCCAATTGCCTCACCAAAAAAAAAAAAAAGGCAATACAGAAGATGCCAATTATTACTGATCAATATGCCTATTTTGTCAACTCTACAAATTTCTATTCATGAGAATAATCTTCATGTTGATCAGGGGAATCTTTAATGAAGGAATGAAAAGGGAGCATACATGTTTTTTAAAAATTATTTTCAGTGACAGACCATACATTTATAGTCATGTGATTGTCTGAAAGATATGTAGTACACAGAATCTCCTTTTGCTTGTTGTTTGTGAACTTGGGAACAGGCGTTGACCATGTGATTTCACTAGTATAAGCAACTACAAGATGGAGAAATTCTTTCTAACAATGCGGGTTTCTTTGCAACATATATATATATTTTTTTATTTAAAAATAAATGGTAGGGGCAGCTAGGTGGCACAGTGGATAGAGCATCGGCCCTGGAGTCAGGAGTACCTGAGTTCAAATCCAGCCTCAGACACTTGACACTTACTAGCTGTGTGACCCTGGGCAAGTCACTTAACCCCAATTGCCTCACCCTCCCCCCCAAAGATTATCTCTAAAAATAAATGGTCTTTTATTTTTTCCAGTTATGTGTAAAGACAATTTTAACATTCATTTAAAATTTTTTTGATTCCAAATTTTCTTCCTCCTTTTCTTCCTAAAACAGTAAGCAATTTGATATAGATTATAGATGTGCAATCGTGTAAAACATATTTCCCTATTAGTCATGTTGTGAAAGAAAAAAACAAAGGGAAAAAAATTAAAAATAAAGGAAGTAAAAATAGTATGCTTCAATCTTCATGCCATCTACATCAGTTATTTCTCTGCACATGGATACCATTTTCCATCATGAGAACTTTGGAATTGTCTTGGATCATTGTATTGCTGAGAAGAACTAAGTCATTCATAGCTGATCAACATGGAGTGTTGCTGTTTCTGTGTACAATGTGCAACATATGGTCTTAGAGAGTGGTCTAGAGCACTGAGAGGTCAGGTGATTTGCCCAGAGTCACACAGCCAAGATGTGTCAGAGGTAGGGCTCGAACCCACATCTTCATAGATCCAGAGGTCGGCTCTCTGGCCACCATGCCCACAGTGCATTATCTTTTTTTTTTTTTTTTTTTTTAGCGAGGTAATTGGGGTTAAGTGACTTGCCCAGGGTCACACAGCTAGTAAGTGTTAAGTGTCTGAGGTCGGATTCAAACTCAGGTACTCCTGACTCCAGGGCCAGTGCTCTATCCACTGCACCACCTAGCTGCCCCCATTATCATCTTTTTTTTTTTTTTTGCAGGGTGACTTGCCCAGGGTCACACAGCTAATAAGTGTCAAATGTCTGAGGTCAGATTTGAACTCAGGTCCTCCTGAATCCAGGGCCAGTGCTTAATCCACTGCGCCACCTAGCCGCCCCCCATTATCATCTTTTTAAAGAAAAAAATTCTATTAGAGCAAAATTCTGGCTCCAAGGCTTTCTTCCAACAGTGTCGTCACCCATGCATTTGTTAATAATAGCTGACATTGATTTATTGCCTTAAGGCCTGCCTGGTGTTTGGTGTATGGTATCTTATGTAATCTTAGAAATTACCCAAGGGAAGTTCTAACGTATTATGATCCCCATTTTACAAATAAGGAAACTGAAGCTTAGAGAGATTAAATGGCATTTCCTAGTCTTACACAGAGTAAATTTCAGAGGTGAGATTTAAAACTAGGTCTCTTCCTGACTTTAAATGTGACCTTTTCTAGAATACCACTACTGCCCCCTGGAGTAAGCACCCGGGAGGTTCTGTGAAAGATTCAACAGCAAAGACAACTTAATTCTATTAATCTTCTGATTATTAATTTGTAGTGGGAGGAGATTTGACTTTTCTGGTCAACCAGTTAGTATAATTCCAGAAAGCAAGGGGCAGATGACAAAAGTAATCAGGTATTAATTCACTAATTGATTGCAAAGACATGTATACAGACTGTCACCCCTTTACAAAATATTAAGGACTTCTCTGATTGAATTAGGACAAAAGAGCAAAATTACAGGGCACCAGAAGGGTGCCCTTTTAAAAAAAGGCATTTATTAAACATCTACTCTATGCCAAATAGGGTCCTGAAGAGTTGGATGTGACTGAAAAACACCTGAATACAACAACACAATGTGTCAGGCACACTTTGTAAATATCTCATTTGATCCTCACAACAACCCTGGAAGGTAGGCACTATTGTTATCATTATTTTATTTTTATCTTTACAACTTTGTATAAATAATTATTTTTTGAATTTATAGAATATTTATAGAATGTATAGGATAGATTTATAGAATATTTATAGAATTTATAGGATAAATGTATTGAATAGTTATAGAATTTATATAATATTTAAATAATAAATCTATATGGCTTACACATTACATTTATATAATTTATATTTATAAAATATAAATATTTTAATAATATGACAATATTGTTATTATTATTACCTCATTTTATAGTAGAGGAAATTGAGGCAGACAGGTTAAATAATTTGCCCAGGGGGCAGTCTGAGTGTCTGAGAGTTGATTTGAACTCAGGTATTCCTGACTCCAAGCCAGTGCTCTATTCTATGTACCACCTAGCTATCACATGATAGGAATAATGGGCTACAGCAAATTATCAAGAACTGCACACTAAAAATGTATGGAAGAGATGAGTGATGAGAAATGGTTAGCCAGTTATGAACCAGGAGTGAGGTATAGCCAACAGAGAGCCTGAACACTGTGTTGGTATATACATGATATTAAGGGTCCTAGCAGAATCACCTTAGCATTTTGAGTGTATCTCTTTGTGGAGAATTTACCAGAGGACAAGAATATTCTGTCTCCTGTTTGTCTGACTTTTAGATTGATAATGGGACAAAGGAAGGGGGAAAGACAAACAAAGGACACCCCACCTCACCCCACCCCTACCACCTAAGGATGTGATTCAAATGTATGAAATAATGAATAGATATTAATAAGATAACATGAAATTTAAAAATCCCCAAAGAAGGTATAGTGGAAAGAACACTGAAGGAAAGGGCCATATATTTGTTATTTATTATTATTATTATGTTTGTTATTTACTTACTATATGATCTAGAACAACTTGTTTAAACCCTTTGAGTCTTGGTTTGCTTATCAGTGAAATGGGGATAGTAATGCTATCTTCCTCACTGGATAGTTGTGAAAATTGAATGAAATTATGTATAGAAAGTACTACAAAATTTTGAGCTACAAAATCTTTTCTATAAAAAAAAATCTTATGGTCTTTAATATTCTACCAGGACTGAGAGACCTTCTGTCAAATTCCAACAAAGTAACATTTGGACAAATTAAAAAAAATAAACAAATTAGAAAAATGCACTTTTAAACAAAGCAATAAACTTTCCCTCAGATATGGTATGTGAGAAAATTTAATCTGAATTCAAGATGAGTTGGAGAAAGTTATGGATAATAGAGACATGGCTACTAAGAAAAGCTTCTGGCTTTTGAAGTTGGTACCTGACAGGTAGATAAGTCTAAGAGCCCAGGGAGAAGTGCTCCTCACCCCAACTTTTATCCTGCTTCTAGTCTAGTCCCACCCAGTCAGAAGGGACCCACCAGCCTCTCTCCAATCAGTGCTGGTCAGTGCTACTGAAGGTAGGTCCAAGAGACTGGGGAACAGTAGTGACTTGAAGACCACCAACCCTAATGCCATTGTGGCTCCTTTAGCCATTATCCAGGGAAGCAACCTCAGTGATAAGACCTAGTCACTGTCTCTGCAGGTGCTGCAATCCCTACTTCTCTTGGAGCTACAGTTAAAAAAAAAGTTCTCCTCACCAAACACCTTCAATAGTTCAACATCAGAGACAGATATGGTTTTATTAATGAAAGTGATGATAAAGAGATGCATTACCCATCGACCTTGCTTGCTGATCCCTAAGGATCACTGGATCTTTCCTTAGGAATTGCAGTTGAAACCTCCTATACATGTTGTTTCTCCCTTTAGAATGTGAGCCAGTTTATATTTGAGGATCTAGTTTTTCTGTTTGTATCCCCAGTATTTAGCACAGTACTTTACACATAGCAACTGCTTAGGAAATGCCTTTTCTTTCATCCATCCATCCATCCATCCATCCATTCACTGCTTTGGGGAGAGAGGGAAAATAAGAATGTTTGAGGTAGAAGATAGGTGGAATTTGTAATTTGTTCATTGTGGCTTAGAGGAAAAAACACTGGGATGGATGTTAGAAGAGCCAAATTCCAATTTGAGTCTGCTATTAATTACATGTAAAACACTGGGAAAATCACTTAATCTTTCTTTCTTTTTTTTTTTTTTTTTGCCGGGCAATGGGGGTTAAGTGACTTGCCCAGGGTCACACAGCTAGTAAGTGTCAAGTGTCTGAGGCTGGATTTGAACTCAGGTACTCCTGAATCCAGGGCCGGTGCTTTACACTTAATCTTTCTTAACCTTAGTTTCTTTATCTGTAAAATGAATAGATTGTAGTAGGTCAGTTGCTCTTGAACTTTTTGGATTCTGAGCCTGTTTACAATCTTTTTTTTTTTTTTGCAGGGCAATGGGGGTTAAGTGACTTGCCCAGGGTCACACAGCTAGTAAGTGTCAAATGTCTGAGGTCGGATTTGAACTCAGGTCCTCCTGAATCCAGGGCCAGTGTTCTATCCACTGCGCCACCTAGCTGCCCCAGGATGTATATATTTTATCGTAGTTCCAAACAGCTTTGAAAAATTGTTTGATGAATTTACAATTCTACTAACAGGGAGTTCATGTGCTTATTTCCCCATAACTCCTCCAACAATGACTTCCCATCTTTTGTCATCTATGTCAGTTTGTTGGTTGTAAGGTGAAAACTCAGAGATATTTGGATTCATTTTTTTATTATTAGTAACTTGCAGCATTTCATATGATTGTTAATAGTTTGCAATTTCTTCTTTTGGGACTTATCTATTGGGGAATGACTAAATAAATCACATAAATGAGTGGAATGGAATGGGCCTAGAAATTATGACTATAATGAACAAAGAGGAGCATTAGGAAGATATGTGAACTGATGTAAAGTCAACCATAAGAACCAGGATATTAGTACATATATACAATGACAACGATTTAAATAGAAACAAGAAAAATGGAAACTGAATCCTGTGAAATTATACTGATCAAGTTTGGCATGGGGACTAGAGATGTGAAACATCATGTCAGACTATTTTTTTGATGTGTCAGTTTGATTGAGCTACTTTTTATCCCTCATTTTTATTTGTTGTTATAAGAGATAGCTCTCTTGAGGGGGAGCGAAGAAGGAAATATTGAGAAATGAAGATAATTTAAAAAATAATTCAAATATATGTTTTAGAGAAATACAAAGGAAACAAAAGGGAAAAATAATGGTTTTTGAGCAGAATTGAGAACAGTGTCAAGCCAATGATTGGTCAGCATGGAGCTGTCCAACGAGCTGTTAAATTTAGTTGAACTTAGAAGAGGCAGTGGGGGGGCCTTAGGCTATGGAGATTGCTTGGAGCTGTCCAAGGTCTCATCCAAAGTTATTTTAGCAGGAGAGGGAGGAAGTTGAGATAGGGTGGGGAAAGTGAAAGGGAAAAGATAACTCTTCAGGAGATAAGATGAGAAATGGGTAGGAAGAAGCATCTGGGAGATTCAGAGAAGTCATTTTAATTTGGCTAGGGGTAAATAAGAGCGTCTCTGATAGTCTTGGGGATACTGGGTGAGGGAAGGGATTATTGATGCAAGAAACTGCTAGGTTTGATCTTGTGGGTTAGATTTCTACTCCTCCAAACACCTTTACCTACCAGTTCCTCAACTTGCTCATTTCTCATGACCTCCTCCTTCACACTGCCTCAGCTACACACAGAGATCTTTTGATTTTGTCACCATACATAAATGCTTCATTTCCCTGTTTATGAATTCTGAAATTCCCTTATTTAATCAAAATCCATTTTCATTGCACCTTTCCTCCCTCAAAACCCCAAGCCCTCTTCATCTTTACCATGACCTCCAATCCCTCGGCCTCTTAGTTCTTTCCCAAACCATCACTTCTGTACTGCCTACACTTACCCCCATTCCCCAACTTGACCCCTTGAACCAGTTCATATATACTGTCTGCTTCTCTTGAATCCTTCCTGTCCTTATTGTATCACTGATCTTGCTCTATCTGGAGGATTTCTAACATCCAATGATAACCTTGTCTCATATTTCATGGGAAAACAGGCCATTTGCCAAGAGCTCCTTTTTTCCCCCTCTTACTCATCTCACATCACCCAGATGTCTTCTACTACCATCTCCATCTTCACAATTGTCTCTCATAAGGAGGAAGCCCATCTCTTTGCTAATGAAAAACTTCTACATGCACTTTATGTCTCCTCCAGCAGATTACTTCTTCTATCATCACTAATCTCTCTTATGAATTTCTCCTTGTCTATTGGCTGCTTTTCTATTACCTACCAACATGCTCCCATTTTCCCTACCCTAAATAACTCCAACTCATTTGATCCCTTCTTCCCCATAAGCAATAATCCCATCTCTCTCCTTTTGGTGGCTAAACTTCCTGAAAAGGTCAATAAGTCCTTACATTTCCTTTTTTCTCACCCTCTTCTTAACTCTGTAAATCTGGCTTCTGACCTTATAATTTAACCAAAACCATTTTATCCAAAGCTACAAATGATCTCTTAATTGCCAAATCTAATGGCCCTTTCTCAATCTTAATCCTCCTTGACTTCTCTACTGCCTTTGTCAATCACTCTCTTCTCTTCAATGTTCTCTTCAAGTTTTCCTGGCACTACTCTCTCCTGATTCTCCTCTTACCTGTTTGACTCCTCAGTTTCCTTTGCTGGATCTTCATCTAGGTCATTCCTGGTAACCATGGATGTCCTCTAGGGCTTGATCTTGGGACTTCTTCATCTTTCCCATCAGCTCCCATAGATTCAATGATTACCTTTATGCTAATGATTCTCAAATCATCTTCTCCAGACCTAACTTCTCAGCTGTTCTCTAGTGTTGTATCTATGATTGCCTACCAGATACATTGAACAGAATGCTCCCACAGACATCTTAAACTAAACATATCCAAAACTGAACTTGTTACATTAAGAAGAAAACTCTCCTCTTCCTAAATTCCCTATTATTGTTGATGGTACACCATCCTACCAGTCACCAATGCTAGCAACCTATGTATCATCCTTGATTCCTCACTCTCTTCTCCCCCCCCCCATATCCTATCTGTTGGGTAGACCTGCTAAGTTTACCTTCATAACATCTCATGTATATCCCCTCTTTGCTCCTCTGACACTGCATCCACCCTGGTATATGTATTCATGACTTCACACTTGGACTATTGAATTTCTTCCTTCCTTCCTTCCTTCCTTCCTTCCTTCCTTCCTTCCTTCCTTCCTTCCTTCCTTCCTTCCTTTCTTTCTTTCGAGGGACAATGAGGGTTAAGTGACTTGCCCAAGGTCACACAGCTAGTAAGTGTCAAGTGTCTGAGGCCGGATTTGAACTCAGGACCTCCTGAATCCAGGGCTGGTGCTTTATCCACTTCACCACCTAGCTGCCCCCTTGACTATTGAATTTCACAAGTCTCTTCCCACTCCAGTCCATTCTCCACTCAACTGCCAAAATGCTCTTCCTAAAGCACAAGACTAACCATGACACATACACATATCCCACCACTCAATAAACTCCAGTAGTTCCCTATCACTCCCAGGATCAAATATAAAATCTTTCTGTTCGGCATTCAAAGTCATCCATAACCTGCCCTCCCTTTTCAGTCTTCTTATACCTTACGACCTCCATGTACACTTTGATCCAGTGATACTAGCCTCCTTCATGTTCCTCCCACAAGCCGCTCCACCTTTCAACTCTATTTTCACTGAATATCTCCTATGCCTTTAATTCTCTCCCTTTTCATCTCCACCTCCTGGCTTCCCTGACTTCCTTCAAGGCAAAATTCCACCTTTTACAGGAAGCCGTCCCAGATTCCCCTCAGGTGTAGTGACTTCCCTCTACTGATTATCTCCAGTTTATTCTGCACACAGCTTCTTTGCACATTGTTGTTTGCATGCAACTTCCCCTATCAGACTGAGAACTTCTTGAGAAAAAGGGCTGCTTTTTGCTTTTCTTGGTGTCTCCTGTGCTCAGCACAGTGTCTGATATATAGTAGTCACATAATATTACTTAAGTATTGACTGTTGTAGGTAAATAGAATCATTAGATAATAGTGGTGGAAGAGTCCTTGGGAGCCATTTGCTTGAATAATTTCCTGAAGAATACTGTTTGTAACATACAGGACAAATGCTAGACCAGCCTTCAAATGATGTTGCTGCATGAGGGGGACCACGTTATCTCGAGAGGCCACCATTCCACATTTGAATATCTAATCATTATAAAGTTTTTCATAAATTGACCCTAAATCTACCTCGATAAAATTTCTACCCATTGTCCTAAGGTAGAAACCTTTGGGACCAAGGAGAACAGATCTAATCTCTCTTGTATTTGACAGCCTTTAAAATACTTGCAGTCATAATTTCCTCTCCCTACACCACTAAAACTTCTCTTCTCTAGGATAAATACATAAGACAGGTCACTATGTCAGCAATTTTCAAAATTTTTCATTAAGGACCTCTTTACACTCTTTAAAAATGATTGAGGACTGGGCAGCTAGATGGCACAGTGGATAGAGCACCGGCCCTGGAGTCAGGAGTACCTGAGTTCAAATTTGGCCTCAGACACTTAATACTTAACTAGCTGACCCTGGGCAAGTCACTTAACCCCAATTGCCTCACTAAAAAAAAAAAAGATTGAGGACAACCCCTCAAAATGAAAAAAAGTTTTCATTTATGTGGGTCATATCTATCTGCAATCTAAGACCATGCAGAGAAGTTGTGAACTTGCATTGGTGGAGTTTCCTTATCTGGGAATTCCTTATACCATTGAAATCCCTTTAGTCCCTTTCCTATATTTTGCATTTATTCACCTATATAGATATTCTCCCAATAGAAAGTAAATTCCTTGAGGGCAGAAACAGATTAATTGTGGGTTGGTTTGGGGTTTTTTTTCGTTGTTTTTTTGAGGGGCGGAGCAATGAGGGTTAAGTGACTTACCCAGGGTCACACAGCTAGTAAGTGTCAAGTGTTTGAGGTCACTTTTGAACTCAGGTCCTCCTGAATCCAGGGCTGGTGCTTTATCCACTGCGCCACCTAGCTGCCTCGACAGATTAGGTTTTAACCGTATATTCCCAGTACATACCACCATGCCTGGCACGTAGCAAGCAGTGTTAATAAATGCTTGTTGAATGAATAAATGAATCAATGAAGGAGTACCAGTTCTGGAAATTATCCAATTCCCTGAGCCTCAGTATTCTCATCTGTGAAATGAAGAGGTTGTAGTAATTGATCCCTACGGAGATAATATTTGTGAATGCTCAAAGTACCATATAAATAAATGCCGTTGTTTTTATCTACTCTCTGCTCTTTGTCCTACGATCCTTCTAGAGAACACAACGCAGAAGCCAGCCTGCAAGGCTACTTCCAGGCTTCTCGGAAGAAGCGTGGCCCTAGCGAGCCGCCGTCGTTGCTAGTGGCTACCAGAAGACGCTATAGTGATCCCTGCAGCCGTAGCTCCAGGGAATCCAGGGAACCGAACCGCAGAAGAGGTAGGTATCGGACCCAGGCAGCGGCCTGAGTCCCCCCGCAATTTCCTTCAGATTAAGAGCCTGCCCCTGGCCGGCGAGGTGTGAAAGGGGAAGACCGGGAGCGGGGGGGGCGGGGGGGGCGGGGGAGAGGGGTGATGAGGCCCCGCGCGCACTGTCTCCTTGTACAACCCTCCTCCTGACCCAAGTTTCTCGTGGGGACGTGAGAGAATAACAGCGCAGGGTAGAATAGGAGCTAGATAGCTATATAGATGTAGATAGCTAACTAGATAGAGAGATAGAGAAAGATACAGAGACAGACAGATATAGCTTTATAGAGATGAAGATAATAGATAGATACATACATATGGTATATAGACATACAGATATAGATGGGGATAGTAATACACAGATATAGATGGACTTATAGAGAGATAGAACCAGATAGACATATAGGTATTTTGATAGAGATATAGATACACAGATAAATATAGAGCTAGGAATGGAAAATATAAAGATATATGTGTATATTTATATGTATATATTGTTTGTACAAGTTTTCATTTTCTGCAAAATAAATAGTCTAGCTGATTTGAAAAATTTCATCTACCTCTGGGGTTCTTAACCCGGGATCTGTAGAATTTAAAAAAATATTTAGACAACTATTTTAATATCGTTTCTTATAATAGTTTGCAATATTATATACTTCATTTTATGCATTTTAAAACATTATTCTGAGGAGTCTAAGGCTTCACCAGACTGCCAAAGGGGTCTATGACACCAGAATGTTAAGAACCCTCTGCTTTAAATTCTATGATACTACATGTCTTGGATCTTTCTAGCATTTTAGTGATGTGTTCTTGTTTCCATTTTTCCAGATGAGGACATTTCAATCCAGAAATGATAAAGTGACTTGTCCAGGGTTACAGTGGCTAGTAAGTACAGAAGAACAAGATTTCAGATCATTACACTCTTAGACCAGCAGTTTTTCCACCGTGTCATCTTAGATGATAAAGAGAGGAAGGGTCTTAAGAGATTTTGACTTTGACCAAATCAGGTATATTCTGGGCAGAATGCAAGGTCCTGAAATGGAAGGCCCAGTGTAACGAATCTTCTGCTCCATTCTCTTAACCCATTCTCTGACATTATTTTCTTCCCCCATGCCCCATCCCCATCTTGCCTTTTTGGTATTACTAGAAGCTCTGACAGAGAGATTTAAGTCAGAATGACCTCATGAACACCAGGCGGAGGTGATCAGCTGTTAACTATAGAAATCCCCAGGGGTCAGGGAAATGAATGAATTAAGATTGGACAGTACAGACCCTTTGAGTGGGTGGGGAGGAAAAAAAAGTGGGGATGGGTTTGAATCAAGTCAGGCCTTCTTGCTTTGTGTTTATTTCATTCTTTCCGATTATTTCCCCCTTATTCTAAGATGGTTCCCTTCAATGGATTGGCCATACTGCCAACTCCAAACATCTATTACATCCTCATGGAACATCCTCCCTCCCTCTTTTCCTGCCCTTTGTCTCTGGAAAAGCGCTTGAATTCTGTTCAGTAATTAGCCTGAAATATACCCAAGCATTTTCTTTATTCCTATTCCAGGTCTCAGAAGAACCCTGAAGAGATTCAAACAAAATATAAGTACATTGTATAGATGTTCAATACTTGGGAAGGGAAAAAAGCAAGGCAAGTAAATTTGATCAGTGGAAAGACGGAACTGCTGAATTAAGATAGACGTTAAGAAACTAGAATTCTTTAGCCTGGAAAGAAGATGGCTAAGAGTGGATAGACATCTGTAAAATCTTAAAGGGTAAGTTAGATTTGTTCACTAATATTTAAGCACTAGAACTGAAGGGGGCACCCATCAAAGCTTAAAAGAAGTAATTTAGAGGCAATAGGGACAGTTTACAGTGGTTAATAAATTTATAGAACTCATTCCCTTAAATGGGGGGACAGGCTAAAAACATAAGTAATTCCAAAGGGGTTTAAGTGTATTGGTGAATGAGTTCCATAAGAAGTTACTAAAAAGAATTAGGAATATTTGAAGTATAACTTTAAACTTTTGAGGTCGATACCAGGGAAACCGACAAATCATCCCCTTATATCACTATCAGAGACAGAATTCTGAGGAGCAGCTAGGTGGCACAGTGGATAAAGCACTGGCCCTGGATTCAGGAGGACCTGAGTTCAAGTCCAGCCTCAGACACTTGACACTTACTGGGTGTGTGACCCTGGGCAAGTCACTTAACCCTAATTGCCCCGAAAAAAGAAAAGAAAAGAGACAGAATTCTGAGCTGGATTGAATGGGGTGGTGGTAGTAGTGGCGGCAGCTCCTGTATGTGGCAATTTATTAATGTAGAGTAAAAAGCTACCCCTGAATTCTCTTGTCCTCTGCTCCAAGGAAATAGGAATTTGAGGTAATAGAATTTTAGAAAATATGAAGCTTGATGAACTCAGTATTTCTCAAACTGTATTCCACAGAGCCCTGGTATTTGATATGGCTAGGGGTTCTGTGAGAAAGCTTTAATACTAATAATATCTTCTCTAAATATTAAACATTAAAATTATGTATGTATCAAAATATTTATTTTGTCCAGGAATTTTTCAGAATGAAAATAGCTTCCTCTAGTTCACTCTGAAAATGTTCCAGACCCTTGCCTTTATCCTGGTAGATTTCTGTATCCCTAGATGTGCAGACCATCACTTATGCTTCCTGTCAGCATATTTTAAGACCTAAAGTGTTCTGTGATCAAATTAATTTGGGGAAGATTGCTTTAGAAATGTATTAATTGGGGGCAGCTAGATGGCGCAGTGGTTAAATCGCTGGCCCTGGATTCAGGAGTACCTGAGTTCAAATCCAGCCTCAGACACTTACTAGCTTTGTAACCCTGGGCAAGTCACTTAACCTCCATTGCTCCACCCCCACCCCCCAAATGTATTAATTAAAGAAACATAAAGCATTGACTGATTGCACAGGCACAAAAAAAGAAAACGTGGACCCAGTCCTAGCTTTCTAATACTGGGCCTTAAGGGACAGTACAAGAAAAGAACAAAGACCATAAAACAAGGATAACTCACATTATAGTAAAATTCATTGACTAAATTAATGACAAAGAACACAAACCAGAAGGAACCAGTGTGAGACAAAGCTGAAGACCCTCACTCACCCATGAACCTTGCTAGTGTTTAGCTCTTTCATCCTTTGGTTTGGTTTGCCCCATAGAAGCAAAGCAGTTGCAGTGATCTCAAAGTTTCTTATCAACTTTAAAATTCTATGATTCTAAGATTCTATGACATAGCTATGCCATTGTCTCACCTTCAATCAGTCTTTCATTTATGGGCCAGATTTTCTTAGTTCCTTTTCTGCTTCTTTATCGTAGTTAAGTTTCCAATTGCGTTTTTTTCTCTCCCCATTGGTGCCCCTTCAAGTCTTCCATGCCCTTTCCCAGTCATGAATCCCAGCACCCTGATGACAAAATGGAAGAGAATACCTCACCCACCACGAGTTATTTTTTCAGGTGCCCAATGCTCACGCAGGTGAAGAGCTGGGCCTTGAGCCCTGAATCTATGCAAAAGCCCAGTGACAGCTTTGATTGTACCATTAACTCCAGCCCTACCTTCAGTGTCACCAGCAGGGCTACTGCGACCGGCAGCTCTTCAAGTACTTGTGCCTGGACCAACACTAGCTTCAGTGTCCAGGTGAGGGAGGGTCACACTCAGCAGGCTAAGTGAAAGAGCCAGAATCTTTGAGTGTTCAGCTGCTACCGTGGATGGATTATATACAGTGGGAGTGCATCCCAGGGTTCATTCATGCCTGATAGCTTAGAGAGGGACCCAGTATTAAAGTAAAAAAAGGCGATAGCTTGGAGAGGAACCCAGTGGGGAGAGTGGAGAACTTGAATTGTTATGGATCCTAGTTGGGGGAGAGGAGGAGAATGGAAGTCGTTTCCCTTTTCTTCTTGTGTTCTACCACTGAGGCAGCCAGAACAAGGTCTAGGGACCCTACGATGCATACGGAAGAAGCAGAGCAAAGTGAAGAAGGAGGTCTTCTGGGGCATCCAGGTGGTTGAATCTCTGGTTTGGAAGAACTGGGAGCTAGGCAAGGAGATCACCAAGAACCTGACTTTGAAAAATATAAACATGAAAACCCAGAAGCTCAAATACAGGTAGAGAAGGGAACTGCCACCACCGCCCAGTCTTTTGCCTAAAAGCCTGTTCACCCACCCCCCCCCATCCCCTCCTCTATGTCACATATCCCCACATGGAGACCATCCTTAGGTCTTTTCCCCTGCCACAGTCATTCCCTCTTTTACCTTCCACTAAAGGAGACTTGCCTGAGATTCAGGACTCTTGGAGACTGTGGTCAAAGGCATCCTGACCATCCTTATAGCGTTAGTATCCCCCTCACCCCCATTCCATGTGCAGTCACTAGGTTGGCTAATGAAAAGCTCTGTTCTTCCAAGATGGTGGCATTGAGGCAAAGCCAAAGAGTCACATGAAATAGACCTTAGAGCCCCGAAGGGGGCTGTTAATGTGCTATGTTTGGGGCAGCTAGGCAGTGCAGTAGATAGAACACAGGTCCTCCAGTCAGTAGGGCCTGAGTTCAAAGCCAGCCTCAAACATTTACTAGCTGTGTGACCCTGGGCAAGTCACTTAAGCCTGATTGCCTCCCCCCCCCAAATGTGCTGTATATATATCCTCACAGAGGGAACTATTAGTCATGTGCCCCCCCCTTCATCACCCCCACCCTCCTCAGGTCCCAAGCCCCTCTAGTTCTACAGATTCTCAGCTCATCAAATGCTGCTGGTTCGAGTTCTGCTTCTGAAGTTTTTCTTCCCTGGCTTCATCCCACAGGCTTCCCAGAACTAAGTTCTTCTTCACAGTGTACCCACAGCCCATCTTCTTGAGCCCTGGGATGTCCTTTACTCTTCCTATAATCTTCCGACCCTTGGAGGAGGTATGAGTCAGCCCTGGGGGCCCATGGGAACTGGGAGGGACTCTACATCCGCAGTCCTGTGACTGACTTGACAGAAAGGCAACACCATTCCTTAACTTCTCTTTTTTTGGGCTGGGGTGGGGCAATGAGGGTTAAATGACTTGCCCAAGGTCACACAGCTAGTAAGTGTCAAGTGTCTGAGGTCAGATTTGAACTCAGTTCCTCCTGAATCCAGGGCTGGTGCTTTATCCACTGTCCCACCTTGCTGCCCCTACCTTAACTTCTCTTAAGGGAAAATCCTCTACTGGAGAAGTCCTGGAAATTAGGTTCTCAGCCTTGAATGTGCTAGGGTCTGGGGAGGAAGCGGTTGAGGTTTCCTTCAGGATACATGGGACATTGGGCAGGAATACTCCAATAGCGTTCTGGCCATTGGAATCCCCTGGATCCTGCAGAGAGACCCACAATCCCTCCTACTTTACTCACAGGAGAGCTCACATATTTTTTTTTGTTTTTGTTTTTTGTTTTGTGTGGGGGCAATTGGGGTTAAGTGACTTGCCCAGGGTCACACAGCTAGTAAGTGTCAAGTGTCAGGCCAGATTTGAACTCAGGTCCTCCTGAATCCAGGGCCAGTGCTTTATCCACTGCGCCATCTAGCTGCCCCGGAGTGCTCACATATTATTTTAAGCCTTGGATCATTCTAATTCCACCTTCTGGGCACTAGTAATGATCCCTTCTCCTTCACAAGTCTGCGAGGAGCCATCTGTCCTCATGCTGCCCATCTCTGATGCCCTGTTTATCTCCACTGAGCAGTGGGGCAGGGATGTCACCTGAGAGCCCCAGGCCTGAGACTATGCCCTCCTTTCCCCTTCTCTGCACCTTTTCCCAGTCCTGTTCATCCACCTGACGCCCTTTCTTGCCACAGAAGGAGTATGTGGATCAGCTCTGTTTTATCATGGCGGAAGGCGAGTTTTCAGTGGAGCTCAGGGCCATCCTGCCTAGCCATCAGTTGTTCTGCCCCCCATCACTGCAGTTGCCTCTGTGTGCCGTGTCTGATACCACTGAGGCCTGGTTCAATCTATGTAATGTGGGGTGAGTTCGTTGTTACAATACCTGCCTATCCATTCCTAGACGTCCTATACTTGCCCCTCCAAGCTCTGTCAGCCAGGGGCAGGTTAAGGATGGAGAGGACCATTGGATGGGGAAAGTTTTTAAAGATTCCAGAAAATCCCTGGTCCTAGAAAACTGGAAAACACCAAAGTTGGAGAGGTTCCGGGAGTGCCCCTTTTGGCTGGGAGGTGGCTTTCTGGAGGACTCTGGGAAGGAAGGGGGACCTTCGCCACACCACATAGCAACCCCAGGGGAAGGAGAGCTAGGATTGGGATGATAGGAAAAATGGAGAGCAATGACCTCTCAAAAGTTCTGACATATCACCCCAGGGACCTACCAACCTTCTTCACATGGGATTTCCCCAACCCATTTCACGGGCTACCCTCCACCGGCTTGTTGGAACCAGGCTCAGTTTGCCAGATCAAGGTTGTGTTCCAGCCTCTTGTTGCCCTCATCTATGATGTTCAGGCCATCTGTTGGTACGGAGACACTGGTGATCAAAAAAGCACCATTCAACTCCAGGCTGTTGGTAAGACCTCTGCACACTTTTAGTCCTTCCCATTGTCTGAGCCACTAGCGGTAGAACTCATAGAACCCAGAATCTTACAGCTCCCATTTTACAAATGAGGAACCTGAGGCCTAGATAGGGAGTGACTCTCCCCAGGTTACTCAGCCATTCTAGGTCTGCTGGTGAGGGAGCCCATGGCCCCAGCCGTCTTCAGCCCCATTCACAAAACAAAATGTCTTCTCCTTTCTTCTTTTCTCCCACTCTTGGTTTTCCCTAAATCTGCCTCTTCAAGACTCTGTCTCTTTGTGGTCTTTCATAGTCACATGGACGGATTTACAGCCCTGAAATATTTGCTCCTCGGGTTTTTTTCTTGCAGCCAGCAGGTTGCATGCTTAGTCTCTCCCCACCCTGGGGCAAGGCTCAGGTCGCTTACTTGTGTCCTTCCAAAGTCCTGGTGCTCTGACACGGTGTCCCTTTCCTTTCTTACCCAGCCAAATGTCCCCAGCTACTGGTATATGTAAACAAAGAAGGGGCTGAGGAGATTGACCTGGAATCTGCCCGGAAGGTGGTGAACTTTGGTCCTGCCCCAGTGGGCTACACTATGAAGAAGTGCATCCAGCTTTTTAACCCATCTGTGGTATATATAGTCCAGGGATTGGGGAACAAGGGTCTGTGTTACCCCCCACCCCTGCCCCGCAGGCACTCTCTGACCCACAGAGGACCAGACTCTTTATGCAAACCTTTGATCCTCCCTTAATATCCTTCCCTCTAATATGATCATTTATGTCCCATTCTCTGAAACCCTTAAAGAGATCTATAGACATCAGCTATCATAATAATTACTACTATTCCCTCCCTCCTTTTCCCCAACTACCCAAATCCCAGAGTGTCTTGTTTCTTAGCCTCAACACCACTTGTCCCTGAAATGTACCACACATTAGCTTTTATCTCATAGAATTTGGGGGTGAATGCCTGGCGAGTGTAGATGGGATGAAACCTTTGGAGCTCCTGACCCTCTCATCCCCAGGCTAGTGCTGACCTCCTTTTCCAACCCTGGCCTCTGTAGGTGAATGCCTCATTCCGTGTTGAGGCTAACCGGGACCTGTATGAGGATGACCGAGTGTTCACCTGCCCAATCATACGAGGGGTGGTGTCCCCTGGGGAGCAGATGTGGCTGCCTCTGTTATTCCGTCCCCAGACCGTGGGCCTTCAGAGCATTGACTACCTTACAATTTTACCACCCGGAAGCACCTCTGAAGTCTCCCTCAAAATAACTGGTTTATGCGCAGGTACTAACATGCCCATACCCTCATCCCCTGCTTCTCACTTCCCCTTGTCATAGGGAAATAGGTGGTGGGGGGTTCTTAAGTATTCCTCTGAAAGAATCACAAGTCTTGCACCAAGTCCGGTTAGAATAAAATGGTCTTTTACTGGAGAAAGTGACCAAGAGGAAGACTTCCCTCTTGGGGAGGAGATGGCTTGGAGACATCTTTCTCGTTGAGCAGAAGAAAGCCAAAGCTTTTATAGGATATGATGGGGTGACCACCTGACGATGGGCAGTTCCTTTTAGGGGGGGTGAGGAAAGATTCTTGAGAGCTGGGGGTGGGGTGGGGTGGGGTGGGGAGCTTCTTTTGGAATGATAGTCCTGATCTCTGGAGTTATTTTTGTTTCCTAGCTCAGGTCGTAGCCATGCCTAACTGACTTTCCTGTTAGAGAGTTTAATCTCCCCTAACTTCTTAGATGTGTCCCTCCTGATATCTAGTTGGCCAGTTTAAACATTAATAGTCCCTTAGTTCCTCGATATGTCTCAAGCCCCATGTCACCCTGACCGGCCTTGGAAGATAGGCTTTGAGGGAAAGAACATGATTCAGGTCATCTTTCCAGTTCTACTCATGAGTGGCTTTCTCTATAATTTCCAAGTGGGTGTTGGATACCCCCTAGTGGTCTAATATCAGAATCACACCTCCTATTCAGTTGCAGATGGAGTTGGGGAGAGGGGTGACCCTGGAAGGTTCCCAGTTCTTGGTAGGGGTACAGAGAGAATCATATCATGCTGATGTTGTGAAATTAGACGTCCTAGAGCATACAAGACCAAGGAGGCTCGCTGGAAACTGGCTCTCCTTTTGTCTTCCAGTGGGACCATTCTCTAACCTCTGCCCAGACTGACCCTAAGCTTATAATAGAAAATACAGAAGACTTCATATCCTCTTTTGGTTAGCTGTTGTTCTGTCTTAAATCTTTGGCATTCCATAGGCTCTTCCTAATGTCTAACATTTATCTTTCCATCAGTTGTCATTAAAGCCCATTTCCTTCTGTATTATTATAGGCACTTGTCCAGAAATTAATCTTTTGTAAAGGGGGACCCCCTGTGGACAGTTTCCTATTAAGCTCTCTTTTTATTTCCCTCCACTCTTTTTTTTTTTTTTTTTTTGCAGGGCAGTTGGGGTTAAGTGACTTGCCTAGGGTCACACAGCTAGTAAGTGTTAAGTGTCTTAGGCTGGATTTGAACTCAGGACCTCCTGACTCCAGGGCCGGTGCTCTATCCACTGCACCACCTAGCTGCCCCCCTCCACTCTTTCCAAGTCAATAGCTTGAGGCAGTATCCACTGAGAGAAGTGAAGTCAAGGGTGGGTGGCAGTGAGCCCCCCCCACATCAGCAGACATCGCATGTACTGATGCTCCTCCTCTTCCTATCTGCATAGGCCCTGCTGTGTCCTTGAAGCATTACTGTATTGATTTCAACTGGGTCAACTTAGGCGAGTGTGCCACGAAATCTCTGATGATCCAAAATGATGCTGATTGCCCGGCTTACTTCATGTTTGAGCTTGATAACCGAGAGAGTGTCTTCTCCCTGCAGCCGCAGAGTGGGTTCCTGGGTGGTAGGGAGCAGAAAATGCTGACCCTCACCTTCCAGCCCACTCACCCTATCATCTGCTACCGAAGGGTGGCATGTCTGATTCACCACCAGGTAGGATGAAGGGAATAAGTGGGGCCCGAAGGTTAGGCAATGGACAGGGGTTTGAGTAGCAAAGGCAGCAGCTCTTCCTAGTCCTTAAAGAGACAACAGGGAGATGTTAGGGCAGATGAGAGAACATCTGGTGAGCAGAGCTGCCCCAGGGAAGCAGGATACCTTTTTCCAGCTGTGCCCTTGGTGATCTGGGATCTACTGAATGACCAGCTTCCCTTTCCACTGGCCTATGGATGATAACACTTGTTGCCTCCATCTTTGTTTGGCACGGATGAATGAGAAGCAATTTGAGCCCAGTGGGTACTATTAACACCAGCCACGTCCCCGGATTTCTCTGCTGCCTTTGATGGTTGGGTGCCTATCTCACCATCACTGCGCCTTCCCCAGCAGGACACAGTGTGTTCAGAGGACCTTAGTTCCAACCGCACACTTTTTCTCACTATCTGTTTGACTTTGGGGAAGCTGCTTCCCCTCTCTAGGGCTGATTTGTAAAGTGAGGGGATTAATGACCATGTGGCTTCTTGAGATCCAACTATAAATAGATGGTTCTATGACATGTAAGGGAGAGGGCTCCTCATTTAAATCTCTGCCTTCTAAAGTTGGCCCTTGGGTGTAGAAAGTTAGGGACAATTTCCCCGGGTCTTGTGATCTGGGGCAGCCTGCCCTGCTTGGGGGGACTAGGTCTCTGAGCCATAACTTGGGAAGGAGGGTGTAGTTTGCAAAAAGAACCAGAGGGTCTCCTAAGTTCAAGTCAGAAGGTGGGCCTGTCCCTTCATCTTTCCCCAAACTCCCTTCCCCTGGATGTTCATATGAACTAGATTTTACCTTCATAAAATTATGAGTGCGGTGGTTGAGCCAAGAGTGATTTGGCCCGGGGAACCACAGTTCTCTTGTCCTCCAAGCTATAGGTAGGTAGCCCAGGAATGTCCTTAATGTTCCCAAAACATAGGCAAAGGTGTCCTGAAAGGACATTAGTTTCTTCGTAAAGAAGCCCAGGGCATCTGGCTTAAGGGGTGGGAAACAATTCTAGCATCTGTTCTTATACTATTCCATTATTCTCACCCTCAGCCCCACCTCTTGTCCTTGCCCTTAGTCTTCCTCATGGTTTCTGAGTTACTATCCTGTTTTCTGTGCCTAACTTCTACTCCTAGACCTCCTTCCAACCTCCATAGCCACCACAACCCCCCCGCTCCCACTCCTCATTGCCACACTTGGGGTGTTGCAGGAGCCACTGTTCTTGGATATCATTGGAACCTGCCACTCTGATAGTGCCAAGCCAGCCATCCTGAGACCCCGGCACCTTAAGTGGTATCGTACCCACATGGCACGGGGGTTGATACTGTTTTCACCAGACATTTTGGGCACCATGCTGAGGGAGAAGAAGCTCGAGCGGGATGAAGAGGGAGCGCTCATGCTGCGCCGGGAGGTACTGACAGAATTCTTCATGTCACTTTGCCAGCACAGTCTCCCACCCCCATGCTGCCACCACAACACTTCCTGGTGCCCCACAGTCCAGGAAGGTAGTCTATTCTCTGTTCCAGATCACATCTCTAACCCATTTTACACACACTGAATCCCTCTATTGTCATTAGAAATCAAAGCATCCTTGCCAAGCCCACTCTTGAGAATCTCCTACAGGAAGGAGGAGGCCATGGGGAGTTGGGGGTAGAAGCAACCCCCCCAAAAGGGGAGGAGGTATCAAAACCAGGGCTAATCATCATGCTTCTGCTGGCTGAAATACCTAATAGGAAATAGATCTGAGTGGGGCCAGGTCCTTCCCCACAAGCCCCACTCCCTTTTTGTTTACACAGGGCCCTGAGGATCCACCTCCTGCAAAATATCCATCAATTCCACCCATGAGTGAATATTTCCTCGATGGCACCAGTGACACAGCCATATTCCCTCCAACGGTCAGCATAGAACCCCTTGTGGCGAACTTTGGAAGGTGCTCTAGTTTTGAGGGACCGGACCCCTTACCCCTCTGCCTGACCAATCATACCAGAGGCAAGATTACAGTTGTCTGGACTTATCAAGCCAACAGTCCCTTCCGGGTGGTGCCTGATGTCGTTGACATCCCCCCACTCAAGAACACAGCTGCCCGCCTGTATTTCCAGCCTCAATACCCCAACAAAATCTATGCAGCCGAACTGGAGGCCTTTGCCTACTACAAGGTGAGTGCATGTTTGCACAATGCCCCATGTGCATGTCTGTCTGTGTGCCATGTGTGAGTATGAGGATGCACACAGGAGTATGTGTGTGTGTGAGAGAGACAGGGACAGACACACATGAACAGAGACAGAGACAGAAACAGACTCCGGGTCCTTTTTTGTATCCCAGGATGGATGTGGAAAATCAGAAAGCTAGCGCCATGATCCACTTCTCTTTGTGCCTCTTAACAATTTCCATGCTCCCTAAGACCAGCCACCTCCCTTGGTGCTGGTTTCTTGGTCTTTCTGTGTGAGTCTGATTTGGATAGGTCCATGCTTTGAGGACTTGTTCATTCCTTAGAAAGTTGTGTTGTGGTCACCACAGTACCAGAAAGAGCAGATGGCATGCTAGGCCAGGGACTCAAAGGAATGACTGCATCCCTGTGGGATCACTTTAGAGTTAGTGTCTGACCCTCAGCTTTGCAAGCTAAAAGCTTGGCTTTTATCCATTCACCCACTGGGGTGATGAGGTTCTAGGAAAATGAGTCATGATAACCAAATTCATAAGAAACTAATTTATTAATCAGAACAACAGTTTAGGAATCTATCCTCAGACAATAGGCGTATGAAGAGAAATCTAGAAATAGTTTGTTCTCTTTTGAACAAGACTGTTTTATTTATTCAGCAAATGTTTGGAGTCCAATACTCAAATGGATATGTGAGCACATCATTCTGATGGTTTCCTCTCTGATAATGCAGATTGAAAGACCATCCATGTCTGCTCACCCTGAGAGTTTGGGGCCAGCCCAAGACAAAGACCAGTTAGGGGGCTCAAGTTCGGGATTGCAATTAAATGAGACATTTGTGGACCATCATGTAACAAAAAGATTTACAAAAAAAAAATTTAAAGATTTAGAAGGGTTATTCAGCGAGGATACAGCATTGGTTCAGTTGAGAACAGCTTCCCTGCCCTTGTATTTGCCATGTTAGTAACACCCCCAGCAGTAACATATATAATCTTGGCTTTTGTATTAATCTTGGCTTTTGTATTTAGGTGACCAGGAAGCTTTGCCAACATTCTCAAACATGGTTTCACAGCGTTTTAGAGATAAAATAGCCAATATGGAAGAGACCTTAGGAGATAGATATTGCTCCTACCATATACCACCGCTATGTGGCAAAACCCTAAAAGTCTTCTAGAACTGTGGTCTCCTCACTGCTTTGTCCTCTCCCCCCTCCACAAAAAGTTTTGAACATGGGCCTCCAAAATGTATATATTTATTTGTAAATATATAAACTTACTGCTGTGATAGTAATAATTATGTACCTTATGAGACATGCAAAATATAACTTTTAAAAGGATGATAGAGAGTTGAAATAATATATGACCCAGGGGTCAATAGGGAGACACCTGACTTTACTGAGCAGATTAGTGATATAGTGCAACTAAGGAAAATCAATATTTCTCCTTCTGACCTTTTCCAAGAGCCATCCCATATGACAAACAGTATTTTTTTTTTACATATAAGGTATTTTATTTTTTCCGTTACATGTAAAGATAGTTCTCAACTTTTGTTTATACAGGCTTTACAATTTCAGGTTTTTCTCCCCCCCCTCCCCTCCCTCCCCCCTCCCCTAGACAGCAGGTAATCTGATATAGGTTATATCTATATATCTATATACATATAGATATAGATATAGATATATATACACACACATACATATACACATAATAACATTAATCCTATTTCCAAACAGTATTTTTTAAAGAAAAAAAAGAAGAGGAAAAACAATCAGCACAACTGATCAATATATCAAAAAGATTGAAAATCTGTGCAATGTACAGCCCTTGTGGACCTCCCACCTCTACAAAGGGGTGGAGCATAGTTATCTTCTCTTCTCTTTTTTTTTTTTTGAACCATGCTTCTTCTTAACATTCACTTTTTGGGGGGGGGCAATGAGGGTTAAGTGACTTGCCCAGAGTCACACACCTAGTAAGTGTCGAGTGTCTGAGGCTGGGTTTGAACTCAGGTCCTCCTGAATCCAGAGCCAGTGTTTTATCCACTGCGCCACCTAGCTTCCCCCCCACCCCCATGCTTATTCTTTATAATTTTGTAACATTCACCTTGGATTTTTTTTGCAGTGGTTCTTTCTTTTTATAAACATTGTAGTCATTGTGTACAGTGTTCTCTTGGCTTAGTTTCATTATGCATCCATCCATGTAAATCTTTCCATGTTTCTCTGTATCTACCATATTGATTATTTCTTACGGTTCCGCAATACTCCATTACATTAATGTCCTGCAATTAATTCAGGTATTCCTCTGCCAGTGGGCATTTACTTTGTTTCCAAATCCTGGTTTTTATAACAAGTGATATGGGTGTTATAGGTTGTTCAGGGAGGACTAGCATCTCTGGTATGAAAGCTGCTGGGCTCTTCTCAGGGCTGCTCATCCTCTTTGGTTTTCCACCTACCACTCAACTCTCACCTGTGGCTCCAAGAAGCTGTAGCATGAACAGTGGCCAGACTCCAATAAACCATCTTGGCAATTGGGCTAAAGAAGGTTGAAGATAACTTATAGGCCTCAAACCCATTGGTGAGTTAGGGGATTGTCTACCCCCAGCATGCGAAAACTTCCCCTGGAGGAATGGGCAGATGAGAACAATTTGTTCTAATGGCCATGAAGGTGGTTGAAGCAGATGCTGGGGAGTGATTAGAGCTTGGTCAGACATCAAAGTTCAAGTCAGTGGTTGCAAATCTTGACTTTTGTCTAGCCACTGGATCTCAATGACCCTGAAAGAGAAAGTGAGGTTGACAACTTTGTGCAAATTCTGTTTCACTTACATCCAATTCACACATGAGTCAAGACTGTCACCTGTGATGTCCTTGGTCTTCTTCAAAACTGAAGGACAAAGAACAGCAACATCACACACAAAAATGCTACTACAAATACCTTGGATTCTGTGGGGACTTTGCTCCTGGCAATGGCTTCCCTGGGCGAATGCCTTTCTTTACAAAGTAGGGTTTTAAAAATTTGTCTTTTGTTTTTATATCATCAAGATTTTCCCTGTTTCCTTCTTCCCAGAGAGTAATCCCTTATAGCAAAGATTTTTTTAAGAAGAAAAAGTGGAATAAAAAATTCAGCAAAACTAATCAATACGTTGACAAAAAATTCTATGTATACATGTGTATATATGTGTGTCTTTATGTATATGTATATACACACATATACATATATGTGTGTACACATACTCATGCAAGCAGGTTTGTCTGGAAGACTTCACCATTCTTAGCAACTCCTTCCTCATGTTATTCCAATGGATACAGATGTTGTTGTTGGAGGATATCCCACAGCCTCTCTCCTTCACCCCTTTGTCTCTGGAGACTTAGTTGGTTATACATTGTTATAAAGATTAACTCAATATAATGGCTCCTTGGATCTCTGTGGCTCCCTTCTTTGCTGCTTTGTGGAGTTTATAGCAAATGAAAAGTTAGGAGTTCAATCACATTTGCTCAGAACCCCCAATTATGAAGATGCTCAAACACTTAGGGAGAGGTTTGACTTGCAAGCTAACACTGGGTCTCTTTATGGTTGATACAAAATTCAGCCTCATTTTCCTCATCTGCATAACACCTACCTTCTAGTCCTTTGTGAGGCTCAAATAGGTTACTATATGTCAAGCACTTTGCAAACCCAATAGCACTGCATAAATGCTAGCTAATATTGTCTTTTTTTCCTATTGCCCTTTAACTGTTGATTCTTTCCAGCTTAGCTTGTTCAGTCCTGGTCAGGGCTGGGAAGGCTGACCCCATCATTGCTCTAGTTTTTGAGATCTTTTTGATGAAATATGTGCATCAGTTTGTCCAGATCTTCCCATATTCCTCTAATTCCTCATACTCATCATTTCTTCTTATACAATAATATTCCATTGCATTCGTGTCATAGTTTTTCCCCCAACCTATTTGATGAGCACCCATTTTATTTTTAGTTTTTTCTTACTGTGGAGTATTGGTATGACTTTTTTGGTGGATATTGATTTTTTTGGTCTCTTACTCCATTGGGGTATATGATCAAATGAGGTAATTTCAAGTACTTGGCAAACTTTAAAATATTACATAAAGTTTCGTGATGATAATGATGTTGTTCAATAATTGGGTCACAGGATCAAAGTCTATTGACAGTTTAGTCACTTTCTTGCATGATTTCAAATTGACATTCAGAATGGTTGAACCAATTCACAGCTTCACCAATAGCGTAGTATTGTTCATGCCTTCCCAAAGTTCCTCTAACATTGACTGACTACCATACTGTTGTTACCTTTGTCAATGTTCAGGATATGAAGTGAAAGCCCAGAGTTGTTTCAATTTGTACCTTTCTTCCATTTGGTGATTTGGACCATGTTTCCAACTGGTTATTTATAGTCTGCCATTCTTTGGAAAATGACTTGTTTCTATCTTTTGACACTCTACTTTGTGGATTTGCTCAATTTTTATAATGAAGCTACTTTCATGGAGAGGAAAATCATTTCCCACATCTTGATCCTGGGGAATTCTCCTTGTACAATCTGTGAGGACTAGGGCAAGGACCATGGGAGGAGCAGAGAAATCCCTGGTGAGATTGTCCCAGACCTTGGCCTTTGTCTTGCAGGTCCTAAGGAGCTATAACAACATAGAGGAAGACTGCACTGTATTTCCATCTTGGTGCCTTAGACTGAAGGCCATGGGGCATAGCTATGAAGTGGACAGGGAGCACAACTTCCCTCGCTATACCTTAGATGTCCCTAAGGTGAGTGGCAAGCCACAGAAGGTAGGTACTAAGTCTCCAATTTTAGCATGAATTATGAATTTGTGGACACATAAACCCTGTTCTGCCTCTTTCTGGTAGCTCCTACAATTCAGCTCTAAGTTCTTTGTTTTTGTTTTTGTGTTTTTTTTAGTGAGGCAATTGGGGTTAAGTGACTTGCCCAGGGTCACACAGCTAGTACGTGTTAAGTGTCTGAGGCCAGATTTGAACTCAGGTACTCCTGACTCCAGGGCCGATGCTCTATCCACTGCGCCATCTAGCTGCCCCTCTAAGTTCTTTGAGGATGCATTCTTGTGAGAAACTCCCAGGCTGAGACCATGTCACTCCACCTGGGTCTCCTAGGAGATCCGAAGGAGCTCAGATCTATTTCAGGAAAACATTCATCCAGGTACTGAGCTCCTTCTTCCCATCAGCTCGAAATATCTGTGAGATATTTGAGACTTAACATTCTGCTATACTCTAGTCACTTTCCCTGAGCCCCAACCTTCTGCTTCTGGTTCCAAGTTCTTCCCTCCCTCCTTTCTTTTGCCCCATGTACCACACGACCTAGAGTCAAGTGGTTGCAAAATAGGGACCTGCCTCATTGTGCCATGAAGGTGACCCTGGCTGTGCCTATGAAGTACCATCCCTGGCAGGTCCTACCAAGCTGGAGGGGAATTGAGTATAGACCCAGCTTGTAGACCATTTCTATCTTCTGAGGACCAGCACAACCACATTTAGACAAGTTCATCCCAAAAGGCTAGCTAGTACATAATCCTAGATAATGGTGGAATGCTAGATTTTTGAGTCAGGAAGACCTGAATTCAAATCCTCTCTGAGGTACTTAATAGCTTTGTGACACTGGGCAAGTCAACCTCTCTCTGCCTCAATTTCCACATCTGTAAAATGGGGATAATAATAACACCCATCTCCCAGGGCCATTGTGAGAATCAAATGAGAGAACGTATATAAAAAACCTGCCCTAAAGCATCATGCAAATGTTAGCTACAGGGTCACTCATGAAGGCTATCTAAAACAAGGTTACAAACTGTACCTGTAAAGGGAGTCTCTAGACTGGTCAATTCCCCCATCCTCAAAGAATTGAAGTATGGATATGATAGAGAACATTCTTACCAAGAAACTGAGGATCAGACATTTGTAAATACATAAATAAATAAATAAATAAAAGGCCCTGGAGGGGGCAGCTAGGTGGTACAGTGAATGAAGCACTGGCCCTGAATTCAGGAGGACCTGAGTTCAAATCTGACCTCAGACACTTACCAGCTGTGTGACCCTGGGCAAGCCACTTCACCCTCATTGCCCCACAAAAAAAAGGCCCTGGGCAGTCTGGGCATCCCACAAGATTCTACCCTCTGTCAAGCTAGTTTCCACCAATCCTGAGCCAGAGTTTCCCCTCACCACCAAGGGTGTGCCCACTGCCGGTGTTAAGGGGCTTTAGGTCTCCCTAGGGATAATCCCTGCCCAGGCCCCCTACTCTGGTGTGGGGTCTAAGGGTCTTTCCTTTCCTTCTCTTTCTCTTCTCTCTTCCTCAGCTCTTCCCTGCAGTCTCTTCCAACAACACGAGCTACCGTACCTTGCTGCTCTGCAACAGTGGATCTTTGATGTTCGTCTTCGACCTGATGCCAAATAGCAGCCCAGATGTCACATTACGACCCACCTCGGGCTTCATCCTTCCTGGGGCCTGCCAGATCTTTCTCCTTTCCACCTGCCCCAAGGGGATCCCCTGGAAACAGCATTCATTAAGCCTGCAGTTCAACTTTTGCCCCAAGTATGTCAAGGTAGGGGCTAGGAACGGAGGGCTGGGAGCCTGGCCATGCCTGTGTCTCCACCCTCATACACCTCTTTTCTGGCTGCCCTTGTCTTCCACAGTCTAGAAAAGCACAACATGGTGGAACTAGAAAGGACCTTAGAGGTCATTAGCTCAATGCTTTCATTTCATGGAGAGAGAAGAGATGTAGAGTGATGAAGTGACTTCCCCGATACCCCATTATTAGGCACAGAAAAAGGGCTCAAATCTAGGAGTGCCCAAAACACGTCCCATAAGTAATCCAGTGTCCATACAACCAACACGCAGAGATCACTCCATGTCTCAAAGCAGACAGACATTGTGTCTGTAGTCTTCCCCCACCCCCACACTCACATAATCTGCAATAGGGTACCTATGGCTCGGGAGATTCTCCCTGGCCCATATAGCCAGAGTCCTTTGAATAGATGGAAATAATAAGTGAACTGAAACTGAATAAGGGATGCAACCTGGTGCAATTCTCTCCATGTAGGAATTAGCACTTATCTATGAACTCTTTATTATAGTCCCTTAGGGCAGCTAGGTGGCACATCGGATAGAGCACTGGCCCTGAAATTGGATGGACCTGAATTCAAATCTCACCTCAGACACTTACTAGCTGTGTGATCCTGGGCAAGTCACTTAACCCCAATTGCCTTAAATATCTGGGGCCATCTCCATTTGTCTTGATGTATATCTTGCCACTGGGCCCAGATGGCTCTGGAGGAGAAAGTGAGGCAGGTGACTTAGCACAGCCCTTCCTCAAATCCGATTCATTTCAAGTCATGACATCTGTCAATGGTTGTCTTTGAGAACGAAGGACAAAAACCAACAATATAGCCCCTTAGAACTTTTTTTTTTTTTTGGTGAGGCAATTGGGGTTAAGTGACTTGCCCAGGGTCACACAGCTAGTAAGTGTCAAGCGTCTGAGGCCAGATTTGAACTCAGGTCCTCCTGAATCCAAGGCCAGTGCTCTATCCATTGCACCACCTAGCTGCCCCCCCCCCTTAGAATTTTTTAAAAATTAACTTTTTATTCGTTAACAAGCATTTATTCTCACATACAGGGAAGGAGAGGAAGAAGAAATAAAATGTTCATGGCCAATTAAAACAAATTCCCATATTGGTCATATTAAAAAATGTAACCCTAACACTTTTTAAGGGGCCTACAACTTATTGGTATTAACCCTTGGCTGTTGGTCTGAGATAGAAAATAACAAGTAGGGTGATGGAGAAATCCTGGTATAGAAAGTGACTTCGGGTAGCTAGGTGTCGAAGTGGATAAAGCACCAACCTTGGATTCAGGAGGACCTGAATTCAAGTCCAACCTCAGACACTTGACACTAACTAGCTGTGTGACCCTGGGCAAGTCACTTAACCCTCATTGCCCCACAAAAAAAGAAAGGAAGAAAGAAAGAAAAGGAGCCTAAAGGAGGTGACATTATTTCAGAAAGTGACTAAGGGAGAAAAGCCCCCCCCCTACCCCAACCCCTCACCACAGCGACCAGATCCTTTGAGGTCAATCGATTGCTGGCTCCACTGGCAGAGTAAGGAGGATGGGGAGCTCTCTTTGGCCATGGAGAATCTTTCCTGTATCCCTAGGAAATAATGATGATGAGCCGGGAAGAACCACTGGAACTTCAGCTGGAGTCTGGCAGAACCCTCTATTTCAAGCCCACTTATGTAGGGGGCTCCTCCACCAGCCCCTTTACCATCCGAAACACTACACGCCTGCCCCTGTCATTTGAGTGGAAGTACGCCTACCACAACAGCAAGGTGGTGTCCGTCCGACCTTCCAAAGGGATCATCTTGCCCAATGAGGCCATGGTAAATGCTGCCCTGCCTCTTCACTTTCAAGAGACCTGAGAGACTGTGAGGAAAACTGGCTTCAGTTTGGGAGGCCATGATTACACTTTATTCCACGTTAGAATATGACAGAAGATTTGGAGATAAGGAGTGGGGAAAGGGGGGTGGGGGTGGCAGGAAGGGATGGTAGCTCAAGTAGGAGCCAGAGTAGAGAGGGAGAATTTCCCTTGCTAAGGATGGTTCAGGGAAGAAAGGAAAAGGGATTCTTTAAAGGCAAGGCCAGTAAGAGTTTCTTGTCAAATCTGGCCTCAGACACTTGACACTTACTAGCTGTGTGACCCTGGGCAAGTCACTTAACCCCCATTGCCCAGCCCCCCCCAAAACAAAAAGAGTTCCCTTTTCTGCTCTTTCTGTTTACCAAGGGCATGACAGGAGCCTCCAGCTAGGGAATTCTGAGTCCTCAGAGTCAACAATAACACCAACAAATATTTCTTAATCATCTGGTATGTGACTTACACTGTGCTAAGTTGTGGTGATGCATAGAGATTATTGAATGACCTCTATGTCATTGACTGACATTTTTCATGCTCTCATGGGGATTATGGTCTAATTAAGGGAGACAGAAAATACCTACATTTCTAAAAAGTAGCTACTAGCGGGTAAATAGCTTATGTGAAGTATTTTATACAATAAGAACTATGTATTGGGGTTCATAGGTTGGAAAGATCTCTTTGGGTAACTGGGGAAGACTCCATGAAACTACGTGTATGTGGCCATCTTTGTCATTTCAGATTCACACATGGACCTTCACCCCTTGCCATGAGACCAAGTACCTGGTCCGGGCTGTCTTGTGGTGTTGGGATGAAGGAGCCTCTTCTGGTCTTCCTCCATCCCAAACAAATCACTACCTATTGAGAGTCATCGGGGAAGGCATCAAAGGCTCCATTACTGTGAGTATCATTCACTCAGACAACCTCCTCTTTTGCCTCTCTCAAGTTACCTGCCCCTTCCCTTCCCCATCTTCCCCTCCACTTTAATAGCCCTTTCACACCTCTTTTATGTGAGATAATTTACCCCATTCTCTGCCCAGCACATCCTTCTTTTTCACCCCTTAACTTTGATTTTTTGGATATCGTCCCATCAATAGTCATCTCACACACTTACCTCTGTCTATGTATATTCCTTTTTACTGTCCTAATAGTGATAAAGTTCTTAAGAGTTACAAGTTTCTTGCCACGTAGGAATGTAAACAGTATAATCTTATTGAATCCGTTGTGATTTCTCTTTCTAGTTTACCTTTTGAGGTTTCTCTTGTGTTTTGCATTTGAAAATCACGTTTTCTGTTCAGATCTGGTATTTTCACCAGAAATACTTGAGAGTCCTCAATTTCATTAAATAACCCTTTTCCCTTACAGGGAAGCATTACAGTTTTGCAGGCTATGTGATTCTTGGTTTTAATCCCAGTTCCTTTGTCCTCTGTAATACCATATTCCAAGCCCTCCAAGCCTTTAATGTAGAAGCTGCTAAATCTTGTGTAATTCTGACTGTGGCTCCATGATATTTAAATTGTTCCTTTCTGACTGATTGCACCCTTTTCTCCTTGACCTGCGAGCTCTGAAATTTGGCTATAACATTCCTGGGCATTTTAATTTTTAGATTTCTTTCAGGAGGTGATCAGTGAATTCTTTCAATTTCTATTGTACCCTCTGGTTCTAGGACATCAGCACAGTTTGAAATATGATGTCTACGCTCTTTTTTTGACTATGTAGTCAGGTAGTGCAATCATACTTAAGTTATTTGTTTCTTGAAAAATCTCATGGAGTTATTAGCTCCCTCTAGCCCAATTCTAATTTTTTTTTTTTTTTGCGGGGCAATTGGGGTTAAGTGACTTGCCCAGGGTCACACAGCTAGTAAGTGTCAAATGTCTGAGGTCGGATTTGAACTCAGGTCCTCCTGAATCCAGGGCCGGTGCTCTATCCACTGTGCCACCTAGCTGCCCCCCAATTCTAATTTTTAAGGAATTATTTTCTTCAGTGAGCTTTTGTACCTCCTTTTCCATATGGCCAGTTCTACTTTTTAAGGAGTTGTTTTCTTTAGTGATCTAAGGAGAGGTGTGGTCATTGCTCTCCTGGACTGTGTGCTGGTCTGTGAGTAACCACAAATATTCTTTTGTGCCTTGGACCGGGGTTCAGGATCCCTACTCCCCTGGGGCCACATGCTCTAGAGTGTTAGTGCTCCTCTTCATCCTGGTACTGTGACCCAGATCTGTGATCTGGATCCCTTTTTGGACAATGCAACAGTATTGCACCCAGTACCAGCAAAGTGTCCCCCGTAATCTACTTCTGTCTGCACCTCTTACCATCTATGGACTGAGAGCTCTAGAAGTCACCAGTGCTATTGATGCAGCTGCCACCAAGGTCTGCACTGACTTGCTGGGGGCACAGCCTGCTACTGGCTTGCCTGGGCTGCCTGATACTGATCTAAAAAACATATAAGCAGATGGCACCTTGGTGAAGTGGGAAGAGCCTTAAACATGGAGTTGTTTGGTTTATTTTATTTTTGAGTCATTTGATTTAAATCCTCACTATAATACTTCCTAATCTGTGTGGCCCTGTGCAAATCACTTTACCTTAGCCAGTCTAAATTTCCTCATCCGTAAAATGATGCTGATGTTGATGTAATAATAATGGCTAGCATTTATATAGCACTTTAAAGCTTGCAAAGTGCTTTACAATTATCGTCTCATTTGATCCGAGTTAGGTGCTATTATTATCCTTATTTTGCAGACTAGGAATCTGAGGCAAACAGAGGTTAAGTGACTTGCCCAGGGTCACACAGCTAATAAGAGCCTGAGGCTTGTTTTGAAATCAGGTCTTCCGGACTCAGTGCTTTATCCACTGTGCCACCTACCTTTCTCCTATTTGTAATGATACATTTAATGCTTTGTAAACCTTAAAACACTAGATAAGTGTGAGTGGTTATTTATGAACCCTGCCCTTCAGGTGAGAGTTCAGTTGTGAGGTCTGGTTACTCAGGCATCATCGGTGCCTAGGATAGTACCTCTTTGTCCCCAGACTTGCTTTCTGAGGTAGCCAGTCCAAGGTGATGATGGCCCTGTAGCTACCTGTGCATGGCTATCATGCTTTATCTTTGTGAAAGGCTGCCTTCTTCAGGGTGATGATAAGGGTGGGAGAGAGCTGTCTACTTCTGTATTTGGGGAGGCTCTTCTTTCCCGTGGAAACTTCTCCTAAGCTTACTAAAGGAATTCTTTGCATGGTTTGGGTTTGGGCCCTAGGCAAAAGAAAAAGAGCTAGATTTTGGGAATGTGCTCGTGGACAGTGAACAGAGGAAAGACTTGGTCCTCCTGAATGATGGGAACTGCACCCTTCACTACCGCCTGTTTGTGGAGCAGACAATGAGCGGGCCCTGTGATCCTGAAGAGATGAAGAGCGACCCAGTTGGTATGGAAACCTGTGGACAATAACACCCCCTTACACAGAGAACTCCACTGGGCTGGGTCACAACACATGGAGACTGAGTTGGGGGCGGGCAGCTATGGTTTCTTACAGACCACTAACCCTAGGTTTAACCCATTGCCGCTTCCACAGAGGCTAAAGATGAGGGGAATGTTCTCACCTTTTTGGAAAAAAGGAAAGAGAGGGTTCATTCTGAACTCTTATCCTCAGGTTGTCTGGTTCTCTACAAAATTTTCTATGATGGCTTATCATGGCATGGAGGTACCTAGGGATCCCAAAGCTTGTCTCTTTCCAGCTTCCCCCTAGAATGCCCAATTCTCCTCCCCAAACCTAGAAACACCCCACATAGTCCCAGCCAATGGGATGGCTGCTCTGACAGTCACATGACTGCCCTCACTAGGCTTCCAATCATTATAATTTTGCCAGGCCCATGTAGGCGTTGGCGAGTGGTGATGACGTGAGGTGCCAGAGCCCTGGCAACAGCTACAACCAGTGGGTGGAGCACCGCGCGGCCTGCGGAGCCCCAGGCCAGTGCCCGCTGAGGCATAATAACCTCAAATAACAATTAATTCTTTACATTATACTGATAGAATTCAAGCTTCTTCCAGTTTTAATGTCCTGAAACAGTTTCAAGCAGAGTCTCAACAATAGACTTTATCTAATTCCTGAGGGACAGCCATTTTAGAGTAGAGGGGATCATCACCAGTAGACCAGTCACTAGGTGATGAATTCTTTGGCCATGGCAAACCAAGAAAGATACAAAATAGCCCTTAGTCCCTGAATTTCTCCCTTCTGAAGTCTTAGGAATAAAAAGGGGGAAAGAACTAATGTTTTTTCCCCACCATCTATAAACATTAATCTATTGGCACTCTAAATTTGAGATCCTTTTCTAATGACTATATTGCTAATAAATATTTTACTGGAATATATTTAATTCTAATAAATACATCACTGGAGGAATTGAATCATATTCATTTCAACATTCTCACCTATGATAGACAAAGCCAGAAGATAAAAAGAAGTTGCAGCTAAATGGAAGGAGGTCATGGTTTTCATTAAAGAGGCAAATAAGAAGTAGGCACAGTTGATTTATTGTACTTCCAAAGGGAATAAGACATGTAATTTAATAGAACACTTGGCTATCTTACCTTGCTATGCCCAAAATGAGCAAAAGCAAAAAAAAAAAGAGGCCACCACAAAAATAATTGCAGCTTGTCTACCAACATCCATTGCAAAGAATGAGAAGGTAGGGAAATCAAAACTTGGCAAGACCCTCTAAAATAAGTCAACATAAACATTAATACTCAGTAACTTCAATGCAAGATTGGGCCTCAGAAATGACTGAGATAATATGTTGGACATATGGCTCAGACTTTAAACAAAGGAAAAAGGCCAAAGGCTTTTAGACTATGCAGAAGCCTGAGATCAAGAATGATTTCTTCAAGAAGAGAAAATCAGAGGGGAAGCTAGGTGGTACAGTGGATAAAGCACTGGCCCTGGATTCAGGAGGACCTGAGTTCAAATTCAACCTCAGACACTTGACACTTAATAGCTGTGTGACCCTGGGCAAGTCATTTTAACCTTCATTGCCCCCCCCCAAAATAAATAAAAAAGAGAGAATCGGGGCATCAGACCTGACAAGCACCAACTAATGTTACCAAAGACTAAATTGATTATGTTTTAATAGACAGGAACAGTTAGTTATCAATATGGAAATAATTTTCAAGCCATCCATGTGTACAGTCAAACCATGCACTTGTTAAAGCAGAGATCAAAATAACTATCAAATTGGGGAGGAGGAGTAAAAATGAGATGATATGGTATACAATTAAAACAACAACAACCTGACCTGTTTAAATTAGCTGTTGACTCTAAAATGGGAAATGGATAGAAGACCAAATGTTGGCACAGATTATCACCATTTTCCAAAGTTTAGTTGATATAAATAACCACATGGAAATTGAAAGAGCCTCTAAACCACCTCACTGTGTGACCCTGGGCAAGTCACTTAACCCCCATTGCCTCACTTAAAAAAAAAAAAAAGAATGAAACCGGAAGGACAACAACAACAAAAAAAAATGGAAAAGATTGGTCAGCATTTCTATAGCAAACTATTTTCTCCACCAGTACCAGTGAAGCCATCACATTTGAACTCTTATCACCACTAACTCTGAAGGTGATACACAAATAAGTAAAAACCTCATTAAAAAGGAACTAGACCAGTCCAAGTACACATAGAGAATTTCTGTGGTGGAGGCAGCACAATGCTGAAGGCAATGAGGGGTTGCTACCAAAGGTACATTAAAGAGGGGAAGCTATAGAATAACTAGGGAAAATATGGGCAGCATTATTTTCCAAATAAAGGTGACCAAGAAGATATCGATAAGTCCCTGTGCTTACTTTCTCACTTCTGCCACATTTTGACTAGTGAGTTCCTTGAGAGCATGGATGTATTCCCAGTGCCAGATTTGATTTAAAATAATCTATAAATGTTTTGAGATCATGAAGAATCTGGGAATTGAAAGGAATTTGAGAGATGCTCTATTCTATGCTTTCCATGAACAATACACCCAAAAAATAATCATCTAGGCTCTGCTTGAAGTCCCCCAACGAGTAAGAACCCAGCACTTCCTGAGGTAATCTATAGGCTTTGAGATAGTGATGTCTAATTGGAAGTTTTTCCTTCCATCACGCTTTGCAGTTCTGTGGATAGCCCATAGAATTGGTCCATCAGTGTTGGACAGAGCCTACAGATACAGGGTGAATAAACTCATCTCAGAATTGAGTAAGAGGAAGAGGGAAGTCTGAATTTTTAATTAACAGCACTTTTAATTAACCTCAGGCTTTTCCCTGAAACAAAAATCCACCTTTTAGGACTAGAATTGTTGGGGGGTTTTTTTTACATGAATGTGAATCATGAAACACCATTATCTCCAAAGAATGAAAAGTTGGGAGTCTCTCAAAGGGCAATGCAAAGACCTTTTTGGGAAGCAAATGGACCGGTATTTCATCAGTGATGAATTATGTGCAAGAAGCAACACGAGTGATATCAGAGATTTAATGATGGAAAACGTGGCCCAATCATGCAGAGAGAGTGAGAGATAGACCCATCTTCTGTGTCCATGTAATGTTAAGATGCCTAGATGAATTCTCCTCCCCTTCCCTTCAGCACAGCGGGTGGACTCTCTGTGTAGGATTTACAGGAGGATAAGTATATGAGTCGGACAAGATGAGAAAATGTGGATGGTTCAGAATTTGCTCTGTTGGTAGAAGTATCCACATGGATGAAGTCATCGATCCATTGCAATATTCTCCACTTCTCCACTGGGCCCTAAGTGTGTGGGGGTGGGGAGTAGGGTGGAAGAAAGAAATATGGACAGTGTTGGATACAGGATAGGGAAGAGGAAAGGGAGCCCACACCCTGCCTAGTCCATCTCTGTTTCCTATTCTGGGCAGCTCTGAAAATGGACAAAATGGAGGGAATACTGTCTGCTCGGTCACAGGAAGCCATCTGCCTTACTGCCTGCCCGACGCATCGCCTTCAGTATACTTGGACCATCAGCTGCTCCATCCTCACCCGAAATGGTACTGGATATTGAGTGGCATGAAGACTTGGGGTGGGGGAGAGATGGGGGGAAGAAGGAGAAGGGAAGGAGAGGGGGAGCGGGAGAGAGACAAGTACTTGCATTGCTTGGATCAGGACTCAGATTAGTAAAGTGTGGGAGGTGGGACAAGTAAAAGGTTATGGATATATGTATATAGCCTAGTGATCATGGGATGTTGTAATGTGTTATAAGTAGAGCACAGTTTATAGGCAAGAGACTACTTCCACCACTAACTTGCTGTGTGACATTAGGCACATCCCCGTGCTTTTTTGGATCTCAGCTTACTTATTTGTAAAATGGGGTTAACCTTACCTACTTTATCTCATAGGATTGTTTGGAAAATCAAGTGAGAGAATAACTTATGATGCTTTGTAAGATTAAAAAACACTAGACAAATGTAAGCCATTATTTTTATCTTGAGTACTAGCTTTCCCATTCAAGGGTAGAGTATCTGGGGAATGTAGACTGTACAGATTACTAGTCAATCGATGGTCAAGAAACATGGATTAAACACCTGCTGTGTGCTCTGTAGTAAGCACTGGGAATACAAATATAAAAAAGAAAAGACAGGGGCAGCTAGGTGGCACAGTAGATAGAGCACCGGCCCTGGATTCAGGAGGACCTGAGTTCAAATCCAGCCTCAGACACTTAACACTTACTAGCTGTGTGACCCTGGGCAAGTCACTTAACCCCAATTGCCTCACTTAAAACAAAACAAAACCAAAAACAAAAAAGAAAAGACAACTGCCCTCAAGCAGCTTACAATCTAATTGAGGAAGACTGCACATAACAGAAAGCAGGAAAGGGTATGTGTGGGTGTGAGGGGTAGAGAAGTTCAAGGAGTCCAAAATGAGTGCAGATGAGGGGGAAATGTTTGCCCTGTGTCATTTCTTCACCTTCCAATCAGAGGGGCAAGGGGACTAACGAGGTGTGAGTACCAAGGCTCTTGGGATCTTGTAAGATTTACTAGGAAAAGAAAAGATATAGAACAAAATCCCAGAACTGGGAGGGACTCCAAAGATCCTCTAATATAACCCCTTCATTGGATAAATAAGAAAGAGAAGCGTCCATCATTGTTTAGGTAGTTAGGGTTAGAGCTAGGGTTAGATCTTGCTCTTTTGACATTAAATGCTTTTTTTCAGGCAGAGAGACCCTTCTGCTCTCAGGGACATCCCCTCAAATCCTTCTCTTCTTCCTCAGAAAGTAAATGTGGAGATAAGGAGGTAATATGCAAGGCAACAATGATGGGTGTCTACCCAACCCTCTCAATTTTGGATGCCTGTGCAACGGGGAGTGCTGGGGGAATCACTCGCCAGCACCTGTGGCGGCTCCTCTCCTTAGAAACTCTCAACAGCTACCTGGAGCGGGACCCAACTTCCTGGGAGCTCACCTATAAGGTGCCCACCCGACACAGGTAAGGGAAAGTATGGTAGTGGAAGGGCAGGGTTTCCCTGGGGAGGAAGTAGAAGATGAGATGGGAGTGGAATAAGGATTAATGTGGGATTTCCAGAGAGCTTTCCTCTGTCTCCCACTAACATGAATATGCTTGCTGGTCCTTGGTAATTGCTTACATGCCTCCTCTTGTTCTGTTGTAAGATGTCTGGCCCTCTCATCCTAGGATTGAGCATGCTCAGGAACTCCTACACCCCCCCACCCCAACCCCAGTGAGAAGAGGGGAACCCAGGGTCTAGCTTGGTTTCTGGGCTTCTCCCCACATATGAGCTAGCCATTTGAGTCTCAGGTGAGTGATCTCTCTGAGCTTCCTTTGTCCCCTTTCATGACTTCCTGGCTTCTCTCCCTAACATAGCACAAACAGGATCCCCTCCATCTTCACCCCTCTGTTGCTTGATTTCAATTTTGGAGCGTCACCCATTGGATCTGAGCCTTCAGTGGTGTTCCTGTTGCTGAAGAACAGTGGTGTGGTACCTTTGAACTGGTATGGCCAGCACTGGGGGAGGGGGCTGGGAGAATAGGGTTAGGCAAATAGAAATAGAGTGAAGACCTACAGTGGAATCTGGAAGGGTGGTGAAAAATAAGAGGGGTTGGCATTGCAGGGTAGTAACATAAGCACCATTGCGATGACGCTTTTTATGGGATCTGCAGCAAGACATTTCCTCAGGTTCACCATCAGCCAGTGTTTCTGTTGCTAGAATATGTCCTCTCCTTTCTTTTTTTCTTAATAGTTTTTCAGACAGAGCTCAGTCAGCTGCTTACAATACAAATGTAAGGGTTGGACTAAAACCATTTTTCTAATCCATATTATATTTTGGATTAGTAAAATTTCTTTTTTTTTTTTAGTGAGGCAATTGGGGTTAAGTGACTTGCCCAGGGTCACACAGCTAGTAAGTGTTAAGTGTCTGAGGCCGGATTTGAACTCAGGTACTCCTGACTCCAGGGCTGGTGCTCTATCCACTGAGCAACCTAGCTGCCCCAGATTAGTAAAATTTCTAAATTTTCTACCACTACCTCTTCTGCTCTCTGAAGCCCCACACCCTCAATTCTCCAGGGCTCAGAACAGATACTGTGAGCTCAATAGAAGAGAGGCCAAACTGATAGGATGTTCAGAAAAGGAGGAGGCTCCCCCTCACTTTTTATCGCTTTTAAGAAGGAAGGACCTCTGGTGGTAAAATTGGTAGAAATCTGCCACTAACTGATACAGGAACTCACTTGGTATGCACCAGCCTAAATGATCTGTCTGCAAAGGTCTCATTCAGCTCCAATATTCTATTTTTTCTGAAGGTCTATGTAATTACAGTGTCAGGAGTTTCAGAAATGCAAGGGTGGTTAGACATGTTATGTGTGTTTATCTAGTCATAGATTCTGCTTCGTAGAGCTCCAGCATCTTCATCTGTAACTCATTTTTCATCCCTAGAACAGTCAGATTTCCTCATTAGCTATGATCCTTGGAAATACCAAGAGTGGGTTGCAGGAATAACTCTGCTCCTAGTTAGAAACAACAGGGGTTGGGAGCAGCTAGGTGGCACAGTGGATGGAGCACTGGCCCTGGATTCAGGAGGACCTGAGTTCAAATCCGGCCTCAGACACTTGACATTTACTAGCTGTGTGACCCTGGGCAAGTCACTTAACCTTCATTGCCCTGCAAAAACAAAAAAAGAAACAATAGGGGTTGGCCTTGTATGGCACATAGGCCAAAGATGGCACATGACATAATTCTCGGTGACAAAGTACCTAGGTGCTTTGGCATCCCCATGTCTTTGCCACAAGACTTGCTGATTGCTGCCCACTAACAACTTCCCACTCCCAAATCAGAGTAAGTGCCTAGTGGATAGTTTCAGCGCAGAGAGCAAACTTGAGACATAAAGGGAAAAAGAAAAAAAAGAGTTAGTATGTAGTTACGACTTCCTTGTCCCCTTCACCAGCCCATGTGTTATCTCTTCTCCTGGAGTTCATTTTCCTCTGTTACCAAAATGTCCATGTCCTTCTTGCTCTGTGAATTTGAGATGAGGAGTTTTACTTTTGTATTCCCAGCACATACCACATGGTGCCTGTAATGTAGTAAATACTTAATACATGTTCGCTGACTATTTCTGTCAATTTCTGGACTATCAAATTCAGTTCTTTAAGGGATCTTTGATCTTATCATTGTGTGTGGGTATTCCCTGCACTGATACATTTCACAAGCCATGCATGTCTCTTCATCCTGTTCGGCTCTTGTACACATTCTCCCTAAAATCCTCCACAGTTGATCCATCTAACTGTATGGGGACTTCCAAAGTCTCTTGATATCCTATGGTTACTAGAGGAATATGTAGTCTGTCCACCCTCCTTTTCAAGTGATTCATGTCTCTGGCACTGCTCTTACGTTGGTCTGGCTTCATTGGGTCTCCAATCAAGTTTTCTTAAACTTGTTTTTCTCTTTATTTTGAGCTGTTTTGTAATACTCTTCCACCATCCTCCTCCACAAGATTTTCACAAAGAGGTTGATATTGGGGCAGCTAGGTGGCACAGTGGATAGAGCACCGGCCCTGGAGTCAGGAGGACCTGAGTTCAAATCCGGCCTCAGACACTGGACACTTACTAGCTGTGTGACCTTGGGCAAGTCACTTAACCCCAATTGCCTCACCAAAAAACAAAACAAAACAAAACAAAACACCAAATAGGTTGATATTCCAAAGTGGTGAGGCAATTGGCTGTTATATCTTTCTTCTAAGCAAAGAGATCAAGTGTTTGTGGGCTAAGGTGTCCATCCTCTCCCTGCTCCAAATGAGAGTTTTTTGTCCTTCTTGTCCCAGGTACAAACATTCCTATGGCTTTGTCACTGTCTACTTTTCTATGCATCTTCTCTCCTCCCCCCTTTTTTAGTATCACTGTACACCAAGTCATCTATTTTTACTTTAAATTGGTATTTAACAAGTGAAAGGCTAGACTGTACATGGACAACTCATTGGAAATGAGTTTTGCCCTGGTGACTGGTCGTTTACTGTCTCTAAAGATATAATCAGTTTAATTTGGTGTGTGATACTTCTCAGTACTTTCCATGCTCAGGGCTTCCTGACTTTCTACTTGAAGAAAGTATTTATGACACTTTGATATTGTCTAAAAGACTTGAACCTCTCTTGTTTCTTGGTCCTGAACCATCCTTTCCAACTTGCTTTTCACCATTTATCCCCCTTCACACTGAGCTCACTGAGTGGTAAAGTAATTAAAGTATAAGTTGATTTGTTGTAGGAAGTCTTAAAGGGTTAATAGATTCTACATCTCCATCCCCTGCAACAGATTTTACTGTGAATGCTACCATTACCTTCATTTACAAATGCTCATCATGAACAGTGCAGTGTGAGATAACTAAGATCCCAGGTATATTCACTTCTTTTTGCCTTTGGAGGCACAATAAAAAAGCAACTTTATCTGCTTCTCCTAGAAGGACTTCCTGTGAGACATCCTTCCATTAAGCTGCAACTTCCTTTTATCTTCCAGTTTCCTTTTTATTGAGAATATCAAGATGTCTTTCATTCAGTTTCCCTAGTGGTATGTACCTATGTTGCTTCCTGGACAAAGATCCTACATGTAGAATTCCAAGAGCTAAATTAAAGTTTATATGGCATCTAAAATTGCTTCTTAACCTTCTCTGCCATATTGTGTCTTCCATGTTGGTTAGTTATCAGAGCCAAATAGTTCTTCTGGTGGCCAGTACTACTCATGAGCCTTTCTACTTGACTAGACTTATCCTTGGGACAAAGATACAATCTGCTGTTAGGATGCACTCAGAGCCAAAGACAGTGCACATGCTTTTGCTGGTACAGCCCTTGAGAAGCTAGGAGATGTGCTTACACCAAGATGAAGCATCACAGTAGGACTTTGCGGAGGATCATAAAATTAGCGATTATAAAACCTATATTTACAACATCTTATGAGATAACTTGTTGTCTACTCCTAAGGGGATGGGGGAGGGGAAGAGGGAGGAGAGTGGTGGTATATATAGAATAGGAAAGAGGAAAGGGAAGCTTTTTTTTACATACCATCCAGAATTCTAGCCAAGGTCTCCTGTGAATTGGTAGATTGTCCCTGTTACACCATTTGCTTCTTTCCTTCCATCCCCCTCTATGCAGGGCTTTCCTCTTTCCCAGTGATCAGCAAATCGATCTGGAGTTCTGGGCAGAAAGGACAGAATTTGACTTTGCTGAATTGCATCAGATGCGAGTTCAGGACAACCAGATCTTCTCCATCTCCCCCAAGACAGGAAGTCTGTTTCCTGGACAGGAGCAGACGGTGGAACTCGTACACAGGTGACACCAGTCCAGGGGGAAAACAGTTCTCCTGAAGCAAATGTGTATTCATTCATTTTTTCAGTTGTGTCTGACTCTTTGTGATCCCATTTGGGATTTTCTTGGCAGAGATACAGGTGTGGCTTGCCATTTCCTTCTCCAGGTCATTTTACAGATGCAGAAACTGAGGCAAATAGGGTTAAGTGACTTGCTTAGGGTCACACAGCTAGTAAGTGTCTGAGGCCAGATTTGAACTGGAGTCTTCCTCCAGGCCTGGCGCTCTATACAATTTGCCACCTAGACATCCCTGCCACCCAGCTGCAAAACTCTGAAGCAAGACTCTTTTACTAATAATGTCTAGTAAATGTCTAGTCTTGAACAAAGATTACCCTATTTGGCCACCAGTCAATGAACATTTTAAAATTAACAATTTCTATCCCCCCACAACTGGAAAAAACACACTTGTAACAAATATCCAGAATCAAGAAAAAATTCTACATTGGGCATGAAACAATTGTGAATGAATGAGTGAGTATGTGTGTGTAGGCCTTGATTCTGTACCCTGTGTCCATCACTTCTCTGTAAGGAGGCCATCATTCGATTTCCATAGAGATTCAGGCTTGATTTGATCTCCCCTCTGACCTTGTGAGGAAGCCCTGACCCAGCTTTGAGTTAGGTATCACTAAATCTCTCCAGGGCTCAGCTCCTGACGAAGCCTGTTTATTCTCCTACTTCCCATTGATGATGGCAAATTGACCCCGGTCCTGTGTCTCTCCCTCCCACTCCCCATTCCATAGACACATCTTCGTTGGTACCGATCACCTGCCTGTGCTGCTCAAAGTGTCCCATGGCCGGGAGATTCTGGTAAAGCATTTAACCATCAAAGCAACCTGGGCAAGGTGGGGGAAGTGCTCTTAAGGGAGAACTGAGAGGTTGCCCTGGGACAGAGCAGAAATAGCCCCAACATTAGGCCAGGCCTCTTTTTGGAGAACCACATTTTAAATTCAGGACGGAGGGATCTAGTCCACCAAATGTTTCTCTCTCTCTCTCTCTCTCTCTCTCTCCCTCTCTCCAGCTGAACTTCATAGGAGTGACAGTGCAGGTAGGAGAGAAGTATGTCCACTTCACATCCATCAGTCATCGGTTTACCCCAGTCACCATTGGCACTGCCCTGCCCTCACGGCAGGTGAGTCCTCGTCGTCATCATCATCATCATCATCATCATCTTCTTCTTCCTCCTCCTCCTTCTCCTCTTTCTTCTTACTAAACTAAACTAAAGTCTTACATTAAGTCTCATCGCCTGGATGGCAGTAGGCTGGGCATGACCAAGGGAACACAATCATTAATTAACCTAGAATTCCTAACAGCTTAAAGCAGAGGATTAACAAATGAGGGCCCCAGATAGTAAATTGGGAGCAGGGTGGTGAGGGGAGTATCTGTAGATAGAGGAAGTGTCAATACCTATTACGTGGTGTGACAGAAAGAACACTGGCTTTGGAATCAGATAACCTGGGTTTGATTCCAGCAATTTTATTTCCTAGCTGCACGGCTTCAGACAGGTCAGCTTCCTCATCTGTAGAATGGGAATATTGATTCAAGTCTCCCCATTAGTCTTGTCTGTGGTCCTTTCCACCTCTAAATTCTGTGATCCCATGCCCTAAGCTTTCTGAGCAGATAATTCCTTCCAGTATCCAGCCTTAAGATTTTTACCTTGCTTTTCTTCACACATCGATCTAGAGTGACTCTTCTTAATTTTCAATTTAGAGAGAACCAGCCCTCCCTCACTTAAATCCAATTCAGTGCAAGTCATGACATCACCTCGATGTCATAGTCCTCTTCGAGAATGAAGGACCAACAATAACAACCCAGAATAATGCCTCACAGGGGATTGGTCTGAATGGATTATGAGTCTCACCCACCTCACCAAGTCTTATGTTCTTATGCTCGCATAGATTTATGAACTGTACAATGGAGGTTCAGTGCCTGTGTTATATGACATCCAGTTGGACCCTCTATGGAAGATCCAGAATAAAAATTTCCAGCACCCCATCTTCCAGTGCCTGAACCCCCATGGAGACATCCAGCCTGGCAAGACAACTCAAATCTTCTGGATCTTCTCACCAATAGAAGCCAAGACCTACACTGTGAGCTGATACCAATCCAACCCTTGTCCCGGTCTCGGTCCCTTACCCTAACTTTATTTTCCTAGGGGGAGGGGATTCTCAGTTCCCTTCTCGAATCCCCTTCCTTCCAACATAGACTGATTTGGTCTCTTGTTGCTCCATTCATCCTATCCATTCTACAGGTGGATGTTCCCATCCATATCCTGGGTTGGAACTCAGCCACCATCAGGTTTGAAGGTGTGGGCTATGACCGCTTCATCATGGGGGATACAGCCCCCTTCCACACTGTCACTACCAACGACCAGACTCCAATGGCCACCAAATTGGTTGTACCTGGTCAGGTAAGGGGAAGGGAAATGGATAAGGACTGAAGGAATAGATGTGGTGGGAAGATTGGGGCAAAGGCAGGGCAGAAATACAGAACTGTAAGGGAAGACAAGGAGGAAGAGGACAGCCAGTAAGATAGCTGGTATTGGAGAACAGAGGCCAAGGAAATGCTACAAGAAGAGGAGACAGCTTGAACCTCTCCCCTGAATTCCAATCTGACATTTTCCACAACCTATCAGTTCCCTGCACCTGGATATTCCACTAACATCTTGAACTCATTGGGCCCCAAATTGAATTCATCTTCTTCCCTCCAAAATCTACCCTTCATCCTAACTTCACCATACCCACTGAACATCATTCTTACAGACACTCAGGCTTGAAACCTCAGTCATCTATAACTCTTCTTAATCAGTCACCCAGTCAGGCTGATTGTGCCTTCCAATTGTCTCTCATATCTGTTTTTTGTTTTATACTTCCGTCGTCATAACTCTAGGCCCTCACCATTTCATTTCTTTTTTGAACTATATTGTAATAGATTCCTCTTTGTTCCTTCTGCCATGCACGTGCGCGCGCGCGCGCACACACACACACACACACCCCCCAATCATTTTTCCCACTTTGCCAAAGTAATCCTACTGATGCACAAATGGGATCATGCCGCTTCCTTCTTCAAAACCTTGAGTGGCACCTCCATTGCCTAATAAATAAATCAAGCCCAAGCGCCTTCACATCCTAGCTCCTATTTATCTTTTCAACTTGATTTCACAGCCCAGCCCTTCTCACACTGTACACTTCAGTCAAACTCAACTATTCCCCATGGTTCCTGGATTCCATTCTGCTGCCTCCCACTCCCCTCCAGTTGCCTCCTTCAAAATCCTTTTTAAAAATCCAGCTCAGATGTCACCTCCTCCATGAAGCCTTCTCTGATTCCCCCATGTAGAAGTGTCTCTCCCTCCCTACCTCAAAAGTCTCCTAGAATTTAGAGGTGAGGCTCAGAAGGCCCTGAGGTTTGAATCCTTTTTCTGCCGCCTAATTATTCTATAGGTGACCCAGAGCAATGGCTGACAGTGCTTAAAGGCTATAAGCCGTATAAAGGCATTTTTGTATATAGCTCTAAAGTTTATATGGCACTTTAAATATGTGTATCTCATTCGAGCCTCACAGCCCGACAAGGTGGCCACGATAGGTAAAATTAGCACCATTTTACAGATCAGAAAACTAAGTCTCCCCCACAGTCACACACCACATCTCTCCTGATCCCAACTTCAATGTTCTTCCCTTGCAACCCACTCAACTCCTCCCGGCTTCCCTCCGTGATCTTATCTGTAAAGTGAGGGGGTTGGTCTCTAGAGTCTCTGTTCAGCTCTAAATGCGCTAATCCTATAATTCAACGTTTATTTGTGGAGTATCTTTTGGATACATCTCATAATCTAACTGGACTGCGAGTGATGGAGATAAGGGAGTATGACCTTTTTTCATCTCCGTCCCTCACTATTCCCATTGCCCCGAGACCTTGCACATAGTAGGTATTTTTAAAAGGTTTAGATTGAAAAAAGGGGGGACGGCTACAAGAAGCATGCTCTTCTGATTTAGCCGGGGAGCCAAAAAACAAAAAAGACAAGGTTACACCACCACCTAGTGTTCATTCCCCATCACAAGTTCCCAGATCCTGCTCAGATAGGCTAGTTCCTTCAAGCCCAGATGGATGTTGATGTGTGACATCTAGAGAAAAAACAAAAAACGCTACCCCTCAGTTGCCTGTCCCTTTACTTGTTGGAAAGATTCCCCTAGTGTCTGACATCTCTTCTGCTGAAGTTTCAGTACATCATTTTAAATTAATAATGATCCCTCTTCTCTGCTTTATGAACTCTCAGAAGCATCAAGGTTAGTATCTTCAAGTATGCTTAGCTCTGGGGTGACTTAGCATCCCCTTCTTCCTTCTCGACACCATGATCCCCCTCCTGAATAATCTCCACCCAACAGGTTGCGTTCCTATCCCAGTCTCGAATTTCCCTGGGCAACATCCCCGTGTGCTCCAAGTCCAGCCGTCTCATATTTCTCAACAATGCCTCGGACAAAGAGCCCATCATCTTTTCCTGGGACCTGGGGTCATCGAGTGTAATAGAGAATGTGGTGAGAACCCTACCAGGCACACCAAGCTCAGTCCTGCCTATTCCCCCAGCCCTGCTCCCGATCGATCTGCCCCACTCAGCCCTCATCTACCCCACAAACTCCTCCTCCTGTATAAACCCCACTGGTCCTGCCTGGACAAGCTTCCCGGATACCTCCCCATCCTGGTCTCCCCTGCTACCATCCATACTAGATACTGAAGGTGTCTCCCATGATGGGAATGGTGGCTCCCGGGGAGAATATCCCTTGTGTGGTGACCATGAAGGCCTCACAGCATGCCTGTTTCTACAGTTTTGACATGGTCTGCAAGGTGAGGAGCCCAGAGCAAGACGGCCACTCTTGTCCAAACCCTGGGTGGGAAGAGGGACAGGGCAGTCACTCCCGGGGAAGGCAGCACTGCTTGGAGGGTGGTCCCTCATATTCCTGGTCTCTACCTGGACTTGGTGCTGAGAATATCCTGTCACCTCAGGGCTCTTTTTACCAGAGAGGATGATGGTTCAGTCCCTGAAGACAGGCTGGGAAAGTCAGCAGAGCCGAGGGGTTTGCTTTACTGAAGCTCCATTCCCTTCCCACTCCCACCCTCACTCCTACCCACCTTTTCTCGGACCCTTAGGTTTACTTACAGAAAGCCCTGGCCCAGTATGAATCGGAGGTGCAGGCCTGGGAGAAGGAGAAGAGCCGGCAGGAAGTTGAGTTCACAATCACAGAAAAGAATTTAGAGGTGAGGCTCAGAAGGCCCAGGGTGCAACCAACCCAACTGGAGTAGCTTGGCCACCTAAAGGCACTAAGGAAATGGGCATGAGCTCCTCCCACCCACAGATGATAAGCATGCTGAGAACAACCCCCTTCCTTCCCCTTCCCCTTCCCACTCCCCAGCATTTGAAGCTGCCCTAGAAGTGTCTGCCTTGAAGCAGCCCCTCCCTTCTCGCTATTTATTACCTTTTGGGGATGTCTCTTTGAGACTCAAGGCTGCCCTTGAGATCCTTTTAAAAGGTGAAGGGGGGCAGCTAGGTGGCGCAGTGGATAGAGCACTGGCCCTGGATTCAGGAGAACCTGAGTTCAAATCAGTCCTCAGACACTTGACACGAGCTGTGTGACCTTGGGCAAGTCACTTAACCCTCATTTCCCATTCAAAACAAAACAAAACAAAGGTGAAAGGCAGTGTGGCTTGCCCTGGTTCTCACATCTTACCTCTGCCCTGGAGGAAGTGGGATATGCCTGGGAGCTGGGAGAGAAAAACAAGATCTTCTGAAGGGGAGGCCAGTGGGGACTGAGAAAGATCTGAGTGCGGGGAGGATTGGAGTGTTCAGAACTTTCAGGGTCTGTGGTGGGGAGGAGAGTCATCACTCCGGGGCTCTCCCATCACCCTTCTCCAGGGGTTCCATTCCCCTTCAACAGGGAATACCTGAATTCTTTAAATCCGGTACATCGTGTACAGTATGTGATCCTGGCAGGAAGTATAAGGTAATTAATTATGCCTTCCCTCCCTGGTCACCACATTGGGCTCCCCGGGGCGGGGTGGGGGGGGTTTCTCCAGAGAACTCTTGCCTGGGCTCTGGATAGAGACCATGCTGAGTTTGGGGGTGGGGGTGGGATAAAGGCACTTTGGTGGGCTGGGAAGCACCAAGGGCTAGCTGGCACCACTAATCCTCAGGGAGAAAGATCTCCCTTGGGAACAGGACCCCAGAGCTCAGAACTCTGGGGCCAGGGCTCTCAGACCAAGGGGAAAGGAAGAAAAATGGATGCACGCTCCAAACTGCTGCTGCTTGCCCATCTCCCTCTCCCCAGACCTTGCCCCCCATCCAGAAACAACTGCCCTATACCCCACCTGTCACCTGGAATCTGAGGAGTCCCAAGACTGGGCAGATCTGGTTGTGCCCTGAAGCACCTAAGCCCTGCCTGCTCTACTTGGGCCTCACTGCTCGTGCCCATAACATGGATGACTTCATGGGGAACTTTTTCTCCGAATTCCCCTCCTGCTTCATCTACCAGTGAGTTCCCAGAGACCCTCTAGTCCCCTCCTCCATCTTCACCTCGCAACTGGCTGTGTCCAGGTTCTCACAGGGAAGGGTTGAAAAGGGATCAGTGTGGGACAGAGGGACTGAAGCAGCTCTGATGGATGGGACTGCATGAGATGAACATCTGCTTGGGGCTCTGAGGAATCTCCAACATTCCCTGGTCCTTGTGTGGTCTTGCCACTGCTCTGGCCTACTCACTAGGGAGAGTGAAAGGGTAGCCAGGGCCACTCCCTGAATAATCATGGAAGGAAGTTCAGAAATACTGAGAAAAATGGGAGATCCTATTTCTCTGTGCCTCAGTTTCTTCATCTTTACAATGAGAAGTGACCTCTGGGGTTCCTTCTGGCTCTAGCTCTATGACCCTGGGCTAAGAGTGGAAGGAGATACACGGAGAAGCCACAGCCTCTCCTCTCAAGGAGTTCACTGCCTAGCCAGGGGTGGGGTGGGCAGTGAGTGGGGTGCTAAGACACGGACAAGAATAACTATAAACCAAAACATCACAACAAGGAAACAGAACCTTACATGAAGTAAGTACGTCAAAAATCTGTCCTTGTCGTGTACAGAGAAGTGTGAGAGTTTGGGGTGGTTGGGTGGAAGGAGGGATCCTGGGGACAGGGAGAAGAGCACATTGGAACCTGGTCTTGACGGATGGCTTTCTGAGCAAGGGGAGCATTATATGAGCCAAGTCAGAGTTAGGGAAAGGCAAGGCCTCTTTCACTGTGGCCTGAGTTTGTAAAGACAACACTGGACAGGAAGGTTGGAGTTACATTCTGGAGGACCTGACTGAAGAGATTGGACTTCACTCATTGGGCATTTGGGAGCTTCTGACAAGTTTTAGGTCTTTTTTAGTAGGATCTCATGACCTGTGCATAAGAAAGATTAATTTGGCAAGAGTGTGAAGGATGGATTGTTGCAGAAATGACTGCTTGGAGACAGAGAAATTAGAGACTATTATTATAGTCCAGAAAAGAAGTAATGGAAACCTGGATTAAAGTGTGCCTATACCTTGAAAAGGGGGAGGGGACAGCTAGGTGGCACAGTGGATAAAGCACTGGCCCTGGATTCAGGAGAACCTGAGTTCAAATCCGGCCTCAGACATCTGACACTTACTAGCTGTGTGATCTTGGGCAAGTCACTTAACCCTCATTGCCCCGGAAAAAAAAAGAAAAAGAAAAAGAAAGAAAAAAAGAAAAGGGGGAAGAAGATATATGACAATTAGGAACTGGAATCTACAGCATTTGGCCACTTGATTGGGTATCGGGTTGAAGAAAAAACACTAAGGTTTTCAGTATGGGGAAAATGATGGTAGTATTAGTTGAAATAGGAAAGTTAAGAGAAAAAAGCACGTTTGGTGAGAAAAATGATGAGTTCCATTTTGTATATTTTGAATATTAGGTGCTTGCAAAAAACCAAGGCAATATGTAGGTAGAAGAGGAATAGTAGATGGATAGAGAGTTCAGGAGAGAAGTTAGTGCTAGAGATAAAAGATTTGGGAATCACCCTAACAGTTGTGATGGTTGGAAACATAGGAGTAGAAGAAACCAGCAAGGGACAGAGGAGAGAATGGGAGCTAAAGACAGAAACGTAAGGGTTGAGAACATTAAAGAAACTGAATAATTTAGAGAAGCAGTCAGAGATGGAGGAGAACCAGATGTGTGCAGTGTCATGGGAGTAGAGAGGAAAGAGGATATGAAAGATACTGGGTGGTCAGAAAAGACAAGGATTGGAAAAAAATCATAGGTTGAGTCCATGATGTCCATGGCTGTCTTTCTGAGAAAGCAAGGGGGACATAAGGCAGTGACATTGTAAGGGACTGAAGAATGAAGATGTGGTGAGGAAGTTAAAAGAAAGTGTGGACTGCTCTTTGTATAAAATTTAGGGATGAAAAGGAGGAAGAAGATGGGCTAGTAGGTGGAAGTGGGTAGCAGAGCCAAGGAAGTCTGTTTTGTTTTTCGTCTTTTGTCTTTTAGGTTACACCTGACTAATATTTGTAGGTGAAACAGAAGGAGCCAATGGAGAGGGAAAGATTGAAGATTCAAGAGAGGGGAGGGTTAATTGATGGAACAAGGTTCTGGAAGAAGTAGAAAGGGATAGGATCAAAAACAGGTGGAATTGTTTGCCTTGCCAAAGAGTGCCCCCTCCCTCCATTCCACCATGGCAGGAGGCAAGAAGGAAAGGATGGATGAAAGTTATGTTTTGTTTTGGGGGGGCAATGAGGATTAAGTGACTTGCCCAGGGTCACACAGCTAGTAAGTGTCAAGTGTCTGAGGCCGGATTTGAACTCGGGTCCTCCTGAATTCAGGGCCGGTGCTTTATCCACTGTGCCACCTAGCTGCCCTGAAAGTTATGTTTTGAGGTATAGAGAGAAGCCTCTATCTCAGCAAAATGAGAGAAAAGAAGAAAAGAGGTCATCTGTTGAGAATAACAGGGTTAGAAGTGTGGTCAGTGGCTTGAGGTGAGAGGAAGAAATTTGGAAGCAGTGTTACTTTGGAGAATGTGATTAGGAGACAGCTGGAGTTTTACTCAGTCTAACACTGATTAAAGATGAACAGAATTGAGATACCAAACTGAAAAGGGCCAGATTTGCCTCCTCTCCAATGAAGGGAGAGACTCCTTGTCCTGGCTGAGGTTGAAGTTGAGATAGAGGGATGGGCTGGACCTAACTCTGGGCTCTGTGGCAGTTCTCCCACAGTCCACAGCACATCACCACGCTTAGGAAGACTGTGGGCTCACCCTGTCCCCTCAGGAAGCCACATAAACTACAACACCTATTTGCAGGCCACTCAAAGAGAAGAAAAACGAGGGAGAATCTGTGATCATGGAGGACGAACCTGAATATGGTGCATTTCATAGGCAGGCGAAGCAGATTGTGACAGATATTCTAACCGTAGTTATCAGGTACTGGGCCCTAAACTCTTAGCGGTGTTCAACTCCTCTGTTCTGATCCATAAAGCCAGTTGAGTATTCGCTCCTTCCCCATTCTCTATCTCCATCACTCCTCCTCTTCCCGTGGCCTCTATACTCCCAATCAACGTTAGAGAGGACTTTCTGGGATAACTTACCCTGTCACTCTCCAGTCTCTCCTCCAATAGAGTCCAGGGCAACAAAGCAGAGTGATGCCTTTGAGGGTCCCAACAATGAAGGCTGTTGCTTCCTCCTCCTACCCAAGGATCTCATCAAGTCATTAAGCCAGCTCTGTAGCCACCACAACTACTCTTCTCCCCTTTATTTGTTCAGTGAATCCAGGAAGTTCTCATAGGAATCTTGCTCTTGCACCTTGGATCTCAAACCCATCTTTTCTTCTCAAGGACCTTAGGAAAGGGGAAAATCTCTGAGTCCGAATGAGCCCTTCATCAGAATGAATGTCAGGTGAAAGGCTCTTGGTTGTCTTGGCTAGGACCAATGTAGACAAGACCCTCTGGCTGATGGCTGCTTTGCTCCGTTCCTTTTCCTAGAAGCATTAGGCATGGTGCTGTTCTGAGATAGGCTCTAGGTCCAGTGGGGAATATCAGGGGTGGGGAAGGGGTAGGCTCAGCTGCACCCTTCCCATAACTCTGCTCTTCCTATTAGGGGCTTGCTGGAAGACAGGAAGTTCCATGAAGACGTGGAAAATACCTTGGTGGAACCTATTCCTTACTTCAGTCAGTTCTGGAGTGAGGAATCAGCCCAGATGGTAAACCAGAAATGTAGCGTAGGTCAAGTGTCTGATAGCTCCACCTCATGTGAGGGAGAAGAGGAGGAAGCAAATCAAGATGAAGACAAGGAGGATGAGACAGGAGAAGAAGAAGAAGAATCCTGGGACAAAGGAAAGCTGTTTGGGTCCCTGGATGAAAGTCTATCTCCAAGTACCATACAGAAGAGGTCTCTGGATCAGTTGCTCTCAGAAGAGTTGAATAGCATACTGCAGGAGGAGAAAGCCCGGTGGGAAAAAGAGACCATCTCCCGGTGAGCCTGGGAGCTGATGGTGAGGGGGTAGCAGAAGATAGGTTCATTCTGGGCCCAGAGGGAGGGGAGTGGGGCATGTCTTGTCAAGGTCTGTCTAGCCCCTGCAACTTTAATGCAGAAGAGATTTCTTTTTAACGTGGGTTTTGGTTTTTTGTTATTTGGTTTGGGGTTTGAGGGGGTAGGGTGGGAAAGGGGTCCAGCCATTTGATTTTTCTTTTTCTTTTGCGGGTCAGTGAGGGTTAAGTGACTTGCCCAGGGTCACACATTTAGTAAGTGTCAAGTGTCTGAGGTCGAATTTGAACTCAGGTCTTCCTGAATCCAGGGTCGGTGCTTTATCCACTGCGCCACCTAGCTGCCCCCCTTTAATTTCAACAGTGGAGGAAATCCGGGTGTCCAAACAGTCTCTGTCAATGCTCTAGACACCTGAGTTCCTATCCATTACACACACTACCTTTCTTTAAACGTCTTGGAGACCTAGGAAGTCTTCTTAAGGTCCAGAGGGAGGAAAGGCTATTCCGTCTTCTTCAACTGTCTGTCCCCTGGCCAGCTCTGCTGACTTTCTGTCCTTTCCTGACCTGTATCAGCCCCTCTTCTGTCCAGTACCCCCTTCCCCATGTCCTGGCAGCAGTGATCTGAGCCCAGGTCACCCTTAGGCTGCCCAGCTTCCTGAGTCTTCGCCAGTCGGTGTTGGAAAACATGATCCAGAACATCATGATAGAGGCCAGCCGTGGGGAGGTGGTGCTGACTACGAAGCCCCGAGTCATCGCCCTCCCTCCTCCACAGCAGCCCCCTGCGCAGAACTTGCCCAGGTGAGAGGACTGGCGAGCTGGCACGATGGGCTGGGATGGGGAAGCTCGAGCCCCGCACTCACTTGCCCCTGGTGCTTTTATTTCTTCCAGTGGGTATAGCCCAGACCCGTTGCCCCAAAGAACCTCGGGGCAGAACCGAAGCTTTGGCTCCGTCCAAGTGCCTCTGCCTCAGATCAACACCTTCATGAAGACATCCATCTGCAGCGGCACCGAGCAGGTCTTCTAGGCTTCCCCAGAGCTAGGGACAGCGGCCTGTCTCCCTAGCCTTCCACGCCCAGGACCCGCAGCAGGGGATTGTGTGCTCTCCAGAGAAAGAAAATTTTCCAGAGCCACTCCCCATCCCCAGGTTTCCACCCAACCTCTAGTTCTTTCAGTAAAATTGCTCCTCGAATCCGAAGTCTTCTGTCTTTGACTCTCGCCCCTTCCATTTGCCTGCGCTCTTGGGGGGATGGGGTTGAGGGGTGTCTGTGGGAATGGGGGGGGCTGCTTCCCTTTCCAAAATGTAATGTGCCATTTTGAGAGTTTTTGAGAGAGGAGTGTTGGGGTGAGTAGGAGGCAGTGGAAAACAAAACTGAAGTCTTGAGGGCAGGATATGGGAGTGGGGGCCAGATGTCTCTCCCATTCTTGTTGGTTACTCCCTTTTGATCCCTGGTCCTCCAAGTGCCACAGGCAGGTGGCGCTGCATTGCGGCCAGTAGCCGGGCTTCGGGCTGGGCTGGAAGGGCGCTGGCCTCTCTCAGCCTTGAATGAAGCCTGGTTGGCTGGCTGTCCCCGCGGGGAGGGAGTCGGAGGTGGCTGGGTGTGTTGAAGTTGCAGCGGGCTCAGGCTAGCCCTGAGCGTCCGGGCTTTTATAAGTTAGGCGGTCCGGGTGATAGTGCGTGGCTGAGCAAGGTTGGAGGAGGCTTCCTTTGCTTGCCGCCCCACCCCTACCCCCGCCCGCCACCTCCACCCGGCGCGGCGCTGGTCCCTTGACCTGCCTGCAGCTGACTCTCACTTCTTCCCAACCTGGGGAAACCGAGGCACTGACAGGGACTGGGGAAGATCCACGTATTAAGGCACCTTGCCACAGATCCCACTGCTAAACTGGGTACAATGTTGAGGGACCGGATTTAACTAAATGTCCCGCCCCCTTGAATGTAGCCCCCCTAAGCCAGGGACACCCCCCCCCCGCACCCACATTCCCACCCCAGCCCAGTCTCAGCACTGCAGAACTCCAGCATTAACTCTTTCGCTAGGGTTGCTCCTCCCTCCCCTCCCCTTCAACCTCTCCCGGCCATCCCTCCCCTCTCCCCCGCCCTCAGCGTGGCAGGTGGGTGGAAAAATGACATCTGGTGTTGTTCCAGTGACGGCCAGGTCCCCGCGCCTTCCTCCCTCTCAGACCCCTCCCCCCAAATGAAGACGTGAGTGTAGCTCCCAACCCCCAGTTCCCGAGGGTCCTGAGGGATCAATCTGGGTGGGGGGTGGGGGGAGCCTAGGATGGTGGGGTCCCAGACTCGTGGAAATATGGGGGGGGAAGCAGCTCCGCCTCCCCTGAATCAATATTTGCCCCGAGTAAACGCAGCGCCAGTCCGGACAGGTGTGTGTGTGTGTGTGTGTGTGTGTGTGTGTGTGTGTGTGTGTGTGTGTGTGTTGGGGGCGGGGGCCCGAGTAGAAGGCGGGTGGTGTGGGAGCAGAAGAGGTGGGGGTGGGGGCGGACAGGGTGTTATAAGAGCCTGCCCAGCCTGGCCTCGGCACTCCGCACTCAGACTCGGGCCAGGGACCACGCCAAGCTGGCGGGCCTGGGGGAGGGAGCGGGGAGGGGCGGGGAGGTTGGGAGGGGCCGGACTGGGCAGGCCAGGTCCTGGCGCACCTGTTGCCTCGGCCGCCAGCCGGCCCGCCGACGTGTCAGCCCCGAGAGCCACGCAGGTGAGAGGAGCCGAGCGCCTGGGGCCCCCGGCCCTCTGCTGCTATCCGATCCGCCATCCTGCCCCGCTCCCCGCTCCCCCACCCGGTGCCCGGCCCGCAGCAGCAGCAAGAGGAGGAGGAATCGCCGCAGGGGCCGTGCCGAAGCCGAAACCAGGACCCACTCCGGAGATCCCGTGCCCGTGTCCCGGGCCCTCCGCTCCCGGCCCGCGCCGAGCCCCTCGCACAAACCGGACCTGAACGTTTTGTTCGTTCGGCTCGCGTGAGGCGGAGGCGGCCTGTCTGCGCCCCCGGGACACCGAGCACCCGGCCCCAACCCGCAGCCCAGAAGCCTGGCACGGCTCAGCAAAGGGCAGTCAAGAGCCCCGAAGTACAGCGCCGCCCAGCCACTCGGCCGCTGCTGGAACCCCAGCTGCGCCGATGTAGCCCCAGCCTCGTGGCTCCCGCTGGCCCCCCCACCTCCCCACCCCCCAATTTCCTGCCTCCACGGGTGATTGTTCCCCGAGATCCGGCTCCTATCCGGCTCCACAGCGTCAGAACCCGCCCACCCCGCCCCGCCCGGCTCCCAGTGCCCTGTCCCGGGGATTGTGGCAGTCTGTGTGGCACCCCATGTGGCTAGGAGCTCATCTGGATGTGGGAGAGTATAGTAGGTAGCCCGCTGATTTTGTCAGAAACCCTGGGGCTCCCTGGTTAGCTTTAAACATCACCAGAAAACGTGCTAACTGGTGAGGGAGAAGGAAGGCTGAGGAGCCTTGTGGCAGAGATGTGGGGTAGGGTGGGTAGGGACTTGGAATCAGAGAGAATGCAAGTCTCGGAGGGCCCTGGGCAATGATACCAAGCAATATGAACGTCTTTGGTATATCAGTCCTAAACTCTGCCCCTCGGCTTAGCCTTCTCTCTACACAGAGAGGGGCACAATCAGAAAGACATGAAGGAAGAGGCAGCTGCCCACCCAGGCTCACTGTCACACCAGGAAAACATAACCTTTACCTGAGCTTGGAACACACACACACACTTGTCTTTATTGTTTAACCTATAATTTAAAAAAAACCCGTATTGGAGAGAAAGCTTTTCTCCCAAGGCTCAGTTGAAGGGCTCTTCCAGTCAGTCTGAAGGAAAAAGCTGGAGCATCAAGCCTGCAGGGGTCCAACCCAAACCTGTGATTCTGTGATCCCAGCTGGAGCTCAGATCCCACGTTCTCCAAGCCACACAGTCCAAACCCTGAAATCAGAGCTCACAGCTCATCATACACATCTAAATGCCCTTCGGGTGATCTGAGCTAGAGACATATTGGTGAGAACTCTGAGAAAAAAACAAAACCTAAGATGAAAGATGATTAGTCTGAGCTACCTTTCTTCAGGCACTAGGGCCATCTGTACTTCATCTTCAGCCCTAGTCCCACCCTACCCCCTACCTAAAACGCCCCCCCCAACTCCTCTTTCTTCTGTCTCAGGCTGAAGGGAGCGTGTCACACTTTCCCCCAGTTCTCTATTCCCCAGAGTTCCCTCCTTGACAGCTGGGATTCAGGGACTGTACACTCCTCCCTCCCACCCAAATTTATCCCAGAGGCTGCAACTGCAGGGAGTGGTGATGAGTTGCCCATGGAGTCAGGCCTACCACAGGGATGAGGGAAGGGAATGAGGACAGTGGAAAGGCATTAGAGAGAGCTCTCTCCCCACCTTTCAGGAAGCATGAATAGCAAAGGCTCCAGAGAATGTACAAGTTTCAACTCTTCCTAGAATGACCAGAAGGAGATGGTGTACTGTTCTCTATCCACCTCCTTTCCCACCTGCCCCCCTCACCCTTGTGTCACCTTCCACACACAGAATCCAACTGCCTCAGCCTTTGGGACTGGGAAGAAAGGGAGCAGGGGGTTGTGATGGTAGAGACATAGATGAACTGAGAGAGGGGATGATCATAGAAGGGATATGGGCTTAAAGGAATAGTCAGCTCATTGAAAAGTCCTGTAATGATCATGGAGAGAGGTTAATTCTCTGGAAAGAGGCGACTTCTCTCCAGTCAGCACTGAAGACAAAAGCAGAGGGAGAGAGGAAAGGAGGAAAGGAAGAGAAAGGGCACAGATACCATCGGTTCTGGGAAGTTGGGGAAGGATGCTGGATATTTGGGTTTCTCTTGCCCCATCCCCAAAAAGCCATCCTTTGTACAGCCCCTCTACCCTCTGCTGAAATGAAGATGATTTGCATAGGGTGATAGACTAGGGTCTGGGCACTAAGATCTTTCTGGTGTGTGAACTATGTGAGATCTTTCCCTGCTCTCCCCACACACTTACCCAGCACAAAGGAGCAGAATCTGGAACTGTTGTGCCCCCAGAATCTGGGACTGGGAACCTTTCCCCCAATACTTCATGCAGCCCCTTAATGCTGCACAAGGAGTATTAGAGGGACCTCAGAAAAGTTCAATCCTCTTGTTCTATAAATAAATAAATAGATCCTAGAGAAGGGGAAATTATTTGCCCCAGTTAACACAACTAATGTGGCAGGGCCCAGATTATAACCCAGGTCTCCTGGCTCCTTTCTTAGTGTCCTTTTCACCACATGAACAGGTGCTTCTCTGACCCAGACTTGGAGGGTGGAAAGGGTACTGGGATCCTAAGCTACCTTTTAAACATATTCCATGCTGAAAGAGAATCACCTCACCACCATCCCCCATCAAAACCCACTTTCCCAGATCCATCATCTCCCCCATCAAATCATTATTGCCCCCAGAGGCTTCTGGGCAATAGCTAAAGTGAAGAGCAGCCTGTGGAACCCAACCCCCCCCCTTTGGGGTGGAGTCTAGGAGGCGCCAGGGAGCCCTGCAGGTGCTAATGGTGATGAGTGTTGGTGGGGTAGCCAGCAGCTGGTGTTCGACACTGCCCCCCCTTCTTCCCACCATAGCTTGGGGCCAGAGCCTGTTTTCCATCATCTCAAAGAGGTGACTCTCAGCACTGTATGTGGGAGTTGGGTATGAGAGCAGGAGTTAAAGGACATAGAGGCAGAGAGGTGTGTATGTGGGAGGAATCCAGTATGGAAGAAGAACACCTTGAATGAGAAATAGAGAAAGACAGTGAGATAGAGAAAGAGACTGAAAACTAGTAAGAAAAAGAGACACAAGAAAGAAACAGACAAAGAGAAAAGCAGTGAAACAGGGAGATTGGGAGTTAGGGAGAAACGGCAGGGAAGAGAGACAGAGACAGAGAGAGGGGAGGAGACAAAGAGAAGGGAGAAAGAGACTGACTAGGGACAGTAAGACAAAAAGAAACAGAAACACAAAGATGAAGCAAGTCAGACAGTGAGAGAGAAACAATACACATAGTCATTAAAGTGGGAGTCCTCAATCTCAGTTTTGGGGGGGGGGTGCAATCCTGGACTACATTATATGATGGCAGGGGTGGGGAAGAGACTGGCAGTAGGCCAGAAGCTCCAAGTTGGGATGGGGAATGGAGAAGATGGAAGTCCTCCTAGTCCATCTGGGTACAAATGTTGTGGAAGAGGATATTCCAGGAAGGGATTACATCATCAATTCCAAAAGAATCATCTCCCCCAGCCCCAACAAAAGGGGCTACTGACAAGAGTAAAAAAATGAGCAGCACGTGGGAGGGTTGAGGCACTGTACCTTGCTGTTCCCCTCTATCCTGTTCCCAATCCCACAAGCACAGCATGGGATGAGAGTGGGGGCCTTAGGAAGAGGGGTGCTGTTAGACTCAGTTCCTCAGCTGTAACCAGCTTTCTGTTACCAACAGCTGGTGCTGTCAACTGGGCAGCTGTGCAGCATCAGCTTCTGCTTTAATGAGCAGGGAAATCCAGGAGTCATCGAGGACTAGGGAAAATGGACAAGAGCTTTATTTGTGGGGACAGAGTGGGGGAAGGCAGAAACAGGCATAGGGGCCCAAGGCAGGGTTTCCAGGGAGCCTGTGTGTGCCACGTTTGGAAAAAGGGAGGGGGTGAAAGGAGCGGTCATGTTCACACCCAAATGATAATCCCAGGGCACAGAGTGAGAGCAGATCTCGGCGACTCAGTGACCTTCTCTGGGATTAATCCCCATGGGAACCGAGGTAGCTGTTCTGCCCCTCACTCTATTGGGTGGGGGAGGCATGAGGTTGGGCACAGGGTGTCGGAAGTCTGTGTGAAGCTGGGCAGAAAGGGGAGAGGGAGGGTTGGGCCAGATTTGGGGGATGTGTTTAGCAGCTGAGTCTCTAGAAGAAGAGAGACCTGAACAGAAAAGATGAAAAAGAGTTGGGGCCCCCAAACTTCATGAGTAGAGTGACTGAGTCACTAGGAGAGAGAGGAGGGGAAGGATTTCCGCAGCTGTCCTTCTATACGTTCTAACACTAGCTGTAGCATCAGGACCCCTTGTGTTCCTAGTCTTTTCCCCTCTTCAATCTATCTTCCAGGTATTTGAAACAATAATTTTCTAGTCTAACCATATCATTCCCCAGCTCCAAAACCTTTGGTAGCTCTCTATTGCCCATGGGGTAAATTGTCAATTGTCTAGCCTAGTTTTTGTTTCACATTACTTTCCACCACTCATTCTAGCCGAATTGAAACATTACATTTTCCACCTCTTAGATTCCCACTAACTATCTTCTACATCCACAATGCATGCGTTCTTTATTTCCTGCCTTTCAGAATGTTTACTTCCCTTCAAAGCTCAGTTCAGGATCTACCTCTCCATGTAGTCTTCCTCAGTTCTCCTAGTTGGAAGTGTTCTTCAAATATTCCTAGAGTACTTTATCTTGAATAGTCCTCTTTCTTCATCATTCCTTACCTGGTATTATACTTTCCTGTGTACATGTTATATCCATCCATTTCCCTACCCCTTACCCCAACTGAATGACAGTTCCTTGTGGTCAAAATTGGAATTGTTTTTGCCTCAATATTTCTAATGCCTGGCACAGAACCTTGGGCAGAAAGGGTGCTTAATATGTATGTATTGAATTGAATGGAAAGGGCAATACTCAGGGGAGAGAGAGAGAAAGGGAGAGAGAGAGAGAGAAAGAAGGGGGGAGAGAGAGGGAGGGAGGGAGAGAAACAGATAGAGAGACAGAATAAAAGACCCTCCTGTGTGGGAAACAGTTCTGGTCCTATTCATCTCCTAGGCTATCTTAAACCTGGAACTGAGGAATGGGCAAGTGTGTCCCTGTTACTGTGAGTCTGTATGTATAATTACATGCTGTCCCAATTAGTGTGAATAACCAATCCTATTAAGTTCTCACATTATTTGAATTTTCATAGCATATTTCCATTGGACTGGAACCAATTCCCATATGTCACAAATAATAACTTTGAATAGTATCATTTTTAATAACTTGACCACTTCAGAGATATTCATCATTCCTGCTAAGTGGATTGAGAAGGAACCCAGCAGGTGAATTGGAGTGGGGGTGGGGTGGGGAAAAAGATGAGAAATCACCAGAGAGTTAAGTGCTGATCTAGATGGAAGTGGGAAGAGAGAAAAGAGAGGGAAGTGACAATAAACCATTAAACCCCAGGATAGAGAGCTTTGTAGCATCCCTCGGTCTGGGCCCCAGCTCTGGCCCAGCTGGCCAGAGCCTGCTTGTCGTTAGCCTGGTCCCTGTGCCGTTATCTCTTGTCTCCTGGGTAACCAGGCCTGGCTCAGCCCTGGGGAAAGAGAGTTACATCGTGTTCCAAGCAACCTAACCAGGGCGTGGAGGGCAGTAGGAGAATGGAGTGGGGTGTGGGGGCAAGAGAGAAAGCAAATCAACAAGGAGACAGGTGGATCTAGAAAGAAGAGGGGATCTGGGCATAGCTCCAGGTTTGGGGAGTTGGGGAAGAGAAAACTTTCCTATAATTTGCATCTTCAGCCTCTAAAACCCAGGATAATTTCCCAGTGAAATGAGGGGAAAGGGTGCGTATGTGGGGGTGGAGCAGCCAATAGAAGGCTATCCCAATCTAGCTATGTGTCATTCCCCAAAGGCTAGGTTCCTGTTGGATGGGGTTTAACTGTGGTGGCTGAGCAGGCCTGTGGAGGGGAATTGGTCATTCTCTGAGGTGGGGTCCCTCTGTGGAATTAAGGGGTCGTCTCTGAGGGGTCACAGGGTCTCCTTGTGGGGTGGAGGTCCCTTATGTGGGGTGTTTCATAGTATCTCCATGTGAATATATGGTCCTTCAATGTGGATAGAGGTTAGGCATGAAGAAGGTTTTTTACCCCTCCTCTCGAATCCTGAGGATCTGCAGAATAGAGGTAGATCAAGACTGAGTATGGCCCAGAGTGGGGGGGGGGCAGGAGGCGGGGCGGGAAAGAGCGGGGGTGGGGAGCCCAGCAAACAAAGCCACCTGTGAGTCCATCACTGCAGGAAGCACCCAGAACAACCGACCTGAGAAAACAAACAGAAGCAGCTGCCTGGGAGGAATCGAGCAGAGCTGGGCAGCCTGGGGATAGGGGGTGGGGCAGGGAGAAAGGAACTGGGGAGGGGGCTGAAATGTAGAATATGGAGGAAATCGTCTAGGAAGCATTGGGCAACCTGAGAGATTCTATCCTCACACCCCAAGCAAAGGGGTCCAGGAATACCAGCTTCTGGGGAAGGAGTGAGCAGGAGCTGGACAGCTGGGTGGTGGGGAGAGAATGGAAACAGGGTTGGGGCTGAGATATGGAATAATGGAGGGAATGGTCTAGGAGACATTGGAGAGCCTGGGAGACTTCATCCTCACAACTCAAGCAGAGAAAACTAGGAGTCTGCTGTGGCCCAGGCCCCAGCTACACCTCTGATCATCCTACTAGAAGGACTCATTCATTTTCCCCCCTTTGGGAAGCAGAAGTCACTGGGGGAGTAACCAGAGAAGGTTGGAAGTGAGAGGGTGTGGCCTGTAGGGAGCTTGAGAAGGGAGTGTCAGTAAGGTTGGGGTAGAGGAGTTAAAGTCTAGTATTTTATTTTTGTTGGGGTTTTTTGCAGGGCAACGAGGGTTAATCGACTTGCCCAGGGTCACACAGCTAGTAAGTGTCAAATGTCTGAGGCTGAATTTGAACTCAGGTCCTCCTGAATCCAGGGTTGGTGCTTTATCCACTGTGTAAAGTCTAGTATTTTAATGAATGAGTGAATGAATGAGTGAGTGAACAAATGATTCACTTTCTTTTTTTTATTTTTTAGCAATACCTTTTAAAATATAACTTTATTTTCCCAATATCTTTCTCCTTTTCCCCCTTGCAGATATCATAACAAATAATTTTAAGTGGGGTGGGGGAGAGAGAATAGTTCAGCAAAATTAAAAATCACATAAGCTAAATCTAAGATATTCAGTGTCCCCCATCCATAGTCGCCCTCCTCAGCCAATAAGGGAGAAGGAACATAATCCATTGTCATGGTAGTTGGTAAGTTAGTCAAAAGCACTTAAATACTTACCATATGCTAGGTACAGTTCCAAGGGCTAGTGAAATTCCTTCAAAAATGCCTACTTTCCTGCCTTCAAGGAGCAAACACTCTAACAGGAAAGATACCATGTATATGTCTAGGTATATCCATATAGCCATAAACTATACAAAATGAAAAGGTGATTATGGGAAGGATGGGGGAGGGATCAGGAAAGGTTGCATGTAGAGAATGGCATTTGAAGGGTAACAGGAATTCCAAGAAAGGATATTCTAGGTGTCAGAGACTTGTTGCCAGCACAAAAGAACAGTCAGAGATTGAGTGTCCTGTGTTGGAAAGAGTGAGTAGTCCAGTATAACTGAAGAGTTCTGGAAGGGAAGCAATGTGAATGAAGACTGGAAAGGTTGTGAAGAGCTTTAAACACCAATTAGAGAAGTTTTCATTTGATCCTTGAGGCCAAAAGGAGCCACTGAAACTTGTTGAGTTGCGGGGTGATATGGTAAGATTTACACCTCAGGAAAATGATTTTGGAAATAGTATGGATGATAGATTGGAGAGAGACGAGGCAGGCCGATCAAACTGGAAGGTATTGGAATTGTCCAGGCCAGCAGTCATGAAGGCTTGGGCTAGGCTGGCAGTTGTGTGTAGAGAAGAAGAGACATCTAGGAGAGATATTGTGGAGACAACATTTAGCCAGTGTTTGTGTAGGTGAAGTATATGAAAATTATGAGTAAAACACTGTCTTGGTACTCCCCTTCACAATCAAAATATTTATTTTGACACGCATTTAATATTTCTCCCTTAAACTGCCCTCAATTGAAGAAAGAAGAAAGGAAAGGAAAGAAGGAAGCAAGGAACAAAGGGAAGGGAGGGAGGGAAGGAAGGAGTGAGGAAGAAATGAAGGAATGAAGGTGATAGGAAGCTGCTGGAGTTTATTGAACAGAGATTAGGGCAGGGGTGTGGACTGACATGGTCAGACCATATCAAAATTTAGCATTAACAAGTCAAAGAAAAAATACAGCAAGCAGCCAGAAAGAAAAATGTCAAGGAGCCACAGGCAGGATTACACATGATTTAGCAGCCACCATTATAAAGGAGTGGAAAGCATGGAATGCAATATTCCAGAAAGCAAAGGATACAGGCTTACAGCCAAGAGTAGCTTACCTAGCAAAGCTGACTATAAGCCCAAGTTGAAAATATAGACCTTTAAAAATGAAACAGGGGGCAGCTAGGTGGCACAGTGGATAAAGCACCAGCCCTGGATTCAGGAGGACCTGAGTTCAAATCTGACTTCAGACACTTGACACTTACTAGCTGTGTGACCCTGGGCAAGTCACTTAACTCTCATTGCCCCACAAAAAACCAAAACCAAAACCAAAATGCATTTTAAAAAATGAAATAGAGAGTTTCCAAGTATTCCTGATGAAAAGACTAGAGCTGCCTAGAAACTTTGATGGTCAAACACAGGAATTAAAAGAAATATAAAAATGTAAACATGAACAATCATAATGGGCTAAACAAGGATAAATTATGTAATTCTAATATGTAGAGATGCTACAAGCATCAACTCTGAATCCTATCATCATCATTGATCATAGAGGGAGTTCCTTTAGGCAAGGCCTGGGAGTGGTTCTGTTAGATCTTGGTTTTATGAGAAGAATGGAAGGATGGGAAGAGTAATATATTAAGGAGGTAAGGGAAAAGAAAGTTAGAACTTGTTGGAAGGACTCAAAGAGTAATTGTTAATGGTTTCATTTCAGTATGTCAGGAGGCCTCCAGTGGAATACCCTAAGGATCTGAGCTTAGTCTTGTGCTCTTTAACATTTGTGTCAATAATTTGGATAAAGGCATATATGGGATAATCATCAAATGTGTAGTTAACCCAAAGCTAGAAGGAATAGTTATTATAATAAAGTAGATAACAGTCAAGACTGAAAAGGATCTTGACAAACTAAAGCACTGGGCTAAATATAAAGATGAAGTCATCGGGGGAAAATGTAAAATATCTTGCACTGGTTATAAAAATAAACTTCAGGGGCAGCTAGGTGGCTCAGTGGATAAAGCACCGGCCCTAAATTTCAGGAAGACCTGAGTTCAAATCCGGCCTTAGACACTTGACACTAGCTGTGTGACTCTGGGCAAGTCACTTAACCTGCATTACCCCACAAAACAAAACAAAAATTAAAAAATAAACTTCACAAATACACAATAGGAAAAGTGTGACTAGATGACATTTTATCTGAAAAAGATCTTGGGGGTTTAGTGGGCTTCAAGTTCACTAGGAGCCAGCAGTGTGAAGTGACCAGCAAAACCAGTAATCTGATATTGGGCTGCCTGAAGAAGTACCTACCTTCCAGAAATATGAAGGTGACAGTCACATTGTATTTTAACCTCAACAGACCTCACCTGGAGTATCTTGTTCAGTTCTTGACACCAAGGTTTAAGAAAAACATTGATGTCCAGGAGATGGGAAACAGTATGGTGAAGAGCCTTGAGTACATGACACAAGAGGACTGGCTGAAGGAATTGGGCATATTTTTCTGGAGAAGAGAAGACCAAGGAGACATGCAGGTGGATCCAAGCATTTGAAGATGGAGGAGGCATTAGACTTCTGTTTGGTCCCAAGGGATAGAATCTAAAGCAGTGGATGGAAGTTTAAAAAGGTATGTTTAGAATTAATTGTAGGGAAAACCTCTCAATTATTAGAATTGTCCAAATTTTGAATGGGTGGCCTTGGGAGGGGTGGTTCCTCAACCCATTCCTTGGGGTTCTTCAAGAAGAGATTGGGCCACTGATTGATGGGTATTTTATAATGGGGATTCCTTTCAGGTATGAGTTGGCCACCAAGGGCACTTCCAACTCTCAAATTCTGTAATATTGTGGTTCCATGGAGGTGTGAACATCAACTGGACAACAGAGAAAGGGATTCGAGAGAAGAGCAGCTAGGTGGTGCAGTGGATAAAGCACTGGCCCTGGATTCAGGAGTACCTGAGTTCAAATCCGGCCTCAGACACTTAACACTTACAAGCTGTGTGACCCTGGGCAAGTCACTTAACCCCAATTGCCTCCCTTAAAAAAAAAGAGAAGGAAGGGAGATTATCCAAGGAATCATTAGATAATGGTCACCAGGGTCTGGTTTGGGTGAAAATTTTGGTTTGAGAAAACATTGAGGTGGAGAGGTTGCTCAATGATGGTGCTAAGAAAATTTAGAAGTGGCATTAGGAAGCACAGAGAATTCTAACTCCTCTACCTATATGGTCAAGTGAATGGGGTTGAGGGGAAGTATAAAAGAAATTATGGCCAATGATGCAGTGTTATCTGGAAGGAGGCAGGTCTCAGTGAGTTCGAGAACATAGCAGGAGGAGGGGAAGAGATGTAGAATGAAAGGAAGTGTGTTAATTATAGAGTAGGAGTTCCAGAGAGCACAGTAGAAGGGGTAGACATGTGGAGTGGGACTTTGTAGGAGAATGGGAATGAGACCGGGCATTTAGAATCACTGGAATTGATTGAAATTGAGAGAACATGAGGGGATATGAGTATACTAACCAATGGGGAATGAGTCTAAGCAGATTTCTACTGATGAAAGCAAGTAATTAGTAGACTGAGGTCCCCTCAGGAATAAGCAATGTTTGATGGTCTTACATCCCAGGGTGACAGGAAGTTAGGCCTGGAGGCAGGACACATTGCCTTGTGGCAGATTGTACCCAGGACTCTGTCAGGAAGTTGACCTTGTGGCGGGCACTGTTGTGTCTGGGGCATCTCAAAGTCTGGCCTTGAAGTAACCTGTAATTCGGCAGCATTGTGTGGTTGGAAGAGTTCTGAACTTAGTGTCAGGAACGACATGGAATCATATTCCCCGCAGTGCCTGGCAGCTATCCAACCATGGATCAGCAAACCATTTCACCATTGCTCTATCTGGAGAATGGAGATCAAATCTGTAGCACCTCCCTAGGGGGGCAGTTGTGCGGATCAAGTGGGATAAAACACTTCATAAAGCCTCAAGCAGCATAGAGATGTCAGCGATTCTTAATAACTCTGACATAGGATTTAGGGCACAAGGCATAGAAGAAGTCACTGAAAGGAGGAAGGCATCACTTCTAGTTAAGGGTAATGATCACAGGCATCCTGTTATAAGCTGCACCTGAGAAAGTCGATAGAAATGCTCAAAGGAGAAAGCAATGCACAATCCTGATTCCTCTCCCCACCCCCAGCTTGGGTACAGAGAGTACCTATGTGAAGGTTTTGTTTGTTTGTTTCTTTGTGCTTCATCCTCGAAGAGAACCGTGACATTGGGGCGATGCCATGACTTGCAGTGAATTGGACTTAAGAGAGAAAGGGCCATGCAAGGTCACCAACCTCACTCTCTCCTCCAGAACCATCTGGGTCCAGTGGCAAGATATACATCAGAACAACTGGAGATGACCCCAGGTGTTGAAGGCAATTGGGGTTAAGCGACTTGCTCAGGATTACACAGCTAGTAAGTATCTGAGCTGAGATTTGAACTCAGGTTCTCTCAACTTCAGGGCCGGTGCTCTATCTACTCTACCACCTAGCCACAATCAGAGGACCTAAGTTTAAAATCTGCCTCTGAGGGGCAGCTAGGTGGCACAGTGGATAGAGCACCGGCCCTGGAGTCAGGAGGACCTGAGTTCAAATCCGGCCTCAGACACTTAACGCTTACTAGCTGTGTGACCCTGGGCAAGTCACTTAACCCCAATTGCCTCACTAAAAAAACCACCAAAAACAAAAAAGAAAATCTGCCTCTGACATTACCCATGTGACCTTGGAAAAGTCATAACCTCTCTGGCTTCATTTCCCTCATCTGTAAAATGAAATAGTTTTATAATTTGGCCCCTGAGGTCTCTTCCATTTCTAGAACCATGATCCTGGTTGATGTAGTTTAATTTAGGAACATTCACTCCAGTCAAAGTTATAGACACTTAACTGTCCCAGACATATCCAAAATATAGCCCAGCATAATTCAATGGACTCTGAGTTACACATTCATCAGAACAGGGACAACACAGATGCATGTACACACTGAGCCACATACTATTGTGCATCTATCAACTCACACACCCCTTTCCCATGTTCTGCCCTACAAAGAGTGCCAGATTTCCACCTAGTATGTCACTTACACCCCCTCTAGTGGTTGCATCTGGGAATTACTGCAGTTTTGACTGGTTCCTATTTTCTACAACCATCTTCTCCCTCCCACCCTGTCACACATGTCCACTCATGCACACACAGCAACAAAGCTTCCCCCTCCCCTTTGCACTATGAATCTCAGACACTGTTCTGCTAAACTAGAGCTAAGATGCAGAATCCTCACCTCACCACCATTGGAAACAAACCCTGCAGCCGCATAAAGCATGTTGCATTTCTCTAGTGCGTTTACTGCAGCATTAATAATTACAACAAAAATGTTGCACTGAATGAGTTACCAGGGCTTGGGACTCATTTCCTTGCTAGTTTATAAACTACACAAGGGCAGGAACTGTGTCTTATCTAAATTTTGTGTTTCCCTCATTTTGTAGCAGAGTGTTCTGCCCCTAGATTGTACTTTCTAAATGTTTGTTAAATGACTGCCTCTCAGAGTCCTTAGCTCTTTTAAGAGTTCAGTTTAAGAGCCAACTCCTGAATGAAGCTCTTTCTCATCTCCCCAGTGGTTAGTTTGCCCCACCCCTGTTCATCTAATTGCTTTGTGTTTACTTTTCTTTTCTTTTTTTTTTTTTGCGGGCAATGGGGGTTAAGTGACTTGCCCAGGGTCACACAGCTAGTAAGTGTCAAGTGTCTGAGGCTGGATTTGAACTCAGGTACTCCTGAATCCAGGGCCCGTGCTTTATCCACTGCGCCACCTAGCCGCCCCTGTGTTTACTTTTAATATATTTTGAATTTACTTGCTCCTGCCAGTGAAAACTAGCTCACTAGAGCTGACTGTTCATTTTTATGTGATCTTTCACATCCTGGAAATTAGCAAATGTTACAAATCAGGGCTTGAATTGCTGTTGATTGTCTAGACATAAGAAACTTAGGGAGAAAATATTAATGCAGATTAACCTTAAAAGTGTGTCATGTGTACATTTTCCCCAGAGCGCCTGTTATTAAACATTCACCAGCACATCATTTGCATCTGTGTAAAGATTGCTTCCTCCAGTAGAATGTCATCTCCTCTAGGAAAGGAGCATTTGATTTTTTGTCTTTGTAGCTCGGGTGCTTTGCTGTAAGACTTGCTGAATCGGATTGAATGGAATCTAATCGAACAAAATGGAGTGAATGAATCTGGATCTACTCTTACTCATGACTCTCTTCCCAATTCAGGCATCTCTCTCTCTTTTTTTCCCCTGGGACCATGAGGGTTAAGTGACTTGCCCAGGGTCACACAGCTAGTAAGCATCAACTGTCTGAGGCCAGATTTGAATCCAGGTCCTCCTGAATCCAGGGCCAGTGCTTTATCCACTGTGCCACCTACCTGCCACCAATTCAGGCATCTCTTGCTTTTCTCTGTGACTTCATTTCCTCATCTGCAAAATAAAAATAGTAACTCACAAAGCATTTTCACATACCTGTCTTGGTAAACCCCAAAGTATCACAGGGTTGTCATAAATTCCTAATGACTATGGCACAAGTTTTAGGACACAAGGAAGAATGTGATTAGTGAGTGTGTGTGGATGTGGGTGTGTGCATTGTTGTTGTGAGTCTGACTCTTGCAAGTCCATTTGGGGTTTTCTTGGCAAAGATACTGGAGTGGTTTGCCATTTCCTTCTCCAACTCATTTTACAGATGAGGAAACTGAGGTAAGCAAGGTTAAGTGACTTGTCTAAGGTCACACAGGTAGTAAATGTCTGCGATCAGATTTGAATTCAGGAAAAGGAATCTTTCTGACTCCAGGCCAGGGGAGGCACTATGCAATATGGCACCACCTAGCTGTGTGTGCATAGAAGTCAAAGGGAACATAACCAGTACTGATAAAATGAGTGTGGGGGAACCATTTGCTCCACCCCCAAGTCTCCCTAATTAATTAATTTTACAAACCTCTTTCCCTTTAATCTTCTCAGAAAACTGGCACACCATCTGACAGACTGTGAAACAAGCAAAAAAGCCTATTTTTTAGGAAAAGGTTGGAGAAACAGAAATATTCAGTATTTTGCCTCAATTTAACTCAATAATCTATTAGGGAACTTCTGTGTACAGAGAAGGGAAAAATGAAGTGTAAATTCCTCTTCCCTTGCACTCATAGAGTTTCCAGTCTAGTCAGAGGATATGAGGTATACAGAAAACCATAATACACAATGGTAAATAAGTGAATAATATACAATAAACCATAATTCTAGATGGCCAAGGATGAAGTATGTCATCTACCACTTGACAAGTCATTCTGAACAGGCAAAACAAAACTTTTTTTGACATGGGCAATGCCAGAATTTGCCTGATTATGCATATTTTTTTCTTTTTTTTGGTTATGCATATTTTTAAAAGGTTTTATTCTTTTTCTTTTTCCAGTGGAAGGGGAGGAAGTGAAAGGGAAAACTTATTTTTGTTCAATAAAATTAATTAAAGAAGCTAAAAAATGTTATGCAACTTCAGGCCATAAATCGTAAATTCATGAAATCTAGATTGGAATACATTTTAGAAGTTTTCTTGTCCAACCTCCTTCCTATACAAGAATTCCTTTTTTGAGGGGTGAGGCAATTGGGGTTAAGTGACTTGCCCAAGGTCACACAGCTAGTGTCAAGTGTCTGAGGCTGGATTTGAACCCAGGTCCTCCTGACTCCAGCTGGTGGCTCTATCCACTGCACCACCTAGCTGCCCCACAAGAATTCCTTTTATGTCATACTCAATGGAATGGAAAAGCATTTAAATGCCAAACACTGTGCTAATCAATGGGAGTACAAATAGAAAATCTAAACAGTCCCTTACTGTCAAAGAGTTAACTAGGGGAGACAACACATATAGTAGAGCTGTAGGGTCAATGGAAAGACCCAGAGGCCCCAATGGTGCATTGGCAGAGTAGAAAATAATGCTTGAGGTTCTTAACATGTCCTATTTGTTTAATAGGTAATATTGGCTAGAATTTTATTAAATAGTTGGCCAGTTAGGAAAAATAACTTTCTTAATGAGGTTTCTTCCTGCTCAATGAATCAAAGCATCTTATATGCTTTAGCAGGTAGGAAAACTTTAAGTATTTTTGAGGTTAGGGTATCATTGAGGTCTAGATATTTCTCCAATGTTTGAATTTAAACTTCCAGTCATATGCACTGAGGAAGGCCAGAAACTTAAAGGCTACCTAAGGGTCACTTAGAATAGGTTGGTTTTAACAGTCGGACAGCATTTTCCTGGTACAGAAGTATACAATTTGGGGGAAAGTGGAGGAGGGGCGGGCAGCTAGGTGGTACAGTGGATAGAGCACCAGCTGGAGTCAGGAGGACCTGAGTTCAAATCCAGCCTCAGAAATTTGACACTGTGTGACCCTGGGCAAGTCACTTAACCCCAATTGCCTCACCAAAAAAAAAGTGGAGGAGATGGTAGCAGTGTACTTAGGCAACAGGAAAATGATATTTTTTTAGAATAGATGTACTTGAACCAAGCTGGTTTCCATAAACCCTAAAAAGTTATAGAATCTCTGCTTGAAAACCCCCAGAGATGGAGGGCTCACTACCTTTCCTTCTTTCTTTTATTTTTAATTTATGGAATAAAACAAACATTTCCATGACATAGTATAAGAAAAAAGATGATTGCACTTGAAACTGCAAATATATTGTGTTACAACTTGCTATTCTTGGGGCAGCTAGGTGGTGCAGTGAATAAAGCACCGGCCCTGGATTCAGGAGGACCTGAGTTCAAATCTGGTCTCAGACACTTGACACTTACTAGCTGTGTGATCCTGGGCAAGTCACTTAATCCTCATTGCCCCAGAAAAAAAAAGAATATTAAAACAACAACAATTTGCTATTCTTTTTAAATATATAATAAAGTTGTCATGTAAATTTCCTTTTCCCCCCCTCATAGCGAGAACTAATATGAAATCTTCCTCCCTGTAACTGCAACATGTTTGTCCTAGTTGTGTCCACTTACAGATTCAGGGATTGTTGGAGATAGATGTTTCAGAGACCATCCAGTTCAGTGTCCTTCTTTAACAGATAAAGAAACTGAGATCCATCTAGGTAAAGTGACTTTGTCATACATGGAGTTACTGGCAGATAATAGTGCCCAGTAATAGAACCCAAGTTTCTTGAACCCTGGTCTAAAACTCTTTGCACCATATCCCATTGGCCTAATTCTTATATTAGCCCCAATTTAACTCCCTTGTAGGCCTTAGTTGACCCCTAAAGTATTTGCCTTCAGAGTCCTTAGTCCTTTCTTTTTGTACTTTATCTCCGGAGGATTCCATGACTGGCCTCCTAACTCCACTTAACTCCCTGGGCAGGCTGGGTCAAGTTTCTCAACAGATCACCTACTTTTCAGTATTACAAAGCATTACTTCCATCCTCCAGTACTTTCCTCCAATCACCAGCCACATTAAAAAAACCCAGAATGGACCTCACAAGGCTCACTTTTGAGCTCTTGAAGCTGAAAGAAGGACAAGTACCTTAAGCAGGTCTGGAGAAGAGAAAGCAAAAAAGAGTAGACTGGAACTAATCTTGGGTGCAGCTTTATCCAAGGAGCCTTTGAACAACTAGGAATGGAGATTAGGCATTAGGAAGAAACATAGAAAGCTGTGTGTGTGTGTGTGTGTGTGTGTGTGTGTGTGTGTGTGTGTGTGAGAGAGAGAGAGAGAGAGAGAGAGAGAGAGAGAGAGAGAGAGAGAGAGAGAGAGAGAGAGACGGAATGAAAATGGAGAAGGGATAGCTTAAGTATCTTTCAGTATGTTTGTCTGGCCTGGGAGAGAGGATTGTGGGTTGTGACAGGAGGCAGAAGGTTGACCAAGATGACCTCTGGCTGCCCCTATCTCCATCTCTACTGTTCAGGAAGAAAAGAACCACAGCGTCAGCTTCTAGCTATTGTGCCTGGGCAGGTGGCTCAGCACTTTCTATTATACCGAGAGGTTGGGGGTCGGGAGGGGGTGGGATCCCGGCCAGAGCAGGAAGGCCGAGATAGCTTCTTGTTTCCTGGGGCGACTAACAGGACTAGACACCAGCCTGCCTGCTGACTCAGCTTAGCTGTTTCAGCAGGGCCTGGGGGCTGCAGAGGGCAGGCTATAAAGGCCCTTTCCCAATGTCAGCCTCTCACGGTCGAGCACCCAACTTGTCAACAGCCCCAGAGTTGCCCGAGTCCACCCTGTGAGTACTAGGCATCCAAGGCCTAAAGGCTTAGGGCAGGAAGACGAGAATATGAAGAGAAATCGGGGGCTAACAGGGGGCACTGAAAATAAGAAGAGAGCCTGTCCGTCCGACCCCGACCCCACCAGCCTCAATTCCCTTTGGTCGATAGACCAAACTCCCAACCCCTAAGACCTCGTTTCCAGCTTCCAGGACCCGGTTCCTGCCGTGTCTCCTTCCCAACCCTTTGGGAGCTGCATCCCGGGAAGGAGCCGCAATTCGGGCGAATTCCTAGTCTGGGAAGTTACAGGGGTAGTTAGGAATAAAGTTGGCAGATGTATCCACGGTTCAGAAGAACTTCCTTGAGGCATGAGACCCCGCCTGCCTCCAATCTGGGGCTGGACAGCGCCTAGCTTCAGGAAACCAGGCGCCTGGGCGCCTACCCCTAAACCAAGGAGTTTGTCCATTTCGCTTCAGGTAGTATGAGCGGCACCCTGTCCCAGGGCTCAAGCCCAGCCCGCCTCACTCTCTGGGAGGAAGAGAATTTCCAGGGCCGCCGCTGTGAGCTTATGAGCGACTGTTCCAGCATCCGAGAACTTAGCGGCTTCCGCAGGGTGCGCTCTGTCAAGGTGGAAAGCGGCGCGTGAGTAATCCTATTCTTCATCTTCCCAGCCCACCGCCAACCTGATTTTCTCGACCCCAAAATCCTAACTCGGGCCCCAAACTCCGAGCTCCTAAATCCCAGGACTCCAAACACGTCTAGACTCTTAGAACCCAGAGAGGTGTCCCTTTCCCTCCTCCAAAGGTCTTTTGGGAAAGCAGCGCAGTCAGACTCACTCACAGCTCTTAGGGCCTGAAATCTCAGTCTCAATCATTTCCCTACAAAAGAGGGAAAGAGCTTGGGTCCTGCCAAGCTCCCTGCTCTATGGGAGGCGATGGGGTGGTACTGGGGCGAGTAGAAATTCCTCCCCCACATCCTCTCCCAGATGGGTGGGCTTCGAGTACCCGGATTTCCAGGGCCAGCAGTTCATCCTGGAGAAGGGAGACTACCCCCGATCTACTGCATGGAGCGGCAGCAGCGGCTACAGAACCGACCAGCTTCTCTCCTTCCGGCCCCTGCTCTGCGCTGTGAGTCCTTACCCCCGGAACCCCCGCTCCACCACAGCTTCCCAGGAGCTCCAGCTCTAAAAACCTATTTCAACCACCTTTTCCTACTGAACCCAGACAATCACCCTGCTCCCTGCAGCCTAAGTCGCCGTCTGACTCCAAGGAGCTAAGCAGAATGACCTGCAGTAGCTTTGACTGGCTGGGGCGGGGGTGGGGGGTGGCGGAGGCATGGAGAGTGATCACTTCCTGGGACTTTACTTAGCTTACCGTGAGGAGGGCAAAATAAGGCTCCAATTAGATTAGAGGTGTGGTCAAAGAGGCAGTAAAAATCAGGGTTTGAGTATGTGTTGTGGAGGGTGAGGATTGGTGAACTGGGTTAGCATTGGAGTCGAGACAGTTACCAAGAGGCCAATCTATATACGTCGGATTTCTATATTGAATATGTCGAGTTTAACGAATGTGGGGCTGTGGAATTGGAGAGGGAGAGGGAGGAGACAGAGAGGAAAAGCAAAGAAGCAGGTTCTGAGAGTCCGATGGTATCTGAGATGGCCTCCTTCCCTTATGCATTGGAAGTCAATGCAATGGAAATGAGGAAGAACTCTAGATTGTGACCAGAATTTCATGGACAACAGGAATCTTAGAAACCATTTAATACAACTACATTTTACCGATGAGGAAACTGAGAGGGGTGGGGCAAAGTGCCCAGGGTGCCAAGCTAGCAAGCAGCAGGGCTAACATTTGAATCCAGGTCTTCTGATTTGAAATCTAGTGTTCTTTCCCCTGACCACAGTGGACTACTCTTTTCTGTTTTACCTCCTGTAAGAGTTACCTCACCTACCCAAGTCTTAGTTTCCTCAGTTGCAGTAAAGGAGGGCAGGATTCCAGTGATATCTCAGAGGCAAAAAAATCAGGACTTGTCTATTGAATGGATGTGGAGGGCGAAAAAGAGTCAAAGATGACTTCAGGTTAGAAGCCTGAGAGACTGGGAGAATGGTAGTTTCATCATAGGAATAGAGTAGTTGAAGTCCCTTTGCAACTCCGACATGCTTGTTATTATTTTATGAGGGAACTCCCCTTTCCACTATCCTCACCTCATAAAGTCCCTGGGAGAAGAGTCCAGCTAAGAGCCCCAGGCTTCTGCCTTTTTCTAGAGGCTTGAAATGTGGAATCAGGACATTGACATCTCATCTTATTAATTACCGCCGGTGCAGTTGTGCATGGGTAGAAGGAGAGAAGTGGAAATGTGCATGTCTATGTATGTGTTTGCTTGCTTAGGATGGCTAGGGAGGATTAGTTACCTTTCTGAGGAGGTTGAAAAGGCCTCTCTACCTCCTCAACTCCCTTCCACCTCCTCTTTGGACCCTCAGAATCACAGCGACAGCCGAGTGACCCTGTATGAAGGTGAAAACTTCCAGGGCTGCAAGTTTGAGTTGAGTGATGATTATCCATCCCTGCCTGCCATGGGCTGGGCCAGCAAGGATGTGGGCTCCCTCAAAGTCACCTCAGGAGCGTGAGTGCTGGGGACTGGCATGGGAACTGAGTGGAAGGGGTTGGCGGGAAGCAGAAGACAAGGCAAATGGATGGAGAAAGAGACAGTAATTGGGAGGGCAATAAGGAAGGGATTTGGGAAGATGGGGTCTAGTGAGGTATGATGGAGAGTGGGGAACTGGGACCAGGGAGGGGTGATAGGGAAGAGAGATCATGGAAGTAAAGAACTGAAAAGGGGTGATGGGGCGGGGAGGACAAAGAAATCGGGGACTAAGGAAGAGTAATAAGGAAATAAGGTACTTTGAGTCAGGAAACTGGGGAAAGATGAAGGGCAAGGGGAACAACTAGAACAGAGAACCCAGCCCAGTAAAGACGATGGCTCTCACCACGGAGGGAAATGTGGCTTCCATAGATGCCCAGCACAGTTGGCCGGGAGGAAGATGCCAAAGACCCCTTGTGATCCATTAATTTCTTTCCTTGTGCTTAGATGGGTAGGCTACCAGTACCCTGGCTTCCGGGGCTACCAGTATGTATTGGAGCAGGACCGACATAGCGGAGAGTTTCGAAAATACAGTGAATTTGGTACCCAGGCTCATACCAACCAGCTGCAATCCATCCGAAGAGTCCAGCACTAGATTTGGCTGTGTTTGACCCCACGGCAGGGTCTCCATGAGCATCTGACACATCTGGACCCAGAACCATCAATAAAGGCACTGAACTTGCCTCACCAGTTCACATTTCTCTGCATCACCTTGAATTTTCAGTAGGGACAAGACATTTCCAACTTCAGGGCCTGCCTTCATTCTAGTGGTCATCTCACTCTTCACTGTATCCCTGTAGAATTTATCTCATCCATTTATCTTTCTCCACATACAATGGCCTCCCCCCGCAACCTGTCCTCCCCCCCAATTCTTCCTGACAAAGATTTTTCAAATGGAAAAAATTCAGTACCTTTCCCCAGCCTCTTGTACCATGTCCCTCAGCTTTCTGTCAGGAGTTTTCCTCTTGCTATCTAACTTTATTCCGATCATGTACTCAGGGGAGATGAGAAAGGGATGCTTACTCTCCCATTATTACAATATTCCTTCATAGACCAGAAATCTCTTATTTAATGCTTGACTCCTAGTTTTCTCCTCTGCAGTATTTCCTAAGCCTGTTTGGTCTAACATGATTCCATATTTTTCTTTGTCTGTAAAGTACAACTTCACCTATCCATGAGCTCTTGTCTGAGAATGCCCAGGGCTTCAGAGAGAACACCAGTGGGAAAAGGACTCCTTACAATTCCCATTACAATACAATCAATCATAGGGACTTTCTGAATTAGGAGCAAGGGTATGTCAATTCCTGGTTTACTCTGGCTCCACTCTGACTTTCAGATCATTTTCAGAAGCCTCTGCTTTCATCCCCCTGTGTTCCGCTCAAACTCACAGCCACTTCTTCCCTATATTTCTACAGTTTTCCCATCCTTGCCTTTCCATACAACATGCAGTGGTATTCTCTTTCTGAAAAGAGAGCTAGGAGATAGGAAACAAAGGAACTGGGCAATAGTGCCTGTCTTTCAGAGATCAGGCAACCCTGTGTCAGTATTTTGGTGTTTTCTTGCCAGTAATTTGTTACTGAGGTAGCTAGGTGGTGCAGTGGATAGAGTACTGAGTGTGAAGCCAGGAAAACCTGAGTTTCAAATGAGACTTCAGACACTTCTTCCCTGTGTGACCTGGGGAAAGTCACTTTTGTCTCAGTTTCCCCAATTGTAAAATAGAAATAATAATAGCACCTACCTCACAGAGTTGTTATAAGGCTCAAATGAGATTTGTGTAAAGTGCTTAGAACGGTGCCTGTCAAACAGTAGGTGCTTAATAAATGCATATTCCCTTTCCCCTGTTTCAGGATACCCCACTCAGAGGACCTGGAAAGACAGGCCTACAGAGTCTGATTTTTGTCACTTCAGGCAAATAACAATCTCTCTGAGCCTCAGCTTCCACATTTACAAAATGGAGATAATATAGATGAAATGAAGTATCAGCTTCAAATGTTCAGCTCAAATGAAATGACATTTGTAAAGAGTGGATTCTGAGTTCTTAATTTGGAAACCAGGACAATTGTAGTTGCCATCCCCCTAAGAATTACCCATTCATAATAGTATTAAACAGTGCTTTATGGTTTGCAAAGCACTTTGCACATGTTACCTCATTATATACTCACTACAACCCTGGGGGACAGATTCTTTTATCACCACTTTGTATCACCATAATGATACCATTAAGTGACTTGTCCAGGGTCACACAGCTAATGAGTGCCTGAGCTTGGATTTGCATTCTAGTGTTCCTGACTCCAAGTCCAGTGCTCTATCGACTGTGATACATAACTACAATTAAACATCGGAACCTCCCCAAGTCTCTCAATTGAACCACTCATTGTTAGGATCTAGTCAGTAGTGTTATTTGGGACCAGAGCTATGATTTCTACTGTCCAAAAGAACCTAGAATCCCACATGGCCGATGACTTTGACTAGGGATTCTCCACCCCACCCCAACCAAGCACTGACCTTCTCAGAGTTGTTCTAAGCTAACCATGTTGAGGACTTCATCTATGAGTTCATTTGGAAGCTCCAGCAAGGAAAGCCCCTTAGCTAATGCAGAGCAGCTGTAATGCATCTGTTTTGCAATTTTGGGTCATATTTCATTTGGGGGGAGGGGAGACACTTAGAGTGTGAATTGTCCAGGGTGACCCAATCAGCATATGTCATTGGTGGAACTTGAACTTAGGTCTTCCTGACTCTGAAATCAGCTCTCTGTCAGGCTAACTTGCCCCTGGCATATTAGAATTTTAAAGAAGTAAACTTTTTGAGTTCCCAGAATGACTCTTAACTGGTGGGATATGACTGGAAAATTCTTAGATACTCACCTCCCATCATGATTCTGGAAGAGTGGCACTGTAATGGAAAGAACACTGGGTCAGGAGTTAGAAAACCTGAGTTTGAATATTGTGTCTGCCGTTTGCTACTTGACCTTGGGCAAGTCATTTCCCTCTGTGGGTCTGTTTTCTCATCTGGAACGTTGAAGGTTGGACTAAAATGGCCTATGAAAAAAACTTCCTGTTTTACGTTAATGATCCTAAGGCCAGGAGTAAGCAATTTGCTCCCCACTTTAAAGAGATTGCCATCCCTGGTGAATAATTAGAGTTCTCCAAAAGAGATACTTTGTGATGTAGTGAGTTCCTCAGCACCAGAGTATTTCGAGAAAAGGCGCTACAATATGACTTGGAGGTTATGTTATCAAGGAGATTTCTGAGGGACAGCATGGAAAAGTGGAGAGTATGGTAGATTTATAATCAGGAATATCTGAGCCTCACTTTCCTCACATGGACAATGGTGGTAATACCTGTAGCTCCTGCCTCAGAGTTGATATTTAGCTCAAATAAGATGACACAGAAAGTGCTTTGCAAACGACAAAGTACTATACAATGGCCAGCGATTATTATTTTCCCAGTCTTGGGTGGCATGCTGAATGAATTACAGAATCTCAGTCAAAGGAAACTCAGAGGTTATCCTGGTCCAGAGGTGTCAGATAATCCCCACACCACAATACTCCCCAGAGACCTGGACCAGAGCAAAATGCAATTGGGAAATATTTAACAAAACCAATAAAAATGTAACAAAAATAATGTTAATGTGTCTTTCTAAGTACATATGCAGGCTGCAAGGATCTTTATGTATGGTTTAATGGTCTATCTGAAACCAATGCTTTAGTCCATAGCATGCATATATAAGACTTGTCTGGTTAAAGGACTCATGGTGGAAAATGTTATTCACATCCAGAGAAAGAACTGATGGAGTCTGAATGCAGATCGAAGCATATTATTTTCACTTTCCTTATTTTTTTCATGTTTTTTTCCTTTTAGTCTATTTCTTCTCTCACAACATGACTAATGTGGAAATATGTTTACATGATTGCACTTATATAACCTATAACAAACTGCTTACCTTCTTAGAGAGTGGGAGGGGAGAGAGGTAAGAGGGAGAGGAAGGAGGGAGGGAGAAAATTTGGAACTCAGAAAATTTCTAAATGAATATTAAAACAATTCTTTACATGTGATTAGAAAAAAAATAAAATACTATTTAAGAATTATCTGGATAGGCAGCTAGATCGCCATCAGTGGAAAAAGCACCAGCCCCAGATTCAGGAGGACTTGAGTTCAAATTCAGCCTCAGGCATTTGATACTTGCTAGCCGCGTGACCTTGAGCAAGTCACTTAACCCTCATTGCCCCCACCCCCACCCCAAAAAAAGGTTTAAGAAAAAAAGAATTATCTGGATAAAATAGCGGACTAGCACCATGGAGACTTTCCATGAAAATTCTCTAATAAGGATGATGCTACTCCTTCCTGAAGCAGCCCATTCTGCTTTGGGATGGTTCTGCTTGTTATGAAAGTTTACCTTATGTGCTGCTGAAATCTGCCTTCGAAGCTTCCAGGTGCTTCTTCTAGTTCTATACTCTGGGGACAAGGAGAACAAGCCTAATACATATCCTATGTAACAGTCTTTCAAAAGCAGATCTCAACCCTCCCTTCTCTGAATTCCCTTTCAGCTCTAAAATTCTGATTCTGGCCATAGAAAAGACTGGGTACCCCAGCCTTACTGATCAATCAACAAGCATTTATTAAGCACCTATGTGTGCCAGACACGGTGCTAAGTAATTATAATTTGATCCTCACAACAATCCTTTGATTTAGGTGCTGTTATTATCCCAATTATCCAGTTAACTGACTTGTCCAGGATCACACAGGCAGGAAATGTCTTCAGCTAGATTTGAACTCAGATTTTCTTCACACCAGGCCCAGCACTCTCTCCACTGTGCTGAGGAGAACAGGGTAGAGCCAGGGAGTCAGGGAAGAGAAGGTCAGGGGCCCTAGTTTCCTTTCTTTCCATCTTCCCTCCTTTCTACCCAGAAACCTTGGTATTAGTGACAAGGAATAACTTATCACAACCTAAAGGAGACCTAGACTTGTTAGTGGAGGGGAAGGAGTGGAACAAGGACTAGGGGTGTATTTTAAGAGGATATGGGGTGAGCAGCAAGCAGAGTTCTGGGGGTATCAGAAGGAATGCAAGCTGGACAATGATCTCAGCCAAGACCTTTCCCCATTTATAATGAATGTGGAGAACTTTGACCAAGTAAAATGTAGTTTGGAGAGCAGCCAACGTGGAGGGGAGGGGCAAATGGAGAACAAGCTATGGCAGACATTAACTAGCAGAATTTCCCCATTGCACTAAGTGTGAGATGAATTGGGGGTCAGCTTACCTAATTTTCAGTTCTGGCTTTGTCATAGAGTCATCATGGTATGGTAGGTGACAGCTGGCCTTGGAAACAGGAAGAACTGGGTTCGATCTCTTCTCTAACCTATGAATACCATGGAGAAATAGTGGTTACGTGACCCTAGCAAATAACTCGGCCTCTCTATGATCTAGGCAATTCTCGAAGACTAAAAATTGCAAAGAAGGTACTAACTTGCATTGGTAGTCAGAGTTTCTTTAATTAGGGAGTTCCTAACAAACTCCCAAAGCTGTGAGTCACAAGTCCATCCCCTATTTTACACTAGATCATCTAAAACAGTATTCCTTGAAGTTCTGGCCAGATCACAGATGTGATGCTCTGTCCTCGGATCCCCTCTGACTCGACCCTTGTTGAACACTAAAGTGTTTGGGCTCCCTTCCATGTTCTAGGCTCCTTTGGCCCTCCCATGCACCTTTGTTCTGTGATGTGGTTGACTAGATCTCTGGGGATGATGGGTCTTCCCGGCATCCCTAATAATACAAACCAGCCACACTGCTTCCCCCAAGGGATGAAGCCTAGATCTGAAGGATAAGTGATCACTCAGGCCACCCACTTACATGGTGCATGGTGTGTGTGTGTGTGTGTGTGTGTGTGTGTGTGTGTGTGTGTGTGTTGGTATTCAGAATCCACTCCTATATTTTCTAGGCTCTTCCTATAGGCCCCTGAACTCAGATTGATCTAAGACTGAGGTTGGATAGCAGTGCCAGGCTGTCAAGGGATACCACACCATGGAACTCCCAGCCCCAAACCTCTGACAACCCTCTGGTCTCACATCTCCATTCAATTTCCCTGAGCTGGAAAAAAGCAGAGACAGTGTTCATATGACAGTAGTGGTTAGAAGGGATTTCCCCCTGACTGGTCAAGAAGGGAGAATCCTTGTCCCTCTAGGGGCTGGATCTTCAGTGCTGAGTTACCTCTCCAGTCACTTCTGACTTTGGGAGGCATCCTGGCCTTTTCTGACTCAGTTTCCTATCTAAACCTAAAGATGGTGAAATCCCATCCCTTCCCATTCGCAAGATTAAGTCTGGTGACACCCTTCCTAAGGGACCACCCCACTCAGAGATTCTTTCCTTTCCCCACGCAGTCCAGTCCTCCAAGGAACACTTTGTCTTTGGTTTGGATTAATCAGGAGAGATCTCTGTTCTCCAGGTACTTGGGATAGGGAAGGGAGCTGGAGGGAAAGGGGACCTGGGCTCCTATGGCCACCCACTCCACCCCCATGGCCTGACTCTGAGCCTCCAATCTCCTTGCCAGGTTTGTGGAAGCCAGAGACTGGGGTCCTCAGGCCAAAGGCCAAATAGCCTCACAACCATAGAGATCAGTACCACATAATAACCCAAGGAGTAAGCAGTTCCTCACCTCCTGTCCTAAATTTCCTTTATCCATCTTCCCTCTCCACACCTCCAGAAAATGCTCTATGAAACTAGGTGATCCTCAAGAGCCTCCCACACTACCTACAACAGCCCCCCCACCCTTTATGATCAGATTTTTCCTCCTCTGGGATCTCCCAGGAGTTTATAGGCTCTTCCTCCACTCACACCTCCCCCAACCCCTGACAGGGGCAGCCTGCCTCAGGGCTCCTCTGATTCCTTCTGCCAATATTTCAGCTCTTCCCCAAGTGCTTTCCCCTGCTTTTCAGCTGCTGTTAGGGTTATGTGAAGACTCAGGACGCAAAAGCAAGTTGGGAGTGTGCTGGAGAGAGTGTCATCGTAGAGAATAGGTACACAAGCTGCGAGGGCTGGAGGGGATTGAAGGGAGAGGGCATATATTGTCTCCCTACAGTCCTGACCTTCAAGGGGCTGACCCAAAGGAAGTCCCATTTAGAGAGGATCGGGCGCTTTGATCTCTCTGTGCTCACACAGGCGCTTCATGGAAACTCGCCCCCAACCCCTCTATTTTGAGGAGAAAGAGTAGGACAAAAGTGGAAGCGGTCTGGGGGTGGGAGTGCCGGTCCGAAGCCTACCAGAGAGGCTTGATTTTGTCCCTAGTTTTGATCCCCATACCTTTTGGGTTTTTTCTGCTTTTTGTGTACAAGTTGCTAAAATGAAATGAGTAAGTAAGGTTTGAGAGCCCTGCCCCTGAGATACCAGGTCGGGATAACCAACCACTGCTAGGTCTCTCCAAACCCCTGGGGTGGAGGTCGAAAACTACCATGGATATGTCTTCCGTGACTCTGAAGTGGAGGGTGGACAGGATTCACACCCCATTCACAGCGATGGATGCCCACAGATATCCATTTGCTTCAGTAGGGAGCAAAGAGTGGGATAGGGAGAAAAAGAGAGGGTAATAAGAAAGAAAGGTAGAGAGAGGAAAGAGGAGGGGAGATAGAGGAAAAGAGAGGGAAGGAAGGAGGGAGAGATTGAGGTAGAAAAGAACGAAGGGGAGAAAGTGAGATGGGGGAGATGGTTTTTTAAAAAGTGAGAAAATGATAGAAGATGGCCAGGAAAGAGAAATGGAGAAGGCACGGGGAAAGGGGAAAAAAATGAGAAAGAGAAAGAGAGGTTAGAAAGAACAGAAAACAGAAAAATGCTGACAGTACTGTAGAGAGTGAGGAAACAAGAAAAAACTAGAAGCAGACTGGAATAAATACTAGACAACGATAGAAAGCAGAAAAAGAAAGAAAGAAGAACGCAGGGAGGAAGATAGAGGCCAAGATAGGTACAGGGAAAGTGAGGACAGAGAGAGGAGAAAGGGCCGAGTCGGAGGGGAAAGAAGAGAGATCAACAGAGAGAAAAGGAGAAAGGAAAAGAGGGGATGCGGGTGAAGAAGAAAAGGAAAGAAGAGACAACTTGAAGCAGGAAAAGAGGAGGAGGGTTGGATTAGATGACCTTTAAGGTCCCTTCTAGACTCTAATATTCTATGGATTCATGAGGAAGAAAGAGGAAGAGCTGGGGGGGGGCGGGGCGGGGAGCGATGTATGAAGGGAGGCGGGGAGGAGATAAGGGGAGCGGCAGATCGGGCTGGGAGCGGAGAGACGGGAGAGAGGGAGCGCTGGGGAGAGGGAGGGAAGCGGAAATTTAAAAGTGAAGATGGAGATAACGCAGCCAGGAGACGGGAGGGAGGGAAGAGAAGAGAGGGGAGGGGAGGAGAAAAGAAGGGAGGGGAGGAGGGGAGAAGGGAACGGTGAATACAAGGGATTAGAGACTTTGGGGAAATCGAAGCTTGGAGTTGGGGGGGAGTGGGAATGGTCCCCCTTTTCAAGTTGAACCCTATACCCCTAACCCGGGGTCTTCACAGTCTCCCTGATTTTCCTCTAAACTCACTGTTTGCAAAGACTCAAGAAGGCGGAAAATGGGTCTCTGCACCCGCGTTCCCCACTAGCTCGGCCCAGCCCATCCGGGTCCAAGTCTTCCCTGCCCCTCTGTCCCCCATTTCCTCCTGGCCTCCCAATGTGTCTACTTGGTCACGGTAAGGGGCGGGGGAAGGATGCGGGGGGCAGGGGGCGCTGCTCGGCTGCGCTCGACAGCAGGGACTTTATTGCGATGGGGCCGATAAGAGGGGCGGGGGGGTTTCGAGGCGGCAGCACTTTAATTAAAAAGGAAATTGCGGCCTCGGCCCGAGACGGGGGAAGGGGGACAGAAGAATAGGGGGGCTGGGGGCGGGTCTCCAGGAAGCCCCTGTGTGAGCACCGCCCCAGGCCCTCCCCCCAGCCTCCTAGACCGCCAGGCCTCCCAAGCGCGCCCCCCCCCGCACCCCAGGGTGCCCCCTCCCCTCGGCCCGGCTAGGCCTAGCTCCATCTCCTCCTCTTGGGTGAAGGCGGCGGCGGCGGCCTCTGGAGGGTCTCGGGGGCCCCGGAGCGCAGTGCCTGCCCTCCCCCGCCCCTGGCCCGGACCGGCCCCCCTACACCTACCTCCCACCGCCCAGTCCCGAGGCGGCGATGAGACAGAGCGGCGCCTCCCAGCCCCTGCTGCTGAACATGTACCTGCCAGGTGACCTGAAGGGTCCGGCTGGGGAAAGCGGCTGGGAGGAGGCGCAGGGCCAGGGGCCTGGGGACTATCAGTGCAGGGGGAGAGGGTTGAAGGACTGGCAGGGGGGTTGTGGTCTTAGTGGCTGAGGAACTGGGTATGGGAATCCAAGGGTCTTGAGGATGGATGGGAGGGGCGGCGGGAGGGAGAGCGGATCGGGAGGTTCGAAGGCTGAGGGCTGGAGGATCAAAGACAGCGAGCTGAAGAGATGCGTAGAGTGGGAACGAGAATCTCAGGGGAGCCGGACACACCCCCACCCCCAGGCTCAGTCTCAACCGCCTTTCCTCACCTTTCCTTTATCCCTCTACCTTTCATGGTGCTGAAATGCTCCCTCCTATCTACAGAGGCTCCTGGTCCGCTTTTTAATCCCCCGGGCTCCGCAAATCGAATCCCTGGAGCTCTTTCCTTTGGGTGTCGGGACTCCCTTTCTCTGTCTCGACTTGCTGCCTCCCTCTCCGGCTCCCGGTCGGTTCTCTGGGCCCCAGCACCCCCTATATAAGGATCCCGCCAGCTCGGTCGGAAAGCGGATTTCCTTTTTCCTGGACGCGTTTCCTGACTTGGGCTCCACTGAGGCACTGAGCTCCTCTCAGCGCCGCGCTGCGCCGCGCCACCTCAGGATCTGGGGGAGAAGGAACAGAGCTGCCCCGGCTGAGGGGCAGAGGGAGCGAAGGAGGCCTGGGCCAGTGTACCTGCCACGCCCTGTTCTGCCACCCGTCACCTCACCTCAGTCCCGGAGTCTTCTGATCTCCTCCCTGAGACCCTACATTCTTCTCCAAGCTCCATCCTATCTCCGTTGTCTTCCCCACACCCCCTACACTCTTGAATAGCCTCCCCACGACCTCTGCACTCTAGGGTCTTCCCCCCTATGTCCCTTGTCCTCTTGGGCGTTCTTCCTTTCTCCTCCTAAAGTCTTCTCTCCACAAAGGCTCTCTTCTCTATATGACCCTGTCTCTCTCGGTTTTTGTGCGCTGGGTTCCTGATTTTCTCTTCACAGTCCAGTGCTTTTACATCTTCTCAGAACCTTGTAACGCCGAATGAAGTCCCAAGCCCCTTACAGCCCCGTGTCCTTTCCTCTAGTCCCCTCGGGTCCTCCCCTTTCCTGACTCTTCTATCTGCTCCCAAGAAGACCCTGAGCAGCTTCTCTTTCCCATCCAGATCCGGTTGGAGAGAGTCTTTTCAAAGAAGGCAAGAGTGGCTGGGGGCCGCTGAGCCCCGCAGTGCAGAAAGGTGAGTGTTCTAGACTGAGAACCAGCAAATCGGAACTGAGACCAGGGATGCTGGGAAGGGCGAGTTTGCACGCCTAACAAAGCTAGCTTAGACTGGGAAGCACACAGGCCCTGGGGATGGAGAAGACACCTGTGGTAAAATTCAGAGGGGGGGGGGCAGGGCTTTGGTGCAAATCTAAGGGAGCTCAAGCCTAGGCATGAACATATGCTAGAACATAGACAGATGCACAAAGAAGCAGAGCAGTAGAGATTGGCTGGAGAAACAGACCCAGGGAACGAAGTCAAATGGCTACCTTGGGGTTTGGGGCCTTCTCCGAGTTAGCTGATAATAACAATTCCTCACATCAGGGCAGTGCTTTATTCCTTATAAAGAGTGGGAGTTAGGCAGGGCAGGTATTGCTGCTTGCCTTTTAGAGACGAGGAAACTGAAGGCGAAGTGTCTTTGTCATAGCTAGCAAAGGCCAGAGCCAGAACTGGTTCCCGATCTTCCCATTCCCAAAAGCCCTTCAAGGCAACTTCATTGCTTCTAGGGAGGCAACCGAGAATTCAGGGAACGATCCCACTTGAGGAGGAAGGGGGAAAGGGCAAGAGTGTGTGTGGAGAGGTATTTTTCAACTTTGTTCCTATTGATGCAACCTCGGCACATCCATCCCTAAAAGTCTGGTCAGACACGAGGGTTGGAGAGCAACTTTTCTCTGGCTCTGGAGGGGGTCGGGGAAAAGGCCCAGCAGACAAGAGAGGGGGAGAACAGGATGAGTTGTTTACCAGACCCAACAAATTCTACTGCGAGTGACGTCAGTGCGTTGATGTCACTGATGTCGCTGGCCCTGGTGCTGCTGCGAGAACTCGAAAGGCGGGGGTGGGGGGCGGGGGGAGTGTGTCAGATTAACCTATTGAGATTTAAGTAGACGAAGCCTGGATAGAGAACTCGGGGAAATATGGGGACAAAGGGGGTGTTTGGTCTGATTGGTTCTAATATCCAGGGTAGCCATTCGTTGACTTTTCGTTCTGATTTATTCCAAATATTACTTCGTTAGGATTCAGAGGGAGGCGAGGTCTGGGGGTCCTCACTTGGCCTCATGACAACAGGATCTGGGTCCCCAAACCCCTAATATCAGGTCCCATTGCCAGGTCCACGCCCTCTGCTCATTGCCCCTGCCCCCTCCAGTCCCGAAGAGGATCTAACTGACCAGCATTGATCCCCATCCCCCAGAAGTAGGAGTATACGGTCCCAGGGGCTTTCCGCAGCCCAGAGTCTTCAAATGCCTCATTCCTGTCCTCCTCAAGCTTTGTATTAGCATGTAGACGGAAGCGGGAAGGAAATGCTTCGGAAAGGAACAATTGAGAAAAGAGGAAGAGGTTTTCTCCAGAGTAGAAGTGAGAGAAGAATTTTAATAGATCAAGAAAAAATTGTTTGCTTCGTTTCCCCTCTACTAACGGAGGCTTGAGAGACGTCTGGTCTTTTCAGGTGCTAGAGTTGAGCATCAGAGAAGCTGCTCAAGGTCTCCTTGGGAGGAGATAGAGAGGCCAGGAGGGGAGAGGGCTGCAGGGACCATAAGGAAGGACACCTGGGGCTGTAAAGGGTTTGGGACTCGATTAAGGTTCCGAGAAAATGTGAGAGCCAAGGTGGTGTGGGGGAGGAAACCGGGAATCGGGCACAAGAAAAGAAAAATGTTTAAAGAGCTTTATGGGGGAAGGTAATTTGGATCCATTATTTTATTTGTATAAGAAGCCCCACCAGGAAGCTCCATCTACCAATGAAGCTGCAGAACAGGCAATTATTAGGGAGCAACTGGTTAGAGAGTTGCCTAGTGTCTCCTTAGGTTAAATTATTTGCCCAAGGTCACACTGCCAGCAAGTGTCATAAGTATGCTTTTTTTTTTGGTGGGGCAATGAGGGTTAAGTGACTTACCCAGGGTCACACAGCTAGTAAATGTCAAGTGTCTGAGGCTGGATTTGAACTCCGGTGCTTTATCTACTGTGTCACCTAGCTGCCCCATAAGTATGTACTTGAACCCAAGTCTTCCTGACTCGGAGGCTGACTATTTTCACGAACCATGGATGCCTCTCAAGGTTGTTTGTTCTTGTTGTTGTTTTGTTTTTGTTTTTGCTTTTCAAAGAGTTTTGAGGCCCGGGGTAGAGATTGCATTAATAGCACACTGTTTACGAAAAGTCCTTCAAAACATCCCTGCAGAGAATAGGTAGGGCAAAATTATCGCCTCCATTTTACTTATGAGGAAACTGAGACCTTACAGAAGATAAGTTGTCACTGAGCTGGGACCCAAGTTGTTTAAGGAACTTAGCTTATAGGGGTCCTTATCAGGATGTCCATGCTTCACATGGGACCCCAGGTGTCTTCTCAGCCTCCTGTCTTGCCTATTCTTTACATCCTTCCCAGGCTGACCTCCCCACTCTATATGTCCCCCTCCCTGGGCATGAGGGACTCTCAAATGAATTCGTTAAGGGGGCAGCTAGGTGTGCGGTGGATAAAGCACCGGCCTTGGATTCAGGAGGACCTGAGTTCAAATCCAGCCTCAGACACTTGACACTTGCTAGCTGTGTGACCCTGGGCAAGTCACTTAACCCTCATTGCCCCGCAAAAAAAAAAAAAGGAATTTGCTAAACCTTAAGGTACCAGCATATAGATATATATGTATGTATGTGTATCTACACATACATACATATATACATATACATACATACATATACATACACACACACACACACACACACACACACATATATAAGACTTTGGCTCCCTGAGTCAGACAGAGGCACACACACACAGACACAGAGTGAGGGAGGGAAGGGGGGGGGGGGGAGAGAGAGAGAGAGAGAGAGAGAGAGAGAATTCGTAGCTGAATTCTGAGAGCTGACAGGGTAGAAGGTGGCACACTAGTGTTGAGCACCCGTGTTGGCCCACCAGCCTAGCTGGAACTGGGACCAGGTGCAGCGTGTCCCGCTGGGTCTCCCTCCTCGTTCTGAGCTCTCTCTCCCACCACGGGACCCCAAGGGAGGGAGGGAGGGGCCAGCTGCGACTTGGGGTGGGGGTGGTGTGTGCCCCGGCACCAGTCCTCAAAGAGACACGCGCGACCTCACCGCGCCTCGCGAGTCGGTCGCCACTGAACCAGCCCGCCTTGTGTCTCCGCGCGCAGGCAGCGGCCAGATCCAGCTGTGGCAGTTCCTGCTGGAGCTCCTGGCAGACCGGGCGAACTCCGGCTGCATCGCGTGGGAGGGCGGCCACGGCGAGTTCAAGCTGACTGACCCAGACGAGGTGGCGAGGCGCTGGGGCGAGCGCAAGAGCAAGCCCAACATGAATTACGACAAGCTAAGCCGGGCGCTGCGCTACTACTACGACAAGAACATCATGAGCAAAGTTCACGGAAAGCGCTACGCCTACCGCTTCGACTTCCAGGGCCTGGCCCAGGCCTGCCAGCCCCCGCCGGCCCACGCCCACGCCCACGCCGCGGCCGCCGCGGCCGCCGCTGCTGCCGCAGCCCACGACGGCGCGCTCTACAAGCTGCCAGCAGCCCTGGCGCCTTTGCCCTTCCCTGGCCTCTCCAAACTCAACCTCGTGGCGGCCTCCGCCGGGGTGGCCCCCGCCAGCTTCTCCTATTGGCCCGGCCCGGCCCCGGCAGCCGCGGCCACCGCCGCTGCCGCCGCCGCCGCCCTCTATCCCAACCCCGGCCTTCAGCCTCCCCCCGGGCCCTTCGGGGCTGTGGCCACCACCTCGCACCTCGGAGGGGTGGGGGGACACTATCACTGAGGAGGCCCTCTCGCCGCCTCTAAACCTTGGCCCTTGACCTTGGGGGGGGCCTCCAAATCCTCTCTGCTTTCTATGCCCTCAATCCTCCAAGGTGAAAGAGCCTTCTCACTCGTCCAGTTCCAACTCTTACTCCTGATTATATTGAGGACTTCCAGACGGCTCCCTCTACCATCCCCCTTCTCTTTTCATTCCCGAATCTTTGGGGAGCCAGCTCCTTTCCACCTGTTCTCATCGCCACCTGACTTAAACAGCCTAACCAGTGTGTCCCCCAGTCCTCTGGCCTCAGCTCCCGTAGGTCACATCAGCACCCTATTCACTTGGCGGGATCCCAAAGCTGCCTTATCTCTTCTCCGCTCCCCACTGAGAAGGCAGTTTGGGGAAGCGGAGGAGGGAGGAAGAGCGGCGGGTCGGAATGGGCTTTCTTCACCGCTCAGTTCCTCTTGTCAGTAATAGCGCAATCCTTGCCACCTTCCCTTCTATTCCTAGTCCGCACACGTGGTTCTATTTTCCTTCAAGTCCCTATTAAAATGTCTAATCTGTCTCCCAGGCTACCGGCTCTTTCTCTTTTTAAGTTGTTCTGAGCGGAGGGGTGGGGATAACAAACACACATTTATGTATCTCAGGTTTTAAAGCACTTTCCTCACAACTCCTTTGTGAGGCAAGCAGTGCAAATATCATGAATCCGTTTTACTTAAGATGAAACTATGACTCAGAAATGGCAAAATATTTACCTACGGCTGCACACATAGTTAATAACAAGCCTGGGACTTCTAAGTGCAAGACTACGTTCTTTCCCCTACACTACTCTAAAAGCCTCTTGCGAAGAAAAGGGGCCTACTAGGGGATAGCCTGCATTGGACTTAATTAAGAAAGACAGACAGCGACGTTCCTTAGGAACCTTTACAATTCAGTGTCTTCTTTTTGCCTGATTCTGGCTCTTTGATTCTCCCGCCTCGTCCGTTCCGGATGACTTAGCAAACGGTGTCCTTTTATAGATCTCTGGCGCTCTCTCCTGGTTATATAAGGGCATAACTAAATAGCTCTGTGATTTCCCTAAGCCCCTAGAGGTGATAAGGTCTCTTAGCAGTTCTTCCTTCAGGTGCCTCTAATGTCTGCCTATTATTCCCATCTCTAATTTTGCCCCCACCCTCCCCCCTCCCCCAAAGGCATGAAAACTCTTACTCTGCCTTACAGATGGAGCGGGAAGTTCCCTGCACAGGACTCACCATTGACAAGATTATAAAGCCTTGAAGTTTCAGCCAATCCACAAATTATTGCATGCATACTCATTTGTGGCAGGGCCTTACCTGCATCCTGGTGCAGAAGGTAGAGCCTTGCATTTCTATTTACTACATATGTGACTTTGAGGGAGTCACTTCAACTCTCTGTGCCTCAGTTTTCTTATTTGTGAAAGAAAGAAAGAACGAAGGAAGGAAGGAAAGAAAGAAATCAAGAAGGTTGGACTAGATGTTCTTTAATATCTCTTCCAACTCAAAATCCTATGAACTTGACCCTTGGACCCATATTATTCACTCTGCTTCACTCCCTTGCCAGCTGGATGGTCTATTTCCCCCACAATACCTTTCCCAACCAATTTTAAAAATCTGTTCAATGGAAAAATATTGGTATGTGCATTCACATGTATGTGTAAAGTACTTAGAAGGCTTTTGTAAAGTGTTTTATGGTAGGAGGAGAGTTGCATCTTAAGGAGGGATAAAGGTGTGAATCCTTAATTATTAAATTTCAGGACCAATTAAGTCTTGAATTGGGTGTGGTGGGACCGGGAAGGTATTGGAAGGAAGTGGGAGAGAAGAGAGCCTACCAGGCTCTGAAATCACACTATTCCTTATTCTCTTGTTGCTCACCACACTTTTCTTCCTTCTGCTTAATACTGATGTGTTTTTTCTTTAAGTTAACAAGCATATTTAGCTTTACTATGAGCCAGGTACTGTGCTAAGTACAAAACAAAACAAAAACATATAGTCCCTGCCCCCAAGACTCACATTTTAATGAGGGGAGACAACACACAAGTAACTGCAAATTCAAGATATATACAGTTTAAATAAATGAAAGATAATCTTATAAGAAAAACATTAGGTGGCAGGTAGGTGTCCCAGATAAAGCACCGGCCCTGGATTCAGGAGTACCCGAGTTCAAATCCAGCCTCAGACACTTGACACTTACTAGCTGTGTGACCCTGGGCAAGTCACTTAATCCCCATTGCCCCACAAAAAAAAAAAGAAAGAAAGAAAGAAAAAGAAAAACACTAGAATGGAGAGAGACTAGCAAAGATGTACAGAAATTCACACATCTTGCAAAGAACCTGAGAAAGGGGGCACCAAATGCAACAGAAAGAGCCTTCACCTGAAAGTGAGAAGACCTGAACACTAGCCCTGCCCCTGCTGTGGACTCAACTTGTTTGATGTCAGGCTTGGAAAGAGAGCCCTGCTGAAGAGCCTCCAGAGAAGGATGTTTGCCCCATACTAACACTGTTTATCAATGACTTGGATAAAAGAACAGAGGGCATGCCTCTCAGATTGGCACAAGACACAGTGCTGGGCCAGAGAGTTGACTCTTTATAATAGTGTGAGCACTGGAAGAGATCCCAACAGGCTAGAGTACTGGTCTAAGTGTAATGAGATGAAATTTAATAGGGAAAATATAAATTCTTACACTTGGGGTTTTTTAATCTACTTTTCACGTTCAAATTGAGGGAGAAATGGTTAGAGAACAGTTTACAAAAGATTGCTGGCATCCAGTGGGCTGCAAGCTCAGTATAAGTCAACAGTGTGATAGGGTGGCCAGAAAAGCTAATGGAACCCAGGGCCACATGAGATACAAAGAATCACATAATCAGAACCTAAGGGGTTGATGATACAGAGTCCTACTGGTCTAAATAGGACACTTGTAGTATTTGGTGTTTGTTCAGTTCTGCATGCCACATTCTAGGAAGGACACTAATAGACTGGAGAGTGTCCAGAAGCTTAACCAGAATGGTCAAGTCAGTGCAAGTCAACTAACATTTCTTAAGCACCTCTTAGTGTGCTGGTGTTTTTCTGTTTGTTGTTCAGTCATTATAGTTGTGTCCAACTCTTTGTGACTCCATTTGGGTTTTTCTTGGCAAAGTTACTGGAGTCGTTTGCCATTTCCTTTTCCAGTTCATTTTACAGATGAGGAAACAGAGACAGAGTTAAGTGACTTTCCCAGGGTCACACAGTTAGTAAGTGTCTAAGGTCAGATTTGAACTCAGGAAAATTAGTCTTCCTGACTCCAGGACTGACACTCTACTGTGCTACCTAGCTGCCCTACTGTGTGCTGGGCACTGTGTTACATGCTAGGGATACAAAGAAGGGCAAAATCTCATACAAAAACAATCCCTGCCCTAAAGTCACCCACAATCTAATGGGGGAGACAAATATGAAAAAGATTATGCACAAACAACATTCATACAGTATTGACTGTAGTAGGCTCAGACAGAAGGCATTACAAAATTAAAGAGAATTAGGAAAGGCTTCTTGCAGAAGGCAGGACTTTAGCTGAGACTAGAAGGAAACCAGAGAAGCCAGGAAGTGGAGATGAGAAGAGCAAAAGTTCTAGGCATGGGAGACAGCCAGTGAAAACAATCAGTCTGGAGAGGGAGTATTAGGTTTGAGAAACTGCAAGGAGGCTAGTGTCACTGGATCACAGAGTAAGGTACAAGAAGACTTGGGGGGAAAGAAAGAAAAAAAAGGAAAACAGGACAGCTAGGTGGTGCAGTGGATAGAGCACCGGCCCTGGATTCAGGAGGACCTGAGTTCAAATCCGATCTCAGACACTTATCACACTAGCTGTGTGACCCTGGGCAAGTCACTTAACCCCAACTGCCCTGTAAAAAAAAAAAAGGAAAACAAATTTTAAAAAAAGAAGAAAGAAGGAAAGAAAACCAAGAAGACTGGGAAGCTAAGAAGGTTATGAAGGACTTTAAAAGTCACAGGACTTTATATTTGATCCTGGAAGCAAAAGTGGTCCACTAGAGTTTCTTCTTGTTTTTTGGGTTTTTTTTTTTAGTTTTCAACATTTGTTTTCATAATATTTTAAGTTCCAAATTTTTCTCTCTCCCCCCCCAAGACAGAAAGCAATCTGATATAGGTTATATATATATATACAATCTTCATAAACATATTTCTGCATTAGTCATGCTGTGAAAGAAGAATAAGAACACAAGGGGAAAACCTCAAAAAATAAAAAAAAGCAATCAAAAGTAGAAACAGTATGGTTCAATCTGCATTCAGAATTCAGTTCTTTTTTCTGGGTGTGGAGAACATTTTCTATCACGAGTTCTTTGGAACTGTCTTAGATCATTGCACTACTGAGAAGAGCCAAGTCTATCACAGTTTATCATCACACAATGTTGCTGTTAACTGTGTACAGTGTTCTCCTGGTTCTGCTCACTTCACTCAACATCAGTCCACTTAAGCTTTTCCAGGTTTTTCTGAAATCTGGTTGCTCATCACTCTTACAGAACAATAATATTCCATTACATTCATATAGCACAACTTGTTCAGCCATTCCTCAATTGATGGGCATTCCCTCAATTTCCAGTTCCTTGCCCTCACAAAGAGAGCTGCTATATATAAATATTTTTGTACATATGGGTACTTTTCCCTTTTCTATGATCTCTTTGTGATACAGACCTAGTAGTGGTATTACTGGGTCAAAGGGTATACACAGTTCCATAGCCCTTTAGGCATAGTTCCAAATTGCTCTCCAGAATTGTTGGATCAGTTCATAATTCCACCAACAATGCATTATTGTTCCAATTTTTCCACAGCTTCTCTAATATTTATTATTTTCCTTTTTTGTCATATTAGCCAATCTGGTAGGTATGAGGTGGTACCTCAAAGTTGTTTTAATTTGCATTCTCTAATCAATAATGATTTAGCGTATTTTTCATATGGCAATAGATAGCTTTGATTTATTCATCTAAAAACTGTGTGTTGTTTGAAATATTGGGGGGAAGCCTTTCCCTGTTCTAAGTTCTTGGGGAACTTAGATGGGGTTTCTAATATATTGATACTTGTATATTAGAGGCTATTGAACCAGTTTTGGGCTGCAAGCATTTATTATTAATTTGACCATGTAAACCCAGCATAGAATCCCAGGAAGATGGACTGGGCAGAGCCAGCCCTGGGGTAAGGTAAGTCAGTATCCAGAAGAGGTGCAACGCTCCCTCTCCCCAAGGATTTTTATCCTCTCTCAGGTATAGGTGGGTCACTGCACATTAATCCAAACTAATTGGCCAGTAACATTCAAGTCCATTGATTGACATGACTTGGGGGGTCACCAAGGTGAGTTAACTTCCTTTAGATAGTCAAGGAGGTCAATCTACATTTCTTTTGCATTTCTACTGACTCTGGGCTGACTCTGAGAAACCAGCCAGAGTTCCTGAGTGGGAAGGGGGGGGGTCTTTGAGTCCCCAAAAAACATTATTAACAATTATTTTCTCACAACTGCCTGTTCATATCCTTTGACCATTTCTTAATTGGGGAATGCATTACTTGGATGCTTATAAATTTGATTTAGTTCCCAATATTTTAGAAATGAGGCCTTTATCATAAACACTAGCTGTAAAAATTGTTTCCCTGCTTTCTGCTTTCCTTCTAATTTTGGCTGTATTGCTTCTGTTTGTACAAAACCTTTTTAATTTAATTTAATAAAAATCATCCGTTTTGCATTTTATAATATTCTCTATCTCTGGTTTGGTCATAAATTTTTCTCCTCTCCATAGATCTGAGAGGTAAACTATTCCTTCCTCTCCTTATTTACCTATGATATCACCCTTTGTGTCCAAATCATGTACCCATTTTGACCTTATTTTGGTATACAGTGTAAGATGTTGGTCTATGCCTAGTTTCTGCCACACTATCTTGCCACTGAAGTTTCTTGAATGGGAGGTTGCTATGCTCAGACCTGTGCTTTTTGGTGGCTGAGAGAACAATGGATTGGAGTGGGGAAAGAGCTGAGATGTGGAGATCAACCAACAGGCTTTTGCAATAATTCATCTGGGAAAGGATGAGAATGGTGGCAGTGTCAGAGGAGAGAAGGGGGCACATATAGGAGATGTTACAAAAAATAGAAATGGCAGAACTTGGCAACTGATTTGATGTTGGTGGGTGAGTTGGATAAGAGACAGTAAGGAGTTGAGGAGGACACATAGATTGGGAATTTAGGAGATTGTGAGAATAATGGTGCCCTTGAAAGTAATAGAGAAGTTAGGAAGAGGGTACGGTTTGGGGGAAAAGTTAATTCAATTTTGGGCATGTGGATTTTAATTTGTCTATGGGGCATCCAACGTGACACATTGAATAGACAGAGAAGATAAGAGGCTCTATCCTAAGACCAGAGATCTTGTGACTGATCAATTGGATGAACTTGGCCTAGTGACTTCATCTCTTTAGGCCTCAGTTTTCTCATTTGTAAAAATGAGGCCATGGGACTTGTATGGGGGATGGCAAACTATGACCCTTGGGCCAAATCCAGTCCCTATCCTGTTCTTTAAGGGGTGGGGTGCTAAGAATGATTTTTGTTTTTTGTGGGGGGTTTTTGTGAGGCAATTGGGGTTAAGTGACTTGCCCAGGGTCACACAGCTAGTAAGTGTTAAGTGTCTGAGGCCGGATTTGAACTCAGGTCCTCCTGAATCCAGGGCCGGTGCTCTATCCACTGCACCACCTAGCTGCCCCAAGAATGGTTTTTAAAATGTTTAAATAAAGTAGTTTATTGACCACATGACTAGATGATCTCTAAGACCTCTTCCACCTCCAAAAATTCTTTCATTCTATTTGTCTTCCTCATCCCTCAACATCACTAACCATCTCATTACTCTTTTGTCTCCTAAGACTGGAGCACAATGTGTATGTTGGGGAGGGGGTAAGTGGAGAAGATTTCCAGGGCCTAAATTTTATTTTCATTGGTGCTTTATTTTTATGGCCATTTCTATATATGTCACCTCCCAGACTTTCTTTCTCCCTACTTGTGCTGACCTGTTCTCACTGATCTTCGCTCCCTTTGCTGTTGTCAACTGCTCTCAATAGGGCAGCTAGGTGGTGCAGTGGATGGTCTTGAAGATGGGAGGACCTGAGATAAAATCTCACTACAGATACTTACTAGCTGTATGACCCTGGACAAGTCACTTAACCCCAATTGCCTTAAACATCTGGGGCCATCTCCAGTCACCTTGATATATATCTTGCCACTAGACCCATGTGACTCTGGAGGGGAGTGAGGCTGGTGACTTTGCACAGCCCTGCCTCACTTAAATCCAATTCATTGCAAGTCATGACATCACTTCTTGATATCATGGTCCTCTTTGAGAATGAAGGACAAACAACAACAACTGCTCTCAACATGGCCACATTAATGGATTCTGTCCCCAATGTTTGTCAGTCAAAAAAATATTTTTCTCTTCCCAACAACTCTCTATTCAGAAATCTCTTACTGTTTCTCAAACTGGTGTCCTCCACAAGTGTATTATCAAGTCTATTTCAACTCTGAGATCCCATGATTCTGTGAATTCATCCATATTGTGGGTGAAAGTGACTTGACAACTGCTACAACTGGGTCACAAAGCACGGTCATATCTCATTGGATTCTCATAAGAACCTTATGATTGCTGAAGAGCTGTCAATGATCTCATTTGACAGATGAAGACATTGAGACTCATAGAGTCTACGTGACTTTCTCAAAGATTAAGAAGCCAGCAAGGAGCAAGACTGAGACTTGAACTAGGAGTCTTATGATTCCTGGGACAGTGCTCTTTCTTTCTTTCTTTTTTTTTTTTGACAATGCTCTTTCAGAACGTATTTGCCTCTGCATGATCCTTCCAGGTCTTACTCTTTTAAGGATCTCTTCCATACAAAGACCACTTCCATGGTTAACTAAGGAATATGTAAGTCCATCAAACAAGGTGCATTGGCATCTAATAATATCTTCCTCATTTTGAAGGTGAAGTAAAATGGAATTAAAAACCGTATCTAAATCTAGTGCGATTATATCTAATTCTTTCTCCTTGCTTCCTATTCCCATTGGTCTAGAAGTCAAATTGATTTTACATTATTTGTCCTTCACAAAGCTCTCTGCTCTTCCCCCATGACTTCATAAAATTGTCTTCATTAATTTCAGCCCATTTCCTAAGTATTTTACAATGCACATATGAGGAAATGGGGTCTCAGTCAGAAAAGGAACCAGACAAATAAAGTCACTTGCAGATGTCTTCCTATGCTTCCTATGCTTTTCATGGAACAGTGGGTAGAAATCTAGACTCCAAGTCAGGAAGGCCTTGGTTCAGGAAACACTTTTGCCACTTAACTGGCTCTGTGGCCCTGACCAAGCTACTTAATCTCTCAGTGCCTCAGGAAATTCATTGAATGTTTCCAAACAGGTGCAGATCTATTGTGGTAGACTTGTGGTCAGAATTCCTATCCTGACCTAACCAGCCCCTTGCTCATCCTACTAGTGTCTTGGACTTGCCTTCCTACATGTCCAGTTGCTAATCTGCTTTGGGAGAAAACCATGGGTTCCCTCCCCAGGTAGATCATCCAACTACCTCTTCTTATCCATTTCAAAGCTGATCTCTTCTGTGTAATCCCAACTTCTATGAGGCCAGTCAGCAAACCAAAAAGCATTTATAAATGCTAGGCATTATACTAAATGCTGGGGCAAAAGGTACCATCAATCTTCCACATTAGCAAGGCTTTACCCACCAAAGGGAAGGGAAATGTTATTTCTGCCCAGTATATCATCTAACATAGCTGTTCTGGACACATTCAATTTGACTGAGTAATCTTCAATGAGTCCCTTTATAACACTAGCATGACTTTCTACCCTCTTGTCCTTAGGGTGTACATTCAAGATATCTAGTCAAATGTGCTTTTGGGGGGTAAAGATAGCATTGTATATAATAATAAGAATTCCTTTGGACTGAGCACTTAACATGTAAGGGTATGACTGATTCACCATGTGGCTAGAGAGACAGAAGGAGGAGAAAAAGAAATAGCATTACCCAACTTGAACTAGCCAGTTGGGTTTCCAGGGGGCAACTGTTACAACTCACAAATTGTTGTTTGTCCTTCATTCTCAAAGAGTACCAGTGACATCATGAGGGTGATGTCTTGACTTTCCAGTGAATTGGATTTAAGTGAGTCAGAGCTGTGCAGTTACCAACCTCACTCTCTCCTCCAGACTCATCAGGGTATAGTAGCAAGACAGAAGTCAAGATGACTGGTGATGAATCAAAGGAATATAATTTTTGATCATTCACAAGATATCTTGGGGTTTAGGGGCTAGATTTTTCCTCTTATTTATTTATTTTATCTGTTTTTTAAAAGCTGGAACAATGAAGTCTTTGAGTCCTGCAGTTTTCATTTATGATTTCTTGAAATATAGCTCTGAAAAAAACAGGCTTTGAAAAAGCCCATTGTGATTCAGATGGAGCTATTTGACTATGCCTTTAAACCCAAATGACTTTAGCTTTCACTGATTGGCCAATAATGTTATTGTTGTTTGTCCTTCTGGAGATGCTCCCAGATGTTTAAGGCAACCAAGGTTAAGTGACTTGTCCAGGGTCCACAGCTAGAAATTGTCTGAGGTGATATTTGAACTCAGATCCTCCCAACTTCAGGGCCAGTACTCTTTTCACTGTGCCTCCTAGCTGTCCTATGGCAGAAGGGGGACAAAGTGGATAGAGAACTGGCCCTGGAGTCAGGAGGACCAGAGTTCAAATCTCACTTCAGACACTTACTAGCTGTGTGACCTTGGGCAAGTGACTTAACCTTGGTTGCCTCAAACCTTGCACAGCCCTCTCTCACTTAAAGTCCTATTCAGTGCAAGTCAAGACATCACCCCTATGTCATGGTCCTCTTCAAGAATAAAAGACAAAAACAACTGCTAGGTTGTAATAGGTCCCAGCCCATTGTTTGGGTTTTGATGGCTCAAAATGAGTGCAAATAGCAATTGTTTCTGTTCTGGCCAGAAACTCTGAGGGTCTTCCCCTCCTAGACTGATTCTTGTGGTGGTAAACTAGGCCATCTATTGTCTCAATTTTTACCTAGCCTTTAGGTAAAGGAAAGGGTGTTGCCTCAAACTGAAACCTGAGAAAGACCTTAGCTTAAAAAGGCCAGTCTCCCACTGCATCCTGGGCCATTTCCAGTCCTGTTGAGTTGTCTTACCACTGGACCCTGATGACTCTGGAGGAGAGAGTGAGGCTGATGACTTTGCACAGCCCTGCCTCACTTAAATCCAATTCACTGGAAAGTCAAGACATCACCCTTGTGATGTCATTGGTCCTCTTTGAGAACAAAGGATGAACAGCAACAACAACTATCTTCATAAGAACAACAATAATAATAACTGACAATATGGTGCTTTAAGGTTTGCAAAGTGCCTTATTTTTAGGGTTTCATTTGATTCTCACAATTCTGTGAAGTACAATTATAATCCCAATTTAACAGTGAAGTAACTGAAATTAAGAAGGTCTAAGTAACCTTGTCAGGCTCACACAAGTAAGTGGCTGAAGCAGGATTCAAATACAGGTCTTCCTTACCCCAAGTCCTTAAGAATGTCTTATGCTATTTACTTTCTTTCTTCTGTGAAAAAGAAATAATGTTTTTTCTGACCTTGACCTTTCTCTTAAATTAAAAACAACATTTTTATTTCTTTGTATTTTGCAGTCTTTGGCTTTTCCATTTCTGTCCCTTCAAGCTCTTGCCATTTTATTGCTGAAGAAATGGGCTTAGTAAGAATACATTCAAAAGGGCTCCTACTTAAGCCAGCAACATGCGGTATAATGCACCTAGGATGCTAATGAGATTATCTAGAATCCTGGGACTGTTTAACTATCCAAGAGTACTTAAGATCCCTCTCAGCCTGGAATTTCCAAGTCTTACCTTTTTCCCCCCTGGGGTCACATTCCTTTTCCACACTACTTATTCCCACTTACTGCATAATACTCCATGACATAATTGTTAATATAGTGAAAAAAACCTGGATTTAGTAGCAGAGGATATGGCTTTGAATTCCAATTCTGCTACTTGCTACCTGCGTGATTCAAGGTCTCAGTTTCTTCCTTTGTAAAATGAGGGGGTTGAACTAGAATCATAGATATTGAGTTAAAAAGGAAACTTAGAAGTCAACTAAACCAACCCCCTACATTTTATAGAACAGGAAATGGAGGCATAGAGAGTTTACATTACTTTCTCATGGTTAAATAAGTAGTAAAGGACAGCTGGGATCTGAATTCTTTACTTTGCATTGCAGTGGGAGAAAAAAGCTAGATTAGTTTAGCCTTCTAGCTCTAAATCTCATTATGATAGTCACAGAGACAGCCTCATACACTCATATGGTAAGAAATATGTCCACTGTCTTATAGCTAGAAATGACAGAGCAGGATTTAAAATTCATGTCAATATAATATAATATGATATTTCCCTTGAAGACAGAATTAGAAGTCACTGGGTTAGGGATGAAGTAGCCATCCTTATCACTAATCCCCTACCTACACTCCAGCCTATCCGTGTGTGTATATCAGGGTCCCCAAAATAAATCAGGTTGGAAACTCCAATAGATTCCTTCTCATAGTCATTCTGTTTCCCATTCTAGCACTCTTTTATATTGCCCATTACCCATTGGATCTCAGGGAACAGACCTTGGGGAATATGGGAGGAGAGCAATAATTGTAAAGTCCATATATCAAACTCATCCATCAACAAATACCAATGTTTGCAAAATGGCATGAATTTAAATATGGAATCCCAGTGTTGAATAGATGTGGAAGTCCAAAACCAAGATGGGTTGACTTATTTGAAATTGGTAAGTTTTTGCCTAGGCCTTAACAACAAGGTAGTTTAGGAGACAGAAGAAGCTACATTTCCTGCTCCTAAATGACTGGTATCTCCTGTAAGGATAAAATCGGGAGAGACCTCAGTGGCAAGTTGGTCTAATCTATACCCCCAAAGAATCCCCACTGTAATACACCAGACATATGGTCAGCTAGCCTCTGCTTAAAGATGTCTAATGAGGGGAAACACACTACCTCTTTGGGGTTGTGTGCTCTTGCCACTATTACTGAACCTTCTTATCTACTTCCCAATTCCTATCCCATAGAAGAAAAAATATACTGGACACTCTGAGACATCCAGACCTAGAAACAGGACTATTCTTTACAAACTACTTATGGAGCTGTATCCTGAACCCAATCTCCACCATAGGATTTAATCTCGACTTCTAGAGCAAATAAAGCTTTCGAAAGAATTTTAAACAGAAGCCCCAAAACAAATTTTCCCCCCTATTCTAAAAGGCTTATAGCCAACATGTCTACATTTGGAGCATAGTCCTGTCCAAGAGAAGATATAAACTATGATGTCACTCCCTTCCTCATTAGGATGCATCTCCTGAGCTAGCAATACCTTCACCATCTCTTTGCCCCACTGCTGCCTTTTTCTGGATTACATATACTGGAGAAAAAAACCCACTAGTGTGAATCTCCCAGGAAGAGGAAGGAGCCAAGAGGAATAGGGTGACCAGGGCCCCAAGCATCTGGCTCCTTTTTCTGGGAAGTGAGAGGAGACCAAGTCGCTTAGCAACACAACAAGAGGTTGTCAGGGAAGCTGTGAGCAGCTTTGTGCTTCTCAATCCTGCAATGTGGAGAGAGCTGAGGGAGGGCTTGTACAGGAAAGGCAATGGGAGAGTGGGGGAAGGGGGGAGATCAGAGAGCTTAGGGATTCACAGAATCTCAGAGCTGAAAAAGATCTCTGAGGTCATCCAGTCATACTGGATTGCTCATACATGAGCAATAATCACCTTCATTACATCTCCCACAAATTTTGGGGGAATCTAACCTCCCTTTAAAGGAGGAGGAAGAGTAGACCTAGCCCTGAGAAATGTGGAGCTTATAGAATCTGGAGTTGGCATTAGAGATTAGGTGGCCTTCCATGCACAGGAAGACCAATGGTGGTGGAGGCAGCAACACCTTAAGACCCTAAGAAAGGACAATGGCAAAGGTTTTCCCAGCCATGGCCAGGAGGAAGATTACTACTAGTAGGCACACATACACAGAGCCTATACATGGTAGGATGTATCTGAAGATCAAAGAAGTTATCTAGAATTCAAGAAGTAGAAAAGGAAGAGGACCATAGATTTCAAGCTAGAAGGGACATCGTCCAAACCCCTCATTTTTTTTTAAGTTGTGGGTTTTTGTTTTTGTTTTTGTGGGGCAATGAGGGTTAAGTGACTAGCCCAGGGTCACACAGCTAGTAAGTGTCAAGTGTCTGAGGCTGGATTTGAACTCAGGTGCTCCTGAATCCAGGGCTGGTGGTTTATCCATTGCACCACCTAGCTGCCACCAATCCCAGATTCTTTTCCTTTGAGTCCAGCTCTCCATCCACGCATTTAGATATTTAATTTGGGAATATTCAGGTTCCATCTTCTTTTTTCCTCAGTTACATTCTTCCTAATTTCTCCAGCCCTTTCCCCTTCAGCATTGTCTTGTGCACCCAAAAGCACATGCGCATACACACACACAGAGGCAAGCAGGGACATATAGGAGCATGATAAAATGAACACAGTTGGGGAGAAGGCAGTTAGGTGGCACAGTGGGTGGAGTGCTGGATTTGGCATCAGGAAGATCTGAGTTCAAATTCTATCTCAGATACTTTCCAGTTGTGTGACCCTGGGCAAGTCACTTAACCTATATTACTTCAGTTTCCTCCTCTGTTAAATGAGGATAATAATAGCACCTACCTACCAAGGTTGTTGTGAGGATCAAGTAAGATAATATTTGCAAAGTTCTGTGTAAACCTTAAAGTGCTATATAAATGACACTAGTTACACAGAGACACCCCAAGATACATTTTTACAGACATGGATAGTACTTCCCCCTTATAACAACCATGTGAAGTAGGTGGTCTAAATATTACATCTCAGTTTTATAGATGAGGAAACAGGAGGATTAGGAGCACACTACTGCCTATGCTAATAAAGTGTTGGAACTAAGGCTAGCACCCATGTATTTTGACTTCCAGTTAGGGTCTCATTCTATTGCCATACCTAGATCTCCATGGATCGATTTGCTTAGGTGGATACACACACATGCATAGGCACAGAGGTACATGGGCACAGATTCAGTTTCATCCCCTTGCAAACCTGAGTTGCAAGTTCTCAAGAATGAAGTCTTAGTGACTCATACTGATCCAGATTCACCAGTGGAAATCGTCCATCTTACTAGTCTTGGGGCATTTTAGGACCAGGCCTGGTGATTGGCTAGGGACTGCCCTCTGTCCTTCCTGGGGCATAAGCCTGAGTGGGGTCTGGGTGCCAGGATCTCCATTCAGTTGGGCAGAGCCAGAGTCAAAATCTGTACCTGGCAGCTGGGGCAGCCGAGGCAGCTTCCATGTCTAGTCTTACAGCAAGAGTTTCTTGGACTCTGCTGGGACTGAAGGCCCGAAAGGAGAAATGTCCTAGCAGCTGAGAAGTAAACAAACATCACCAAGGACACAAGATGGCTCAGGGGAAGCCTGGGTTACCAGGAGCCTTTAGTGTGTCAAAGGCAGGTATATATGGGAAGAGAAGCCTTTTTCCTCATTCTGGGTTCTGCTCTTATACCCTAAGGTCAGAGATGTCTAACCCAGAAAAACTTAATTCCTTCCCTCACTGACACTCGGCCCTTGTGTTCTAGAGATCCTTATCAGACATAGGAGGACTTGAGAGGCTTCTTCTAATCTGAGACCTCCATGCTAGAGAGCTCTCTCAGGAAGATAACATGCCTCTGTGTTACCTATTAGCTTCTGTTCTAGTGACAGTACCTTTCACTAACCCTGTCAAGCCAAGCCTAGAGCAATTAATCATGGAAATCTTGGGGAGGGGGTGAGATTAGGGAGTGAAATTCAGTCTCTTCTCCTTTCCTTCCTCAGAGATGCTGAGGCTATCATGTCTAGTTTGGCTAAGGTAGTCCACACCCTAGGCTAACTCCATTTTACAGATGAGAAAACTGAGACTGAGATAAGTTGTAACTTGCCTAGGATCACGTAGCTAGTCAGTGTCTGTGACCGGATTTGAACTCAGACTATCTTGATTCAATCTAATACTCTATCCACTGTGACAATTGTTCTGGGCTGCTCAACCCAATCTGGTGTGGCCAGTGGGAGGGTAAGGATTCTGTGTGTCTATGGGAAGATGTGCTGCTATGCAGACTCTCCACTCATCCATCCAGAAAGAGTCAGTGTATGGACCTGGAAGATGCAGAACAAAAGTGTAGTGAACAGACCTTGAGGATGGGGTGAAGGGTTAACATAGGCTGTTTCTGTGGCTCTTTAAAGTTTAAAAAGCACTTATCACACAACAACCCTGTGATGTGGATAGTGGTGATATTATTTCTATTTTAAAAATAAGGAAACAGACCCAGAGGGGTTTAATGACTTCCCCACAGTTATACAACTAGAAATTATTAAGACTAGGGCAGAAATCCAGATCTACTGATTCTCTTGCAACTACCCACGTGATGCCTCTCTTCAAGGACATCTTCAGCCATAGACAAACAAACACAAAAGAATCTTCTAAACTGTTGGGTCTGTGACCCAACTTTATTATGAGTCTTTTTGAAAAGTCAGATGAGAGAAGATGGCAGAGGAAAGGCAGTGAGCTCTCAAACTCATAACATGATCACTCCAAAAAACATCCAAATAACACCATAGGAAAATGCCCGGAGCAGCAAAACTCACAGAAGAATGTGCTGAAATCATCTTCTAACCAAGAACTGCTTGGAAGGTCAGAAGGAGGGAGCTGTTATGCTGATACAGGAGTCGAGTCGAACCCCACAGTCACCCTGACACAGATCCAGTCCCAGGAAGGCCTCACCAGAGAAGGAGACCCCCAGAGCCTCTGAATCAGCTGAAGCGCCAGTGTCACCTGGAACTAAGCTCACAGTCTGGTAAGAGGGCTGAGCCCTGGGCAGGGGGGGAGACTACAGGGGTCTATGCTGGTACTGAGGCAGAACTTGAAATTTTCACCCCTGCCGAGAACCACGAGGTAGGCTTGAGTAGCAGTGGCCCAGGTAGGTGAGAGGCACAGGCTCATCAAAGCTAACAACCACAACACACAAAGCTGGTTGATTAGCAAGTTGGCCTGGGGTCATCTATGGACCAGGAACAGGCAGGTGAGTGAAGAACCTGATCCTCCTTAAATCATACCACCTGGGACTTCTTAAGCTTGGGATACTGCAGCCTGGAAAACAGTGCCCCACTTTAATGAGCTAAAAGTCAAGTAAAAGAAAGGCAAGTGAGCAGACAGAGAAAGGAGAGGACACAGAGAAAGTTTCTTCAGCAACAAGGAGACAGAGGTGCACCCCCAGAGGAAGATGTCAATGTCAGGGCCCCTATATCTAAAGCTTCCAAGAAAAAGATGACAGTCTCAGGCCATAGAGGTGCTCAAAAAGGACTTTGAAGATAAAGTTAGAGAGGTAAAGGAAAAATGGAAAGAGAAATGAGGGTGATGCAGGAAAGACATGAGAAAAATGTCAACAGCTTGAAAAGCCAAAAGGAAAAGCTCTCTGATGAAATAATTGCCTAAGAATTAGGATGAACAAAATGGAAGCCAGTGACTTTATGAGAAACCAAGACACAATAAGGCAAATCCAAATGAATAAAAAAAATAGAGGGCAATGTGAAATACCTCTGGAAAAACTGCTGACCTGGAAAATAGGTCCAGGAGAGAAAAATTGGAAAAATTATTGGTCTAACCTGAAAACCAAGATCAAGGAAAGAGCTTAGACATCATCTTCCAAGATATTTCTCAGGGGAAATTGCCCTGAAATTGTAGAAGAAGAAGCTAAAATAGAAATTGAAAGAAGCTACCGATCACCTCCAGAAAGAGATCCCAAAAAGAAAACTCCTAGGAATATTATAGCCAAATTCCAGAGCTCTCAGGTGTAAGGGGCTAAAATTCTAGCTAGTCTGTCTAAAATATCTAATGAGGGGCAGCTAGGTGGTGCAGTGGATAAAGCACCAGCCCTGGATTCAGGAGTACCTGGGTTCAAATCCAGCCTCAGACACTTGACACTTACTAGCTGTGTGACCCTGGGCAAGTCACTTAACCCCCATTGCTCTGCAAAAAAAAAAAAATCTAATGAGTGGCTGCCAATAAATTATAAGCTTTAGCAATAGTTTAAACTTTTAAGCATTTATTAAGAATAAGAATTTGGTGAAGAAAAAAAGAAAGGCCTAGATTCATCTATCTATCAAAGGAATAATGCATTTTTAGCTCCACTCTCCACCAGAGTCCTGACAAAAGAGAGCGAGAGAGCCAGCCTCACCCCTTCTTCCTCCCACAAGCAAACGTCACTTCCTGATGCCAAAGAAAAGCCACATGTCTTGCCCTCAAATGCCTTCTCCTCATAGAGGAGCTTTCCTACAGTAAGTGTCCAGCAGGTGGCATCATTCCAATCATTACACAGGTCAAGGAGAAAATATTACAAGCTGCCAAAAAGAAATAATTCAAGTACTGTGGAGCCCCAGTCAGGATAACACAAGATCTAGCAGTTTCTACATTAAAGGACCAGAGGACATGAAATATGATATTCCTGAGGGCAAAGGAATTGGGATTACAACCAAGAATCACCTACCCAGCAAAACTCATCGTAATCTTTCGGGGGAAAAAATGGGACTTTAATGAAAAAGAGGACTTTCAGATATTTGTGATGAAAAGACCTGAACTGAATGGCAAATTTGACTTTCAAATACAAGACCCTAGAGAACTATAAAAAATTGGAGCTGGGGGACATACCTGGGTCATACAGTGGGTGACTGTCTTGTGTCTGAGGCTGGGTTTTGGCTGGGATCCCCCTGGATCCAGGGGTGGTGCTTTGTCCACTGTGTCACCTAGCTACCCCATGATGACATCCTTAGGGTTAAATTGAGGGGTGAGGGGTGTGTAATTTAAGATTCTAAATGTAGATTCTAATCTGTTCCCCCAGTTTTGGGGGAAACTGACTAAAATCACTGATAAAACGAGTTTAGGTTTTTAAGCGTTTATTGAAAAATAGAAAAAGATTGAGAACAGAATTCTAACAGCCTGGCATTCCTATCCTTCCTCAAATTTCCTTTGAAGTCCTCTGCCGCCACCACCACCATCAAGTCAGGAACCCAAAAGAGAGAGAGCTCTCCGAGCAGGCCCTCTTTCCTCCTTCCTGTCTCCTCCCAGAAAATAGGAGGCTCCTCAAGTTGATTGGCTGGTAGCCTTGATAGAGAGCACCCATGAGCAAACGTCACTTCCTGACGCCAAGGAAAAGCCACATGGCCTTGCCCTCTGAGGCATTTTCCTCATGGTGGAACTTTCCTATAGTAAGTCTCCAGTAGGTGGCATCATTCCAATCATTACAGGGGAATGCACTGGGGGAGGGGGAAGGGCAGAGGTGAAATCCTACATGAAAGAAACAGGAAAAGGCTTATGGAGTGGGGGAAGAGATGGGAGAGGAGCAGGGCAGTAAATGAATTTTACACTCATCAGAAAAGGCTCAAAGACCTTAAACTCATCAGAGCTGCCTCAAGGAGGGACTAACACACACACCCAACTGGGTGGAGTAATCTATTTAATATGGGCAGTAAATGAGCCTGACACTCATCAGAATTGGCTCAAAGACCTCAGTCTCATTAGAATTGGCTCAAGGAGGGAATAATGTACACACTCAATTGGGTGGAGTAATCTCTCTAACTCTGCAGGAAAATAGGAGGGGAAGGGGATAAAGAGAGAGGGGCAAAAGAAGGAAGGGAAGAGTGGGGGAGGGAACAGACAGAAGCAAATCCCTTTTGAAGAGTAATAGGATGAAAGAAGAGGGATAATAGAATCAATATTATGGGGAAGGGAATAGGATGGAAGGGAAACAGTTAACAATAGTAATCATGAAAAAGAGAAAAGGGGGGAAATTGTACAAAAATATTTATAGCAACTCTTGGTGGAGGCTAAGAACTGAGAATCAAGGGAATGTTCATCAATTGAGGAATGATGGAAGAAGCAGTGCTATATGATTGTGGTGGAATGGTCTTGTGCTCTAGGAAATGAAAAACAGGATGATCCCAGAAAAACCTGGAAAGACTAATGAACATCAATGTATAGTGAAGCAGAGCTGGGAGGACATTGTGCATAGTGACAGCAGTATTGTTCAATGAGTAATTGTGAATGATTTAACTACTCTCAGCAATGCAATGATCCAAGACAATTCCAAGGAACTAATGAGGAAGCTTACTATGCACCCCCATAGAAAGAACTGATAAAAAGAACACTTGTGGATTGTACATATATAACCTGGTTGCAATCTTGTGGAGGGAGAGGAAAGGGAGAGAGGGAGGGAGGGAGGGAGGGAGGGAGGGAGGGAGAAAAATTTGGAACTCCAAATCTTGGTTTGGTTTTTTTTTTTGGTGAGGCAATTGGGGTTAAGTGACTTGCCCAGGGTCACACAGCTAGTAGAATAATTGTTTTAGAAATAAGACTGTGTACCTGTGACATATCTACAAATAATTTGTACCTCAACAAGATTCTTTGCACTGTAGTAAAATAATTTTTTTTCTGTTGCAGTCTAGTGACAGGACATATGTTGTGCCAAAGACTCATGGGTGAAAGGTATAGAAAAGGAATAAAAAGCAAAGTCCCCAGGTTTCAGTCTTTGGAGAAGAAACATTAAAGAGCTGTGTGTGTGTGTGTGTGTGTGTGTGTGTGTTCTGACCCATTTTTACAGGTGATGAACACTGGACAAGTATTGAGGTGTGGTGTAGGCAGGGAGCACATATGAGGTGTGCTGTATAGCAGGGTATGAAAGACATTCGGGGAGTTTAAGCCTGTTCTAGTGGTCCTAAGTGACTTGGGAGTTGGTAGAAGGGTCTTTTTTCATGGTCTTTATTATGGAAATCTTCCTGAATTGTCCATATGGATGGCCTGCAGCAGGTGCCCACAGGGTGAGAGCTCATAGGACAACTTCATGGATGCTGCCAGATGCTCTGGTTGCCAGGCACCTTGGCAAAAGTGGTTACCATGGCAACTTCTGGGACATGTCTGCAGTTTTTGCATCCTTCTCCCCTCCCTACCACTCCCAGTAGCTCATTCCTAGTATTAGGATGCCCTTTTACAACACCTGTTCCAGGTGGGTGGTGAGGTTATCAAAATAGAGCCTTTAGGACAGGATGTCCTCTCCACCCTAGGATACATGTGTTGTCCCCATGTATTAAAATAACCTGTTTGTCAGTGTAAATGGGTAAGATATATGTAATCTGTGCCTGTGCACATTTCTATATATGGTGACACCTATCCATTAATTCCCGTGAATTTTCTATCTCTGTCTCTCTGTCTGTCTTTCTGTCTCTGTCTCTGTCTCCCCCTAACCCCCTCCCTTTCCCCTACCCTGGAAGAGGAGCTGTATACCTTTGTTTTGAAGAATGCTGAATCATGGGCTCAGACACTGTGTCTGACATAGATTGCAGCCCCATCCTATACACTCTTCCCCTGATTCTATTAATGTTCTCCTACCTCCTCCCCAACCCCCATCACATCCCCCTTTCCTTATCCTATCTCTGAGATGAGCTGTGATAGAACAGTGGGAAAGAGTCCTTTCTTCACCCAACCCAGGGTCCTGATCATCAGTCTGGGTTTCTTTGCCCTTGCCTCAGTACGGAATTATTGACTTTTCCCTCTCTGTGTTTCTGCTCCAGGAATCCAGGAATCCAGATTTGTCCTGTTTCCTGGGCCCCTGGGAGACTAACTAGCTTTCAGGATACCTTCTCCATCCTCATGCTGATCCCTAGCATCTGCTTTCCCCTTGCTAATCTGATTAAGGAGGGCACAGGGGACAGCTGCTTCTCTCCCAGACAGCCTTTGTGATATGGTGAAGGGAAAAAATATCTGACCTTACACTTGGGCCTCTCACCCACCCTAGGGAACCAATGTCATTGAAGAGTCACACAGACAATTGAAGGGGTGTGAAGCATGGAAGTCTAGATAGCTTGGTTAAAGGAGTCTCAATGATTGTAGCTTATTAGGGTCTCTCATCGACTATAATCCGTCAGGGATATTTTAGGAATTCTTTGGTGTGTTCTGGGGGTGTGGGTGGACTGAGGACAGGCAGGTGCAGCTGTGGGGATGGAGCTCTGTTATCCTTCCTCAACGTTGAGGTTCCTTCTGCTCCGGCCCTCTCCTCTTCTGACACTTGGCTTTCTTCCTGGACTAGACCGAGGTCCTCCCTCCGCCTTTCCCAAACTCCTCCCCACCCCCACCCCCCCACCCCTTACTATGGCAACCCAGGACGTGGCTCTAGCAGCCTAGCCACCTAACGGGATAGGGGAGAGTAAGCCACTCCCAGCTCCGTCTGGTTACCATGGTGACAGCCGCAGGGTGACCCGAGTGTTCTTCTCCTCCTCCCGACCGCCCCCTCACCACTTCCCCCCCCCCCCCCCCCGCCCCACTCCAGGCCTGGTAAGGAAGATGACGGCGCGCTGCTGACTGCGCCAAAATCCAGCCAATGGGTTGTTGCTCCAGTCTCTCCTCCTTCTTCCTCCCTCCCCCAAGATAACTCCCCTAGGAACTTGATTCACAAATCTGTGCTAGGGATTTCCGGCTCCGGGGAGGTGGTGCTGTGGTGGGGTGGGGAATTGATGTAGATGGGAAAGGCTTGCAGGTCAGGGAGGGGGAGATCCTTTTTCTTCAGGGATGGAAAGCCGAGGGATGGGGAGCTAGGATTTGGGCTCCAGGGTTCCCTCGTTTGGTCTTGATCCCACCTCGAGCCCCAACTTCACCGGAACACGAAGTCAGATACCCATTGCTACAACCACTAGCACTCACACTTACACTCTCACACTCACGGCTCTCAAGGCCACGCCTAGTGTTTTGGTACCATGGACAGCGGTGCCAACAGCTCCGCCTCCAGTACTTTGGAGACCCCATCTCCCAGAGTAGGCAGACCAGCCCTGGACTTGAAAGGGTGGGGCTCGGGAGGGTTATTCGACAAAGAAATTAACAAAGCATTGGCAGAGGTCAAAGACATCGACATTTTCCCGAACCAGTTTTCCAAGGTCAAGGGAAATGGATAATGGAGGCACTATCTGGGTAACTGAGTCGAAAGTGGCAATTGAACTCTTTCTCTCCGCCTAAAATTCCTCCTGTGCAGAGCCGGTTTTTCTCTATAATACGTGTCAGTTCCTCTCTAGGGCTGAGGAGAGATTAGGTTATGTTTCAGTCTCTGGGGCTATTCTGGGTTGGAGTGGGAAAAATAAATCGTTTAAAGGGACTTGGGGGCCCTCGAAGCTGGCAAGGCCTTGGCAAAAGTTCTTGGCTAGAGATAAAGCAGGCCCCAGTTGATGGCCAGATAATTCTACTCTCCTGACCAAATGTAAAGGCCAGTGGGGGTTGGGAAAGGGGGAAAGGGAGGCAGCGGCTGGTCAATCTGAGTCTCATTTCCCCTAGTCTAAAACGATAATGGTTTGTTTTCTACTCTCCTTTACCAGGGAGTCTAGAGCTAAGTGAGCTAGAAGAGATCTTTTCAGGGCTTTTTCATTAGATGTCTCCTATCTCCACCTCCCCACTTCAACGTGCTGCTGTTTCACCTGACCCAGGCTTTTGACCATCTTTAGTTTCCTCTTCTGTGAAAAATAGGGATAAGATGGAGGCATTAAAAGGACATTGATTTGTAGATTTCTCTCCCACCTCAGGTTTCAATCTGTTTCCCTCTCCGGCGAGGGGATCACCTCACTCTCTCCCCCCCCCCACCCAGTCCCCAAAGAAAAGCAGTCGCAGAGCCTTCTGCAGGCGCTTCCAGCGCTTTATAGCTCCCTCAGGGACAGACAGACAGTTCAGCCCGCGCCTTCGGTCCGAAACATTGGCACGTTGGACACGGCCCCCAGGCCCAATACGGCCTCGGGCCCCCTCCCCCAGGGAAACGAGGCCCCGGCTCAGCACCTTGGACAGCTCCCGGCCCGCCAGCCCTCTCCCTCCCCCCTCCCCCAGGGATCACTTCCTGAAAACATCCAAATAAATAAAAAGGAAAAAAAAAGTGGGAAGGGGAGTTGAGAATAGGGGAAGGCCTCTTCTAAAGTGAGAAGAGTTTTCTTTCTTTACCCTTCCCCCTCTTCTGCTGAGCTGTCGCCGGGGCCTCTCCCAATCCACCCCTACCTAGGACTCAGGGAGGAATCTCTCCCCCCCGCACACAATTCCCTCAGCCCGCAGCACCTCCCCCTCTCCCGGCATGCACCGCGTCAGAAAAGGTGGGGAGAGAACAAGGGGCATCTTGGTGGTTGAGCTCCCAAGACTGCAACTTTCTGCTGCAGGAGAGACAGCCCCCAACCACAGTCAATCCAATCTTCTTCCAGAGAGAAGGGGGAGGAAACGGGACAGGGAGGGGGAGAATGGAGAATCAGAGACTCATGTAGACATGAGAAAAGGTGGTCAGAGAAAAACACATGAAGAAAGGGGGAAGAGATAATCAGAGAGAAGGACAGTCATATATCCAGAAAAGAGGAGGAGATGGACTGAGGAGCACACAGGTTCACACACACACACACACACACACACACACACACACACACGAAACAGACGAGGAAAGTTGGACAGAGACACCCAATCCAGACTGGAGGAGAAATGGACAGAAAGAAAAATGGACACAAGCAGCAGAGGTGGGTACACATATTTGCAGACAGGAAAGATGGATAGAGGCATACTTCCAGATAAGAGAAGAGATGGGGAGACACAAGCATCTTTCCAAACTGGAGAAATGGACAGAGACAGGAGAACAGATGAATAGAGACATATAGACAGGAGAAAAGGCAGAGATACATATAAACAGACGAAAACATGGACATATACAAACACATCCAGAACGTAGAAGAGAAAAGAGACACAGGCAGAAGAGGCAGACAGACAATCATATAGACAAGAAGGAGAGATAGACAGAGACATATAGATAGGAGAAAAGGGCAGAGACACCTTAGCAGGAGAAATGGACAGACACAAAACAGGTACAAATAGGGGGAGAGAAAAGAGATACAGACAGGAGAGGTAGACAGGCACTCATACAGGAGAAATGGACAGAGACACCCTAAAATAAATGAGAGAGAAGGCAGAGACTAAAGCATACAGGTAAGAGGAGAAATGGAGAGAAACAGAAACACATATACAAACAGGAGAGCTGGGCAGAGAAAGAAGTGGAGAGACCCACAGGCAGAAGAAGAGAGAATCCATTCCCTTTTCCCATTTCCTCTTCCCCACTCTTCCTCTCCCCCTCCCACTGCTCAGCTTCCCCTCCCCCCGCAAATCCAAGACCAGCAGGACCCAGGTGTCCCATCCGCCATACTCCAATGGGTGGTGGCATCTCCTCAGTGGAGGGGGGCAGTTGGGTGGAGAAGCAGCAACAGCAGCAACAGCGGCGGCAGCGTTCCAAGGGCTCAGTGTATGTGTCCGGGGGAGGGGGGGAGGGGACCCGGTCATCCCCTGTCTCCGGCCCAGGTGCCCCTTGGCGGTGGCGGCAGCAGCATCGCCTCCTAGCGGTCCAGATTCATAGTCCAATGCTTGGCTCCGGCGTTGCTGTCCCTGGCGTTGGTAGCGCCACCGCCCGTGGGACCCCCAGCCCCCATACCGACCTCGCCCTCGTTCTTGAGGTCCTGGAAGACCTGGGTGAAGAAGTGGGGGTCGGCGTTGAGTCGCAGCATCTGCGCGCTGAGCCTCTGGATTAGCCGCAGGCAACGCTGCCAGAAGCGCTCCTTGTCCGGCTCCACTAGGAAAGGTTTGAGAGGATAGGAGATCTCGTTCCCCATGTAGGAATAGGCGAGGTAGAGGCAGGTGAGGAAGGCGGCCTGCAGCTCAGCGGCCGAGCCCAGCTCGTCCCCGCGCAGCGCCTCCCGGCACAGCAGATACACGAACACCAGGTTGGCTGGGGTGATGAACGCCTGGTCTTGCCACCCCTGCAGCAGAAGGGACCGGTCCACCCCTCGGAACCAGCCCACCAGCTCCCCAGGGCTCAGCTCCTTCAGTCGGTAGCAGCGCCGACACACAAAGTCGCCCAGGCAGCGGAGCAGCTCGCCAGTGGAGGCCTGCACGATGACCCGTCGGGGAGAACCCCCGGGGACTGAAGGGGCCTGGGGGGCCGCAGGCGGCGGCGGCGGCGGCAGCGGCTTCCCTCCTCCCCCTCCGGAGCCCGGAGGGGCCGAGGTGCTGACTCCAGAGGACGGCTCGACGGTGGTGGGCACTGTGGGCACTGGCACAGGCAGGGGCTTGGCGGCGCCGCCGCCATCTGGGGGTTCCCGGCCCTTCCGGAGAAGGTTCTCTCGGTTGCGCTGCTGGACCAGTAAGTCTGGGCCCGCCTGGGCGGGCTTGGGCGTCACCTTCTTGCTGCCCTTCTTCTTCTTGGCGGACGCGGCCACCAGCCGCTTCCAGGTGAGCGCGGAGATGAGAACTGACGGCCGCTTCAGCCGGCTCTCGCCCTTGCCTCCTTTGCCCGACGGTAGCTGCCCATAGCCTCCCAGCGACTCCTCCCCAGCGGACTGCTGCGGCTTCCTTCTTTTCGTCGGGGCAGCCCGCCTGGCCGCCGGCCCTTGGCCGAGGAGGCAGGCGACAGAGACAGCACCGTGCCCATCCTGTGGGGCAGAAAGAGCTCACGGGGCCCGGGCGACGCTCCCCCGTGGGGGAGCCAGGAAACACACGCGCCGCTGCTGCAGCACCCGGGGACCGGGGCCTGATGAAGGGAGGAGACCCCGGGCTCGGGGCGGAGGAGGGGGCAATAGGAGGGGGAAATGTAGTGGCACCGCGGCGGCGGTGGCGGCTGCTCTCTGGGTCTGAGCTGCGCCAGCTGCTGCGCCAGCCCCACCCCTCGGGCCCCCTCCCACAGGGCGCCGCGCCCCGCCCCACGCAGCCAATCCGAGCCTGTGCTGCCCCCCACGACTGGCAGCCCCTCGGACCAATAAGGACTCGCTTCGGGAGTCCAAGTTCGCCCTTCCCATCCCCACCTCCCATCCTTCCCCCCCCCACCTTGTTCCCTTCGCTCTGTGGGGGGGCGGTTGGAAACCTGGGGGTTTAGAGATGCTATTTGTAGGAAGCCGAGGCAGGGCCGGGGGGTTGGGGCTGGCCGTAGTGGAGGGTGGTGAAATGGTTCTCCAAGCACCCGGCGGTTGTCTCCCTCTTCCCACTCCTCTGCTGTCCGTCTTCGGCCTGGCTTGTTTTGGTGCAGTGGGGCCGAATTTGCGATGAGGCTGAGAGGGAGCCCGCACTGGGGGCCCCAGGGCGTGGGGTAGGGGAGAAGAGTGAAAGGCTGGCGCTCCTTGCCTAATAATGCCCTGCCCCCCCAAGTTGCGGAGAGGCAGGTCTCTGAGGACCATCCCTCTCCCTTACCTCCTCCAACCTTCCCTCTCTTCCTCTTCCCTCCCGCCATGAGAGCCGCTGCAGAGGTTGGGAGGGATATGAATTGTGAGACTCTGTGTGTGTGTGTGTGTGTGTGTGTGTGTGTGTGTGTGTGTGTCCGCGCGTGTGTTGTGCAAAAATATGTGTGTGTGCATAGGTGTGCATTGTGGTCACAGAAGCAGATCTATATATTCCTGCATGAGTTTTTGTTCCCCCACTTTTCCTTCCCCATATCAGAGGGTGATGCTAACTCGTTATCTAGGCACTCTCTTTAGAACTAGCTGAAAGATGCCCCAGCAGCCTAATGAAACAGTGGATCTCTGCAGGGGGCGGAGATGAAGCTTCTGACAGCTCTATGCTGTGGTCCCAATTTTCCGACCCACAGGGTATTGCATTGGGTCTAGGACTCCATATCCCAGGCTGTCACTAGGCTAGTCTCTAATCAGCTCTTCTCTGACCACTAAACTGTCCATTCACCCTAAAGAGAGAGACAAACCTCGCCCTCCCAAATATGCATAAACACACATAAAGCACACCTCTCTCTTGGGGATGAGTTGCATAACTGCATTCCCTCAATTCCCCCCTCCCCAGCCTGAGTTGGGGTATAGCTTTATGGTAATTGTAGCTACACATCTCTGACCAATCCTGTTAACATAACTATCTCACAGCATTCTACTTCAGCTATGCCGGTGATCATTTCACTTCTGTCAATGGGTCAACTGGTGAGGGTCAAGTACTCCATCTTTATACAGGGCTCCCCAATTCACTCCTCCCTCTATCCCCATTCCACAAACACACTTCACTCAACCTCATTTGTTCCTTTCCATATTAGGGTCCTCTGCTCCCTTCTTCCAATTATCTCCCTTCCTGCGGGGAATATTCCCCCACATTGAATCATCTACTTGGGATACCTTACCCCAAACAGTTGTCCCAGTAATTCCTGAAATCTCACTTTCTCCAAGAAGCCTTTGTGAAATGATTAGAAGAAGAGAGTAAATTCAATAGGATCACCCTGACTTTGCCATTACTATCACCAAAAGGGAGCTTATATTTCCTGCTTATCTGCATAGCTGTTCTTGGTACTGAAAAAAGAACATTTAGGGGCAGCTAGATGGCGCAGTGGATAGAGAACCGGCCCTGGAGTCAGGAGGACCTGAGTTCAAATCCAGCCTCAGACACTTGACACTTACTGGCTGTGTGACCCTGGGCAAGTCATTTAGCCCCAATTGCCTCACAAAAAAAACCCAAAAACATTTAAGGTCTCTCTATGTCATAGGGCTATAGGAATTAGAGTAAGAAGTCACTTCAGAGATCATCTAATTCAACTCCATAATTTTACAGATGTTGACATCAAGACCTAGATGAGTTAAATGTCTTGCCCAAGGTCATTCAGCTAGCAAGTAACAGAGACAGAATTTGAACTCAGGCCTTCTGACAAATCCAGTGCTGTTTCCATGAGACTACACTAATTATCTCAAGAAAGATAGTATTAATAGGAATGAACTTCTAGTAAACACAAAATTCTTTTTTAAAAGGAAAATCAATCAACCATATAAATAGAAAGTGAATTTCCATTATATGCATGCTAAAATGGAACTCTTCCCCTATCTTTTGGGGGAGATAGGTATTTCATGTTCATGCAGAGTAAGGAGCTAAGGGAATTAATTTTGAACAAGTTGGGAAGATTTTATGGAGGATGGAGGATTTTTTTTTTTGGTGGGGCAATGAGGGTTAAGTGACTTGCTCAGGGTCACACAGCTAGTAAGTGTCAAATGTCTGAGGCCGGATTTGAACTCAGGTCCTCCTGAATCCAGGGCCAGTGCTCTATCCACTGTGCTACCTGGTCACCCCAGGATGGATGATTTTATGGAATGGCTGGAGAAACTTCAATTATTCACCGGTCAAATGTTTCCTTTCAATCTGTGTGCAATGTAAATATCTGTTGACTATATATTCATTCAATCAATCAACAAATATTTATTCAGTTTGTATGAGGAATTAATTTAGGTTCTGGAGATACAAAGACATCAATCAAACATTCCCTGCCCTCAAGGAGCTTATGTGCTATCTGGAGAAACATGTATTCTCTAGGTTTATATGAAATATATGCAAAGTAAATTCTAGATAATTTTGGAAGAGAAGGCACTAGCAGTTGGGAGGATCTGGAAAGGTTCCAAGGAGAATGGAGTGCTGGAACTGGACTTTGAAAGAAGCTAAGGATTCAAAAAGGTGGAGGTAGGAAGATAGTGCGTTCCAAGTATAAAGATCATGCAAAGGCACAGAAACAGGAGACAGAGTGTCGCTTGTGCAGAACAGCATATAGGTCAGTTTAGGAATATAGCACTGGAGTGGAGGGATATGTAATAAGTCTGGAAATGTAGACACAGATTATGAAGGGCTTGAAATGGATATGATTCTAGAGATGATAGGGAGCAGTGAATTTCATCAAGCAGGAGAATAGCATGGTCATGCCTGTGCTATAAGAACAATATTTTGTCAGTTGTGTGGAGGATAGTTTGGAGTGGAGAGATACTAGAAGCAGGGAAATCAGTTAGATTATTGCAATAGTCTAGGTGATAGGTGATGAAGACCTGAACTAAGGTGGCTGTGTTGTAAGTGGGGAGGAGATAAAGTCTAAAGATGTTATTGATATAGATTTAACAAGACTAGGAAAGTGATTAGACAAGGGGTATGTATGTGTGTGTGTGTGTGTGTGTGTGTGTGTGTGAGAGAGAGAGAGAGAGAGAGAGAGAGAGAGAGAGAGAGAAGAGTTGGACATCTGCAAGTGATATGAATTAGAGATTTGTGATTTCATATAAAATCCTTTTTATGTTTTAAGTATATGGAAATGCTTTTTATATCTAAATTCAGAATAAAATATTTTTAAATTGAGCACGACTCTGAGGTTTCAGACCTGGATGGTTTGAAGAATGATGAAACCCTGGCCAAGAACAAGGATGTTTGGAAGAGAGGTGAGTTCTAGGGAGGGAGAGAAAAATAAATTCTACGTGTTTGAGATGACAATGGAATATCTACTGAGAAATATTCAATGGGTAGTTGGTGATATGGGACCAGAGATCAGGAGAAAGACAAAAGGATAGAAAGATGGTGGTGGTGGTGATGATGATGATGAAGTTGAAGAATAGATAGATGGATGGATGAATAGATACAGAGATTTCTGGGCATCATCTTCATAGAGATTATAGTTTAGCTAATGGGAACTGATTAGATCACTAAGAGAACGTAAAGAACTAACAGGAGAAGGCCCAGGATAGAAGCTTAGAGTAGACTCACAATAGAAAGGAACTGGATAAAGATTTGTCCAGTAAAGGAGACTGAGAAGGAGGGCCAAGGAAAGGGGAACCAAGGAGAACCATTGTAGTGAAAACCAAGAGAAGCTAGAGTAACAGGGGTGGGGGTATACTCATGCTCAGCAGTTCCAAATACTACAAAGAATTCAAGATGAATAAAGACTGAGAAAAGTTCTTTGGATTGGGCAATTGTTGTTTGTCCTTCATTTCCCAAGAGGACCAATGATATTATGGGATGATGTCTTGACTTACATGTGAATTGGATGTAAGTGAGGCAGTTGGGCAATTAGAAGGTTATTGGTAACTTTGGAGATGGTAATTTCTTTTTTTTCTTTTACATTTTTTTTTGCGAGGCAATGAGGGTTAAGTGACTTGCCCAGGGTCACAATAACAAGTGTCAAGTGTCCGAGGCTGGATTTGAACTCAGGTCCTTCTGAATCCAGGGCCAGTGCTTTATCCACTGCACCATCTAGTTGCCCCTGGAGATGGTAATTTCAATTGGAAAATCAGGTTGGAAACTCGATTTCAAGGAGTGAAGTGACTGAGAAGAGAGAAAAGGAAAAAGAGGCAATGAGTGTAGACAGAATTTTTAGAAGAGTTTATCATGAAAGGGGAGTGATATTTAGAGAGATGATTTGAATGAGTGGTAAGATCATATTAAAGGGTTTTTTTTTTCCTTAAGGATAGAGGGGTAGGAATATGTTGGTATATTTGTATGCAACTTGGGGTAGACACTTTTGTAACTCACCAACAGGTTTGAGGACTATCAGTTACCCTCAACCTGCTTTAGCCTGTCTACAAAGACAGTTTAGAATACCTTACCTACCCACATAGCTGAGGAAGCGATCTGAGTGAATCCAACCCCTCCTGAAAGCTAACTTCTTTATTTCCTCTGCCAAAGTACGATGTCGATGCCTTATTGGGGCATAGACATGATCTTGAATCCTTGAAGACTAGACCATCTGTGAGAAAATAATAGGTTTGGGGGGGCACTCGAGGAAGCCTTTCCTGACCTCTTTTAAGGCCAGCCCAGAGTCAGTAGAATTGCAAAAGACCTAAAGGAAGTTAACTCACCTAGGCGACCCCTCAAGTCATGTCAATCAATGGACTAACCAATTAGCTTGGATCAATGTGCAGTGACTCACCTCTACCTGAGAGAGGATAAAAACCCTTGGGGCAAGGGGGCTCTCTCTTCTCTCCCCTGCTCTTCTCGCTGTGCCTCTCCCCATCCTGGGATTTTATGCTGGACCTGAGATGCTGGAGGAGGCAGCCACACCACCCTCTCTCTCTTTTCTACCTAGGTATGTAGAGATTCTGAATTCTGAGCAATGTGCTCTCTCTCTCTCTTTAGTAACATTTTATATGGTTTAATAAATGCTTAATGACCAAAACTGGTGCAGTAGACTCTAATTTATAAGTAGCAATATATTAGAAACCCCAGCTAAGTTCCCTAAAACCTAGAACAGAGATAGGCACCCCCATATATTTTCAAACAATGCACAGCAGAACTTCAGTTCTGATGGGTTTTACCAAGTCTAAAAAGCTTCAAGTAAATCATAACAGAACATCTTTATAATGCTTTAAAACAGGCAAAGTGCTTTCCACATTTATCTTATTTGACACTCCCAATAGCCCGTGGAGTAGGAGCTAGGGGAATTATTATTCTTATATTACAGATGAGGAAACTGAGACTCAAAGAGGTTAAGTAAATTGTTCAAGTTTGCATGGCTAATTAGTGTCAAAGACAGGATTTGAGAGCAGGTCCTAACACAATTCCAAATCTGACATTCTCTCCATTTTGTATTGATAGTCAGTGTGTCTTTTATCCAAAAACTAATCTAGCTAAGTTTAGAGGCTCCTCAGCAGAAGATAGACTGCAGGGTGATTAATTCTTTCAGCTCCAGCAATTCCCATTGAAAATGGGAATGGCTCAGTGGATAAAGCACCAGCCCTGGATTCAGGAGGACCTGAGTTCAAATCCAGCCTCAGATACTTGACACTTAATAGCTGTGTGACCCTGGTCAAGTTACTTAACCCTCATTGCCCTGCAAAAAATAAGAAAGAAAGGAAGGAAGGAAGAAAGAAAGAAAGAGAAAATCTACTTAAGATATAGTACAGTTACTCATATCTCCCAAATTATTGATATTTGAATAATAATAATCATTCCTTATGGCACACTACTATACTGTTGTAAATTCTATGTATGAGAAGAAATCATTACTCACTTTTTGTGTGTGCCTCTCTATCTCTGTCTTCTGGCTCTGTATTTTTCTTTTCAAAGCACTATGGTGTAGTGGAAAGAGAATCAGACTAAAAGTCAAGAAGTCTAGGTTCTGGTGCTAACACCAGGTAGCTGTGTGATCTTGGACAAGCATTACACTTCTCTCTAGATCTCAATTTCTCATATGTAAAATGAGGGAGTTAGGCTAGCTGTTATAGATCTGCCACAGCTCTGACATTCTGACTCTGTGGTTAGGGTTAGAATTAGGATCCTAGCTATGTTTCTATATTTATTAGATTGTAAATTTATTAAGTGGGGGGAGGGGGGAGTTGTTTTTAATTTTCACATCCCCAGTACCTCAAACAGTACAATACACATAGATACTTAGTAAATATTTGTTGAATCACTGTCCATCTTTTGGGGGGAATGTGTTTCTACCTCACTATTATAGTCTCATTCCCAGTGTGAAGAAAATCAGTCTGATTCCTACAATTTCAGTAATTCCACTACCCTCCCCATATCTACTACTGAAAGCAATCCAGTTGGGGGGGGGGATGGGGAGATGAGTCATCTATCTCGACATAAGGAAAGAGTTCCATCCAATTGATTCTTTGAACCAAAGATTCTGTAGAAATCTCTTCAAATGGATACATTTCTAGAACTGTGCCCCAGCCGTTTGAGTCACATATTTCCTCTCCTAGAAGGTGCAATGATGGCCTCCCAAAGACAGATGAAGTCAGAGAATAGGCATAGGTCAAAGCAGAATATGGGTCTGGAGGGTGTGAGATGAGCGTCCTCTTCCCTGAATAGAAATGTCAAAAGAAACCCCATTAAAACAGATTATCCACAAGGACTTCTAGAAGCGATCTATGTGGAGTCATAGATGACATTTTAAAATGATGCTTCCCGTCCTTTCCCATCTTCCTTACTTTTCCTGGTGGTAATTGCAGCTTTTCTATCAATTTGATGGAACATATATTCCCACCCAGCCCCATTCCTGCTGTCTAGATTCAGGTATTTTTCCCTCCCTGGGGGCAAAAAAGCTAGTGCCAACTGAGGTCCTAGGAATAGGGATGGGGAGTAAGGAAGCATGACCCTGAACAGCATAAAGCCTGAGGGTTGGGAGAATTACAATTAATTAAGAGGGGTGTTCCACTTTTAGCTATAGCTCAGTAGTACAATGGACAGAAAGCTGAAAGATCTGAATTAAAATTCAACCTCAGACACTACTAGCTGTGTGACCCTGGGCAAGTCACTTAACCTCTATTTGCCCCAGTTTCCTCAAATATAAAATAAGGATAATGATAGCACCTACCTTCCAGGGATGTTACGACAATCAAATGAGATCATGTTTGTAAAGAGCTTAGTACACTGCCTAGCACATAATAGGTGCTTAATAAAAGCTTGTTGCCTTCCACCCCGACCCTTTTCAAATTTTCACGTCTTCTCACTTGCCCTACCAGCAGTCCAGCATAATTAAAGAATTCAAATATAGGTTTTTAAGAAAAGAGAATGAGTTGGGAGCACGTTTGAGGATTGACAATCAATTCTCAGGAACAGTAGAACGGAAGCTTCTGGGTACTCAGTTGTTGGAGGTGAAGGGGGCAAAATTCGGATATCTCATAATAGGGTTGAAGCTTCACACATCCCTTCCCATGTATCAGGCTATCCCTGTATCAAAATCAAGGTCCATCACCTGAGGTCTCTGGTAGTGGGGGGATCCTACTCCTTGGGGGGCTTCTTGTGGATGAAGGATTATCCATTATGAGGTTTTTTGGAGCTCAGAGATGTCTGGTATCAATTCCAAGGCAGATCCCAACTCCAATTCCGCCTGACCCTCTTTCTCTTTTCTCTTTCCTAGCCTAGCTCCCCCAGACTCTCTTATCCCTATGATATACCCTATATTTCCCTACTGCTGCTGCTGGGTGCAGTGGATAGAGTACTGGACCCAAGGTCTGAATTCCAAATCCTGCCTCAGACACTTACAAGCTATGTGACCTTGGGTAGTTCACTTAACCTTTCTCAGTCTCAATTTCTTCATCTTTAAAATGGAGATAAGGGCACCTACTTCACAGAGTTGTTGTGAGAGGGAATGACCTTAAAGTGCCATATAAATATCAACTCTTATTAAAAGCATCCCTCCTTTTTCTGGGTCTGTACTCAAAGCATCCCTGCCCAGTATTCTGGCTCTCCTCTCTCAGGTTTCCTTTCTTTTTTCCTTCATAGAGCCCTGATTTGACACTGCTTTCCCTGGCTTTATGCTCCTTTTTCTTCTTTTCTTTACCCCTATTCCTACCCCACCCCCTCTCCACTCCTCCTGAACCCCTGATGGCTCCCAACATGGAACTCAAAATATAGAGCATATCAAAGAGGGAGGGGGTGGTGACTGTTGCTTCCCTAGGATATTCTTAGCCTTGTCTGGGGGCTGGAACCAGACTCAGCGTTACCATCTCAACCAGGCAGGTGGCTCTGAAAAAGCAGTCTCCATACCTATCAATGTGTTTCACTCTCTGTCTCCTCCTCTCTCTCTATCATCATCTTGGTCACTCAGGTCACAGCTTCAAAAGGGTTCCTGGAGTCAATTTGCCTTTTCTCCATATTCCTCCATAGACCCAGGCTCCCAGTTCCTGGCTAGGATTCTATTCTCCCCAGCCTGGCCACCACCGTGAAATAGAGGCCTGTGGGGCTTAGGGCTTCTCTAATCTTGGGATCCTCTCAGGATGAGGAGCTGAGGAGTTAGTGGATGGTGAGGATTTGGGCAGGATGGGTTTGGGGGTCCCTAAGCAGTCCTTGGTGATTGGGGGAATGGGAAGAAAGGACTTTGGTAGCAATCTAAACGTAGAGCTCCCTGAAACAGAGTTCTGAGCTCCATAGACACCTCCATCCCTCTTTACTAACCAGTCCTTCATTCTATGTTCCATTCACTCTATCGAGTCTTCTCCCAGCCCAAATTCTTTTGCCTCCACCAGGGGGGTGTTTCATATAACGTCCGCATCCACCACCAGAGGGTGTTTGGTTTCCATGATCACACCATGATCCTGATAATATCTTAGAACCTTTAGGGTTCTCCCCTCCTCCATCCCCCCCACCTTCCCAAGAAAAATCTCCCTCCAACCCCCTCACTAAAGAGCCTATGCTTGACCTGAGGCTGATGGCCGAGATTGGGTTCTAATCATGGCAATGTGCCTTGGTTTCCCCTTTATTGTGAAGTAAGTAGTCAAATAAAAGAGTTTAAGATTCATTGGTATCAAAGGAAAGGTTTTCTGCTCAGAAAGCAAAGGAGAGAAAACTCCCTCAGCTCATACATACCTCATTAGCATGGCTTCTCTCATTAGGGCATTCATCACTAGAGACCAAACTTTCAAAACTCTACTTCCCTCATGACTTCTGTTACAGTTGCTCCTCATGTGCCCAGAATATCCATGGGGCTATTGTTTAATTTGGTCCCTGATGTGACTTTATCATAAAAGTAACAGAACACCAATGTCAGGCACTAGTTCTTAAGTCCCAGGAAATCCATCCATTCATCACCCAGAAGTCCATTTCATACTTGCCATGTGTAAGGCAATGTAATATGGTAAGTTCCTATCCAATGTGGACCCAGGTCCTACTTCTACTTCCAGAATGTTTGTGTGCTTTGGTTATTATTTGATAGTTCACAGTTTATCTAAATCATGAGAGATTAGAGTCAATCAAGAAACTATGATAAAGAGGTGGGTTAGGAAGGGTTAGTCTCGGACCCCTCTCAATTGATTAAATCACATAAGGAGACAACACAGATGTAACAAGGTTCTAATGCATTAAAAATAAGTGTGGGCAGCTAGGTGGCGCAGTGGATAGAGCACCGACCCTGGAGTCAGGAATACCTGAGTTCTAATCCGGCCTCAGACACTTAACACTTACTAGCTGTGTGACCCTGGGCAAGTCACTTAACCCCAATTGCCGCAATAAAAAAATAAAAATAAGTGAAAAGACAAGTCTATCCTTGTTAGCCCCTTACAAATTGGAATGGCAGTTTGTCATCAGATAGATGAATATTGACCATGTCCCCAAATAGCTATTTAAAAGGTCTTAGCTAAAAAAATTTAAATTTAAAAAAAATTTTTTTACAAAGGTCTTAGCTTCTTAGCCCTGGAATCAGTCTGAATTGAAACTGGGATCAGGTTTATGGATGGTGTTCCCTGTACCTCTACCAGAAATCAACTGGGGCAAAGGAGGGCATTTCTTTCTCTCCTCTCCCTTCACCCCACTGACACCTCATAGCAGTTACTTTCCCTACTTACTATAGGTGACACTGGAACTGTCAGGAGAGAAGAGAGTTAGTAGAGGTCTCTTCAAGGAATGTGACCCCTAGCAGCAGAAAAGAGAACCAACTATGAACTTGAGATAGAATTAGCCCTGGCTAATTCTAGGGAGTTGAGCTAGGGAGAATAGTCTACCCAGGAACCCAGCTGAGCAATCTGCCCAACAGAGAAGCTGCAACTAATGGTGAAGTGCTGTGAAGACACCACAGGAAGAGAAAAGTCACTGAGATCCAGCAACCCCAGAGGCATAAGTTGTATTGTCCATATATGTTCCCTATACCTGTATACTATAAGTTATCACCCACTCTTCCCCCTGATGCTGTACCCAGTGGTGGGAGAGTAAGTCTCAGGTTTATAGACTGGAAAGAAGGCCATCTTGTAGTTATTGATCTTGTCATGACATATTAGTAAGTGTCTTTATCTTAAACTAATTGCACCTGTTGACTGACTACTAAAATTTAGTATTCTGAGTGCAGATTCACAGAATACCAAAGAAACTAAAGTAGTAGTTGCTTGATGAGGACCCAGGGTGCGAACTGGAGAAGGTGAGTGTAACCCCAGAGTTGATGCTACACTACAAAGTTACAAAAGCAGCAGTACCCTAAAAAATCAGGTTGTAGGGAATAAAAACAAGACACAGTCCCTGCCCTCAAAGAGCCTACAATCTAATTAGAGACATTGTACCTAAATATCAAAAGGTAAATGTCAATACAAGGTAGCACATAAAAATGCCAAATGATTTCCATAGAAGATAAGCACCCAAGACTGAAATTCAATTAAATTCAACACATATTTATTAAGCACTAACTACATCTAAGGCACAGTTTTGGGCCTTAGAGATACAAAGATAATTTAAAAATAATACTAGGTAACAGTTATACAGTGCTTTAAGATTTACAAATCACTGTCCAAATATCCCACTTGATCTTCACAATGATTCTGTGAGGCAGGCAGTATGTGTATTATTTTTACATATTTTCCATTATACAAATGAGGCTCAGACAGGTTAGATGCCTGATCCAGGATCACACAGATATTAAATGTCAGAAGTGGGACGAAAAATGGCATCATGTCTGCCCTCAAGGAAGGGAATGTAACATGCACACATGTAGAAGGTGAAGTCATATTCCAGAGGAGCTTAGGAAGGCCCTATTGAATCTTCCCTTAATCCTTTCTCTGAGTAAGAAAGAAGAGGTAGCATGTGTCAGGCAAGTCAAGTCATTGCCACTAACCCAACCACCATCTTCCCTCAGACTCTCATGGAGATAACTCAGGACCCTATAAATCCAAGAGCTCTGGGAATACCCATGTCCCAATGCTTCTAGTCTGGCTCTTGCAGTCATTGTTGAAGGGGATATTCCCTATTAAAAAAAAACAGCTTGCCATCACCCACCATTACCCACAATAGCCACTGACCAATTGCCACCAACAGAAAAAAAAACCATATATATCCACCTAGAGACAGAAGAGCCATCATCCAGGCTTCCAGACTCCTGGTCCAGTAGCCTTTCTTCTTTTTTGAATGCAAGGTTTATGTGTCTGACAACTCCTCTGGAGAGGAAATTCATGAATAATTAATCAATAATTTTAATAATTATATAATTAATGGTAAATTTCTTTTTTACTTCCCATGGGAGCCATGGAAAGCCACTTACATGTAGCTGGGAGAACATTTGCTATCTCAGTAATCCTGAGACTGGATGTCCTAGCTCTAACTGCATCTTCTTCTACTTTGTGTTTCTTTACTCGAGCACAAGTGACCAAACAGTAATCCTAAATTCTTCATGTTTTAAGCATAATCCTTATGTATTATATCATACTTTAAGTATTTGTCAATGCATATTTATGAAACTTGTATTTTAAGAATTTTTTTTGTAGTGGAAGAGATAACTAGTTGTCTAAGGTCTGTGTTTTTAGTACCTTTTGAAGGGTGGGGCAGTCGATTTAATCATAATTGAAGCCCCCTAATTGAAGTAACTAATAATATGCCTCTCCCTTTATTAGGTGAGGTGAGGACACATCTATTGAATCAGTTAATTAGAAGTCTGAATTAGGCATGAATGAAGTCTAAGCATCTTCATTTAATCAATCAATCAAAGACATTCAATTAATTTATGTCCTGTCACCCTTCTACAAAGGGTCTTCTACAAAGTTTGAAACCCAATTTGAGTATCTGTCAGCTTAAAGGAAAGCAGTTCTATCCAAGCTCCTGAGAAGGAATTATTAGATGGGAGGAGAAGGACATTTGGGAAGGAGACCCTCTGTCTTCTTCCACCACCTTGACCAGAGAACAGGCTGGTGAACATAAGGTCTGACAATTTAGGCTTCTCACTACAGTCTTCATAGCACCCAGGAACAAGAATGATTGGTGACTGTTTCTGCACTGGGAAGCAAGGAAAAACTAGACCCATTGAGGAAAAGCAGCTTCAGGACTCTTCAGGAAGTCCAGAAGAAAGCTATGCTATGCTTAAGGAGAACTTCATGAGTAGCCCCTGAAGAAGAAAAAAAGACTTCCAGCAACCAGGGGCTGTGAGAGAAATTCTTGCCACATGTGTTCTTCAAGCTCGAATCCACTTTCCCCTGGTCTTTGTGTAATGAAAAAGTGTGTCACAGACTTTGGGGTAGGGGTAGGGGTGGAGGATGTATCGTACCAATTGTTTTTTGATATACTTAACTAAAGACTACTTAAGTCTGACTGGCTAGTTAAAAACCACCAATAATCATTTGGGAAGCTCTATAGTAGGGGCTCCTCAACTAGAAAACCATCTCCTACTCCCTTCGGGTCCCTAGAACCCTGAAGGGAGAATTAGCAGTCACCCTCTGCAAATCCAGCTTGCCAATCTGAGTGAAGGTTAGAATATCTCCAGAGCATTCACTAAACTCTCTAAACAAGGTATGGTAAATTACCTTTGGGAAGGCCCTCTATATAAGCCAAGCCTAAACTCTAAGAAATTTCCTCCAGTTTCCACAGTAGGAATATGATAAGCCATAGGGTTAGGAAAGCACCTGACTCCCTTCTTTGAGACAGGCTTGCCCAGGATCAGACTTGGTTTGTGTGAGAGCAGAGTTGTATTCTCTTAATGGGAAAGGCTAAGACTGGGATTGTTACATGTATTTTAATTTTTGTTACAAGGTATGGCTCACTGGATAGGAGAGGAATATATTCAGAAATGGAAATGGTGTAAAAACAAACAATAGCGACAAAAATAGCTAATCAAACAGCATCAAGGCTAAAGGGGGTAGAACAATGGATATCAAGAACAGACCTAATGGGGAAGGAGATTCCCAGATGAGCCTGAGATGTATGTGTGTGGAGGAGCAGACTCTCTCTTTGCCTCAGTAACAGGGTACACATGCTATGGACTAATTCTATATATATGAGCCTCAAATAATTTTTAGCATCAGATGGCAGAAGCACCTCCTACCCACCAGCTGCTTCCCAGAATCTTTGCCCATCCCAAAGCATCATGGTCCAGCTCAAATTTGGGTTGGCCCAATTCACAACATTTTAGGGGCAGCTCTGAGGTTCTCATGCACTAACCCCATCTTCCTCCTGACTCTTGACTCCTGCCACTCTTTTCCTCGGGGGAGGTGGGATGGATAAGAGGATTTGGCATTCAATGATAATTGTCTACTTCACGAGTTCAGTTCAACAAATATATTAAGCCCATACGATGTGTAGGGTACTGAGTATACAAAGATGAAAAATGACAGTCTTTGCCCTCAGGGAGATTACATGTTCATTTCAAATCAATGTCAATTCAACAAATTTTACTAAATGCCTACTGTGTTAGAGTGTTAGGTTATGGGGATAAAAGATAGTCTCTGCCCTCAAGAAACTTACTGTTGACTAGTGTTTTTACTCCTTTGTTCTGGAAAAGGATTATCATGAGGCTGTTGTCTTGACTTGGGAGTGAAATGGATTTAAGTGAGGCAGAGCTGGGCAAAGTCATCAGTCTCCCTCTCTCCTCCAGAGTCATTGGAGTCCAGTGGCAAGACAAAAGTCAAGATGAATGGTGATGTCCCAAGTGGACTAGACACAACAGACAAGTTAAAACAAGCTGAGAGGAGGGAGAGAACACTAGATGGAGGGATCAAGAAAGGATTTCTGTAGGAAGGTGCCTGAGCTAAGGCTTGGAGGAAGCTAAAGATTTTAAGAAGTAAAAGTTAGGAAGGAGTACATTCTAGGCATAGAAGACAGCCTATGGGAAGGCACAGAGACCAGACAGAGGTGAAATGCCAAGTTTTGAGAATAGCATGAAGAGCAGTTTATCTAATATACTGAGTACATAAAGGAGAGAAATGTGATATGTTTGAAAAGATTGGCTGGAGCCCAATTGTAGAGGGTATTAAGTATCCATCTAACACGGGTTTTTTGGTTTGGTTTGTTTTGTTGGGGGTTTTTTTGCAGGGTGATGAGGGTTAAGTGACTTGCTCAATGTCACACAACTAGTAAGTGTCTAGTGTCTGAGTCTGGATTTGAACTCAGGTGACCTCCTGAATCCAGGGTTGGTGCTTTATCCACTGTTCCACCTAGCTGCCCCCTAACACTCTTGTATTTTATCTTTTTTTTTTTTTTTTTTGCTGAGGCAATTGGGGTTAAGTGACTTGGCTACAGTCACACAGCTAGTAATTGCCATGTGTCTGAGGCTGGATTTGAACTCAGGTCTGCCTGAATCCAGGACTGGTGCTCTACCCATTGCGCCACCTAGCTGCCCCCTGTATTTTATCTTAAAGGCAATAGAGAAGCACTGAAGATTTTTGAGTAGAAGAGTGACATAGTCAGATATATGCTTTCAGAAGACTATTTTGATATCTATGTGGTAGATGGATTGAATATGAGAGAGACCAACAAAAGGAAGACCAGTTAGTCAGCTTTTGCAATGGTTCAGATGAGAAGTGATTAGAACTAAAACTGAGTTAGCTTGGTGGCCATGTGACTGATGTTGTGGAGACACAGAGAGGGGGTATACACCCCCTAGACAGAGGAAGATGCAAACCAGACAAGATGATTGATGATGGTGCCTCAGAATGAACTTGGACTGGATTGATGGACTTGCATGTCTACTGTGACATGAGACAGATATTATCTCCAGCATAAGCTAGAAGGTGAAAGAGGAGAACTTAGAGGGAAGGAAATCATGGCAGCCAAGGCTCATACTTAGGCTCCTTGGCCCCTGCCAATCAGCGTAAGCTAAGGGACATTTGGGCAGTGCCCCCTGGCCTTTAACTGCTTTAGCTTTTTCTTCTTTTATTAAATATATCTTATGGAAGTATTTTGTCTTTACAGCATAGTCATTTCAACTACTCCCCTCCTGCATGGAACATCACATGTGACAAAGAAAAATAATTAAACCAAGACATTCCATAGAGCCGGGCTTCTTAGATTTTTCCCTCTCATGACCCCTTTTAACCTGAGGAATTTTCACTCAACCCCGAGTATATAGGTATATAAAATAGGCATACATAACCTTTTACTGTTGCCATATTTTTCACAAGCCCCACATTCATTTATGAGACCCTCTATGGGTTCATGACCCATAGTTTTAGAAATTTTACCAGAGAGTAACCCTATCTGACAATGGGCTAGTGTTTCTTCATCCCTTAAGTCTCTGCCATGAAGGAGGAGAAATGTTTCATTATCTCTTGTTCAGTACCATTCCTGGCTTTTCTATTCTTCAAAGTTTAACTTCCTTTTAGGGATCTTTTTATTTGTATTTCTGCAGAATTATTTTCTTAGTTCTACTTATATTGTTCTGCAGTCTCATACATATCTTCCCATGTTTTTCTGTTTCTGTTTTTGGTTTGGTTTGGTTTTGTTGCAGGGCAATGAGGATTAAGTGACTTGCCCAGGGTCACACAGCTAATAAGTGTCAAGTGTCTGAGGCCTAATTTGAACTCAAGTGTTCCTGAATCCAGGGCTGGTGCTTTATCCACCTAGCTGTCCTTCCCATGTTTTTCTGAATCCTCATATTTGTCGTTTCTTACCGTCAGTTAAATTCAATGCTGAGAAAGGTCACACAGGTCTCTCCTCAGGATGGGTGCTTTCCTCAGCTCAACTTGCTTATCTTCTAGAGGTTTCTTTGACTCTGGGGAATTTCTCAAGATCCCGTACCAAAAGAAGGAAGGTAGAAATGGGAGAAATCCCCATCTCAGAAACAGGTTTGCCTTCAAGGGCATCTGCTCATCAGCCATGCAAATGTAGCAGTGACTGGCCCTTCATAGTGCAAAGATTTTTCCTTAGAGACAATTTTCTCCCTTGGAAGTTTTTGTATATAAACTCGGTTCTGACTCCTTACCCAACTGAAAAGCTTTTCATCACCACAAAATAAACAGACAAGAAAAAGTCACAGAATATCTGGCATGCTCTGAAGTGATGGCTATGTCCAGAGGCATGCTCCTCATGCACCCATATGGGTTGGCACGAAGTAGAGCAGATTACATATATTTGAAGGACTGGGACCCTACTGGCCAATCCCTTATAACATATACACTTGCAATCATTTCTATGGTCATTGTCTAATCAGTGGGGGCCTAGCTTTTTCAGTTCCAGGACAAAGAGTGATACTATGGGGGCAGCTAGGTGGCATAGTGGATAGAGCACTGGCCCTGAATTCAGGAGGACCTGAGTTCAAATTCAACCTCAGACACTTGACACTTACTAGTTGTGTGACCCTGGGTAAGTCACTTAACCCTCATTGCCCCACAAAACAAACAAACAAACAAACAAAAACAAACAGTGATACTATGAATGTTTTAATATATATTGAACTTTTGTTTCTATCTCCAATTTGTTTATGGTAAGATGTCCAGTAGAGAGATCACTATATCAGAGAATGTGGTCAGATCAGTCTCTTTTTTTCTATTTTGCAAATCTCCTAATTGTTTTTCAGAATAGATTATAACTTCCCAGCATTTCAGTAAGCCTGTCTTCCCACAGCCCTTCCATCACTGACTATATTTAATTTTTGTCATCTTTGTCAATTTAAATGGTATTAAGTGAAACCTCAGTTATTCTTATTTAAGTATATTTATAGAATATTTACATGTGGTCATTTAGAATTTGCAATTCTTTTGAAAATTGTTGTGTCAATCCTAAATTAAACTAGGCCCACCAAAACTCTGGGCTTACACATATTGAGTTTGATCCTGACTGCTGACTCCAACAAAGTAATTATGGCTTATTGCCTTAAACTTCATGAAGTTCCTCCAGGAAAATCTCCTAATTTATAAATTTTCCCAAATGTGAGTAATAGGATTCCCAGCTTCCCTACAGCCTACCTTCTTAAACTGGGGGTCATGACTCCATGTGGGGTTGAGTAACTGAATGTGGAGGTGGAGAAAAATTTGGGAACAGTAAAAGGTTATGTATACCTATTTTATATACCCAGAGTCACATAAAAATTTCTTGAGTGAGGAGTCGAGTGGCAAAAGTTTAAGAAGTCCTTCCCTACAGGTACTCAAGGTCTCAAAGCGTATGGGTATAGGGTATGTCTTTATTTCACCTAACAGAGAATGCAAAAGGAAAACAACTAACCAGAGTCCCCAAATAAACAGAAAGTACACAAAACACTTCAATAGTACTGAGGTTGCTGCTAAGAAAACATTTCCAGCAACAGTGTTACTTGCATAATCCTCTCAAGATTCATGGTATTCTGTTTAGACTGCTCCCACAAGACAATACTATGGGGTCTGCATGAATAACAATATCCCTTCTATCAGACCCCCACAGTCTAAGTAATTCATTAATATTACTTTTCAAATAGGATGCTTCACAAGAGCTATGGAGAAGAGTTGAGTCATCAACAATCATTTATTAAGATTTGACTGTGTGCCAAGAGGCACTGTACTAATGTGCTTCAGATACAAAGAAAGGCAAAAGCATATTGTAATGAGGGAGATAAAATATAAACAATTAGGTCTACACAAGCCATATTTATCTAAGTATTCATCTAGGAATAAAGGAATGGAGAGATGGGAGAGAGAGAGAGAGAGAGAGAGAGAAAGAGACTCTGAGAAGGGAAGGCATTAGCAACTGAGGGGAAGGGGGGCCTGGTTACATCCTGGTAGAGTAGGTGAAATATGAGCTGAGCCATGAAGGAAGACAGAGAAACTAAAAGGCGGAAGAGAAGGAGTAGAACATTCTAAGCATGGGAAACTACAAGTGAAAAGGCATGGAGGGCAGCTAGGTGGCACAATGGATAAAGCACCAGCCCTGGATTCAGGAGGACCTGAGTTCAAATCTTGCCTCAGACACTTGACACTTACTAGCTGTGTGACCCTGGGCAAGTCACTTAACTCTCATTGCCCCACAAAAAAAAATGGCATGGAGCTGGGAGCTGGTGTGTCCTATTCAAGGTACTGTAAGTAAGCCAATATGACTGGATTATAAAGTGAGAGGAAGGATGTGGGGAGGTACTGGATAGTAAAATATAAGAGGATTGAAAAGGTAGTAAGGGACCAGGTAATCATGAAGAACTTTCAATGCCAAATAAGGGAATTTATATTTGATCCTGAAGGTAAGAGCGAGATCAGAGCTCATTGAGAAGAGGTGAGGAGGCAGTATGACATGTAAGACCTGTGTTTTAGAAAAATCACTTTGCCACTGAAAGCAGGATGGATTAGGCTGGGGAGGGACTTAAGGGAGAGAGATGATCCTCTTTTTTTTTCTCCAAGGAGCATGTTGAATCAGGAAGTACTTTTCTCTCTTAAAAGCTTTGATCCCCAAATTCTTGAACTTGGGAACTCCTGAAGATTAGTTTTCTCACAAGGCAACTCCCAAAGCTGAATCTGCACAGGAAATATCCCTTCTCTGACAAAAAGGGTAGATCCTACTATCATTTAACCTAGGCAACTCAAACCTCCCTCCCCCATCTCCATAGGGATTGAAGGTCACAAGCATCTGTAACCCATCCTCTCAAGCTTTTTGTAAGCATGTACCTGCCTCTGCTATGAGCTTCTACTGTAAATTACAATCAACTGCTCTGTAAAAAGAAAACCACACAAAGGCATAATGCCTCCTTCCTAAAACAGGTCTACTCTGCTGCACTCTTTTGTCTTCTCAAATTCTAAGAGAGTCCAATGAATCATTTCTCTTACCCCAAATGAATTCTGCAACTATTTTGTTGAGTTACTTTTATTATATATTTTTAAAATCTAGATTTCATTTTGTTTATTGTTTATTACGTTTCCAATCTCCATTTTTAGTTCCAAATTCTCTCCCTTCCCCCTACTCCCTCATCTGCCCATTGAGAAAGCAAGCAATAAGATCCCCATTTTACATGTGAAACATATTTCTATATTAGTCATGTTGCAAAAAAGCAAGAAAAACAAAAAAAAGTGGAAAAATATGCTTCAGTCTGTGCTTAGGGTTCATCAGTTTTCTCTCTGTAGATGGAAAGTAAATTGCATCATGAGTCCTTTGAAATTATTTTTGGATAGTTGTATTAATCAGAGTAGCTAAATATTTTGTTGTTGATCATCATTACAATACTGTTGTACAATATTCTCCTAGTTCTGCTCACTTCCCTTTGCATCAGTTCATATGAGTCTTTTCAGGTTTTTCTGAAACCATCCTGCTCATCATTTCTTATAGACAATAGTATTCATCACAATCACATGCCACAACTTCTTCAGTCATTTCCTAATTGATGGGCATCCCCTCAATTTTTAATTCTTTACCAACACAAAAGAGCTGCTATAAATAGTTTTATACATACAAGTCCTTTTTCTTCTTCTTTGATCTCTTTGGGATACAGACCTAGTAGCACTATCAACCAGTATGTACAGTTTGACAGCCTTTTGGGCATAGTTCCAAATTGTTTTCCCAAATGGTTGGATCTGTTCACAACTCCACCAACAATTCATTAGTGTACCTTTTTTCCCACATTCTGTCCAACATTTGTCATCTTCCTTTTCTGTCATGTTAGGTGATACATCAGAGTTATTTTTGTTTGCATTTCTTTAATTATTACTTATCTGGAGTGTTTTTATATGACTACTAGTAGCTTTGATTTCTTCTTCTGAAAACTGCCTGTTTATATTCTTTGTTCATTTATCAATTAAAAAATTACTCATATTTTTCTAAATTTGAGAAATGAGAGCTTTATCAGAGAAACTTGCTGTAAAATTTCCCTCCAGTATTCTGCTTTCCTAGAAGGAAACTTGTCTGTATTGATTTTGTTTGAACAAAACCTTTTTTAATTTCATATAATCAAAATTATCCATTTTACTTCCTATGATCCTCTCTATCTCTTGTTTGAGCATAAACTCTTCCCTTATCCATAGATCTTATGGGTAAAATTGTCCATGCTCCCCTAATTTGCTTATGATATCACCATTTACATCTAAATCAGGTACTAATTTTGACATTATCTTGGTACATGGTATGAGATGTTCATCTATGCCTAGTTTCTGCTGACTGCTTTTCAGCAGCAAATATTTTTGTTAAATAATGAGTTGTTTGCCCAAAAGCTTGGATCTTTGGGTTTCTTAAATACTATATTGCTATAGTCATTTCCTACTATATATTGTGTGCCTAATCTATCCCACTGACCAATGACTCTTTTTCTTAATTAGTACCAAATTGTTTTGATGATTACCACTTTGTAATATAGTTTGAAATCTGATACTGTTAGTCCTTTCCTTCACATTTTTTATAGATTCCATTGATATTCTTCACCTTTTGTTCTAACAGATGAATTTTTGTTAGTATTTTTTTCTAGCTCTATAAAATGACTCTTTGATAGTTTGATTGGAAGAGCAGTTAGGTGGCAAAGTGCATAGAATTCCAGACCTAAGTCAGGAAGATTCCTCTTCCTGAGCTCAAATCCAGTCTCAAACCCTTATTACCTTGGGTAAGTTATTTAACCCTGTTTGCCCCAGTTCCTCATCTATAAAATGAGCTAGAGAAAGAAATGGCAAACCATTCCAATATCTTTGCCAAGAACACCTCAAATGGAGTCATGAAGAGTTAGACACAACTGAAAAGACTGAAGAAATTTGATTGGTAATGCCTGGAATTAGTAAACTACATTAGGTATAACTGTTATTTTTATTATATTGGTTCAGTCTACCCATGAGCAATGAATATTTCTCCAATTGTTTAGATCTCTTTGTGTAAAAAGTGTTTTGTAATTCTTTATATATATGTGTGTGTGTGTGTGTGTGTGTATACATATATACATACAGAGAGAGAGAGAGAGAGAGAGAGAGAGAGAAGAGAGTTCCTAGGTGTGATTTGGCAAGTAAACTCCCACGCATTTTATACTGTCTGCAGTTATTTCAAATGGAATTTCTCTATCTATTTCTGCTGAGTTTTGCTAGTAATATATAGCTATACTGGTGATTTCTGTGGTTTTATTTTATATCCTGTAATTTTGCTAAAGTTGTCATTTCAACCAGTTTAGTAGATTCTCTTGGGTTCTCTATTGTTATATCTTCTTCAAAGAGTGACAGTTTAGTTTCTTCATTGCCTAGCCTTATCCCTTCAATTTCTTTTTCTCATTTTTTGCTATAGCCAGCATGTCTAGTACAATATTGAATAATAATGGTGATGATGCTATCTTTGCTTTACCCTGATCTTATTGGAAGGGGTTCTAGTTTATTCCCATTACAGATAATGTTTGCTCTTGATTTCAGATAACTACTGCTTATCTTTTTTAATTTACTTTAATTTTTTTGCAGGGCAATGAGGGATAAGTGACTTGCCCAGGGTCACACAGCTAGTAAGTGTCAAGTGACTGAAGCCGGATTTTAACTCAGGTCCTCCTGAATCCAGGGCTGGTGCTTTATCCACTGTGCCACCTAGCTGCCCCTTACTACTTATCTTTTTTCAAAGCTCCATTTATCCCTATGCTTTCTAATGTTTTCTAAAGGAGTGGGTGTTGTGTTTTATCAAAAACCTTTTCTGCATCTTTTGATGTAATAATATGATTTTTGTTGTTTTTGTTAGTGATTTGGTCAATTATGTTTATAGTTTTCCTAATATTGAACCAGCTCTGCATTCCTGATATAAATTCCAAATTGTGCTATATTGCTGTAGTCTCTTTGCTAGTATTTAATTTAAATTTTTGCATTAATATTCATTAGGGAAATTGATTTATAGTTTTCTTTCTTTTTTATTTTCTATGTTAGGTATTAAAGCCATATTTATGTCATAAAAGGAATTTAGTGGGACTTTCTCTTTACCTATTTTTCAAATAGTTTATATGGTACTGGAATAATTGTTCTTTAAATGTTTCATAGAATTCATTTGTAAATCCATCTGTCCCCAGGGATTTGTTCTTAGGAAGCTCATTTATATCTTGTTCAATTTATTTTTCTAACATAGTGTTATTTAAGTGTTCTAGTTCCTCTTTGATTCATTTGGGCAATTTATATTTTTGTAAAAATTCATCCATTTCACTTACATTTTCAATCTTATTGGCATATAATTGGGCAAAATAGCTCCTAATGATTGTTTTATTTTCAACCAAAAGAACCAAACTTTTGGAATAAGAACTATTTGACAAAAACTGCTGGGAAAATTGGAAAGCAGTCCAGCAGAAACTAAGCATATGTGAAAATCTCACACCATGTAATATAAGGTTAAAGGTTAAGGCAAGGTAAAAATGAGTACATGATTTGGACATAAACGGTGATATCATAAGAAAATTAGGGGAGCATGGAATACTGACCAGTCAGATCTATAGATAAAGAAAGAATTTATGATCAAACAAGAGATAGAGTATCACAGAAAGTGGAATAGATTATTTTTATTATATGAAATATGAAAGATTTTGCACAAACAAACCCAATGCAGCCAAGTTTAGAAGGAAAGCAGGAAACTGGGGGGGAGGGGGATTTTACAGCAAGTTTCTCTGATAAAGGTCTCGTTTCTCAAATATATTGGGAACTGAGTCAAATTTAGAAAAATTTGAGCCATTCCCCAATTGATAAATGGTCAAAGAATACAAACAGGGAATTTTCAGAAGAAGAAATCAAAGCTATAAATAGTCATATGAGAAAATGATCTAAATCACTATTGGTTAGAAAAATGCAAATTAAAACAACTCTGAGGTACCATCTTACAGCTATCAGATTAGCTAACATGACAGAAAAGTAAAATGACAAACATTGCAGGGATGTGGAAAAATTGGGACACTAATGCACTGTTTGGTGTTGTGAACTGAACCAACTGTTCTGGAAGACAATTTGGAACTATGCCCAAAGAACTATAAAACCATACCAGTTGACCCAGCAATAACACTACTAGGTCTATATTCCAAGGAGATTAAAGAAAAAAGAAAAGGACTATCTTTCTATCTATCTATCTATCTATCTATGCAGCTCTTTTTTGTAGTGGCAAAAAACTGGATACTGATGGTGTACCCATCAATTGAAGAATGGCTGAAAGGGGCAGAGCCAAGATGGCTGAGGAAAGGCTGTGACCCCTGCAAGCTCCCAATAAACCCATCCACTCAGTCTCAAATAATGCCATTTAAAAAAAATAAGGATGGCTGAACAAGTTATGGTATATGATTGTGATTAAATACTAAGCAGGATGGTTTCAGAAAAACCTCAGAAGACTTATATGAACTGATGCAGAGTAAGGTGAGCAGAACCATGAGATCTAATTTTAATAATATTTGGGGGGGCAGCTAGGTAGAGCAGTGGATAGAGCACTGGCCCTGGATTCAGGAGGACCTGAGTTCAAATCTGGCCTCAGACACTTAACAATTACTAGCTGTGTGACCCTGGACAAGTCACTTAACCCCAATTGCCTCACCAAAAAAAAAAAAATATATATATATATATATATATTTGTCCTTTAAAAAATTGCCTTCTTTAATCTTTTCTAGAAATTCTAGTTGTGCTTGTGAACAATCTGTATGTTTCCTTTAAGACTTTGCTTATAGATGTTTTCATGTCATAGTCTTCTGAGTATGTGTATTGAGCTTCCTAGCCACCATAGTAACTTATGATCAGGTCCCTTTTTTGTGGTGTTTGCTCATTTTTTCAGCCTATTTCTTGCCTTTGATATTATGTTAGCACTGGGTTCTGCTCACCTGGAAAGAGAAGAGGTCACTTTTCAGGCTTTTTGCCCTGTTATTTTCACAGCTAGTTCTTGGGGGTCTATAAGTTTTCAATGCATCCAAGGTGGTGTGATCTAGGAAGGGTTGTAGTCACTACTCTCCTGGTCTGTGCCTCTGTTCCTTGGAGGGGGTCAGCTAGGTGGCACAGTGGATAGAGCATTTGCCCTGGAGTCAAGAGGATGTGAGTTCAAATCTCACTTCAGACACTTACTAGCTGTGTGACCCTGGGAAAGTCACTTAACCCCAATTGCTTCTAACATCTATAGCCATCTCTAGTTGTCCTGCTATATATCTTGCCACTGGACCCAAATTGATCTGGAGGAGAAAGTGATGTTGGTGATCTTACACAGTCCTCCCTCACTTAAATCCAATTTAGTGAAAATCATGGTGTCACCCTGATGTCATGGTCCCCTTTGAGAATGAAGGATAGTTTTTTTTTCACCCCTGCTGGGAACCAGGACATAGGCTTGAGTAGCAGTGGCCCAGGTTGGGGAGGGGCACAGGCTCATCAAAGCTAACAACCACAACACACAAAGCTGGTTGATTAGCAAGTTGGCCTGGGGTCATCTATGGACCAGGGAACAGGCCAGGTGAGTGAAGAACCTGATCCTCCTTAAATCATACCACCTGGGACTTCTTAAGCTTGGGATACTGCAGCCTGGAAACAGTGCCCCACTTTAAGGAGCTAAAAGTCAAGTAAAAGAAAGGCAAGATGAGCAGACAGAGAAAGGAGAGGACCACAGAAAGTTTCTTCAGTAACAAGGAAGACAGAGGTGCACCCCCAGAGGAAAATGTCAATGTCAGGGTCCCTATATCTAAAGCTTCCAAGAAAAAGATGACATAGTCTCAGGCCATAGAGGTGCTCAAAAAGGACTTTGAAGATAAAGTTAGAGAGGTAGAGGAAAAAATGGAAAGAGAAATGAGGGTGATGCAGGAAAGACATGAGAAAAATGTCAACAGCTTGAAAAGCCAAAAGGAAAAGCTCTCTGATGAAAATAATTGCCTAAGAATTAGGATTGAACAAATGGAAGCCAGTGACTTTATGAGAAACCAAGACACAATAAAGCAGATCCAAATGAATAAAAAAAATAGAGGGCAATGTGAAATACCTTCTGGGAAAAACTGCTGACCTTGAAAATAGGTCCAGGAGAGAAAATTGGAAAATTATTGGTCTACCTGAAAACCAAGATCAAGGAAAGGGCTTAGACATCATCTTCCAAGATATTCTCAGGGGAAATTGCCCTGAAATTGTAGAAGAAGAAGCTAAAATAGAAATTGAAAGAAGCTACCGATCACCTCCAGAAAGAGATCCCAAAAAGAAAACTCCTAGGAATATTATAGCCAAATTCCAGAGCTCTCAGGTGCAAGGGGCTAAAATTCTAGCTAGTCTGTCTAAAATATCTAATGAGTGGCTGCCAATAAATTATAAGCATTAGCAATAGTTTAAACTTTTAAGCATTTATTAAGGAGAATAAGAATTTGGTGAAGAAAAGAGAAAGGCCTAGATTCATCTATCTATCAAAAGAAGAGCACATTTTTAGCTCCACTCTCCACCAGAATACTGACAAAAGAGAGCGAGAGAGCCAGCCTCACCCCTTCTTCCTCCCACAAGCAAATGTCACTTCCTGACACCAAAGAAAAGCCACATGTCTTGCCCTCAGGTGCCTTCTCCTCATGGTGGAGCTTTCCTACAATAAGTCTCCAGCAGGTGGCATCATTCCAATCATTACACAGGTCAAGGAGAAAATATTGCAAGGTGCCAAAAAGAAATAATTCAAGTACTGTGGAGCCCCAGTCAGGATAACACAAGATCTAGCAGTTTCTACATTAAATGACCAGAGGGCATGGAATACGATATTCCAGAGGGCAACAACCAAGAAGCACCTACCCAGCAAAACTCATCATAATCTTTCAGAGCAAAAAATGGGACTTTAATAAAAAAGAGGACTTTCAGATATTTGTGATGAAAAGACCTGAACTGAACGGCAAATTTGACTTTCAAGTACAAGACCCTAGAGAACTATAAAAAATTGGAGTTGGGAGACATACCTGGGGTCATAGATTGGGTGACTGTCTTGTGTCTGAGGCCAAGTTTTGGCTGGGATCCCCCTGGATCCAGGGGTGGTGCTTTGTCTACTGTGTCACCTAGCTGCCCCATGGTGACATCCTTAGGGTTAAATCAAGGGGTGAGAGGAATACACTGGGAGAGGGGGAAGGGCAGAGGTGAAATCCTACACGAAAGAAACAGGAAAAGGCTCATGGAGTGGGGGGAAGATATGGGAGAGGAGCAGGGCAGTAAATGAATTTTACACTCATCAGAATTGGCTCAAAGACCTCAATCTCATTAGAACTGGCTCAAGGAGGGAATAATGTACACACTCAATTGAGTGGAGTAATCTCTCTAACCCTGCAGGAAAATAGGAGGGGAAGGTGATAAAGAGAGAGGGGCAAAAGAAGGAAGGGCAGAGTAGGGGAGGGGACAGACAGAAGCAAATCCCTTTTGAAGAGTGATAGGATGAAAGAAGAGGGATAATAGAATAAATATTATGGGGAAGGGAATAGGATTGGAATGATTGTAATGACGCCACCTACTGGAGACTTACTATAGGAAAGCTCCACCATGAGGAGAATGCCTCAGAGGGCAAGGCCATGCAGCTTTTCCTTGGCATCAGGAAGTGGCATTTGCTCATGGTGCACTATCAAGGCTACCAGTCAATCAACTTGAGGAGCCTCCCATTTTCCGGGAGGGGACAGGAAGGAGGAAGGAGGGCCTGCACGGAGAGCTCTGTTGCTTTTGGGTTCCTGACTTCACCGTGATGGTGGTGGTGGCAGAGGACTTCACAGGAAAATTGAAGAAAGATAGGATTCCCAGGCTGTTGGAATTCTGTTCTCAATCTTTCTCTTTCTATCTTTCAATAAACCCTCAAAAACCTAAACTCATTTTATCAGTGATTTTAGTCACTTTCTCCCAAAACTGGGGGAACAGATTAGAACCCACATTTAGAATTTTAAATTACACAGGATGGGAGGGAAACAGTTAACAATAGTAATCATGAAAAAGAGAAAAGGGGGGAAATTGTACAAAAATATTTATAGCAACTCTTTGTGGAGGCTAAGAATTGAGAATCAAGGGAATGTCCATCAATTGAGGAATGATGGAAGAAGCTGTACTATATGATTGTGGTGGAATGGTCTTGTACTACAGGAAATGACAAACAGGATGATCCCAGAAAAACCTGGAAAGACTAATGAACATTGATGTATAATGAAGTGAGTAGATCTGGGAGAACATTGTGCATAGTGACAGCAGTATTGTTCAATGAGCAATTTTGAATGACTTAACTACTCTCAGCAATGCAATGATCCAAGAAAATCCCAAGGAATTAATGAGGAAGCTTACTATCCACCCCCATAGAAAGAACTGATAAAAAGAACACTTGTGGATTGTACATATATAACCTGGTTGCAATCTTGTGGAGGGGGGAGGAAAGGGAGGGAGAAAAATTTGGAACTCTAAATCTTAGGAAAATGAATGTTGAAAACTACTCTTACATATAACTGGAAAAAATAAAATAAATTTTGATTGCTAAAAAAAAAAAAGAAAAGAAAAGAAAGAAAGAAAAAAGAAAAACCTGAAAAGACTTACATGAACTGATACAAAGTGAAGTGAGCAGATCCAAGAGAATATTGTACATAGTAACAGCAATATAGTACAATGAAGAACTATGAATGACTTAGCTATTCTCAGTAATACAATATTCCAAGAGGACTAATGATGAAACATGTTTCCAGAGGAAGAATTGATATTGTTTGAATACAAACTTAAGCATACTATTTCTTTTTTCTTTCTTTCTTTTTCTTTTTCTTTCTTTCTTTCTTTTTTAAGTCTTCTTGTAAAAAATTACTAATGTGAAATTGCTTTGCATGTTTGCACATGCATAACTTAAATTTGATTGTCTAATGTCTCAGGGAGAGGAAGGGAGAAGGAATGAAAGGAGGAATAGAATTTGGAACTCAAAACTTTTTTAAAATGTAAAAAAAATGTTTTAACATGTAATTGGGGAAAATAATATATTATTAAAAACAACAACAACAACAACAAAAGAATGAAGGACAGAACTTCCTAAGAAAAAAATCCCCAGGACCAGATGGATTCACAAGTGGATTCTATCAAACATTTAAAGAACAATTAATCCCAAGACTATATAAATTATTTGACAAAATAAGTGAAAGAGTCCTACCACATTCTTTTTATGAGACAAATATGGTGCTGATACCAAAAACAAGGAAAATCCAGAACAGAGAAAGAAAATTATAGAACAATCCTACTAATGAATATTGATGCAAAAAATTTAAATAAAATACTAGCAAAAAGATTATAGCAACACTTCATAAGAATCATACACTATGACCAGGTAGGATTTCTACCAGAAATGCAGGGCTGGTTCAATATTAGGAAAACTATCAGCATAATTGACCATATCAATAACAAAACCAACAGAAATCATATGATTATCTCAATAGATGCAGAAAAGGCCTTTGACAAAATATTAAGTATACTAGAGAGCATAGGAATAAAAGGAGCTTACCTTAAAATGATAAGTTCTATTTCTCTAAAACCATCAGCAAGCATTATCTGTAATGGGGATAAGCTAGATGACTTCCCAATACAATTGGGGTAAAGAAAGGATACCCATTATCACCTCTATTATTTAATATTGTACTAGAAATGTTAGCTATAGCAATTAGAACAAAAAAAAGGAATTAGAATAGGTAATGAGGAAACAAAACTATCACTCTTTGCAGATGATATGTTATACTTAGAAAACTCTAGAAAATCAACTAAATAGTCACTTGAAATTACTAACAAATTTAGCAAAGTTGCAGGATACAAAATAAACCCACATAATTCATCAGCATTTCTATATATTACCAACAAAGTCCAGCAACAACAGATAGAGAAATTCCATTTAAAATAACTGAGGTCAATATAAAATACTTGGGAGTCTACCTGCCAAGACAAACATAGGAACCATATGACCAGAACTACAAAACACTATTCACACAAATAAAGTCAGATCTAAATAGTTGGAAAAATATTAATTGCTCATGGGTAGGCCGAGCCAATATAATAAAAATGGCAATCCTACCTAAGTTAATTAATTTATTTAGTGCTATACCAATCAAACTATCAAAAATATTTTATAGGTCTAGAAACAATAATAACAAAGTTTATCTGGAAAAACAAAAGTTCAAGTATATCATGGGAATCAATAAAAAAACAAAACAAAAGAAGGTGATCTAGCAGTACCAGATCTCAAAATGTATTATAAAGCTGTAATTATCAAAACAATCTGATACTGGCTAAGAAATAAAGAGGTAGATCAGTGGAATAGAATAGATAGACATTACACTATATAAATGACTATAGTAATCTAGTATATGATAAACCCAAAGGTCCAAGCATTTGGAACAAAAACTCATTATCTGACAAAACCTGCTGGGAAAACTGGAAAACAGTATGACAAAAACTAGATATAGACCAACATCTCACACTAAAATAATGTCAAAATGGGTACATGATTTATACCATACACAAATTAAGAGTATGGGATCATTTATCTGTCAGATTTATGGGCAGAGGAAGAATTTAGAACCAATGAAGATATAGGGAGTAAAACAAAATGTAAAATAGATAATTTTTCTTATATATATATATATTTTTTTTTGCAGGGCAATGGGGGTTAAGTGACTTGCCCAGGGTCACACAGCTAGTAAGTGTCAAGTGTCTGAGGCCAGATTTGAACTCAGGTACTCCTGAATCCAGGGCCGGTGCTTCATCCACTGCACCACCTAGCTGCCCCTCTTATAAAAAATTTAAAAGTTTTTGCGCAAACAAAACTAATGTAACAAAAATTACAAGGGAAGCAGAAAACTGGGAAAGAATTTTTTAAACAAATATCACTAAAAAGGCCTCATTTCTCAAATATATAGAGAACTGAGTAAAATTTATAAAAATTCAAGTCATTCCCCAATTGATAAATGGTCAAAGGATATGAACAGGCAGTTTTCAGACAGAAAAATCAAAGCTATCTATAATCATATGAAAAAATACTCTTGATCACTATTGATCAAAGAAATGCAAATTAAAACAACTCTGAAGTATCACCTCATACCTATCAGAGTGGCAAATATAACAAAAACAGAAAATCTTGGATGTTGGAGGAGATGTGGGAAAGCTGGACTCTAATCTACTGTTGGTGGAGTTGTGAAAAGATCCAATCATTCTGGAGAGCAATTTGGAGTAATGCCCAAAGAGCTATAGAAGTGTGCATACCCTTTGATCCAGCAATACCGCTACTAGGTTTATATCCTAAAGACATCCCCCAAAAGAGAAAAAGACCTATTTGTACAAAAAATATTTCTAGCAGCTCTTTTTTAGGTGGCTAAGAATTGGAAATCAAAGGACTTCCCATCAATTGGGGAATGGCTAAACAAGCTGTGGTATATGATGGTGATTGAACATTATTGTGCTATAAGAAATGACAAGCAGGATAATTTCAGAAAGGTCTGGAAAGACTTGTATGAACTGAAGTATAGTGAAGAGAGCAGAACCAAGAGAACATTGTGCACAGAGAAAGCAATATTATTTGGTGAAGAACTTTGAAAGACTTAACTATTCTCAACAATACAATGATCCAAGACAATCCCAAAAGACCATCAATGAAACATACTATCCACCTCCAAAGAAAGAACTGATATTGATGGAACACATACTGAAGCATGCTGTTTTTCATTTTCTTTCATTTTTTCCTCTTATTCAAGTTTTCATATACAAAATTACTAATATGGCAATGTTTTACATAATCGTACATATGCAACCCATATCTGATTGCTTACTGCCTCAGGGAGGAGGGAGGGAAGGGAGGGGAGGAGGGGTAAAAATTGGAATCCAACACTATAAATAAAAATGTTTATTATTTTTTTTGTGTTTGTTTTTTTTTTGTGGGGCAATGGGGGTTAAGTGACTTGCCCAGGGTCACACAGCTAGTAAGTGTCAAGTGTCTGAGGTCGGATTTGAACTCAGGTACTCCTGAATCCAGGGCCGGTGCTTTATCCACTGCGCCACCTAGCTGCCCCAAAATGTTTATTATTTTTTTTAAAAAGAATGAAGGCCAAACAACAACATCATCAACAACAGCCTCTGGTCCTTTCCCAGATAGGAAGCTTGCTCCCTCGCAACCACAAGTGCTAGTGCTCTTCTCCACCCTGAAACTGCAACTTGAAACTGGGTAATGGGCAATGGAATTGCCCACCAGCAGCCATTACTGTAGCCAGTCCCAGCACAGGCAGCCCCTATAATCTCTTTCTGACCAGTTTTCCAATCTTTTTACCATCTCTGGGTAGTGATATCTCCCAAAATAGCTGCCCCTGCTGCTGCCACCATTGCTACTGACACCACTGCAGCTGCCATAACCTTCCAGACCCACAGCTGGTGTTGTCACACTGTGCTCTCAGCTAGCCCCTACCCCAATGTCACAGAACTCTCCTTCTAACCTCCTAAGCTGACTTGTGCTGGAAAAAAATAACTTAACTCAACATTTTGTTGGCTATGCTGCTCTAGAGTTCAATTTGAAAGGTTATTTTAAATTTGTTTAAAAATGTTGGGAGAAAGGGCAGCTAGGTGGCACAGTGGATAAAGCACCAGCCCTGGATTCAGGAGGACCTGAGTTCAAATCCAGCCTCAGACACTTAACACTTACTAGCTGTGTGACCCTAGGCAAGTCACTTAACCCTCATTTCCCTGCAAAAAAAAATGTTGGGAAAGTTTGGGTGGAATGCTTCCTCTACTCTGTTATCTTGGCTCTGTTTTCATTTTTGTTTACTTCTATAAAGCAACCCTCTGGTCACTTTATTAATCTTTAAATGGATAGAATAATTTTTGTTCTATTGGAGTAACCTAACAATAAATGTCTCTCTGATTGTTTGTCTTCCTTTTGTAGCAGCTGGGCCCTCTTAATATGTGGGCTCCAAAAATCACTCCAGGTTTAAGATAGTCAAAAATCATAGCTCATAAGCTTCCACCAAGGCAATTCAAAAGAAAACATTGAAATGATGGATGAATGAATGAATGGAAGAATATTTATTGGGTGCTCATTATGTGCCAAGCATGATGTTAAATGCTAAAGATACAATTACAAAAGCAGGAGGCAGCTAGATGGTGCAGTGGTTAAAGTGCTGGCCCTGGATTCAGGAGTACCTGAGTTCAAATCTGGCCTCAGACACTTGACGCTTACTAGCTGTGTGACCCTGGGCAAGTCACTTAACCCCCATTGCCCTGCAAAAACAAAACAAAACAAAACAAAAACCTTGACTTTAGGGGCAGCTAAGTGGCACAGTGGATAAAGCACCGGCCTTGGATTCAGGAGGACCTGAGTTCAAATCCAGCCTCAGACACGTCACACTAGCTGTGTGACCCTGGACAAGTCACTTAACCCTCATTGCCCTGCAAAAACAAAACAAAACAAAACAATTACAAAAGCAAAGACAATCCTTGTCCTCAAGGGGCTTACATTCTAATAGGAGGAAACAGTACTCACAGGGAGTGGTGGGTAGAATGTGGTGATTTTCTGGGATGGTAAGTGTGTCCATAGAGGAGCAGATAGACACATCCCTTGCAAGAACAATAATAGAGTTGATTTGGTCATGGTTCCAGAACTGGAGATGTGATAGTTATTGGACAGGGTATACATGTGGCAACAATGTGGTTGTTGAGGTTGTAGAGAAGATGGAAAGGTATTAGGGAATGAAATGAAGCATGAGTGGAGCCTTCCAGAATTTTTGGGCTAGATTTGAAAGGTATCAAGGCAGAAATTCTAAATATGAAGTGGTTAAAACATCCAGGCCATAGTCTATGGTGGGGGTAGCAAGGCAGTTGGTGAGATGCAGGATTGAGGAATAGAGAAATGAAGCTTGACTGAAGGAACATTATTTCATTAAATACTGACCAATTTGTATTTCAATACTTAGATAAGCATTTGCAAAAAGACCACTGAGAAAACAATTAAGATAAGTAGGGGAGGGGGCAGCTAGAAGGCACAGTGGTAAAGCACTAGCCCTGGATTCAGGAGTACCTGAGTTCAAATCCGGCCTCAGACACTTGACACTTACTAGCTGTGTGACCCTGGGCAAGTCACTTAACCCCAATTGCCTCACCAAAAAAAAAAAAAAAAAAAGATAAGTAGGGGAAAACCGATGTGCTCCACTGGTATTTCACAATGTCAAGAGAAATTAAGAAAGCCTCTCGGTATGTTGGGTAGATGGCCTGTGATGAATTTATGGGAGGACATTGATAAGAGTCATACAGAATGTGCAGATATGGAGGTTTTGTGATCTACATTGTTGGATGGAATGCCACATGGATGAGAACACAAATCCACTTGAGCATTTGAGTGTATGCTTAATTATGCTAATATTTTTCCTAATATTGAACCACGTTTGTCTCTCTGGCATGAATGCAATTTGATCATAATAAATTTTTTGTCTCTTTTCTAAGATTTTATTTTTTTAATTTTACATATATGATCATTAATGAAATTGTTCTATAAATCTATCTCTTTATCCCTGCCTGGTTTTTGTATGAGGACAATATTGGTCTCCAAAAATAAATATGGTAGTCTTTAAAATGTTTGTAGCTGGAACAGCTAAGTGGCACGGTGGATAAAGCACCAGCCCTAGATTCAGGAGGACCTGAGCTCAAGTCTGGCCTCAGACACTTGACACTTTCTAGCTATGTGACCCTGGCCAAGTCACTTAACCCCCATTGCCCTGCAAAAATAAAATAAAATAAAATAAAATAAAATAAAATGTTTGTAGCATAGACATTAATAATAGCTCTCTAAAGAATTGATAGCAATCATTTGTAAATTCATATTGATCAAGACACGCCCCCCTTCAGTGTTTCATTTGTAGCTTATTCCACTTCTCTTTCTGAGACTGGGTTGTTTAGGAGCTTGATTTTTTGCTTTGCTAATCTGAGTATTTTCTACTTCTATAGATAATCCATCCATTTACTTTGATTTCTCAGTTATTGGTTTGGTTTGGGAGGTTTGGGGGAGCACATAGATGTACATAGGTGAGGATTATATCTGTCATTTCTTTTTATTTATTAATATAAACTCTATCAGTGCAGGTCACCTCTTTCCCCACAAGTTACATGGTCTTAGAGGGTTACATAGGGAACTGAGAGATCAAGAGACTTGCCAGGGTCACACAGCCAGTATATGTCCGAGGCAGAGATTTGAACCCAGGTCTACCCAGACAGCTTTCTTTCCATTATGCTACATAATTTCTAATAAATCACTTTGCTTCTTCTCTTTTGGCTGTGAATTTATCTTGTTTATTTTCACTTTAGGCAAATTTCATTTTCTTTTTGATCAAGTTAGCTGAATTGAAATTTATTGTTCAATATAGGCAAAGGAAAATCATTTCAAGTAGAAGGAATGGAATATACAAAAGTAATGAGGTAGAAAAAGACAAATCCCATCTAAGGAATGATGACTGCTACAATTTGTCACATGGTACAGTATGTTGAGGGGAGTAGTGGAAAACAAGGCTGGAAAGACAGGTTGGGTCTAAATCATGTTGCTCCTTGAATACTAAACTGTGGTATTGGGATTTTTGCCATGGAATCACAGAATCTCAGAGTTAGAAAGCACTTCCAGGGGGCAGCCAGGTGGTGCAGTGGCTAAAGCACTGGCCCTGGATTCAGGAGGACCTGAGTTCAAATCCAGAAGACACTTGACACTTACTAGCTGTGTGACCCTGGGCAAGTCACTTAACCCTCATTGCCCTGCAAATAATAATAATAATAATAATAATAATAATAATAATAATAATAATAAGCACTTCCGGAATCTTGCAAGTTATAAAATCATTCAGCCTTTGCTAGAAGTCTTCCAGTAAAAGGAAACGTACTGTCTCCCAAGGCAGCCTACTCTACTGTGGCATAATTTTAATAGTAAGTTTTTCTTTTCAACAAGCTTAAATTTGCCTCTTTGAAACTGTGATGGATAAAACTAAATGTGTGTGTGGACCTTACCTGTCCCCTGTTTAACAGTTTAGGTATTAAAAATTTATTAAAATATATTAGAGGTTGGGGCAGCTAGGTGGCGCAGTGGATAGAGCACTGGCCCTGGAGTCAGGAAGACCTGAGTTCAAATCCAGCCTCAGACACTTAACATTTACTATATATATATAAATTGTATATATTATATAACAAAGAGAGAACAAGTGTCTCTGAAAGAATAGGAAAACCCTAACTCTCCTCCAGGAGCGATTAGAGCTCAACCCCTCACGTGGTTCCAACCACCAACTGACAAAAACAACTGCCTTCCACACTGCTTCAAGCTGATTGGATGAGGATGGTCTCATACTCACTCAGCAGGGGGCCCCTGATAATAATATTCTCACAAAACTCATTACACTCTGGGGTTGAGCAGAACAGGCCCAATCTCTCTTCTCCAGTCAGGCCTTAATACTTGAAGACAATATGACACACGCACCCCTACCATCTCACATTCAAGTCCTCTCTTCTATAGGCTAAACACGCCAAGTTCTTCCAACCAATATTCATGTGGTACAATAGAAAGGTCCTTTATCATTCTGGTTGCTTACTTCTTATGGGTTCTTATCAATGATCAACTGACCTCTAGATGTATGCATGCTGTATCTATTCGGGAATGTACTATTTCATTTTTGTCTTTTAATAACCAGCACCTAGAACCTTGCCTTTTGCATTGTTAGCCTTTAATAACTTTAATTGAATTGATATTTTAAGGGACATTTTAAAGGAAGAATAGGTCGGGGCAGCTAGGTGGCACAGTGGATAAAGCACCAGCCCTGGATTCAGGAGAACCTGAGTTCAAATCTGACCTCAGACACTTGACACTTACTAGCTGTGTGACCCTGGACAAGTTACTTAACCCTCATTGCCCCACCCCCCAAAAAATGGAAGAATAGGAGAAAAAAAATGATGACCAATTAGCTAGAAATGATGTAGGAGATGAGTAAGTAGTCAAATAAAGGGATAGAGAGATTATAGAAATAATAGGTAGATGGACAGATGGGCTGATTGATGATTAAGTCTCAAAGGAACTCCTCATTATGCAGCTGAGAAAATTGAAGCCCAGAGAGGGAAGTGAATCACCCAGGATCACACAGATAGCAAAATGAGATAAGTGTAGGACTCAGGTCTCAAAATTTCCAGCCTCTCGGTGACAACAGAAATAGTAGAACCTTTAACTGAATTGTTTACCAGTTAAGTTCCCAGCACTATAGGTAATTCTTCCAAACTGTATGCCAAATAAAAGGTGCTGACTTGTTCTGGTAGAGTTTTTCACTCTATCCCATTTTTAAAAGGAGAGAGATGGCTCCAGCAAAGTGACTAGAGATAGGAGAGGCAGGAAAATGTTTCCCAGACTGGAATGAAAAGAACAGAATGTTTGGGGGAGTCGGGTAAGAAGCAAAAAAAAAAAAACCCAACCAAAAAAAAACCCCAAAAAAATAACCAAAAGGTATGAATGAATAAAAGAGATGGAATATAAGATCAGGGTGAGACTCAGGAGAGAGGAATGAGGAACAGAAAAGGCAGTAAGATGGACTTCGGGGAAGATACAAACAAAAAATTCTGTTAGGTGGATAGATGAAGGTAGAGATCAGAGAAAGATCTGGGATTCAGGAGAGATAACAACAATCAGTGGGAGAGTAGTGCAAAGGACATGGCGGGGGGGGGGGGGGGAGGCAGGGATTGAGGTGGGAAGAGTATAGGAGAAGCAGAATGGCTGGAGATGAGACATTAATTCTATTCCTGGTCCTGTCCCTCTTCTCTCAGGGCCTCCAGCAGGGGGCATGTTCGCCCCAAAAGTAGGAAGTGGGCGTCTCCCAGCTGCCGGCCAGATGTGGACAGCTGGACTGCGGGAGATGGGAAAGAGGACCAGAGTTCCTGGGGCACTGCATGGGGAGAGGGGGGGGGCGGGGAGAGAACGATGGAGAAGTAGAGAGTGAGGAAGATAGAGGGTGATGCCAGGGCACCCCCCCTTCCCCCACCATCCCTTTCTTACTCAAGACCTATCCTGGGAACTCCAAACCACCTCCCCAGTCTTTAATACTCCAGGCTGGGCTGAGGGAGGAGGTGGGCATGGAATGGGGTCCGTATTCTGTAAAAGAAGCGAGCAGGGACAGAAGTGACCGTTTGTGAACCGACCTAAAAGGGGACATCAGACTTTTTGTCCCTTAATTCAGTAATAATATTTCTCCTCTTTCCCCTGCCCGCCACCCCTCCCATTGTCATAAGCATATGCTAACTCCCTCCTCCCCCCCCCCACATCCGAGATTGAAGATAGGAGAGAAATTGAGGAACCACAGGACAACGGAATGTGTATCTCAGAGATGTCACCTTGAACCGTGAGATAGGTAGGAGAACCTCTGGACGGGCTGGAGTCAGCAAAGCTTTACTGGGGCTAGGGGAGAGGAAGACGTTAAGGCAGAAACTCAGGTTAAGGACACGAGGGACAATGGCAAGGGCGGGGCAGCGGCGGAAGGGAGTGGGGAGCTACCAGGAAACAGAGTGACCCTAGGAGACCCCCTCTCTATGACTTGTTCCCTGTCACCCACTTCCCCCCTCCTCCCTGGTCTCCCGGGCCCTTCCCAGCCTCTGTCCCCGCCCTTGCCCCCGGCTCCTCGGGTAATCAGCTGCTGCGTGGCTGTAATTGGCGGTGCCTACCGGCCCGGCGGAGGGCGACTGAAAGGGAGGATGGGGGGGGGGGGGGGGCGTAGAATGTAGGGAGGTTAATTGCAGGGCTGCAGGGCTGCAGTCTCGGCTGTGGCTCTACTTGGCTGGGGTGGGGATGAGGGAGGAGTTCCAAGTCGGGGGAGGCCCGAGGTGGGTGCGCTCGCCTCTTCGCAGGCCGTGGCTGGAGCGGCCTGACCCGTCGCGTGCGGTGGTCAGGAGGTCACCTCCCCAGGGAAGAGTGGGACAGAAAGAGGGACATAGAATGAAGCATATGGGGAGAACCGGAAGGAGGGGGAGGAGGTGGCGAGGGGAAGCAGAGTCTGAGAGGCTGGGGGTGGGGACCGAGGGAGGAAGCGAGTCCTTTATTCCAGAGCTAGGAGATGGTCTCGGACTCTTGGAGGATCGAGAGGACATTTCTTCAAGGCTGGATCCCCGAAACAGCTGGATAGTTGGGGGAAGGGAGGAGACTGTCCTGGGGGCACCTCTCTTCTGGATTTCTGTTCTGGACTCCGCCCTCAGTCCCTCTCCCCTGCCTCGCCCCCCTCCCCCAGTGTCCCCGGGGCCGCCCCCACCCTGGGGAAGAATGTGCCCTCCTGGCGCAGCCCTTGCCATGGCAACGGCACACCCCCACCCCCGCTCACCGCAACGGAGGCTGGGGTGGGAGGGGAAGATGGATGGGGGTGGGGGGGTGGCAGGAGCCTCCCTGCCCCGGGGAAGCTTGTGGGCTGCCCTTGTTGCCACAGCAACTGGGGTGCCGCTAATGTGCGCAACCGCCTGGGAGAAGATCCCAGGTTCCAGGAGGGCTCTTTCCCCATTTCCTGACCAAAGCACCCAAGTATCCGGAGGGAGGACTGCTCCCTTCAAGTCCAGTGCGGGGTGGTCAGAATATTTCTAGGTCACTCTGGATCAGTGATTGAAATGGCATCAAGAATTCAATTCAGGAGGCCCGTCCTGTGGTAGGACATCTTTGCTCATATTTGGACCCCCTTGTTCCCCACCTGGAGGAGAGGAAAAGTTACAGTCATAAACCAACCCCCTCCCCTTTCCCTGCCTGGAGAGAGCTAGGGGGTGCCTATGGAGGGGCCCCGGGAGGTGTGCATATGGGGGAGGGGGTGTTGCAAGCCCTGCAGCGAGGCTGTGATTACAGGGACCTGTCCCTCCCGCCCCCAGCTCCCACTCTCATTAAGTCATTTTTTCCCCTGTTGGAAAATCCCTGTGCCCAGAGCTCAGGGGCTGGGGCGACCGCAGGCAGCTGCCGGCAACCACATGAGAAAGGGGGTGGGGGGGACAGAGCTGAGGAGGCTGGGGGAGGGGAGGGGGTATACTGGACCAGCTCCAGACATGAAAGGCTCTGGCCCCCTTGGGGGCTCAGCTGTGGGGTGATTAAGTTGGCGGGGGAGAAGGGGGTGGTGACTCCTCCTTCTGCTCCAGCCCTGGCATCTTCCTGACTCTCTCTTCTCCTGACTCCTTCCCTCAGCTGCATTCAAGATATTTCTCTGACCTCTGCCCCTCTGTTCCTGGTCCTACTTCATCTTCTCCTTCTGGGGGCCTAAGAGTAGTCTGGGAAGCAGGATGCCTGGGTTCTCGTTCTCAGTTCCACTCCAGGCTCTCTGTCCCAGAGCCTTACCCCACTTTCTGCCTCTATTTTCCATTCTAATTCCATAACTCCACTTCAGTTTCAGTTTGGTGTCTATCGCCTTGGATTTAGAACTAGGAAAGACCTTAGAGATCATTTAATCCAACCTCATTTTACAGAGGAAGAAACTGAGGGCCAGAGAGGTTAAATGTTTTTCCTAAGGTCAAAGAGAATCTTCTCTCAATTCATTTGACACTTCTTGACATGCCCTCTCGTTGTCTTCTATTCCAGCTCACTCCATGGTCTGGCTGGGTTTTCCAAGGTCACCCTATTCATTCCTTGCTTCCCGGAAGGATGAGCAGGACTTTCCAATCAGATGAAGGGCATGGAGGCACAGGAAACTTTTTCCTTCACTGACAGATCCTGAGCAGCAGGGATTCTACCACTTCACCAGCTTCATTCTCTTTTATTCTCCCCATCCCAACCACTTAGTTCTTAAGTTCATGCTCTCATCTAGCCTCTACATCTTCTCTTACTCCTAGATCACTTTTCTAACAACCTTCAGAACCCATTCATTTAGTCTCTAGCCCTCCTTCTCTGCACTATATAAGTCCAACTCCTCCTATATCACTTTTCTTGCCCCTCATCATCTCCATGACTCCCTTTTAGTTCCTTCTCACCTTCTCCATATCACTTTTTCAGTTGTGGCCTAGCCTCAGGACCCTGGCCAGTACCTGAACCCTGACTTAGGATGAGTGGGACACTTTATTATTTACTTCCTTAACCCCATCACTGGGAAACCCCGCCATTTCTTCAAGTAAGGATTCCTAATTTACTTCAAGACAGGTGAACAAATATCTTTGTGGCGCACTGTGACCCATTAGCTCTTTTTGTCCCATGCTCAGCATAATAATACTGGTGATTCCCCACCTTATACTGCTAACTCTCTCTCTCTCTCTCTCTCTCTCTCTCTCTCTCTCTCTCTCTATATATATATATATATATATATATATATATATATATATATATATATATATATATATACCCATTCTCCCAGGAATCTCCACTCCTCTTTGGGTTTGGGGCACGGAGTCAGTGCTTGGCCCATCAAGGAGGTAGAGTGAAGCACAGAGGTAATGGACAGTTCTGAGGTATTATGGTATAAAATTCTGCTGAGAATAGCAATGGCCTACTTAATCCTCACTCTATCCTTCCCCTATCTCCTATTCTCCCTTCCCCTAGACCAATGATGGCAGAGGAGGGATTGGGAGTGGGGGGGGGGGGGAGCCCAGCCCCATAGCTTCCTCTTAGATGAGCAAGAGGAATGGAATGAACCAGGTGTGTCTGACTGCTCCTGCCCCCCTCCCCACCCACCTCCCCCTTTCCACCTCTCCTTCCAGGGGCCCCACAACCTTCTGTCTTCCTGGGCTTTCTCCTAGAGGATGAAATTTTGGAGATTTGTCCTCCTCAGGCCTTATCCAGCCAGGCCTGGAAAGTTAAGCATGACTGAAGCCTACACAAGCCAAGTGAATGTACGCCTTAGGAGCTGCAAAACTGCAGGACTGGGGGAGATGTGTGGATCTGAGAGCAGTCCAGTAATGGCTCCTCTCTTAGCTGGTTGGTCTTGGAAGGGTTAGCAGAGTGTGGACATAGCCAAGACATGAACCACTGTCTTCTAAACCTCTGCTTTCACCCAAAGGAGTTGGCCTAGGTTGGTAATGGGGACATGAATAAGAGATGAGTCCAGGGACCCCAACCTTTAGTCCTAGTTCTTGGGGGTGGGGAGAACACCTATTTTAGGATAAAATGAAGCTGGCAATATGGCTACAGCCATGGATAACAGGGGATTTAAAGTGGAGTTGGCCAAGACTCCTGGATTCTAGCTCTCTTCGATTGATGGTTTTTTTCCCCACCTTGTCCAGGTGGTGGGTTTTAGTCCTAGAACCATGTATTATCTTCTAGTTCCCTTTAGGACTGGGAGAAAGTAATGGGGGAGAGGGGGTTAGGGAGGGGAGGAAAACTTTCTGCTCAATTGGGCATGGCTGTGTATAAACATATATACATCCACACAAACACACATGTGAGTATAAGGGAGTGGAGAGGGAGGTATTGAGATGAGCTAGCTGACTAGGGGAGACCTAAGGGGAATAAGAGAAACATAATAGGATATAGGGGACCTTCTCTAAGCACTTCAGTCTTCTTGCTAGCTCTCCAAGCTCTAGCCCTGGGAGTGGAGAATCTAGACAGTAACATTCCAGACAGTGAGTCTCCCTAGCCCTCCCCCTGGCCCCACCTCTTGGCCCCACCTGCTCCCTGGGGCTCTGGGCTTGGCTATGCCAAGCCGTGCCCAGGGATTACCAACGACCCGCCTTCATGGGGGCCATTCCTCACTGGAGTGCCTCCTGCCTGCTCTGTTAAGCTATTGGGTATTCCTCCCCCACCCCCACCCCCACCCCCGACTAATTTCTGCCTAAGGAAATAGAGAAGGAAACTGAGGCCTGGGGTAGAGTTCTCGGGCTGAAATGAGTGTATCAACCCAAGCACCCAGCTTCCCAGGCTGGAACCCTAAAGATAACAGTGCCAAGAGAAGGGGGAGAAGTGCAATGCAAGGAAGGGAGTACCCGATCCCTTTATGGAATCGCTATTGCCCAATTGTCTCTCTGTCTTCTTTTTAATAAACCCTTCATTCCACTCAACAGAATCAGCGTTTTTCTGGGGAGGGACGATTTGAGGGAAAGAGAGTAGGGAGAGCCCAGTGATTTCTGCACCTCCCCATATCTCAGCATACCCCATCACTCCTTTTTCAGATCCCTTTATCAGCAGGGCTGTTTAGGAAGAAGGAATGGGGGTTGGCAGAGGGTGAGAGTCCAGTGCCCAGATCCCTAGGTGACAAAGTTGGGGGGTGGGAACTTCTGGGCGGCCTGCGAAGTCTTCCAAAAAGCAAAGGCTGGAGGCCACCTGAGAGCCCATGGAGCCCCCCAGAGTGAGTGACTTGGCCAAGACTGCAGAGAGGGTTGTGCCGGGGCCCCAGATCTTTGCATCCCACCTCCACGTCTGTGCGATGCCCTCGGAGACCCTGCCGGCGGAGGTCACTTGCAGACACTGACCCACTCGGTGATCCGGCACTCCTCGCAGACTACAAAGCAGCACCAGTGGAAGCGACAGTGGCAGCGCTCGCTGCGCGACTGCCGCAGGATGTTGTGGCCCCTCCCGCAGCAGAGGCTTCCGCAGCTGTCCGGCCCCACGCTGCTCTTGTTGCACAACCTCCCGGCTGTGCCCGCCGAGTCCAGCCGGGGCTCCCGCTCACAGAAATCCGGGGACTTCTCGAAGTAAACCAGGTCTGTGGGACTGGCTCGGCGGCGAGCTGGGGGAGAGCCCGGGGAGGGGAGGGGGCCCCCGGCCGCGCCCAGCTCCAGTTGGCCACCATTGCGGTTGTGGGGCCGGATCAGGGTGGCGCGCTGAAAGCGGGCTCGCAGAAGGGAGCCCACCGCCCGGAACTCGGGGGTCACCTGCCAGCAGGTCTTCAGCTGACAGCTGCCCGACGTGCCATGGCATTTACACTTCCGCCGCATATTCTCCATGACTGCCTAGGGGGAGGAGGACAAGGAGGCAGGGAGGGATAAAGTGAGTACTAGACACCCCTCGGTCTCCCAGCAGCCCCCTTAAGTAAGTCCCGCCACTCCTGTGCATCAGCCCGACCCAGCGCTCGCTACCCCAGCCCCAAACTACGGGGGGTGCTCTTCAAGCCGTCTGAAATTGGCATAAGCAGCATGGGCTCCCAGGGCTGGCCATGGCCAGGCACCCTGGGCCACATCCACACACAACAAGCTTTGATGTCTCCCAAATCATCAGAAACAGAAGAGGGAGGGACTGCCCACCATGGGACTCAGGCTCCCTAGACACACACATACTTTGCCTTTTTCAATCCCTCTAGTCCTATATTCCCCTGATCCCTAATTCTGTTCCCACAAGACCAGACCCCCGGGGATTCCCCGGCTTCCTGCCCCCTCCAGTCCCCCAGTACCTTTAACGGTATGAGGAGCCCCTGCTCTCCTCCCCTTCCCACCACTGCTCCCCCCTCCACAGCAGCTGCAAGGGACCGTTGGGGCTGGGGGGGGTCTCTCCCCCACACTGGAGCCCGCTCTCACTTCCTGAGGGGGGATCCCCAATCCCCAGGGAAATCCCCAAGCCTTCCTTCCCTAGGTGGGGGGCAGGAGCTGAAGGGGCTGGGGGTGTGGGCCCCACCATGTCCCAGCCCGTAGAGCTGGCCTGGCCTAGCTCCAGGATGGGAATAAAGGCTGTGGTGAGACAGAGAAAGTCCCATTCCCTCCTTGAGGCCTTAGAGTCCATTTGGGGGATGCCATGGCTAGGGGTGGGAGAGATTTCCTCTCCTTAGAATGCTCAGGCAACTTCAACTCTACCAAACCTCCAATAGCACCTGCCATATGCTCAGCCTCAGTTTCCCACTCTGTGAAGTGATGTTGGTGTGAAGCATCCTCAGACTCAAAAGCTAAAGACAAGGCAGGGAAATGAACCTAAGCAGCCTAGCTCCTAGTCCACTCCCCAGTTCATTCCAGAAAGGAAGGGAAGCAAGGTGGGAGGTAAGGGCACCAATCTGTCTCAATTCCAGCTGGATCTAGAAGAATGAGGCAGACAATGTGCTATAACCGAAACGACCACCAGCTGTGGAATCTGAGCACTTGGGTTTGATTCCCAGCTCTGCTCCTTCCTACCTGTGCAATTCTGAGCCATTCACTGAACATCTCAGAGTGTTCCTTCTTTTGTAAGATGAAGGGTTTCGATAAGATGGTCCCAAAATAATGGCATAGGACAATTCCTGGAGTAGATAAGATGGTCCCTAAGGTCGCTGCTGCCTCTAAATTCAAGTAGCCTCCCAGAGAGTCCTGCCATTAGCTTCAGCATCTTAGGCCACTTAATAAAATCACAACATTCCTTCCACCCCACTCCCGAATATTATCTCAGATCAGAATAGCCAGGATACATGGCACCATGGGACTCACCATGGCAAGGGTGAGAGGACAGAGTCCAACCCCAGTGTCTGGACTCCCAACCCATAGCCAATGTGAACCAGAGATCTGTGGGGATAAGAGGTCTTAACCGTAGTGGTCCTCTTGGAAGTGTTTGTAGCTCAGGTAGGCAGCATCGGGGTTCTAGGGCCAGGCTATGCCCAGGAATTCTGTTTTGAGGCCACCTTAGAACCTGCTTTGATGCCTCCCAAGTCCAGCAATTCCAAAACCGCTTCCCACCAGCAGCAGCCATTAATTAACCAGTTTAACAAGAAGTTGAAGCCATTGGTTTGGGGGATGGGAGAGCAAAGGTGTGAAAGCTCAGAGGAAGATCTGCCTGGGTGGAGTAGAGCTGGGAGGAGCTTGACATTTTGGGTGCACCCCCTCCTTCCCATTGTGCCTCAGTTAACTCTCTCAGTGTCTGGAAGGGAGAAGAGAAACTCATCAGCCTTCCAATGATGGCAAGGGAATGGAAGCAACATTAAACAGGACTAAGGGAAGAGAACTAGACGAAAGGAAATCAGGGGTATGAAGGGGTCATAGGTCACCACAATGGTAAGAAGGAGGAGAGAGAAAAAGGAGATGGGGGAGAGGAGAGACTGGATTGAAAAATGAACTTGGACTTCCCCAAAAGTCAATGACACCTGGTGGCCAGCAGTATACCTTGTCCCTTGAGGAGGAGAGGATGAAATAAGGCAATGGTACATAGTGGAAAGTAAAGTGGTTTTGAAACTAAAGACACAATTACTGAAGACAGAAAGTCTCCAAGTGGTTAGGGACCTCAGGGGCCATCTCATCCAATCCATACCTGAGCAAGAGTCACCTACATACTAACCCACAGTCACCCAATTTTTGCCAGGGAAGGAAGGGCACACCACTCCTTCCTGAGGTAGATGGCTCCATCCTTCAATTGCTCCAATGGTTAGGAAGGCTTTCCTGACATCAGGTCTGAATTTGTCTCCTTGTCACGTCTCCCTGTTGCTTGTAATTCTGTTTGCACTTTGGGGCAAAGCAGAACAAATCTAATCCAGGTGTCATGTGATAGTCCTTAGGGCACTTTACAGTCAACTATCACAACCTCCTCCCAAGCCTTCTCTTTCCAGGATAATTATCCCCAGTTCATTAAACTGAGCTTTATAGGGCATGATCGCTAGGCCCTGCATCATTCTTGTTTTCCCTCTTCCAGACATACTCCAGCTTCTCAAAGTCTCTCTTTGGCCAGAACTAAGCACAAGACCACAGGCTTTGGACCAGGGTAGGGCCCAGCAGGACAAATATCTGGGATTGGATCCCAGATCTACCCTTTAGGACACAGGTGAACTCTAAGACTCCACTAACTAGGCAATCTCAATCCCATGATCCTAAAAGGACTTTCTGACCCTGGTAGCCCTGCCTACTGAACTGGCATTGTGGGAGTTCACTAACCCTGCCCAAGGATGGTAGGGGCCTAACTTCCTTAAAGGGAAAAGTGATAAAAAAAATTTTTTTAACCATATTGTGTGTGTTGGGGGGGGGGGGGTGGAAGAGGCCTCAGAGATCATCTAATCCAATTTCTTCTTTTACAGACAAGAAAATGGAAGAGAGGTGCATTGATTTGGCCAATCTCATACACTGACAAGGAAGGGACTAGAAATCAGGAACATTTCCTGAGATCAGGAGATTTCCTGACTTCCAGGCCAGTCCTGGAAGCTTTTCCCCCATACCAGGTAGGAGATGGGGTGTGTGTGTTGGGGGAGGGGGCAGAAAGGAAGGAATAACAGGAGAAGAGGAAGGGAGGAAGAAGGGGAGAGCTAGTAGACCCAGAATGGTTCTTATCTCCTGGAGTCTATGAGTACAGTAGGTCTGGAGGAGTGAAACAGGCTTCCAAGAATCAGTAGGAACCTAGCAAGGAGAATGAGCTCCAGGACTTTGGCGATGGGCCTCTCACCTGCCTCCCAACACGGTTATTATGCAGCCGCATTCTGGCGTGAATATCCCTGTGTGGCTCCCTGGAGTCCAAGAAGTCCCTGGAGAACCTCTCTCCAAAGCCGACATCTGGGCTGCAGCCCCCCCACTCCCAGGCATCCTGGAGTCCAGGGGCAGCAGGGGGCAAGGCGGGATGCTCCGGGACCCCATGGCTCATGCCCTTGCCCCTCTGCAAAGCATCCAGCTGGAGTCGGTGCAGCTTCTGCCTGAAGGCCTCCTCATCCCCCCGTCGAGCCTCATCACAGCCGCAGGCCCTAAGCTTCCCCAGGGCACAGGCATTGGAGACGGCATGGACCACACCAGCTGCTGCAATGGCGTAGGCAAAGGCACTCTCTCGGAAGCCTGGATACAGAGATGGGAAGAAAGGCATCATGATCGCTGTCCAGTCAGAGCCTTGACAAAACGGGGAAAGAAGAGGTTTTCTCCATCACTGCAAAGAAATGCTCTCCATCACCATCAGAGTGAATGCAAAAGTTCTTTACCTTTTTTGTGGTGTGGACCATTTTGGTAGCTTAGTGAAGCCTATGGACCCCTTCTCAGCAAAATGAATAAAATCAATTACAGAAGATTACAAAGGAAACTATTATATTGAAATACAATTATTGAGGGGGCAGCTAGGTAGTGGACAAAGCACCAGCCCTGGATTCAGGAGAACCTGAGTTCAAATGTGGCCTCAGACACTTGACACTAGCTGTGTGACCCTGGGCAAGTCACTTAATCCTCATTGCCCAGGAAAACAAAACAAAACAGGAGGCAGCTAGGTGGTGCAGTGGATAGAGCACCAGCCCTGGAGTCAGGAGGACGTGAGTTCAAATCTGGCCTCAGACACTTAATACTTACTAGCTGTGTGACCCTGGGCAAGTCACTTAACCCCAACTGCCTCACCAAAAAAACAAAAACAAAAAAAGTAAATTTAAAAAAAAAAACAACAAAAAAAGAAATGCAATTATCAAAATATTTACAAAACAAACTCACAGACCCTCCCCTGAAATCTCTCCACAGACCCCATCCCAAGTTAAGAACCCCTTCTTTATTCTCTAACCAAGCCTACCTTTCAAATGGTGGGCCCTCCTGTTTTAACTACCATTCATCCCTTTCTGGTTCCTCCTAGGGCAGTAGTACTTAACCTGTGGTCCACAGACTTGGACAGGGACCATGGCTTGATTTCAGGTAATCCATGAACTTGGTCATCTTTATTAATTGCATTATTTAATTCATTAAATAACACATTTAATTAATTAATTAGATTAATTTATTGATTACAATATTATTAACCAATTAAAGATTACATCTTTATTTTCACCAACCTCTAGCTGAAATTTAGCATTTCCTTCAATCATGAATGTAGACAACAAACATTACTCTTCAAAGGGGTCCATCACACACACACACACACACACACACACACACGTGTTAAGACCCCCTGCTCTAGGGTATCCTTATTCACTTGACTTCTCCTGACCCAGAAAAAAACAACAAAAGACCTTCCACCTTTAACACAGCTGAGAAGAAGTAGGATTAAAAGGATACTAAGTCATTAAAAGGGAAAGTAATAACCAGCAAAGGAAGGTGCAAGGCCTGAATGGTCACCATTTGCAAAATGCAAGTTGTTTGATTTCATGAAAATCAGAGACCACATGGTACAAGGGAATGCTCCCTGTCTCTAGACTCAGAACCACCTTCTGATTGTGTGACCCTCAGCGAGTTACTTGGCCTTTCTAGCCATCAGTTTCCTCACCAATAAAATCAAGGATGCCTGAGAGTCCCTACCAGCTCTAAATCTGGGATGTATGCTTGGTGAGTCTAGAGTTCAGCTGTGAGTGCTGTTCTTCTTGTCCAGAGACTTTTCCCTATTGGTGAAAGTGTAGCTAAAAGGAGCCACTGGACAAAATGACCAGGGAGCTGGAAAGTAACCAAAAGAAAAGACCTGATGGATAAGGAAGTGGGAAAACCCCTTAAGAGCAGCCAGGTAGCCCACAAAGACCACAGCATGAGCAAAGCCTCGCTGGTTCAGTTGTACTAGGAAAGAGGTGTGCACATCACAGAGAGCCTGGTCCAACAGACAAGGAGGATCAGAGAGAGTTAAACACGAGAACAGCTCCCTATGGCTTTGTAAACTTGACCAGCAGAACTTTGTACCTTCTTTTTGTTTTTGATGCATTTTTTCCTAGTAAAGTTTTGTGGGTTTCCTTAAATTCTACCAAGTCTCAGTGGTATTAAAGAAAGGCAGGATTATTTTTATTTTTTGTTCATTGCCTAGAGCTGGAGAGCTGGGAGGAATTTGGGTATCCAAAGGGTCAGGTTTTAGTGGCACTGGAATTTTAAGGGGTTTATCCACATCAAATCTGGGGTAGGCTTATTAGAGAGTAAGGAAAGCATCACATAAAGAAGAATAGGGATTAATTTCTATGTTCTTGTTTTGTTTTGTTTTTTGGTGAGGCAATAAGGGTCAAGTGACTTGCCCAAGGTCACACAGCTAGTAAATGTCAAGTGTCTGAGGCCAGATTTGAACTCAGGTCCTCCTGACTCCAGGGCTGGTACTCTATCCACTACACCACCTAGCTGCCCCTAATTTCTATGTTCTACACCTTATTTAGCTTGTTAGGGTTTTTTTGTTTTGTTTTGTTTTTTGTGTGTTTTGTTTTGGTGAGGCAATTGGGGTTAAGTGACTTGCCCAGGGTCACACAGCTAGTAAGTGTCAAGGGTCTGGGGCTAGATTTGAACTTAGGTCCTCCTGAATCCAGGGCCAGTGCTCTATCCACTATGCCACGTAGCTGCCCCTAGCTTGTTTTTTATTAGCAAAAAAGGTTCTCATTTCTGCACATTTTAAATACTATGTAGGGAGTCCAGCCAGGCTGTGTCCTGAGTCCAATGAAGTCTTGTCCTAAATTTCCTATTGTACCCACTGATAAGGTTTAGTTCAAATGGTTGATGTCCTGTCCTTAACAAAGTGTGAAATTCCCATCACAAGGTGAACTTCTTTGTGAAGTAATCTACTCCTTACCTTGTCTTGAGTTGACCAAATGATATATTGGGGGGTGACTAGCTGATTCACAATTTATTCATACATCTAGGCTTGACCCATAAGAAAGAATGGCAAGTATGCTCCAAAGAGCAAAAAAAAAAAGAGGAAAAGAACTCATGAATACGAAAATATGTATAGTTGCTCTTTCTGTGGTGACAAAGAATTGGAACTTCTGGGGATGCATATCGGAATGGCTGAACAAATGATAGTATATGAATGTGATACAATACTGTTGTGCTTTATAAAATGACTAATGACACTTTTTCAGAGAAACCTGGGAAAATTTGTATGAACTAATGCACTGTGAAATGAGCAGAGCCAAGAGAGCAACTTCAATAATAATAAGTAAAGACAAACAATGAAAGACTTAAGAACTCAGATCATCACAATGACCAACCAAGATTCCAGAAGGAATGGTGAAGTATACTTACAGAGAAAAAATACAGAATGAGACATGTATTTCTGTAGACTACCAATGCAGGAATTTGTTTCACTTATTTGTTCAAAGAGTTTCCCTTTTCTTTTTCCAACCAAATGTGGAGAGGAGAAGAAGGCAGAGAGAGAAATAAATTTTTTGTTAATTAAAAAAAATAATAATTTTTAAGGGAGTGGAAGGAACAAAAAGGAAGAGATAAAATGAACAGACACAGATTGATTGCCCCAGATAAAAGCATGGGTAACCACAGGGCCACTACAGGAACCACGTGTTCTAGGGAACCACATAAGCAATGGAGTTTTTGAACCAGAGTTAATGGATGGGGCAGCTAGGTGGCACAGTAGATAAAGCACTGGCCCTGGATTCAGGAGGACCTGAGTTCAAATCTGGCCACAGACACGTGACACTTACTAGCTGTGTGACCCTGGGCAAGTCACTTAACCCTCATTGCCCTGGGGTTGGGGGGGGGGGGAAGAGAAGCAAAAGGGGGAAAATAACAGAACTTACCTCTCAGGATCATTCTGAGGATGAATATTCAATCAATCAGAGTTAGTTAGTGGACCAAGTGGGAGTTGGGGCCTAAGATCAACAAGGAAGAGCTCCATGATGTGAAGGAACAGACCCAGCCCTTGCCTTCAATGTGAGTTATGAAGACTATGCAGTTCAACTCTCAAGTGACCCCAAATTCTTTCCTTTTGTGGAGGAGCTTCAAGCAAAGGGTGGAGCAGCTATGTAGGTCCCAGGGAGAGGTAAGGCTCATCAAAGCTTGTTGGACAGTCTTGAAACTGCCTTTGGGAGGGGAGTGTTCGACCCCAGAAGAGTCCTACAAGTCGAAAAGTCTATATAGCTCTTCGGGGAATGTAGAAATTGCTTGAGAGGGCAGGAGAGTTCTCTTGACTTTTTATAGGAAGCAGTGTTGTTTTTGTGTGTGTGTGTGTGTGTGTGTGTGTGTGTGTGTGTGTGTGTGTATTTGTGTGTGTGTCAAATGAAATGAAGTGTATGTTATAGCCAATGTTTCCTTAGCCTGAGCACTGGCAGGAGCCTTAAGGGATCTTTACCTTCTTTCGTGGGTATCCCTAGGAAAAACCCTGGATGGGGCATAAGCCAAAGAGAAAAATGTGAGTGGGAGTCACCCAAGACTGATTCCAATCTGTGTAAACCCAGAGCTTCAGTTCCCCCACATTACATCAACAAACATTAAGCACCTATTGTATACAGAGCATTCCTGATAGTCACTGAGGAGGAAATACATTTTAGCTATGTCCCCTGACCCCAAGGAGCTTTGTCCAGTAGGAATATTTGACACAAGCACAGATAACTATAAAACATAATATCACAGATAGGTAGATTAGCAAGGCACCAAAGTCCTACATGTGTACCCTTTTCTCCCTTTTTCAACACTGCAAAATCTAATGCTCATACTTTGGTATTTTCTGGGATAGGCAGTGAACAACTGAAAAACTCACACTCCTTAAGGTTAAGAAAGGACTAGTACAGGACAGCTAGGTGGCGCAGTGGATTAAGTACCAGCCCTGGATTCAGGAGGACCTGAGTTCAAATTTGGCCTCAGACACTTGACACTTACTAGCTGTCTGACCTTGGGCAAGTCACTTAACCCTCATTGCCCCACAAAGGAAGGAAGGAAGGAAGGAAGGACTCGTGCTTTCTAAGATAATGCATGAGTGATCCCTGCTTTGAAGGTCTGGGCTACTACAGGTGTGGGATATTATGTACACCATCAGATTCAATAGATGTGCTTTCTGGTTTGGGGAAACTTTTTTTCTTTTTTAAATTCTTTGTTACAATAGATAACTAGGTAGCATGGTAGACAGAGCTCTTGACCTGGAGTCAGGAAGACCTGAGTTCAAATTTAGCCTCAGATACATACTGACTGTGTGACCCGGGGTGTGTCACTTATCCTCTGTTTGCCTCAGCTTCCTTATCTCTAAAATGGGGATAATAATAGCATCTATCTCCCAGAGCTGTTGTGGGGATCAAATGAGATATTTGTGAAGTTCTTCGCAAACCTTAAAGCTCTATGTATAGGGGGGTAGCTAGGTGGCACAGTGGATAGAGCACCAGCCCTGGAGTCAGGAGTACCTGAGTTCAAATCTGGCCTTAGACACTTAACACTTACTAGCTGTGTGACCCTGGGCAAGTCACTTAACCCCAATTGCCTCACTAAAAAAAAAAGAAAAAAAAAGAAAAAAAAGCTCTATGTATAAATGCTAGTTATTATAGCAATAATTTTCTTTTTAAATGAAAGAAACAAATGAGCAAAGCAAAGAGAAGTCAGTGTTTAACCTAAAGAACAAATAACTAATGGTGGAATTTTAGGCATCCCTAGAGAAGGGATTTTTAAGAAGAAAGGCCTTCTTAGGTTTCCTGCAGGACTGCTCAGGAGCCTGGCCCTCTCCTAATTCATCTTAGAGCTTTTTCTTGTCAATTTTTAACCCACAAAATAGTTCCCTGAAGGTCAGACTTAACAGGCAAAGAGAGGGACTGGGAATTCTCTTACCCCTTATTCCCCCAATGGAAGCTTCAATTTAGAGAGAAAAATATTCCTCTCGTTTCCTGTAACCACCCAAATCCCCACCCCACGTTTAGCCTGGCAACATAAAAGGGTCACATCATAAAGAAACCAGTTGTAGTCCCCAACAAGTGATCCTACTCCTAAGTGCTTATACCTTCCCTTTTCAAACAACCTTGAATTGTTACTTTGTATTTTTCTATATATACTTACATTGCCTTCCTTGATGGTCTTTGAGCTCCTTGGGAGTAGAGATTAGTGTTTTTTTTGGTTGGTTGGGTTTTTCCCTGCATTTATGTCCCCAGTGCCTAAGACATAGTCATGAATTCAGAGGCAAAGACCTCTTGAGTTCTGACGAATTATGACTTCAATTTCCCCAGCTCTAGGAAGGAGGCCGAGGGAAGTTGTTCCTTGCTCAGGAACCCAATACTCTGGGGCCAGGTGAGTGTGGAAGACTAGAAGAGAGAGAGATTCAGAGTGGAAAGGAGAGCCAAACTCCAAACCCAACATCTACTTCTTCCTTAATCTTGCAAATGATAGATTATTTTGAGCTCAGAGTAGGCTCTGAGGTTTTGCCAACTGACGAGTATTTCCAGAACTACAAGGATCGAGTTAGATTAGTGATGGAAAACCAGTATATGGAATGGGCCAGATGTTTGCAGGACTGTACTGGAGAAAGGGTCAGTTGAAATAGCCCAAAATTTGGGAAAAACTAGGATGCTAGTGAAAGGAGGGATGTGAGTGCACAAAATTTGACAGAAAAACATCATCCATTCATTCATTAATTCATCCATCCATCCATCCATTCATCCATTGAGAATTTATAAAGTGCAGGCTCTGGCTTTCTCCCTTAGGATCAAAATGAGGCACCCAGTCTTTCCCATCCTCTCACAGATCAGAGATAACATCATGGAAACAAGAAAGTGATTCCCAGAGAGGCACCAAAGTGAGCCGGAGGTCAGAAAGGTCAGAAAGGCACAGGCACCCACACCTCCACTTTGATCCTAATCTGATCTCTGTTGTTATTTCCTAGAGCAACTTTCTAGCCTTGCCCCAGGTTCAAAATCTCCCAGATCTTTACAGGAGCCTGGGAAAAACGAGCAGAGTGTAACCATTGAGCCCTAGAATTATAGACTATCTCCCTGATGATGACCCTCTCCCCATCTCCAGACAGGGCGGCCACAGTGCTGAGATATGTCCCACCTGGAGGCATCTCTGTGAAGATTCCACATTGTTCCTCTCTTATCCATTAGGCCCTGACACTTTTGTGTAGATGTTCCTGCTATCTGACCTCATTCCTCCCTGCTGCAGTTTTAACCTATTCCTTCTTTGTTCCGGCAGCAACTCTGTCCCCTCTGAAGACTAAATCCTGTATGATAATAAAGACTTGAAGCCTTTATTCAGTTATTCCTCAAATCTTTTTTTTCTCCAGCCCCCCCCTCAAAAAAACCCAACAAAACAAAACCCATCTCAGCTCCTTTTTCTTTTTCTCACAAGAGGGCAAGGGACAACCACCAGGGAGGGGAAAGGGGGAAAGGCCTGTCAGAGAGAAGCTCCATGAAGAGGCTACTCAGGAAACTGCCCCCAGGGTGCTGGGACTGGAAGAATCGAGCTCCCAGACGAGTGCACCTAGTATTTTTCCCATGCTTTCATCTGTCAGTCTCAAAGGACCTTCCCGGACGCTGGCGGGCATCGTGAGCCTGCTTAACAGGGAATCACGGGAACATAAACTTTGAGAACTGGATAGAACCTCAGAGCTAATCTGATCCAACCCCCACCCCCACCACCCCTCCTTTTACAGATGAGAGAAATGAGACCAGAGAGTTAAAGTGCTTGTCCAAAGTCATGCATCTAGTGGGTGGCAAAAGCATATAAGTAGAGAACTCAGGTGCCCCCCGGGGATGTGGGAATACTCCGAGTTTACTCCATGTTCTTTCTTACTGCGCTTCTACATTTACTGACACAGCTGAAGCTCAGCATATTTATACTGACCGAGCCCAGTCGTAGTGATATTTCACACAATGGCTACTGAGTATGGAATCTAGGTATCTGAGAATCCCAGCCTGTGCCTTTAGATGTCCAAGAGGTGGCAGAAGACAGTGAGTAGCTTTAGTTGAGGGGCGCTTGGAGTGTGATATGGGGGAGAAGATCCCTTTTAACCCTGTTTTTATATGATCCTTTGGGTGGGACCCAATGAAACTTGAAAAGTATGGGAGGGCAGTGGAAGGAAACAGAGAGGGGGAAATTTCAGCCCTCAGACCTTGAAGACTCCCGTATCCTACTCCCTGTAAGCCAACCAGACTGAGAATGAGAAAGAAATATGGGGACTGTCATAAAGAATGAGACACCATGAAGCATAAACAGAGATAAAAGAGACAAGCAGAAAAGAGAGGGAGAAGTTTGCTGAGTCCACTGAGAGGCCTCAAGCTGCAGGGTATCCTTCCTCACCAAGATCCTTCCTCCCTAACACATCCCTTCTGGCCTCAGGGATTTAACTCCATCCTGAGGACTCTGTCTCATAGCTTCTAGCATTCCTAGATGTGCATGGTCCCGCTTAGACTGTATTCAGGTGTCTGTGTGTGTGAGGAAACCATTGTCTGTGTATGCGTGTGTGAGGTCTCTACGCCTGGCCTCTCACAGGAGAGTCTGATGTTATAGCCCGGCTAGTCTGCCCTAGCTCCGGTCTCTGGGCCCCAGTCCTGGGCCCGCACTGTCTGGGGCAGATATAGGCAGAGGGCCAGCAAGCCAGCTGGTGGGGGAGAGGGGTGGGGTAGGGTGGCCAGCTGGGCTGCCGGGAGGGAGAGGGGGAGAGCTCGTTAAGACGCACAATTAGCTGTCCTGCCTTTGATCTGGGACAGGGACTGCCAGGATCTAAGTAAAGTCAGCTGCAGCTTCTAGCCCCAGCCAATAGCTGGGAGGAAGGGGGGGTGGGACAGGCTAGTAAGGAGAGATGAGGGGACAGGGAATGGACATCTGGGGAGAGGGAGTCGTGGAAAAGAGACCCTCTGACCTCACCTTACTGCTCCAGACCCAGGCCAGAAGGAGTTGGACATAGCTGCTACCCATTCCTCCATACAGACACTTGGCACGTATGGATGTCCCTGTGTGCCTGTGTGTACAACACATGGGGATACTTAGGCATGAGATGGTTCATGTAGGTGGATGTTTGCACACATGTGCATGTATGAATGTGTGTGACCACGTGGGTAGATTTTGCTTTCAGATCTGATTCTTCTCTTGCATGTCTTAAAGTGGCTACTAATAGGTAACATTTCTATAGGGCTTACTATGTATCACAGACTGAACTAAGCACTTTGTGGCCGTGAACACAGTGCTGAGCACACAGAAATATTCTATCCTTTTCTGTTGGGGGAAGGGAAAGGAATAAGCATAATAAGCATTTCTATAGCACCTACTATGTGTCAAAGTAAGTGTTATTACCCCTATTTTACAGTCGAGGAAACTGAGTCAAACAGAGCTTGAGCCACTCACCCATGGTCAAACAGCTACTTTGGGGGGGGGGGGCAGGACAATGAGGATTAAGTGACTTGCCCAGGGTCACACAGCTAGTAAGTGTCAAGTGTCTGAGGAAGGATTTGAACTCAGGTCCCCCTGAATCTAGGACCAGTCCTTTATCCACTGCACCACCTAGCTGCCCCCATATAGCTATTAAGTATCTGCGGAAGACTCAGGTCTTCTCGACCCAGCCCTCTGTGCACTATGATGTCCCCTAGGTGCCTCTGTCACCCTGAGACAGAGTGGACAATGGGATGAGAACTAAACATGGAGACGGAAAAGCTGAGTTCAAATCTCCCCTCTGACACTTAATATTAGTGTGACCTTGGGTGATTCGCTTAAACTCCCTGGGCTTCAGTTTTCTCATCTAAAAATGAGTATCAGTATTAGCTTAGATGGCCTTGGAGATCCCTTCCTGGGGTAGATCTGTGATCTGTAAAATGAAATGACTGGATTCTTTAATGGTCTTTCCCTCCTTTTCAGCTCTCCATCTTTGATCCTCTATGGCCATCCCCAAACCAGGGTGCTTGGGACTGGTCCTTACTTTTAGCCTTGGAAAACCCTCCCTGTACCTCAGTCCCCCTCACAACCTTTTTCTCCTTTGATTCTTCTATCTTATACATTTCCCTTTACTTCTCCTTCCTGTTGTTGATGTTGGCCACAGACTAACTCTGGCTGATGCCTCTCTCCTTATATCTTCCCCTCATTCCTTACTCCATCCTAACTCTGCTTCCATTTTCCAGGTTGCCTATAGGAATCTTCCAGTTGGATAGTTTCTCTCTCTCCCTCTTTCTCTCTCTCTCTCTCTCTCTCTCTCTCTCTCTCTCTCTCTCTCTCTCTCTCTCTCTCTCTCTCTCACACACACACACACACACACACACACACACACACACACACACACACACACAAACACAAACACATCCATCCTACATCATTCTGCCCAGCAGCTAGCACAGGTTAGCATGAATGCCAAAGAACTGATGCAAAGAGGAGTTTTAGTGGTAACCTTGGAAAATCATTTACTTCTTTTTTCTCACGTATAAAATTAAGAGTTTGAACATGATATCTAGGATCCCATCATGGTCAAACTCCTAAGACGTTTTCTAGGTCTCCTTTTCTTTGTTCTTCTAGTTACTGATCTCCCCCCCCCTTCAAACTTCTCTCTGACTACCCCCAAACGCTAATTTAGTACCCTACAGCATGTAGACAACTCTTCCAAGTGATCTGTGCACCGAAATGAACACTTGTCCTATTCTGCCCTATCATTAAAATTGGCTGTCCCTGTCAAGTGGATTTCAAGTGCTAAAATAATTCTTACTGGGGTGGTGGCGGCTGATAGCCCTTAAATTTTACATTAAAATGAAGAATTTGTGAATCCAAATGAGTTTTGGGGAGAAGCTATGGGCCAGAAGGGTAGGAATCAGCTACTGACCACTCCAGTTCCCCAAAGTTGCTGACCCTATAACTTTAGAGTCAAAGAGCTCACATTAGGAAAAGAAAAGATATTCAGACCAGGGCAACAGACAGTAAGAATGACCTTCTGGGGTCATTTCTCTGAGCTTCAAGTTTCATCTTCCCAGACACTTGGCCATGGGTAACTTCCCCACAGGAAATGAGTTGTTCAGAAGTAGCAAAGACGACCCCTTCTTGGACTTGATCACCAGATGGCAAGGAAGGCCTCACTCAGACTTGGCCAAGAGTGGCATTCAGGGGAGCCTGTGGCCTGACCCAGGGAAGGGAAGGCAAAAGGAGGTACAAAGAGCACTCGTCTCCCCAAAGTCTGTCAGTGTATCCTCGATCTAAGGTGGAGTCCAAAAGGGTCTCAAGTCGAAAGCAGGAGATTCAAGATGTTTCGAGGTAGAGCGGGTGCTGGGGGCTGAGGGCACACAAGGGAGCGGCTTCCTCCCGGCTCCTCAGCTGGCTGTCCAACCCCCTCCTCGATGCTGGGTGCGGCCCCCCTCTCTGGCCAGCCTCGGCACGTTTCTCACCCCCCCCCTTTAACCTTCCCCACCACCACCACCCCAGCTTGCCTCCTGCTCATTAAACTGCAGGTGAACCCGGCAGCATCTGGCACGGCGCCAACCCCCGCCCGACTCCGCAGCTCTGGACTCGCCCCCAAGCTTCAAAGCCACCGCTTTCCCCAGACCCCTGCGCTCCCGCCCCCAAGAGGCCATATGGGCTGGGTCTAAGTGAAGCAGGATGCCTGGGTTCATCTCTCTCAATCTCTTTCTCTTTCTGTCTCTCTGTCTCTCTGTCTCTGTCTGTCTCTCTCCCTCCACCAAATTAAGAGTGGACTAGAGACAGTGACCCCTTCTGGACTTCAGATACTATTCCTCTTCCTCTCAGTGTCTTCTCCCTTCCCCACCCCCCCTTCAACAGAGTGGACTAAGGGACTAAGAAGAGCAAGGGGAATTGAGAAAGTTGGAGAGCCCAAGCCAACCTGGGAGGTCACTTGGGATAAGTCGGTTTCTTGCTCTGGTTTCTCCTAGTATCTCAATATAATACGAAGAGAGCTGCAGGATCCTGGAGTTGGGGATAGCAAGGAATATGTCAAAGGAGACAGGGAAGGAGGAAGGGGAGAGAAAGACAGAGAGAGAGACAGAGGAAGACAGAAAGACAAGCAACAAGATCCAAACGGAGAAGGAGAAGAGGAGGGACGTGTGCATAGACAGAAAAACAAACTAAGGCAGAAGACTAGCGATGAGGCCCAAGGAGAAAAAGGCGGGGAGGGAATATAGACAGACGATGGAGAGAGAAGAGAACCTAGAAAATCTAGGCTGGGAAGAGAGGCCCGGCTGAGGTGAGCTGAGGGCGGGGAGCTGAGTCCGGGAAGCCGCACAGATAGGGAAGTCTGAAGAACCTGTCACTTCGTTTTGGGGAGTAGAGGCCGAAAAGGGCGGGCAAGCAGGAGAGGGTCAGGGAGGTGGGGGCGGAGGGGCAGCGAGGAGGCCGACCCGAAAATGGGCTGTGCGGGAAGGGGGAGGCCCAGACAGGGAGGAGCAGTGAGGGGGGTGAGGGGCTACGGCGAACTTCCTCCCCACTGGCCCTATGGGGTCCCTGACTTTGCTCCGCGCGCGGGCTGGGTGCGGGTGGGGGGAGGGAATGGGGGGAAGCCTTTGAAAGCAGCTCGTCTGGAGCGCGGGAGCCGTCTGGATCGGCCCCGGGGGGATTAGCTTCGCGGCTACATGCCCGCCACACGCGTGTCGGGCTGGGCTCAGCCGGGCAGAAACACAGCCCCGGGCGGGCGGGGGAGGGAGGGGGGCAGGAGGAGGGAGGCGGGCGGGGCCCGGGGCTGGGCTTGGGGGAGGCTAGGGCTGCTCCCTGTTCTGGGGGTCGAAAAATGGGTATGAGAATGGCAAGAAAGAACTGACTCTTTAAGCTGACCGTCCACGCCCAGGGTTCCTTACGAAGACCCGGAAGCCTGGGGCTTGGCCTCCCCGTCTTGCTACAGTCCAGTCTACACCACACCTCCAAGGGGTAGTCCTTCACCCCAACCTTAGGGAGCACCCCCTGTTGAACCAAGGTTGTTTGGCAAAAGCCCTAACCTGTCCTAATACACCAGCATACTGTTCCAACATACTGTCCGCCCTTTAGCTGATAAGAGGGACCAGTTTAACGAGCCAGACCAATAAAACACTAGCTTGAAAGAAATCAATCAGGTCCTTAAACCACATCAGTCTGGGAGAGGCAAATGTGAAAATTAAAACGGTGAACCCCCCCCCCCCGGAGGGCAGCGCACCTGGAAGCAGAATGCTGGGTGGGAATCCGGGCTAAATTTCCTATGTGACCTTGGGCGAATCACTTAACCTCTCATGCCCTCTGCTGTTATCTAGAAAATGGGGGAATTTGACCTGATGATCTCTCCCCCCATTGGAGTTCTAACCATTGTCCCAGGGGTCCTTCTGTCCAGTAGAGAGATGTTTTCCAATGCTGAGAAATCTGTGGGTAGGATGTGCCAAGAAGTGCAGAGTCATCTCTCCCAACCCCTCTGAATCCAGAGAATTTCTCAGAGTAGGGGACTTGGAGCAAAGTTATTTGCACACTAGGGTTGGAGAAGTATTAGATGAATGGGGCTAGTTGTGCAAATATAGGTTCAAGCCTTTATCCCTCCTCTTATCCAACTCCGAGTCAGCAATGGGAGTTTATTGCCAAATTTCAGGCTTCTGTGGTTCCATCTTGACTAGCCAAAAGCCAAGGTTCCCACCTATGCCATTTTACCTTCTATATCTCCTCCCCTTGCAAACAGACCTCCTCTTTCCCTTCTTAATACTAAATGGTAAGTGTGAGCCACATAGGCCTGAGATTTGTTGGCTGAGGCGATAGCAACCGAATTTCCAGAACCCTGCCCTCTCTACACCCATTTTAAGCAGCCCAAGTTGGCTTCATTCCCCCAGTGGGATCGATAGTTATTCAGGAGACCCTGGTTCCTAAATCCTAAGCATTCCATATATTCTATCTCTTCCATGTAATTCAGTTTGTTCCTCTGTGACATGGTTAGTGGACCACCTCCTCCCCCATCCCCACTCCCCAAGGTCAGAGCTGTCTGAGATAAGAAAAAGATTTGAGAAAAACAGGACAGAAATAGGAACCAGTGGGAGGCAGAAGCTTTGAAAGACAGAATAAGGAGAGTATGAAGGCCCAGGGGCCAGGAGACCTGAACCAGTGGGAATCCGGAGTAGGAAAAGGCTAAAGAGTAGATGGTATGTGGAGTGTGAGAGGGTGTGGAAGCTATAAAGGCTGTAGAGTGGTTCCCTGGGAGAGGAGGAAGGATGAGTTTACCTCTGCTGAAGATGGGACTCTCATAAGGGATCTTGTTTCGGGTCTCCAGGCTGGAGCAATTCCAGCGCTGGTCCCGAAACTGATGCTGGCACTCATGTATGGCAATCTGGATGCCCTGGATGGCGGAGGCTGCCACATCCGGGTGGCGCACGCAAACTTCCAGTTGGCGTCGGCTCAGCCCTGGCAGTGTCAGGCACACCGTGTTGGCATTCAGCACAGGCTCTGGTGGCAGTCGAAGGCCCAGAATGTCATTTGGTTCTGACCTGCAGGTATGGGGGACATGGGGAAAGTTGGGAAGCATTAAGCAAGGCCTTGGCCTGAGCTGGGAGAATGATGACAAGGACTGTTTCTTAGATTTATTTATCTAAGAGATACAAACATATTCGCATGCAGGCACGCAGAATCTATTCCTTCTCTCCCTTCAGTTTCTTCCATTCTTTCCCCCACTTTCTACTTTTCACCTCATACCTCACATAGAACTTTGGTTCTCACATCTCATGTAACACTGTATATTACAGTTATCTGTGTTGGTGTCATCCCTCAGAACTAAGGAAATGGGGGGAGAGCATGTCTTATTCCAAATTGGGTTTTCTCCCAGAGCTAACACCATGCTTTCTACACAGTAAGCGTTTAATAAATGATGCATTAAAGAATGAATGAAATTTCAGCAGAATCCCAAATATGCCCCCCAACTCTCCTTCAGAGCTCCCTCCTTTACTTCTTCTCCCAGACACATTCCCCAAAACAGCAGACACATACAAACCCAGGCTCACACTTTTACAGATCAACTCACACTGATTTACACCATTTACAGTGTCACATCTATGAAATACAGATAACACAATATCTCTCACAAACCTCTATATTGAGAAACAAAATTTACATGGGGGTAGGGGGATGGTATAGTGCTGACCTTAATATCAGCAGCACCCTAACGGGATTCTGAAATTCTGAATCCAACATTTGAAATCAGCATCTAACACACACACACATTTACAGACATAAACAGAGTGGAACTCTCCCAGGCATGAATAATATAGTACTCACACTTTTTCAGAAAAACTTTCAGACATCTATTTTCAGAAACACAAGCCAAGCCACACTCAAAAAGAGAGAACTCCCTTCTGTGCCCCCTTGCTGACCCCACCTGGGGCCGCCCCCTTTTCACCCACCCCTGTCTACTGATCCCACCCATGGGGGGGAGCTCCCCAATGGGGAGGGCGGGATTGTTTGGGGGTGCCTTTCCTGAGAGTCCCCCTAATGGGAAGACATTAACTTGGCATGATTAGGAGACTGAATTTGTCAGCTGCCCCCAACACTGAAGGATCTATCTCTGTTCGTGGCGTTGCCCCCTCTGGAGCATCACTGGATGGATTGGTCCCCTCTGAGTGTTACCCTCTCCCCAGGGAGGACAGCTCCTCCCCTCCGTTCCCCCACCCCAGTCAGGCTCCAAGGTTCCCTAGCCTGGGGACACCGCTCACTCCCGAGCGATGCGACTCTCCTAGCCGAGCCTTGGGGGTCTCCAAAACTCTTCGGGAATCCTTGATGTCCCAGAAGGCGGGGCATGAGGAGGGAGGCAGGAAGACAGGAGAGAGGGGGCGGGGGTCTCACCTGGGCACGGCTGCGGCCAACAGGAGCAGGAGCAGCAGGAGCGCGCAGAGAGCCGGCCGAGGCCGGGCCCGGGGTCGGGGCCGGAGCCGGGGGCGAGACCGGGCGCTGCCCATGGCTGGGCCGGGGCGAAGGGCTTAGAGCCCGGCAGGGCAGGCGCGCTGCTCCGCGGGCGGGGGGCGGCAGCGCATGGTCCGCCGGGGCAGGGGAGGCAGACCGGGTGAGCAGAGCTAGCGCCCGGGTGGCCGGCGGTGGCTCTGACCCTCTGGAGGCTCCGACTTGGGCTCCGGCTCTGGCTCTAGCTCGGGTCAGGGCTCCAGGGGCAGACGCCGCCCGCCTCCCCGCTCCATGGGGCAGCGCCCCGGGGCACCGCCCTCCGGGGGGGCGGGCGCGCGGGGCACCTCCTGGCAAGGGTGGACGAGGGGATTTCCCCCTTACCCCCTCCCCTTCCAGCGGCTCCTGGCGAAGCCTGAGGTGGGGGGGGGGCAGGGGGGAGGAGAAAGCCGCGAGGCACAGCTTAGGGTGGCGGACTCAAGGGGCAGGAGCCGGCAAAGAGCTGGAGGTTGGAAGCAGCGAGGCTGGACTTCCTAAGGTTTCTGAGCCCTCAGCTCCAAGGGCGGTCGCTGTCTGTCTCTCCGTCCCTCTGTCCCGAAGCCCAGTGTATAAGTGACTGTCCTGGCCCAGAGGAGCTCAACCGCCTTAGCCTCCTCCTCCCCCCTCCCCATTCCCCCACACAGCTCCCCCCACTCCATCCACCCCTCCTCTCCCCCTCCACCCTCAGCATTTAGTGCTCCGGTTCTACCTCCTGGTGACGTCAGAGACCGGGATTGGGGGAGGGGGGTGGAGCAGGGGGAGGGCGGGGGGGGGGGCGTGTATGTGTCCGAAGGCCACAGAGTCGGCTTCAGGCTTTAGTGGTAGGTTGGACTAGTGCACGTGTAGAGACTCGGTGGGTGTTGGCGTTACAGAGTTTGTTTGTGGGCCGAAAGGCCTATGTTTGTATTTATGGCTCTGTCAGTATGTGAGCTGAGTTATGTCGAGAGCTGTGTTTTCGTGTGGGAGTGTGATGTCAGTGTGTGTTGTGTGTGTGCTCGAAAATGCAACTGCCGAGGTCAGCCTCCCCCTGCCACCTGCAGCACGGCCAGGAAGTCCGAGGCAAGGAAGTGTGAGCAGGCAAAGCTGCTTAGAATCCAGTCCCCCCCTCAGGCCAGGATCCTATTGGAGGAAGCCGATAGTGGTGTGTGCTGGAGCCCAAGACCAAAGGTGGAAAGGCTTGGGAGGGACCTGGTTAGTTGGCCAACCTAATTTTCAGCTGGGTCCCCATTCGAATGAGGAGGCTCTCTGACAGGAAAGGGAATGGTGGGCCTTTTCTCTCTTCCCCTCCATGGAGGTCCTCCACAGAGACTATTAGGGATATGTGTGTGCTCCACCAAGATTAGGGGGCTAAGAAAGAAACCAATTCACAAGGATCTGAGGGTCAGGAGGAGAGGAGTCCTGGCTTCTATTTCTATCGTGGTCCCCTGGGATGAGTCCCATTTTTCATAGCGGTTCCGTCTCCCCCTCCTTAAATGGGGCATGGCCCACCATACACATTCCCCACCTCTTCCTTCTCCCTCCCAACTTCACCATCTCCTTCTTCTAAGAAGCCCCTCTTGGCTGAGGGAAAGGACTGCTTGAGTCTCTGGGCTCAGAGACAAAAGGGGCCCATTCCTGGAATCTCCCTTCCCTAGGGAATTGGTTGGGGGGGGGGAACAAATAGGGAGGGACCTTCCCAGTATACAGATCTTCAGGTGGTAGGGGCAACATGAACAGGGAAGTTTCCCCCATCCTCCCCTTCCCCCTCTTCATCAGGCCCTCCAGCCACAGCAGCTGTCAGGAATTAAGGGCTTGAGGCTTCTGGAAGGGGTGGGGGCAGAGGGGGATAGTGGTGGGGGGCAGCGGTTAGGGAGAAGTCTGGCTGGACAGCAGGAAAACAGCTGGAGGCTGGAAGCAGTCTGCGTCAGCAAGCCTTGTCTGACCTTGTCCCAACTTTCTGCAGACCCCCCACTCACCTCTTCTCCCAGCAAGCAACACAGTGACATCGTGGGCCTGAGAGAGACTGAGCATAGGGCCAGAATGCTCGAGAGAAAGGACAGAGTAGGACAAGGCAGAGCAGTACAGGACAGAATTCAAACAAAAGGAATACTTCCGAGCTGAGAGGGAACAACGAGAGGGAGAAACTGTCCCAATTAAGCCTTTCTTGATCTAGGCAAAGGCAATGTGGTTTGGTTCTGGAGACACAGGATCATGGTTTACTTATTAGCTGGGTGGCCTTAAAAAAGACATTTCAGGGGGCAGCTAGGTGGCACAGTGGATAGAGCACCAGCCCTGGATTCAGGAGGACCTGAGTTCAAATCTGACCTCAGACACTTGACACTCAATAGCTGTGTGACCCTGGGCAAGTCACTTAACCATCATTGCCCAGCCCTCCCCCCAAAAAAAAGTCATTTAAAAATATTTCAGTTATTTGGGTCTTAGTTTCCTCATCTGCAAAATGGGTGAAGGGATGTTATATCTACTTCATGGGGTTGAGAAAAAAGATAATTTTTAAATCTTAAAGTATAGTTGGATGAAAGTGAGTTATGATTATGGGATCATAGACTTCTAGTGCTACAAGTGATCTCCATCCAGTACACCCTACTCATTATATAGCTGAGAAAACTGAAGCCCAGGAAGAGAAGTGATTTTGCCCAATGTTGAACAGCCATTTGAAGCAAAACTAAAACTCTTTAAGACCAGATCTCTCCTTGGGTAACTCAGGGAGAGTGGTCGCCTTGCTGTTTCTGTTTCTCTCCTAGAGATAGACAAGTGTCCCTTTTGCTCCATTGCAACAATCCTTGTGGGTCTGGAGTGTATGTGGGGTTGTTAAACCTCTTCTGAGGTTCCACTTAGTGCAGAGAATGGTGTACATCCCCCAACATCCAACCTTAAACCCCTCCCCATACACTTGCTAGACTGGAGTCTCTAGGGATACTTTTTCCTCCTTTCCCTTACCCTCATCCCCAGAAAGGGAAGAGTTTAATCTAAACAGGGGCACTTGGGGTGCCCCAGAGCCATATGGACTCAGGTTCTAAGAGACAGTAAGTGGGGCTCAGAAAGGGCACCCCAAGCCCCAGGACCCCTAGTGTTATATAATCCATTCCATATCCCAATCATATCCCCACCCTCTGTCCCTACCCTGTGCTCTGGCCCCTGTCCCAACTCCAGCCCCCAGAGCAGCAGCAACAGCCACCGCCTGAGACCACAATTACAGGGGCCGCTGGGGGTGGGGGCAGGAGGGATGAAAGGCAGCAAGGAGAATGGTTCCAGCTGTGCTCCATGGGAGGGGGGGGTGCTGTATGCAGGGATACTCTGGGGCAAAGCAGGGAGGTTGAGGAAGACTAAAGGGGAAGGGGAAACAGGTGGGGAAAATCGGACCCTGCCCATGATCCCCCAGGACACAACCCATCCCAAAGCACAGATCACATCATCATGCTGGGGTTTGGGAGATAAGAGTGGGAGGCAGTTCCTTTTACCCTGTCCCTCTAGACTCTGAGTATAAATTCAATGACTTGGGGAGGGAGGCAACTTCATTTTTATCCTGGGAGATTGTTGCTTTAGCTTCTAAAGAGCCTCCTGGGGAAACTTCTTGGAAGACATAAGAAAGGAGGGAGTAGGGGTGTCCTTGAGTCTCAAACCTTCCTGCTTCCCTAAACTACCCCCTGGGCCCTCAGCCTCATTCATGTCCTTGGCCCCGCGCCGTGGCCTCCCCACCCCCGCCCGCTTGCATTCTCTGCTGTTCATGATGTGGTCAGACACATATGGGGCTGCTCTGTTCTCTTCAACCCCCTTCACCTCCCTCATTCCCCCCACTCAGGGGGGAATGGGAATAGATATCAGACTTTGGAGCAGGGGAGGGAAATGGGAAGAACTGGGAGGTGGAACGGAGGGGCAGATCTGAGATCTAATTCCTTCCTTTGCCCAGATAGCAGAGAGGAGGCTAGGTCTCTCACATCCTCATATGTAAGGGTTTAGGGGGTGGCCAGGATGAGGGCTCGAAGAGAGAGGATGATAGCAAAGCTCTTGCTCTGTGGACTCCAGCTCCTTCGGCTTCCCTAAGTAGTGGGAGTATGGTATAGGAGCCAGGACTCCTGTCTGAAACTCGTGAGCCCCCTTCTATATGAATAAAGTGGTCTTCAACTATTGCCCTGCCTCGGTTTCTTTCCTTAGAATAGGGAAAATGGGATCCTGAGGAGGTTAGGACTCTCTTGGACAGACAGTAGAGAAGTTCAAGAGGATCCCTAACTCCTAGTCCCAGCTGAGGTGATCCAGCAGTACCAGACTGAATGGAGACAGAAGAGGCTGGGAAGAACTGAATCAATTCCCCTGCCTCTCTTCAGAGTATACATCCAGAGTCCAGCCCAGTCATAGAGAAACCTGGGTCAGGGCTCCCTCTGGTGACACTTGGGGAGGTGCAGGAGCTAGATTCAGGAAATGGGCCATCAGGGTAAAATATTTTGTTCCCATCAGGTTGTTGGTGGCCTCTTCCACCCAGGGATGGTTGCCATCATGGGGTGGAGGAAGGAGGCAGCAGAACCCCTCAAGGGAGAGATGTCCAGATTCCACCCCCTCCTTGGCCCTTCTGCTGACCTTTCCCCAAGGTCAAATGTTCCCTTAGGGAATTAGGGCTAATTCAGACTTAAACATCTGGAGTGAGGGGGCAGAATCCTCCTCCCCTCAGTGGGGAACAAAAACCAGTGTCCCCACAGAACTCTGGTCCAAGGCTGAGGTAGAGGAGCCATCCCTCAAAAAAGGTTCTGAGTTACTAGGTCAGTCTATCCTAATAGCCAATCCAGGGTCCAGACTTGAAGGTTCCTGGAACCCCCTACCTAGGATTTCTTTCTCCTTTTTTCTCCTGACTTCAGCCAGATGATATATCTATCCTAAGTCCAACACACACCATCTGACTTCTCTGGTTTCTTCTCTCTCTCTCTCTCTCTCTCTCACACACACATCTCCTAGTCCTTTGAGTCTGAAGCCCACTAAGATCCTACAGAGTACAGGCTGGTGTAGGACTGATGCCCATAAAGGACTAACCCCTCAGATCTGATTCTGTTTCAGAGACCGTGAGCATTTGAGGAGAAATGATAGTGCTTTGTATATAGTAGAGAGTGTACTGAATTTAGTCAAAAGATCAAGATTCAAATCCAGGTCAGCAACTTTCCAACTGTGTAACTGAAGCAGTTGATTCCCCTTTCTGAGGCTCAGTTTCCTCATCTCTAAAAAATAAAATGAAGGGGAGGGGGGAGCGGCTGCTAGGTGGCACAGTAGATAAAGCACTGGCCCTGGACAAGTCACTTATGCCTCATTGCCCCACCAAAAAATAAAATAAAACGAAGGGATAACTTCAATCAAAATCCCCTGACTCATAGTTGAAATGCACCCCAACAGGTCATCTAGCCCCTCAATTCTTAAACTGTGGGTCAAGACTCCATATGGGGTCGAGTAACTGAAGGTGGGGAGGGCAAAAATTGGGCAACAGTAAAAGGTTATGTATACTTATTTTATATACCTATATACCCCAGCATGGTGTAAAAATTTCTAAGGCAAAAAGGGGCTAAGAGTGGGAAACGTTCAAGAAGCCCTGTTTTAACCCATCTTGAACTGAAGCTATATTAATATATTATCTCCAGCATCCCTGGCAAATGGTGTTCACTAGAAGATCTCCAATAAAGACTGAGAGACCACAACTTCTCAAGAAAACCCATTCCACTTATGAACACTTCTGACTGTTGGGAAATGTTCCTTTAATGCAGAAATTGATCTCTCTATAATTGCCTCCATTTGCTCCTAGTTCTCTTCTGTGGAGTCATGCAGGACAAATGTAACCTCCATTCAGCCTGCCAGCCTTTCACATATTTGAAGACAGCTATCATATGTCTCCCCCAACTCATTCCACCTCCCAGTTATGACTAGTTCCACCAGTTGTTTCTCAATGGTCTCCATTTTCCTCAACATCTAGGCTGCCCCATTGAGGACATCTTCTATTCTGTCAGTGTCTCTCAGATGTAGCCTCTAGAATAGAACAGAACACTCGGTCTGACCCAGGCAAAGGCACTGCAGGACCTCTCTTATTCTGGACCATGTGGCCTCTGGGGCCTGCCATTTTATGCATGGAGTTCACTAAAATCCTTAGATTGAAGGACCATAGATTCATAGAAGAAACTTTAGAAGTCCTCGAGTCCTTCATTTGACAGATGAGGAAACTGGCCCGGAGACTTGCCTGGGATCACACAGCTGATAAGCTTGTCGTGAAGAATCTGAACTCTGGTTTTCCTGATTCCAAGTCCAGTGCTTCTAACAATATCCTGCTACTTGTCTCTCCCACAAAAACTGTTTGATCCTATGATCAAAACCAGGAATGCTTACTACCATCCCCCAGTGGCCAGGCTCTTCTCCATTCTTTTTATCTCTACTGTGAAAAGAGGAAGAGACATGGGACTAGCCATCAGAGTCCAAGGGCCTGTTTTCTGGCTAACCATTCTCCCCCACTCTTCCACCAACTCCACGTGGCCTTGTAGCCGGAATATTGAGGGTCCCAGAGAGAAGAGTGTGAATACAAAGAGCTAGTCAGCCTTGTGATAAAATATTCCTTTCCTCTCCAACTTGGTTTTGAATAAAAATACTTTATTGTCAGTCTGTATTTTAAATATATTTAAGTTGTGGGGAAAAGTACTTGTAACAACTTCTGTGTCAAGAAAGATGCTGTCATAATTCATAAAAACTTGGGGGGGTTAAGAGAATACCTCAGATTCCATAAGAAGGAAGCAGGAGAAGGGCTATGAAAGTTTGGTTGAATTGAGTTAAATGCACTCTAAGAACAACCAAGAAAAAGATTGAGAATAACTCCATCCTTACTTACTAAGTTTCCTCCTTGTGGCTTAGGTTTTATGGCTGATGGGAGGGAAGAACCATAAGAACATGGGAAATACCGCAATGGGTGAGACCATGATCCACAAAGCCCAGTCTTCCATTTCTAACTAGGGTACAAAAGAGTGCTTGTGGGAAGTCTTTGCTGCCCTTCTTGACATCGATATAGATAGAAGGAGCACCATGTCTGTACCTTCCCTTTTCCCATATCAAATGCTACCTTCTAGCACATTCATGTGTATATATCACTTCTCCCTCCCACATTTAATTGTAAACTTGAGGGCAGGAATTATGGAGCTATTCAATTTTGTATCTGTAGTGCCTAGTACAAAATATAAATATTAAGTCAAATTCATTGAATTGAATGACTTAAGAGTCAGGAAGATTTGGGTCCAAGTCCTCGCAACTCTGTAATACAAATTACTGAGGTGCTAAACTTTATCTGTGGAGGAAGTTCTTCACTGGGAATCCCCTATAATGATAAAATCCTAGGTCCAAATGGCAACTTAAGACCAAGAGGCCTACTTGTAAAAGCCAGGAATTTAAGGTAACTTTGAAATTTAAGTCATTTTACCTCCCTAGGGCTCAGTTTCCTCATCTATAAAGGGATTAGACTAGCCAGTCAAATACTGGACTTTTTTTTTTGTAAGCTGTAAGACACTGTATATTCCCCTTTCCCAATAAACTCTCTAACCTTGTTATAATAAAATTAAATTGTAGATTGCTTCCCATCCCTTCAGTCACTGTGCTGGATTAAGAGTAAAATAGGGGGCAGCTAGGTGGCGCAGGGGATAAAGCACCGGCCCTGGATTCAGGAGTACCTGAGTTCAAATCTGACCGCAGACACTTGCCACTTACTAGCTGTGTGACCCTGGGGGAGGATGAGGAACAAAATGCCACTCCAACAACCCTCAGACCAGTGACTGTCAGAAAAAAAAGGGAATGAAGGCAGTGTGGCTATAAAATCAAAAGATCCTGATTCAAATACCAGCTCTGCCCCAGATTTTGGGCAAATTATTTCATCTATCTGGGTCTCAAACCCTCATCTGCAAAACAGGGCACTTAGAGTAGGTGAGCTCTGGCAGGGTCCATCCAGTTCGCTGAGAACCCCCTGGAATACAGAAGGTGGAAACCTTCAAGGGTTTCATTACAAATTACTAGCATTTTCTCTCCTTCTTCCCCCTTCCCAGTTCGACACTATGTTTCTGTGTTCCTTCCTAGAATTTGGGCCTAGAGATACCGGCCTCTCTCCCCAGATCCCCAGCTGAGTATTTGCTTTAAATAATTTTATTAGTACCAAAATCACCCCCTTGACACCTGCTGGTGCCCTCAGCAACCCTTGTCATTAGGGTACCCCATCCTCCAGTGTCGATCCCTTTAGTTTTTCTGGCTTCCTCCCATTCCCCAGGCAGTGCTTGAAGATTACCCTGATCCACTATCCAAACTCCATCTTTATCCGGAGATGTTGAAGGAAGAGTCAGTTAGAACTGAGCAGGACAGCCATCCACAGCATCACACACCATCCTTGGCACCCAGGTAGCTGTCTCTCGACAGTCCCTTTCCCCTTCTGTATCCGTTTCTGCCCCTAAACAATGGGCCACGAGGATCCGGGAACCCAGCTGTCCTTCGCCCAAGTTCTCCCTTGCTGAGGCCGGCCCGAGGCCACGGTCTCTGCCAGGATGTGGCCGTCTCTCACCTCGGCCCACCGAGGCTCAGGGGCGCGGGGCAGGGGCTTGTCCGGGTCACAGGCAGAGGCTGAGCTCCTTGCGCACGCGACAGCGGTGACACTGCACCACGCAGCACCAGTGGAAGCGGCAGAAGCAGTTCTCCTCGAGCTGCACGCTCTCCTGGCGGTGGCCCCGGCCGCAGCACAGCAGGTCGCAGCCGCTCAGGTCCAGGGCGCTGCTGTTGCAGGCGCGGCCCCGCGTGCCCGGGGAGCCTGTCCGCCGGTTGGCCGAGCAGAAGTCGGGCGAGTCGGCGGCGTAGAGCAGGTCGGCGCGGTCGGGGGGCTTGAGGGTGTGGCCAGCCGGCAGCAAGGCCTTGCCGTCGTTGGTGCCCATGACCCTGGAGGCTCCGTGGAAGCGCTCCAGCAGCCGGGCTCCCACCTCCCGGAACGGGGGCAGCTTCTGCCAGCAGGTGCGAAGGGCGCAGGAGCCCGAGAGGCCGTGGCACTTACATTCCGTGCGCGTGTGACTCCGCACCGCCTGCGGGGGGCACAGCCGGGGGGGGGGGGAGGGAACAAGGGGAATGAAGCAAGGGGAACACAGAGGTGGGGCATGAGGAAGATGAGGCCACCCCGGGAGGCATGGGGGAGCGTGAGGTGGGGGAAGAGCCAATGGGACGTGAGAGACGAGAGAAGAGGCAAGGGAGACATGGGAGATGGGGCAGGTGAGAGACAGTGAGGACGGGAAGGTGAGGGCGTCCAGGGAAACACAAGCCATGTGGCAGGGGAGAGACAGAGTCGGGACATGGGGTAGGCGAGAAAGCCAGAAGGGAGCATGGGAGGGAGGACAGCCAATAGGACATGGGAGATGAGAGAAAGAGAGAGAGAGAGAGAGAGAGAGAGAGAGAGAGAGAGAGAGAGAGAGAGAGAGAGAGAGAGAGAGAGAGAGAGAGAGGCATGAGGTCGGGTGAAGTGAGGGAAGAGGAGAGGAACAGTCAAGGGGGACATGGGGAATGAAGAAACAGTATAGACGTGGGAGTCAGCCAGAGAAAGCAATGGGAAGTGGGGCAACATGAGGAAGGGGAGCAGCCGGGGTGATGAAGGGAGATAACCGTGGGAATATGGGAGGCGAGAGAGAAGCAGGGAGAAACGGCCCGGGACACGGAGGATGGGGTAATCAGTAAGGGAAAACATTGGGGAATGGGAAAAGGGAAAGAGGAAAAAAGGAGAAGAAACACTCGGGGGCATAAACAGGAAGGGGAAGAGATATCAAAGCGGGGAGGAGAATGAAAGTTGGGGACACGATGAGGAAGATGGAATGAAAACCAGTGAAGAGAAAGACAGTGGAAGAGAACAAGAGGAAACACACAGAGCCGCATTTGGACACAAAGAAATAAGGACAGAGAAGTTGTGTGGGAAAGGAAGAAGGAAAATGGGGAAACACGAAGAGAAAGGAGACAAGAAAATAAGGTAGGAAAATGGGGAAAAGTTTAAGAAGACAGGATTAGAAAACAAAACAAGAATGTAGAAGAAAGAGTAAAGGAAAGATAGGAGATGAGGGAGAAGACATGGAAGGAAGGAAGGAAAAGAGATGAGGGGGTAGGTAGATAAAGACAAGAAAAAGGAAGAAACCAAGAAGAGACATGAGTCAATGATGAAAAGAGACAGGAATGCAGAAGTGAAGTGTTGGGGAGGTGTGGGGGCCATGGGAATTGGTGGAGTAAGGAGAAAAAAAAGAAGGGGATGAGATTGTATCTAAGAGATGCTAGAGTTGGGAGTGGAAGGGGAGGTGATGAGATGTCAGTCACCCCCATCCCCTCCTCCCTTTTTTTACTCTTTCATTCCAGTTCCTCATGTCCCCAGGCAGCACTGATCATAGACTCAGAGCTGGAGCAAGGCTGGCTGGGCGGCTTACCCTTCCAAACAAATATGTGGGCCTGTCCCAACACCACCCTCTAGTTTCTTCCCCTTCCCCTCCATCCCCTGCTTAGGACCACAAGAGGCCCAGCTGTCACAAATGGGAATATAAAATGAGTGTGTAGGGGATAGTTCCAGGGTATCCTGGAGGTATAGAGTAGGGGTGGGACCAACAGCTGAGATGGGAACCCAAGAGTTCTGACTTCTGTTCCTCCTAAGGTGGGAGTTTATATCTGAGGATTAAAGGTTGTGAGTTTGACTGGGGGTGGTGACTGATGGGAGCCTGGGTGTGTGTGGGGGGGGGAAGGGCAATGACATGGAATGAGACTGTAGATTGACTAAGGTCAGATGATCCCAGAGGAATTCTAGTAGACAAATCCTGGAATCTGGTACTGCAATTTTCCTCTCTACTTTATCTTCCCTTCCCCCACCCCCCCACCATCCTAAATTCTTCAGAAAGCAATATTTCATCCTCACCGAATCATAGTCCCTTGGTGTTGCCATTATGGGAGATGAGGAATAGGACAAATGGTGGGGAGAAGAGAAAGAAAGTAGAGGAGACAAGATGGGTTTGTCTTGGGAAGAGGTCATGTATGCATGTGTGTATACACAAATGTATATGTATATATGTGTGACATGTGTGTGTTAGAGTGGAGGGTCACACCTGGGGGATTGCAGGGGAAGCTGGTAACATGTAATTAACATTTGGTTGGATTAGACAATGCAGCTAGAAGGGACCTTCGAGGACAAATAGCCCAGCTGCTTTATTCTACGGATGACAAAGATAGGCTCACACAGAGTTTAGTTGACTTGCTAAGGTCTCAATGAGTAATAAGTAGTTGATTTAATATTCAAAGCCTCTGACTCCAGACTGGTTGCTGCTTTGATCATACCTGGCATCCTTCATGATTCAGCTCAAAGTGGACCTTTGAGGTGGGAAGTCTTTCCCAGTCCCTTCAGCTTCTATTCTATAGGTTTCTTGTACATATCTAATTATTTACGTTATCTCCGCCATTAGAATTCAAGCTCTTTGAAAACAGGCACTATCCCAAGGTTTTTTGGGGGGTTTTTTTGGGGGGGTGCCTTTCTTGGTATCTCCAATGCCTAGCACAGTGCCTAGTACATAGTAGGTGCTTAATTAAATGCTTGTTGACTGATTGACTAGTGACTGCCTCCATCAAGGTAGGGTTAGCTTGACTGGGATTAAATCCATTGCTCAACATCAGAGCCCTTTGTCACTCCCCAACTGGCTCAACCCAGCCCCGAGGTCCTACCCATTATCCCTCATCCTTCCCTTCTCCTCCCAGGTCCCACCCCTAATCCACAGCCCCCTTTTTTTAGTCCCAGTCCTTTCATCCCTTCCACACTCAGCCTGACTTCTCCAAACTCATTTCCCACACCCTGCCCCAGTCCCCACCCCTTGTTTCCCAGCATCCCACACTCCCCCCACCCCCTGCCCTTCCCCAGTCCCTCCTGGAAGCCTCACCAGCCGTCCAGCCTCGTTGTTGTGTAACTGCACCAAGGCCCGGATATCACCCCGTCCCCGCTTGTGGCGAGCATCCATGAAGAGCCGGGACTTTTCATCCCCGAAGTCCACGTCGTCCCCACAGCCCCCCCACTCCCAGGCTGCATTGCCATCCAGGGAACTCCCAGGGCCTGGAGGGCCCGGAGTCCCAGAGAGGTTGGGGAGCCCAGGGGGCCGGGATGGGGCCCGTCCACGGGGGGCTTGGCAGCCACACTGCAACAACTCTCCCATAGAGCAGGCCTGGGTCACTGCATGGCTGGCCCCAGCTGCCGTGATGGCAAAGACGAAGGCTGTCTCCCGAATATCTGAGGGAACAGCCGAGGGAGGAGGGGGGAAGGGAAGGATAGTTAGGAAGACAGCACTCTGGGGGCTGAAGTCAGGGACCAGGGTGGAACAGAAGAGGGGTTCAATAGTCTGGGCCTGCTATGTCAGGAGACTGAAGTCCACTGTAATTGGATGGGGAGATGGGGTTTGGGTCAGGCCCTTTTCTTTCTTCCCCAGGCTTTAAACCCTCCAGCTTTGTTAGTCGTAACCCCTGGGGAGAGAGAGCTCCCTCCCCTTCCCCTTTTTCCCACCCCCTACCCAGACCCACAACTCCCACTGACCCTGCTGCAGGATTCGCCCAAAGGCCTTGCTGTGGCTGGAACAGTTCCAGCGTCGGAATCGGAACTGGAATTGGCACTCCCTTACACCTAGCCGGGCACCCCGTGCCAGCTCCGCCACCAGCTCAGGCTCAGCCTGACACAGCTCTGCCTGCCGTCCTGCTAGCCGCCGAGCCTTCCGGCAGATGCTGGTGGGGTCCATGACCAGGGGGCTGCCCACAGCCCTGGAGGGGGCAGAGAAGCAGCTGGGTTGGGGAGGTGCAAGGACAATTCTTGCACCCTGCCCCTCAAGGTCTACACTCCTTTCATAGGATCATAGGCGATAGACAGAAGAGGGACCTTAGAGATCATCTAATCCAACCCTGTCACTTGACAAGAAATTGAGACTCAGAGAAATAAGATGATTTGTTCCAGGTGGATGTGGAAGTGAAAGAAGTAGGATTCCAAGTCAAGCCCTTCAATTTCAATTCTAGCGTACCATAGTGCTTGATCTCTCAGTCTGTCTCTGTCTCTGTCTCTGTCTCTCTGTGTGTGTCTCTCTCTTAATTAACTCAGAGAATTGGGACATGAGAGGTGGGATATAATGGCTGGGGTCCTTTAAGTGCCAACACTGGCCAAGGGTTCTGCCTACGTTCCCCAGGGAGCCAGTAATGTACCAAAAGCAAAGAGGTTAATTAGTAGGTAACCTAGAGGAGACTGGGGTAAGGGAGGGAATGACATATATTTTGACACTCGGATTTTATCCACATCTATAACATATTGGATTCTATCCAATTCATCTATTTAATGCCTATATTGTTATTCAATGCATGCACTGGATTGAATGACAAGAGACTTGGGTTTAAGTCCCAACTCTGCCCCTTATTATCGAGTCTCTTCATCTCTGAGACTCTTCTGGAAACTGGGTTATCTTAATTCCTAAGGTCTTTCTAGCTCTGTAGTGATACATAACTATGACTCATGACACATCACACTTTCATCAAGAGGATCAAAAGCAATAGAATAACCAACCCAGAGGGCTAAAGATGCATGATGGACAGAAGTAGAACTGGGCGCTGTCCTCTTGAAATTCTCAGTGACTTCATCAGCTCCCATGAATCCAATGCTCAACTCTCTGCATGACTCTCGACACTACATGGCCATGATCTCTCTCCTAAACCACAATTCATCATCTCCAATTGTCTGCTTGATGCCTCAAACTCAATATGTCCAAAAGAGAACTCGGTATCTTTCTTCTAAGCCTATTTCTCCACCCAACTTTCCTATTTTCTGTCAAAGGCACCACTATTCTTCCCATCACCCCCAATTTACCACCTTCGAGTCATTCTCTACTGACTTTAACTCCAAGTCCGAGCCCTCGCCACCTGTCACCCAGACTATTTGGCCTCAGCACATCCACTTTCTCCCCTCTTTAAATTGTCCTTCAGTCAGCTGCAAAATATTACTACTAAAAAGCACAGGTCTGACCATGCCACCCCTCCAATCAAGAGATGTCCATGATTCTCTATTGCCTCTAAGTTAAAAAACAAATTTCCCTATTTGGCATTTAAGACTTTTAAAAACCTTCATAACCCAGCTCCCTCATCTTTCTAGACTCATTATATGCTCTCTTTCAGCTCAACCGGCACATTTACTGTTCCCCTGACACCACATTCCACCCATCTCTGTGCCTTTCATAAATTGTCCCCTATACCTGGAATGTTCACTTCCTCCTCATTCCAACCCCTCATAACTCCTTGACTCTTTCTAGTTTCAGGTCAAGGTCACCTCTTTCAAGAAGCTTTTCCCAAGGCAACTAGAGGGTACAGTGGATAGAGCACTGGGTTTGGTGTCAGGAAAATGCAGGTTCAAAAGCCTCAGACACTTACTAGCTGTATGACCCTGGGCAAGTCATTTTAGCCTCTGTTTGCCTCAGCTTCTTAAACTATAAAATGGGGATCGTGATTTTGCCTACCTGTCAGGGATGTCATAAGCATCAAGTGATATATTTGTAAAACGATTAGCATAGCACCTGACATATAATAGACACTTAATAATTGCTTGTTTCCTTCCTGACTCCCACAATAGTTAGCACCCCTCCAGCTCACTGTGCCTTTATTTTTAATATATCCTGTATTTATTAGTAGAATGTAAGCTCCTTGTGGGCAGGCACTGTCTCATTTTTATATTGAATGCTCAGCACCCAACACAGTGCCTGGCATATACAATAGCCACTTAAGTGCATAATTATAGTAGGCAAATAAATGCTTATTGATTGACACACAGCATATAACCAGCAGGTTACCAATGATGACTTGCACACAAGAAATGGTGTGAAAGACATGGTGGGAACATCGAGACTGGAAAAGGAGGTGAGTCATTCATGTTGTGAGAATGAAGATAAACAGATGCCAATTCCCAAGTCTACATCAGTATCTTGAAGATACTAAAAGACCCAACCTAATCCATACAGCACATTGGATGGATCCTCTATATAGTGTTTATTGATGGAAAGTCATGGATGAGGAGAACACAGAATTCGAGAGCATTGAGGATCATCAATTCACATAACTATAATCACCCTAGCATTTTGAGGTTTACAAAGCACTTCTCTCACAAGAACTCTGTGGAGTAAGCAGTACAAAAAATATTATCCCCCTTTCATGGTTGAGGAAATGTTAGAAACAGGTTTCAGACCCAAGTCTGCTGATTCCAGTGTTCTTTTTTTATTTTAATTTTAATTTTTTTATTCCAGTGTTCTTGCCACTATACATGTGTTTGTATGTATATGCACATATATGTGTGAATGTATATATACATATACACACATATATAGATGAAGGACCCAACACTTTGGAGTCAAGGGACCTTGATTTGAACCCTGGCTTTGCTATGAGCTCTGTGGCCTTTGGACAATCACTTCATCTTCCCAGGCCTCAGTTTCCTCATCTGTAGAGGAATACATGTAGATGTTAGACTCATTCAGGTCATACCTGACACGTTTGAATATGAACTTGGTCAGGCTAATGTTAAATAGAAATATTCATTAAGTTTGAGTCCACTCTCCCCAGAGACTGAGGTGGTATAGGGGGGAGTGTGCCCTCCCCTTCAGTGTGCTGGAGGGAAATGTTTGTTCTTGCTATTTCTTTAAATTTCCCTTTGTAAATACTATTTTTGAAAAGACTCAGCTAAACTAGATTATCTTTAATGTCCCTTTTGGCTCTAAATTCTATGATCCCTTAATTACAAATCAATACAAATGAAGTATTTTTTTCTGATTTCTTCACATATAAGTCTAGTCCTGCCAATCAACCCATAAGGTATTTTTATTATTGTTATTATTATTATTTGGGTGAGGCAATTGGGCTTAAGTGACTTGTCCATGGTCACATAGCTAGTAAGTGTCAACTGTCTGAGGTCAGATTTGAACTCAGGTCCTTCTGAATCCAGGGCTGGTGCTCTATCCATTGCACCACCTAGCTGCTCCTATTTATATTATTTTTGCCATCTTCACTTAATACAACTCAGTGCTGGGCAGGCAATAAGTGCTCAGTAAATAAACATTGGTTGAATGGCATAAGGGAGATAAGATTTTAAATTCATCAACAACAGCATGAGGGGAAAATGTGGGAGAAACTAACAAAGGAAGTTGTCAGGGACAAATGGTAGGAAGTTATGAGAGGATAAAAAAGAGTCCCCGGGCAGCTAGGTGGCACAGTGGATAAAGCACCGGTCCTGGATTCAAGAGTACCTGAGTTCAAATCCGGCCTCAGACACTTGACACTTACTAGCTGTGTGATCTTGGGCAAGTCACTTAACCCCCATGGTCCTGCCAAAAAACAAAAACAAGGGGCAGCTAGATGGCACAGTGGATAGAGCACCGGCCCTGGAGTCAGGAGTGCCTGAGTTCGGATCCAGCCTCAGACACTTAATACTTAACTAGCTGTGTGACCCTGGGCAAGTCACTTAACCCCAATTGCCTCACTTAAAAACAAAAAAACCCAAAAAACCCCAAAAAACAAAAACAACAACAAAAAAAGACATCCCATTCAATTCAATTAAAAAATATATTTATTCCGTCCCTATTACTTTGTGTTTTTTGTTGTTGTTGTTTTTGTTTGGTTGTTTTTTGGTAAGGCAATTGGGGTTAAGTGACTTGCCCAGGGTTACACAGCTTGTAAGTGTCAAGGGTCTGAGATCAGATTTGAATTCAGGTCCTCCTGAATCCAGGGCCAGTGCTCTATCCACTGTGCCACCTAGCTGCCCCTGTCCCTATTACTTTGAAGGCATGGTACAAGGGATAGAAACACTAAAATTTTGGCAAACAATCTCTGTCCTTAAGGAGCTTCTGTTCTTTTGGATAATACCATGTCTTACAAATAAATGTAAGATGATTTGAGGAGGAAGAGAACAGTAATGAATTGGAGAATGATTGGCAGGGGAAATGGCACCAGAGTCTTGAAAGAAGCTATGGATTCTAAAAAGTAGAATGTAATCTCCTTGAGGGTAGGAACTGTCTATCTTTTTTTTTAAATTGTAGCTTCAATACCAATGCCTCATACTTTGTAGGTATTTGAATACATAGAAGGCACCTAATAAATGTTTGTCGATTGATCCAATAGAGAAGAAAGAGGGAAGGGAATAAGCATTTATTTACACAGTGCTCACTATGCGTCAGGCCTTATGCTAAGCACTTTTACAAATATCATCTCATTTGATAAGCAGAACCAGGAGAACACTGTACACAGTATCATCAACATTATGTGTTGATCAACTGTGATAGACTTGATTCTTCTCAGCAATACAACGGTACAAGATAGTTCCAAAGGACTAATGATGGAGAATGCTCTCCAAATCCAGAAAAAAAAAAAAGAACTGTGGAATACAGATGCACATTGAACCCTACTGTTTCTTTTGTTTTGGGTGCTGTTTTTCTCTTTGGAGGTTTTTCCTTTTTGCTCAGATTCTTCTTTCACAGTATGACTAATGCAGAAATATGTTTAATGTGATTGTACATATATAACCTATATCAGATTACTTGCTGTCTTGGGGAGGGGGGAGGGAGGGAGAAGAATTTGAAACTAGAAATCTTATAAAAACAAATGTTTGAAAACTATCTCTACATGTAACTGGAAAATAATAAAAATACCTTTATAATTAAAAATAACAATTATCATCTAATTTGATCTTCTTCGAGTGTCATTATCCCCATTTTACAGTTGAGGACATTGAGGGGCAGCTAGGTGTTGCAGTGGATAGAGCACCGGCCCTGAATTCAGGAGTACCTGAGTTCAAATCTGACCTCAGACACTTAACACTTACTAGCTGTGTGACCCTGGGCAAGTCACTTAACCCCAATTGCCTCACTAAAAAACAAAACAAAACAAAAAAACAACAGTTGAAGACATTGAGACAAACAGAGGTTAAGTGACTTGCCCAGGGTCACAGAGCTAGTAAGTAAGGTCAGATTTGAACTCAAATCTTCCTGACTCTGGACCCAGTCCTCAATCCACTGCATGGCCTAGCTGCCTCCAAATAGGCAAGAGTTCTCCTTTGCAAAGACAGGAGATGAAATGCTGAATTGGCAACTCTATAGCCAGTAGACTTGTTTGTTGAAGGGAAGTCATGTCAAATGTCTGGAAAAGTAGACCAGAGCCAGAACATAAAAGGTTTTAAATGCCACATTGAGGAGTTTGTATTTTATCATAAAGGGAACCAGAGGAAAGCAGGAGAGTGATGTGGTCCAACCTGTGCTTTAAAATTTGGCTGCTCTTTGGAAGATAAGAAAAGGTAGAGACAAGTCGAGGCCAGAAGCAAGGGAGACCAGTGTTAGGCATCATAATGGTTTGGGTAAGAAATGATGGAAGTCTGGACTGAGATGGTAGATAGCCATGTGGATGGAGAGAAAGGGACCCATGGAAAAGAACTGACAAGACTTGGCAACTGATTGGATGAGGGAGAAGGAAGACTCAGAGATGATCCCAAGATTTCAAACATGGGTAACAGAAAGGTCATGCCCTCAGTAGAAATAGGGAATTTCAGACATGAGCCAGGATTGAAGGGGAAGATAATGACTTCCCTTCTAAACATGTTAAAACTGAGTTCCTGATAGAATATCTCTGATAGCTAGAAATGCTCAGCAGTCAGTGGATGAGTCAGGACCAGAGTTAGGATGATGCTTAGGACGGGAAATATAGATTTATAAATCTTCTTCATAGAAATGATAACTGAAAATATGGACCTGATGAAATCAGCAGGGGAAAGGGCATAGAGAGAGAAGGGTTTAAGAAAGAACCATGATCCGGCCTCAGACACTTGACATTTACTAGCTGTGTGACCCTGGGCAAGTCACTTAACCCCACAATTGCCTCGCCAAAAAGAAAGAAAGAAAGAAAGAAAGAAAGAACCATGGGTAACATCAACAGTTTTAGTTGTTCATTCATTTCAGTCATGTCCTACTCTTCACGACCCCATCTGGAGTTTTCTTGGCAGAGACACTGGAGTGGTTTGCCATTTCCTTCTCCAGCTCATTTTACAGATGAGGAAACTGAGGCAAAGAGGGCTAAGTGACTTGCCCAGGGTCACACAGCTATTAGGTATGTGAGGCCAGATTTGAATGCAGGAAAATGAGTCTTTCTGACTTCAGTCTATTGACTGCGCCACCGAGCTGCCAACATCTACAGTTGGAGGACAAGATGTAAATAATGATCTGGCAAAGGAGAATGAGAAGGAGCAATCAGATAGGTAGGAAAATGAGTATAAAGTAGGGTCAGGGAAGTCAGGGATAGAGTATGTAGAAGAAAGGAGTGGCTGGTAGTCTCAGAAACTGCAGAGAGGTCAGAAAGAATCAGGACTGGAGAAAAGGTCATCAGGGAAATGAGTTGAGATTACTGATAACTGTGAACAGTGTAATTTCAGTTGAATGGTAGGTTCAGAAGCCAAACTACAAGAGATTGAAGAAATGAGTGGAAGGCAAATGGAAGCAATAAGCACAGAGGCCTTAGTGGAGGAATTTGGCTGGGAAAGAGCCAAAAGATGGCATGAAAGATGGACTGTAGCTTGAAAGGACAGTTGGAGTCAAGGAAAGGTTTTTCAAGAATGGTAGAAATTTGGGAACGTGTATAGGCAATAGGGAAGGAGCCGACAGATAAGAAGTGATTGAAGATTGGGTAGATTTGAGAAGAGGACGTGAATTACAGAAAGAGCAAGTGGCTGGAGGAGACACAGGAGGGAAGGGGACCAAGAGTACAAGTAGATTCATTGGCCCCAGGAGAAGAAAAAGAGAAAGTTCTTCATCAGAGACTGGAGTAAAAGAAAGAGAAAGGGAGAGAAAAGGCTGTATATGATAGGAGGATCTGAGGCATAAACGAACCAAGACAAATAGAGCTTAACGGAGCATGGATACCAAGAAGAGGAGGGGCATCCTGGGCTTACTAATAGCAATGAAGCATAATGGAGACCTGAGGTCAGTGCAGGTGCCTGGGTCTGACCTGCACATTTAATGAGGAAAACAAACATACAGGGATCAGTAGGGGAGAGGGATGAGTTGGTCAGGAGAAGAGGGACCCAATGGGAATAGTTACAGACATAGAGAAGGTACAATCCCTCAAATACTATCTAATGAAGAGGGTGATACCCAACAGTTTTCTAGCTGAAAGGGATCATGGGGGTGTGGAGGTCAAAGGATCAGAGATCGAGAGCTAGAGGGGACTTAGGCTAAACTATTTTATAGTTGAGGAAACAGCTCCAGAGAAGATAAGTGGCTTCCTTAAGGAGAAACTAGGTGGCTCAGTGAACTGGGCCTGGAGTCAGTAAGAACTGAATTCAAATCCAACCTCAGATACTTCCTAGCTGTGTGGCTTTGGGCAAGTCAAATCACCTCTGCTTGCCTCAGTTTCCTCATCTTTAAAATGGGGATAATAATAGCGTCCAACTCCCAGAGTTGCCTTGAGGATCAAATGAGATATTTGTAATGTGTCTTGCACTTAATATACACTTAATAAATGTTTGTTTCTTTCCTTCTTTCCTCCATCGCAACTTTTTAGAATCCTTCCAGGTTTGGTTCTGCCTCCTCTCCCCCCACAAATCGCTCAGTAGGTACAAAGATGGAATATTAGACAAAACATTGACTCCAGAATGAGAGAACTTGGGTTCAAATCTCTGATGCTTACTGCCAATTTTACCTTTCTGCCTTTATAACTATTCCCGGTAGGTTTCTCTTCTCCAGACCAACTCATCCCTCTCTCCTCCTGCTCCCCACCCCATCAGATGTGAAGGCCAGACCCGGGCACCTGGACCAACAGAAGAGATGGTTAAAAAAGGATGGTGACCTCAGAGCTCCATTATGCTTTATTGCTACATATATGAGAGCAGCTAGGTGACACAATGGATGGAGCAATGGCCCTGAAGTTAGGAGGACCGGAGTTAAAATCTGACCTTCTCCAGGGTGTATGACCCTGGGCAAGTCACATAACCCCAACCTCCTTAAACATCCAGGGCCATCTCCAGGTGTCCTGATAATATATGTTGCCCCTGGACCCAGATGGCTCCAGAGGAGAGAGTGAGGCTGGTGACTTTGTTCAGCTCTGCCTCACTTAAAAATCCAATTCACTGCAAGGCATAATATCTGTCATGGTCCTCTTCAAGAATGAAGGACAAACATGCAGTAGATAAAGCACTGACCCTGGATTCAGGAGGACCTGAGTTCAAATCTGACCTCAGACACTTGACACTTACTAGCTGTGTGACCCTGGGCAAGTCACTTAACCCTCATTGCCCAGCAAGGAAAAAAAAAAAGAATGAAGGACAAACAACAACAACAATGGTTGCTATATATAAATAAGTTTCCTCAATTCTATCTACTACATATTTTTTTTTGAGGCAATCAGGGTTAAGTGATTTGCCCTGGGTCACACAGCTATGAAGTGTCTGAGGCCAAATTTGAACTCAAGTCCTGTTGATTCTAGGGCTGGTAACTTTATCCACTGTGCCACCTGGCTGCCCCCTCAGTTTCCTCAATTCTAAAATGAAGATTAGATTCTATAACGCTTTGATTCCACTTATGAAAAACTCCCTAACCTTTTAGCTAGAGATCTGTTGGGCATCATTCTTGTTCCTTTCCCCAGTACCCCAATTATTAGTGCTTCTCCCCACTCCAGTGTTTCTAGAGCACCTCGTTCTCTCCACTTACTAATTTAGATCACACTTCTTTGTGTACACAGTGAGCCTACCTCTGCTTCTCAAGATCCATGAGCGTTTATTGGATTGAGGTAAATAGAAAATCTCTCATATAGATTCTAAGAATTAGACTACATGACTCACCAATTTCCTTATTTTAAAATGTAAATGGAAGGATGGGTTAATCTATCCCTCATTCACATCCTAATGGGAATTACTTTAATCAGATAATCTGATCCCACCACCCCTTCCTGACTAGTGGCTAAAAATAGCATTAACAGTAAGAATGGGAGATTCTACAGGGAAAGGGGGAAAAACTGGGAGCTAAGAAGTAATCTCTGGAAGCTTAAATGGTAATCATAATAATCACAAGGTTTCATAAATACATATAAGCACATATATGCACACATGCATGCATATGTATATAGATATCAATATTGACCTCTTTGCAATTAACAGAACACTTTTCTTCACAACAACCCTGTGAGGCAAATTTAGCATACATTATTATTCCCATTTTGGAGATGTGAAAACTGAGGCTTGACAAATTTAAGATTAGGCCTATCTGGCTGCTGTATAGTGGGAATTCCGGGGAGCATAGAGCGGGTACTGAAAGCAGGGAGGAAGGTACCAAACAAATTTTCAATACTTAACAATTGTCTGTCTACACCAATGACCACCAAACAGTCATTTGCACAAGAGCAGTGGGTTTCTCCACTGAAAACAGAAAGGAGGAATTAACGTTTGTTGTAATAAAGAACATGGGTCTTGGGATATGGGGAAAATGAGACATTAATACACTCTTGGTAAAGCTGTAAACTGACTTAAACATCCTGTAGAGTAACTTGGAACTATGGCCAAGGGGCTATAAAACCACGAATACTCTTTGACCTAGCAATATCACTACTAGGTTGGTATCCTAAAAGAGATTTTTTTAAAAGTTGAATTTGAAATTGGAGTGATGCCCATCACTTGGGGAAAAGCTGAACAAATTGTGGGATAAGATTAGGATGGAACACTATGATGCTATAAGAAATGATGAGCAGGGTGCTATCAGAAGGACTTGTGAAAAATGCAATCCATCTACAGAGAAAGAACTGATGGCATCTGAATACAGATTGAAGTATAATTTTTTTTGTTAGTTCCTCTTTCTAAAGTTTTTTTTGTCTGTTTTATTTTACAACTGGACTGATGTGGAAATGTTTTGCATGACTGCACATGTATAATTTATATATTGTATAATTTATTGTATAATATAATGTATATATTATATATTACTGCATATATATAATTTGTATATTATATATTGAATTGCTTGAGTTTTTAAGGGGGTGGGGAGGGAGGGAGGAAGAGAATTTGGAGCACAAAGTTTTAAAAATCAATGTGAGGCAAAAAAAAAAAAATTGATGTGAGGGGGCAGCTAAGTGGCACAGTGGATAAAAGCACCAGCCCTGGATTCAGGAAGACCTGAATTCAAATCCAGCCTCAGACACTGGACACTTACTAGCTGTGTGACCCTGGGCAAGTTACTTAACCCCCACTGCCCCACCCCTCCAAAAAAATTGATGTGAAAATTTCTTTATACATGTAACTTGGGGAAAATTCTAAATAAATGATTTTTTTAAAAAAAGAACATGGGTCTTTTTAACACTGTGAGATGCTGGAAGAAGTGGACACTAGGGGTGGCTTGGTGGTGCAGGGGATAAAGCACCAGCCCTGGATTCAGGACTACCTGAGTTCAAATCCAGCCTCAGACACTTGACACTTACTAGTTGTGTGACCCTGGGCAAGTCACTTAACCCCCATTGCCCCACAAAAAAAAAGAAGTGGACACTAGGAGCTCTGAAGTTTCTGTGCTCAGATGTCCTCTCCAGACTAACTCATACCTCTCACCTTGGGTCCATTTATACCCCTAACCAAACGGCTCTCAGCAGAAAAGAAACCCTGACATTGCATGGCCTGGGTGTGTGCCCCATGGTGCCTAACAGCATGGGGAGGGAGGGGATGATTGCTAGAGGGCCCCAGACAGACCTCAAATTCTCTATGGCTCCAAGAAATGGGACTAAAGAGTCCAAGGCTGGGGTCAGCTCCTTATCCCGAGAATAACCCTGAGGACTTTAGCTCTAAATTTAGGGAGCAGGGAATACAGGGATAATTCATAAATAAATTAATAATAAAAACAGACCTGGAAAGCCTACTGACCCCACCCTCGATGGTCAGGGTAGTATGACTGTGGAGATGGGAGAGCTAGGTATGGAGAAGGCCCTCCCCCAATCTGGTCCCTGCTGACATTCTCTACTCCTTGACCCCGTGGCCTCTCCCCCCAAATTTTTCCTCCTTCTCCTCTGGATATTAAAAAGCACATTAGATGCTGTCTCAGATTGTTGTCCATGCCAGAGATGGTGTGAGTCTGAATCTGGATAGCTCTGCCTCTCCTCACCTCCTCCATTCACCCCCCCCCAACACTATCCTTCCTCCAGCCCCTCAACACCCCCCTGTTCCACCCCCATCCCCCTCACCCAACTCCCTATTCTCCCAAGGTTAAATAGTCTTATCTTTCCAAGGTCACACTGCCCCGACTCTCCCCTCCTTCCTTCTCCTCCCTTCCCCATGCTCGAATCAGGAGATGGGAGGTAGGAAGGAGGAGGGAGTTCTCCGTGGCCATGTCAGCTCTCTGAGGGCTATGGGCAGAGGAGGGTGAGTAGGGAGACTTCCATGCCCGGAGAAGGAAGAGGCCACGCTCAGTCCTGGTCCTGCCCCCTAAACTGGCTGGCTGGCTGCCTGGGAACATGGATTGTTTACCAGCTGTGGGGCCCTGGGGGTGGTGTTGGGGTGGGGGGAGGAGGGGAGAGCATGCTCATAGGGACTGCTGCCCTGGGGGAGCAGGGGAGCAGTCTTCAATCCCTCCAGGACCCCAAGATAGACACAATCCCTGTATTCCTGGCCTTACTCTCCTCTCCCATCCTACAGTCAGAGAAGTGGGGGGTGAGGGGGGGAAGCTTTGTAAGAGAAGAGGCAGTGAGTGTTTTACGATGGAGAGCAAACATGCCTTAGCAGCAAGAGACCCAAGATCCGGTCCTGCCTCTACCACAAATTAGCTAAATGGCCTTGGACAGGTCACTTAACCCCTCTGAGCCTCATAGCTTTGTCTGTGACAAAAAGGGAGTTAGTTGATCTTTACAGCTTCCTGTCAGCTACAAGATTTGATTCTATTCCTTTTTTTTTTTTAAATGAGGCAATTGGGGTTAAGTGACTTGCCCAGGGTCACACAGCTAGTAGTGTTAAGTGTCTGAGGCCGGATTTGAACTCAGGTACTCCTGAATTCAGGGCCGGTGCTCTATCCACTGCGCCATCTAGCTACCCCGATTCTATTCTTAAGAAGGAATAACATCCTTTCTTTCTTCCCTAACCCTCCCTCCTCAATCTTCCACCTCCTCTGTGCCCATTTTCACCCTCCATGAGTGGTGAATGAGTTGTCACTCTCTGGTCCCACAGATCCTGGACTGACAAGGCAGAGGGTCTAAATCACAGATCTAAAGCTGGAGGGGAGAGGTAAGGAAACTGAGGTCCAGGAGGCTAAGTGACTTGTGACCGTCTCAGAGGAGTCAATGTCACTATGAGGGTGCCAGGCAAGGTCTAATGAATCTAAATAGCCAAATAACTTGGACCTGGAAGAAATGAGGTAAAGCCTAAAGGAAACAAAAGACAGTTGAGACAGGATTAAAATGAATATGGCAAGGGGGCAGCTAGGTGGCACAGTGGACAAAGCACTGGCCCTGGATTCAGGAGGACCTGAGTTCAAATCCAGCCTCAGACACTTGACACTTACTAGCTGTGTGACCCTGGGCAAGTCACTTGACCCTCATTGCCCCGGAAAAAAAAAAATGAATATGGCAGCTTAGGTCACTGCCCCCAGGCTCGGTCCTGCCCTTTTCCCCTTGATCTTAGCCAGAAGATGCTGAAAATTGATGGCCTTTCTCTTCTCCCCAGTCATACTGGCCAGTTTGGATTCCCAGGTGAAGTGAGGAAGGTATATACAGGGTTTACTGAAAAGCTCATTGTACTGGGAATGCCTCGCTCCATTCGGATCCCAACCCTGGCTCTTATCGAACCTTATTGTGACCTTGGGAAAGTGTCCTCACTTTCTGAGCCTCTTCCCTCATCTGTAAAAGCAGATTAATAATGCAATGTACACTACCTGTATCACAAGGTAGTTGGGAAGAAAGTATTCTATAGACAGAAAGAAGCTATCGCCTATCTAACTATCACCGTATCGGTCTATCTTTATAAATATAATACTTACACACACACACACAAACCCTTATGGGGCAATGAGAGGTTATGTGATTTGCCCAGGGTCACATAATCAGTATATATGAAAGGCAGCGCATGAACTCCCAAAGCTAGATCCTCTGGTCACTATATCATAATCTCTCTGTCTTTCTATCTCTCTGCCTCTGTCTCTCTGTCTCTGTCTCTGTATCTCTCGCTCTCTGTCTCTCTCTCACCCCCTCTATTCCCCCCCCCTCCTCTCTCTCATATATATGAGGTAGGTATTATATATACATATATTTATACACACATGAAACATGCACATTGATGTGTGTATATGTGTACATGTGTATATATATGTGCACAAACACACACATATATGAGAAAATATCTCAATGTCTTCCCATTCCTAATAAGAAAATATACCATATCTAAATATACCATCATGTAGTCAAGGAAATCCCAGCTGGAAGGGGGCTCCAAGGCCGTTGACACCGACCTATGCCTGAACAACAGTGCTATGGTCCAAACCCCTTATTTTACAAATGAGGAAACTGGGCACCAGAGACAGGGAGTCATTAGTGAGAGGCATAAGTTAGGGGTATTTAAAGAAAAGAAATACCAAGCCTGAGTGTCTTAAATCGTTAGTAGGAAATAGCTGTGTGAAGAAATTATAAAAGTCTAGAAGAAAAGTTTAAGAGATACTCCTTAATGAGAATTGGTGCATTGGAATAACTGCCATATTGAATTTGGAGTCAGGTGGTATTGTCGTTTCCGACTCTCTGTAACCCCATTTGGGGGTTTCTTGGCAAAGATACTGGATCAATTTGTCATTTCCTTCTCTAGCTCATTTTACAGATGAGAAAACTGAGGCAAACAGGCCTAAGTGACTTGCCCAGGGTCACACAACTAGTAAGTGTCTGAGGCCAGATTTGAACTCAGGAAGATGAGCCCAACACTGCACCATGGCGCCACCTAGCTGGAGTCAGGAGATCTGGGTCCAAATCCTGTCTCAGATACTAGCAGTGTAAGCACAACCTCAGGCTCCTTGGTTCTAAAATGAGAATCATCACCCTTGTAGGACCCACCTCCAAGGGTTGTCCTAAGGAGAATGCAGTAGGAAGGTAAGTTATTATTAACACAAACCTTCCCCTCCAGCTACACCAGTCTGTTCATTATCTCCATGATACAACTTGTGCCTTCCTGACTCTGAACCTGACCCTCTGCTCTCATCCCCACTCCCAGTTCTCTCCTTGTCCTCCTCTTCTTCATCCCTTTCCTCCTCCAAAGCTAGGTAGCACAGTGAATGGAGCACTGGCCCTCCAGTGAGAAAGACTTGAGTTCAAATCAGCACTTATCCAAAGTGTCACCCTGTCAGCTAACTTCCATCTGCCTCAGTTTCCACAATTATAAAATGAGAATAATAATAATAGCTATCTCCCAAGGTTGTTGTGAGGACCAAATGAGATAAGATTTGCAAAGCACTTAGCATAGTGCCTGGTACCTAGTAGATGCTTAATAAATTCTTTCTCCCTCCTCCTTTTCTTCCTTCCTCCTTCCCTCCTTTCCTCCCTCCCTCCCTTCCTTCCTTCCTTCCTCCATCCCTCCTTCCCTCCCTCCTTTTCTTCCTTCCTTCTTCCCTTCCTCCTTCCCTCCCTCCCTTCCTTCTTTCCTTCCTTCCATCCTTCCTTCCTTCCTCCCTTCCTTCCATTCTTCCTTCCTTCCTTCCTTCCTCCCTTCCTTCCTTCCTTCCTCCCTTCCTTCCATTCTTCCTTCCTTCCTTCCTTCCTTCCTTCCTCCCTTCCTTCCTTTCTTCCTTCCTTCCTTCCTTCCTCCATCCCTCCTTCCCTCCCTCCCTTTCTTCCTTCCTTCCTTCCTCCCTTCCTTCCTTTCTTCCTTCCTTCCTTCCATCCTTCCTTCCTTCCTCCATCCCTCCTTCCCTCTCTTCCTTCCTTCCATCCTTCCTTCCTTCCATCCATCCTTCCTTCCTCCCTTCCTTCCTTCCATCCTTCCTTCCTTCCTCCATCCCTCCTTCCCTCCCTCCCTTTCTTCCTTCCTTCCTCCATCCCTCCCTTACTTCCTTCCCCAGGGCTTTCTAGGTATGCAAATTCTACCTAGGCCTTCAAGGCCTAGATCAGTCCACACTTCCCTAAGAAGTCTTCCCTGGAGAAGAGAATGAAGTAATGGAATCAGCAGGAACAAAAGAATAAGATACACAAAACCTGGTCAATGTAAATGAAAAGATTGCTAAAAGGAAGATGAGGAAAAGCCAAGGATGGTCCTAGAATACAAATAATGAAGCATACCTCCCTCCTCAGAGCAAGAAAGTGGGAGACTACTAGGGAAGAGCACTATGTACACCCCCAAATTATTTCACCCCTTGTGTTCATTTCTTTTTGTTTACTCTTAGGGTTCAATATAGAGGGGGAGGAGGACTTCCCTCCCTCCAAATGACTATCATTTAAGGTCAAGAAATACCAATAAAATATTTTTTAAATCTGCCCTGACTATACTAGCCCTCAGTCTGGACTAGTCCAGACACCTCTCCTTCCTCTCATCTTCCTTATTTTCTGTCACCATCATTTGCCTTTAACATATGCCAACAAAAATTTTGGATTTAGGATCTTGGTTTTTCATGTATCCAAGTTTTATCTCCCCAAATAGACCATAAGATCCTTAAAGGCATCATGGTAGAATAGAAAGCTGAACTTGAAGTCATTGGGATCCTGAGTTCAAATCCAGATGCTAAGGCAGCTCATTCCACATCTGAGAAGCTCTCATTGTGAGAAGTTTTTCTTTACTCCAGCCTCAAGTTGCTTCTATACAAATTCCACTTATTGCTCCTAGTGCTACCATTTCTAGCCAAGCAGAGTAAATCTAAGGACATGACTCCATGTGACAGCTCTTCCTCATCTTCTCTTCCCAATCTGAACACTGCCCCCCATTTCCTTCAATTAGTCACCCTGAGTCCCAATCTAAGAACCCCTCCTTCACCACCCTGGCTGCCCTCCTCTGGACCCTCTGGAAGTTTTAGTGTTAACGCTGACCTGAATTGAACATAGCTCTCCAGGTATGGCTTCACCAGGGCCAGGCAGTGGGACATTTGGGACATCCTCCTTCAGACAGCCCCTTTATTTTATGGAAGAGTAAACTGAGTCCTATTGAAGTGAAGTAACTTGTTCAAGGTCACATCATCCCAACAGTTCCACAGCTTGAACTTGAACCCAGGGCTTCCGATTCCCAAGTCCTGACTTCTTTCTCCTTCCCATTTACAAGTTAGAAGCAGCTATTGGTTCAGTGGACAGAACATTGAGCCTGGAGTTAGAAAGACCTGAGTTCAAATTCAGCCTCAGGCACCTCCTACCTGTGTGACCCTGGGCAAGTCACTTTACTGCTTTCTGCCTCACTTTCCTTGGTTGTAAAATGGAAATGAGAAGAGTGCTCACCTCAGAGGGTTGTTGAGAGGATCAAACGAGATAATATTTGTCAAAGCATTTTGCGAGTTCCTGGCACATGGTAGGCTTGTTCCTTTCCCTTCCAAGGTGACAGACAACCAGCCTCTTCTTCCAAATACCAGTGACAAAGAGGACTGACTCATTGTAACCAAAACCCCTTTCCCTTTCGTAGCCTCAGTTTACTCAGCTGTAAAAATGAGAGGTTTGGACTAGACCGTCTCTAAATCTATCACCTTCCCAGGAACTCAGCTGCCCACCTCCTCCCCCTCCCCCCATCTCCTCCCAGGGCCCCCTCCCTGGCTCCCACCACCTAGGAGCCAGCAGAGGGAGCCCTGAGCCCTGGGGCTGTGGGTGGGGGAGGTGGGGGGCGGAGAAGGGGCAGAAAAATGTTGCCTGACTGCTGTGGCGGCGGCAGTGGAAGGCTGGGCCCGGGCCTGTGCCCACCCGCCCATCCTGTCCTGCTCAGTAACTCAGTAATTACTGCTCCCTCGTGCCCCCCTCCCCCACGCCCCTCAACCCTGTCCCCCCACCCCCACCTCAACCACCACATTAAAGCTAGGAATGCCCCGTGCTCTATTAACCCCTGCCTCCCCACCTGCCTGGAGACAGTTTCTACCTCCCCTCATCCTCCCCCAAACCCAATTTGTCCCAGGATACTCCTAATACAGTCTCTCTTTGCCCCTGTCCTTGTTACTATTCTTCTATCCTTCCTTTTTCTCTTCCTCCCCTTCTAGGCCACTTCATCCCATAGAAGAGAAAGCTCCCTACTGACTTAGCTGGGGTGGGGGTGGGGGGGCGGCGGAATCAGCCAACTTCCAGCTCCCAGATTTTGCATCCCCAGGGTCCTAGGAGTTCATCTGTCACAGGGTTCTTTTTTTTGTGGGGCAATGAGGGTTAAGTGACTAGTAAGTGCTAAGTGTCTGAGGCTGGATTTGAACTCGGGTCCTCCTGAATCCAGGGCCGGTATTCACTGCGCCACCTAGCTGCCCTGACTGTCAGGGGGTTCTTAACCTGAGTTCACAGACTCAAGGGACCTTTGGGTTGATTTCAGGATGTCTGTGAAATGGATAGGAAAAAAGAAATTACCTCTTCATCTTCATTAACTTCCTACTGAAATGTAATAGTTCTTTTAACTACAAATGTAAACAATACAGCTGGTGAGGAGGGGTCCCTATGCTTCACCAGACTGACAAAAAAAAGGGTTAAGACCCCCTGCTCTGGTCTGGCCCCCTCGTCTTACAGCTGAAGGTGCTGACGTGGTGTTGTCCCATCCCTGAGGCAGGGGGAGGGAAAACGAAACCTCTAGAGACATGGGAACAGGTTAGACTCGGTACACCTGGGAACTGACACAAAGTCCCTCCTAAGGCACAGCAAGCGGTGCAGTAAGAAGGTGTTCTTTCCCTGGGGTAAACCAGGAATCCCAAGTCCCTTCCAAGCCCTAACATCACTTCCTCTTTCTGTGAAGGAAAGAGTGCCCAGCCCTTAACAAGTTAAACTGAAGGGAGGGGCTCCTGTATGTCTAAGGCCCTAAAAAACCCAGGAGAAAAGGACAAGTGAGAGAGAGCAGGAACAGAAGAGCTCATCTGTGTGTGTGTGTGTGTCTGTCTGTCTGTCTGTCTATTTGTCTCTTTTGTCTGTGTGTCTCTCTTCCCACTCTCTTTCTCTGTCTCTTCTTTCTTTCTCCTCTTTCTGCCTCCATGTCTCTGTCTCTCTTTGTCTCTGTCTCTCTTTGTCTCTGTCTGTCCCTTTCTCTCTCTGTCTCTGTCTCTCTGCCTCTCTCTCTCTGTCTCTGTGTGTCTCTGTGTGTCTCTCTGTGTGTCTCTCTGTCTCTGTGTCTCCCTGTCTCTCTCTCTGTCTCTCTCTCTCTCCTTTCCCTCTTGTCCAAGTAATCTTTGGTTAGGATGAGAGGTGTACTGACAAGGGCCTCCCCCCTCCCAGCCCCAACTCCTCCTGTGTCTGGGGAAAATGGGACCCAGACTTTTGGCCATAGACATGAGCATTCTCAGAGGACGGGAGAAATGTGCATTTCCCTTCTCTGCCACGTGCGCCTGCCTACGAAGCTATGAGCCCTCCAGCCAAGCTGGCCGTGTCCCCCGAGTGCCCCCTCAGCCCCAGCTGCAGTTCTCACGGAATATCCATACTCTGGGATCCCCCTTACTGGGCCCTGGTGTTTCCTGTCACCCGGGGCCTTCTCCTGCTGTGGCCCTCCTTCCCCCCACAGCCACCTCCACAGCTTCCTCAGACAAGGGTTGGGGGAGCATGAGAGAGGGCCCAGTGCATTCCCTCTAGCAATGTCACAGTGCCAGGACTCTAGTGGGCATAGGGCAAGCTCTGGCCAGGCTCTGGCTGCCCCCTCCCGACCCTGCCCTTTCCTGCTCACAGCCCCATTGTCTCCCTCCTTGAGAAGCTGCCAAGGCAATGGGGGGGGGGGGCGGGAAGGATGGCCACCTCCCCCACCACCCACACTATCACCACCCAGGCTGGGTGGGGCTAAAACCAGTGCTACCCATGCCGTGCCAGGGGCCCCAAGCTGGGACAGGATATGAAAGGGATGGCCAGGCCTGGTCAAGCAGGGGAAAAACTAAGGGCATGACAAAAGTGGGGGGAGGAGAGAAGAAAAAGGATGCCTGGGTTCTGTCCATGCCTCCCTGGAAGGCCAGAGATGAGATCTGTCCTCATCTGTAGTTCTGGTTCAGATTTTTCTCTTCCAAGAGAATTAGGGAGGAAAAGGGTGGGGGAAGGGAACTAGGCTGCTGATGTGTTTTTTCTAGTGGCATAGGGAGAGGGCTAGTTTGTATTAGAGAAACAGGAAGGAAACAAAGAGGAAGGAAGGAAAGAAATCAGGAAGGAAGTCAGGGGAAGCAGGTTTGGTCATTCTGAGGATAAGCTATATTCTTTTTCCACTGGAAGGTCACAATGAAGTTCATCATTCTTGCTCAAGGAAACAGCATGAGCAGTCAAACTGAGACTTTAGAAAGCACTTTATTGCAAAGATGGTGGGACAAAAGACTTTGGAGGATGCAACAAGAATTCAAGGCACTGGTTCTTTAGGATAGATCTCTCATCAAGGCAGAAGAGGTGTCTGCCTGGGCTGACTGGCTTGGAGATGGGGGGCTAAACAAAATGACCCCTACATGGCCTGCCCTGCCTCCCAGAATTTGTGATTCTCAGATTCACAGAGATATAGTCACAGACAGTCCTAGAGGCTGAATCACACAACTAGGCAAGCTGGGTGGGAAAGAAGGTGGTTGGAGGTCAGGGCTGAGAATCTGCCCTGAGGCCTCCCCAATGAGGCCATCCATGGGAGATGGCCCCAGAACTGACCCTAGAGCCCAACCTGTTTCCTTCCTTAGACTACTTCTTTCCACCAAACCCCAGACAAGTGAATCTCTAGTCAACAAGTCCATCTCATTGTATATTTTTAGGAGAACTTTCACTTTCTTTCTCCTTGGCTCCTTGTTCCCACCCAAGCCAGAACTCAAAAGAAATCATAAAACAGTCGACCCACTCAAGGGGTTCTCTTGCTGAGTCAAACTGATAAATGCCTGAGTGGAAGGGAGGGAGCAGAGAACAGAGAAATGCATTCTGCTTGTAGTTTAGAGAGGTGCCTCTGTGTCATCACCCTTGGACCTCCAGGGGGTTACATCCAGGATAACTTGGACTGTCAAGTGCCACCAAGACTGCCACTCAGCCTAGGAATGATCTTGAAGGGAAAGGGTGCAGGATACTAGGGTGGGACAGTTAGCAGAAAGGAAGGGAGGCCAGACTCTCACTAGAGGAATGAAAAGACAGAGATAAACAAGGAAAGGGAGAGGGGGGAAGGGAGGAAGGGAGGAAGGGAGAGAGAGAGAGAGAGAGAGAGAGAGAGAGAGAGAGAGAGAGAGAGAGAGAGAGAGAGAGAGAGAGAGAGCAGACACAGAGAGAGCTGTGGGGGAAGTGACGAAGGAGGGGAGGCCATTTCTTTCAGATGTCTCTTTTCCTGAGGAGTGTCTGAGTTCCCTAACCCAATCCCCTTATCACCACGGCCCCTCTGTCCTCACCATTCTCTCCCTGCAGCTGCAGCTGTGAAGGTTTCTCTGTTCTCCCCACACCTGCCTCCTTGTCCTACCTCATCCCACCCTCCCCCACATCCCCTTCTCCCAGACGTCTCCCACTCCCCCACTCTTCCAGCTTTCCAGGCATTCAGGGTTAAGGCTACCTAGATTCAGCTCTGCTCCCCTAAACAGGAGATCACAAAGGTCCCTCTGACCTCAAGATGACCGTATTTCCTCCCTTCCACAGGCCTAGTTTCCACTTTGGTGTCCTTTCCACTAAATGGGAAAACATACCCTCTAAAGTAGTGGAGGAAGAGGTCCCTTTGTAAGATTTTTCTTGGCGTCCTGGACTTTAAATTTATATCACTGTACCCTACCTAGCCTCTAGGAATCCTGAGGAGAATCTGGGGAACTTGGGGGAAACTGAGGCACAGTAGGTGGCTAAGCTAGGAATAAAGAGACAAAGCACTGTCCAGGAAGCTTGGTGCAGTGAAAAGAGCTGAAAGACCAGAAAAATCTAAGTTTAGGTCCACATTCTGACACGACCAGCCATGACCCTGATCAAGTCATTTTGCTTGGTTTCATCATATGCAAAATACTGGTAATAATACTTGTACAACACACTTCACAAAGTCATAAAGAAATAGCTTTGTAGCCCTCAAAGCAAAGCTTCTTAAACTGTGGGTTAAAACCCCACATGGGGTCACGGAACTGAATGTGGTGGTTGAGAAAAATTTGGCAAGAGTAAAAGGTTATGTATACCTATTTTATATACCCATATACCCAGGGTGGCATAAAAATTTCTCAGGCAAAAGGGGGTCTCTAGTGGAAAAAGTTTAAGAAGCCCTGTCTTAAAGCACTCTACAAATATGAATTATGTTTCTTGTTCCCTACTCTGGGCCTCTGAGTCTTGCTTAATTCAGACCCAGGTGCCACTCTGTGGCATCATAGAGGTTCACAGGCCTAACAGCTCTCACTTTGGGCATTGAAGCCTCCATCCCCAAAAGAGGATCTGCCCCTTTCTCCACCCCAAACCATTGAGGTGAAGGGTGGAAGTGTCAAAGAGAATCACATTCCAACCAATGACACGATGGTCTGCAAATGAATGACAATTCCTAGTCCATGGACTGGGTGACTGAGTCCTTTTGTAGACTCTCATCCCATAATTCACTGAGCAACTGTGCATGCGTTCTTCCCTTTCCACTGAAGAAGAAAAATCCTCTTGAACATTTGAGATGGCCTTCTCATAACTCCTACCTGGTCCATGAGCCCATTCCTTCAGCCTTCTCCACAGGGTGAGACTGATTAACCCCAAGGTATAGAGATTAAAGCTTCCCTCCGATTGTCTGAGCTATCCCAAGAACCAGCCAGCAATAAGATGAGAAATACAACTTAGACCTGGAATTACTCTTAAAATGTCAGATCTGGCAAAGGCCTCAGAATATAGACCATAAAAGCAAAACACAGATTCTCAGGAACTGGAAGGAGCACTTAAACCACAAAACATAGAATGTCAGAACATAGAACATAGAATGCTGGAGTTACAAGGAATACAGAACATTGGAACATGGAATATAGGGGCAGCTAGGTGGATAGAGCACTGGCCCTGGATTCAGGAGGACCTGAGTTCAAATCCGGCCTCAAACACTTAACACTTACTAGCTGTGTGACCCTGGGCAAGTCACTTAACCCCAACTGCATCACCAAAAAAAAAGAACATGGAATATTCTTCCTGAAAGGGACCCTAAAGATTAGACATCCAAGTCACTTATTATCCAGTCTGACCTCATTAGCACTCCCAAATCCCAGCAAGTCTGGGACTGATCATTTGACATAATGCTCCCTGGTCTAGGGATGGCCCTGGCCTCCTGACCTCAAGTTGGAAATGGTAATAGGCTGTCAGCTGAGGAAGGAAACCCAGGAGAAGTCCAGGATCAAAGAAGTTAAAACGAATAAAGACCTTAGATTATCCAGTGACCAAACTCCTCCTTGTTTTAAATATAAGGAAACTTAGGGCCAGAGAGACTAAAGTTTGCTCAAGGTTACATAGGTAAGTATTAAAGCCAGGATTTTAATTTTCTGTTTGTAAATCTTATGCCCTTTGCTCTAGGACCTGGTATGGTTTCTTTTCCTGACTGGTCTGTCTTCTTTGGGTTACCAGGGAAACAAAGAACCAGTGGAAACCCTTGGTCAGAGCCAATATACTTATATGTATGTTTATATGTTCTCTTGTTGCTTAGATTTTTTTATTTAACCTTTTTTTTTGCATCAATATTTATTAACAAATATTGGTCATAAGATCATCGATCAAGAGCCAAAAGGGACATCAGAAATCAGCTATTCCAAACTTCTTGTTTTGCAGATAAGGAAACTGAGACCCAGAGAGGCTAAGTAACCTGCTCAAGGTCATACAGGGAGTAATCATGACAAGCAGTATTTGAACCCAAACCTCAAGAACCACTCCAGGGCTCTTTTTTCTTCTTCCTTTTTTTAACCAGACCTCTGATTTCATCATGTAATGAATGTGTTCCTACTGAGGAACCCTTTTATCAGTACAGATCAGCATCTGCTCTTACAGAGTTAAGAGTACTAAGGTAAAATCACTTGCCCAAGATTACACAGTCAGTAACTGTCCAAGGTAGGACTTGAATCTAAGTCTTCCTGATCCCAAGGCATATCCATTGAGCCCTGCTGTCACTCTTTTGATAAACTTTCCATTGTACCATGCTGTGTCCCCGATTCTATTTTTCTGCTTTATCCTTCCCTAGTTCAGGGATTGGAATCATTTTTGTCTCATAAATGTAATTTAATAGTTCTTTCTTAATTATTAGGAATAATTTATGTAAGTTATTAATTTCTCTTTAAACATCTGGTAGAATTTAACTGTAAATCCATCTGAATCAGGGTTTCCCCCTTCCTTTATCAATGTCTTTATAACTTGTTCAAGTTCTCATCCTGGGTCTTCTTGGGTTTTTTTTTTCTTTTTGCTGGGCAATGGGGGTTAAATGACTTGCCCAGGGTCACACATCAAGTGTCTGAGGCTGGATTTGAACTCAGGTACTCCTGAATCTAGGACCAGTGCTTTATCCACTGCACCACCTAACTGCCCCTCTTCTTGGGTTTTTTGTTTGTTTGCTTGTTTGTTTTAGTATTGGAAATTGGTAAGAACACTGAATTTTGAGTATTGGGACTTTGGGTTCAAATCCTGCCCTTGTCACATCTGTATGACCTTGAATTAATCACTAAATTTTTCTGGACATCAATTTTGCAATATTTAAAATGAGAGGTTTGGACTAGATGGCCTATGGAAATATCTTACGATCTCTAGAAGCTCCAAATTTCATAGCCTTTGTTCCCTCTGCCCTTCTCCCTCCCCACCAGTGTGCTGCAGTCTTTTGTAGTCTTAAGGGAAGCAGATGAAATAAGAAGCAGCCCATTCTTTCCCCTTCCAGAGTGGAACATCAAAGACACTACATTAGAGGGCTCTTCCATTTGAGCTCAAATGTGGTTCTTGGTTTTAAACCTCTCTACACATTTAGCAGGTATATTGTTATCTCTGTTTATGTCTCATCTCCCTCCTTCACTCCAAAAGGTCAACCTTACCTAAGCTTTGCATGTCCCTCAACACCTAGCAGAGCGTTCTGCACACTTAATAATAGTAATAAATGTTTGTTGAATGAATGGATGAATGAATCTTGCTTGCTACCTCCCAGGCTTCCTTTCATGGCCACCGCTTCACCCTCCTTTTCTGAGCTCCTCCCCTTCACCTCTTTCAAAAAAAAAAAGTGCTCCTCCTCCGGCCCGCCCCGCCCCCCCCCCCCCCCGGCCCCTTTAGTTCTATAGGTCCTGGAATCATTCCACCACCACCTTATCCTTTTTCTCTGATGACTTCCTCACGTATCCTTTATTGAGCCCCGACCGTGCTGGAGCTTTGGACTAAGTGTCAGAGGGAGGAGGATAAGAAGGTAGTAATGGGGTGGGGGGGGGGGGAGGGCAAGGGAAGAAGGGAGAAAGAAATATGAAAGGAGCGAAACTTGGTCTCTGCCCTGGAGGAACTTCCAGTGTAGTAGAGCATATAAAACCTACATGAAACAACATGACAACTACATAGCAGCTCATTCCCAATGACTATACAATGTGCCTCCAGTTGTAATCGTTCCCATCTCTATTTTCCCCTCGTTCCTCTCCCCTGCTGCTTCCTCCTCCCTCGCCAGCAGTTCATCTCTTTATGTCTCTGCTGAGACATGGAACCTGGGTGACTGAGGGTAGGCGCTGGAAAGCTAGGGAGATGAGAAAGGATTCGGCAAAGGACTGGGCAAGGGAGTAGGGGGTTCCGAACCTCCTTCTCCCCCAACCATCTATGATCCCCCACCCCCACCCCTAGTCCTCTCCTCCAGTGTTTCCCCACTCCCCGTCCCTCTCCCCCAGAGTCCCCCAGTCCCAGCCTCTCTCCCTCCAGTCCCTCTCTGCCCATCTAGCCTGGCTTCCCAATCCCCCTGCCTCCGATCCTTGCACTCCACGAGACCCACGCAGGTCTCCTAAAGACCTCCCGCTCTATCCCTCTCCGCACTCACCACCAGAGCCCGCCGACGTGGGCGGGACAGAGCAAAAGCAGGACAAGTCCTAGCCGAGTCGGAGCTGGCCGCAGCATCTCGACGGCTGAGATCTGGCTTTTGGAGAGGGGCGGGAGAGCTAGAACCCGGAGAGCGAGCTGGCGAGGCTGGGCCGAGGGGATCCCGGGCTTTCAGGGGGAGCACCGGGGCAGCCTGGCGGCAGCGGTTACAACTTCCAACCCCATCCCGGGAGTGAAGGGAGAGGCAGAGGCGGAGGGACGGGACGAGCCAGAGCTTCTGCCTTCTCCAGAACTCCGGAGACGAAATCAGAGCCGGGGGCGGGGGTGGGAGGGGAGGGGGCCGGGGCGGGGGCGGGAGAGAGGGGCAGGAGAAGAGTGGGGGGGGTGGCAGTTGCGACAGCACGGCGGCGGAGATCTCCCGAGCCTTGCGCGCCCCGGGGCTTCGGGTAGAGAGGGGCGGAGAGCCGGGGTCTCTGGGCGGAGCCGGGGTGAATTCCCGGTCCAGTGGGGCAGGTCCCTCCTCCGCCACCCCAAGGGCTAGCTATCTTCTGGGTCTGCGAGCTGCCCTGTCTGCCCCCAGCTCAGAGCTTGGGAGAAAACTGTGTGGGAAGGGGGGCGGGGAAGAGCTAAGAAGAGGAGGGAAGGGGAGAAGAGAGATGGGGGGGGGGGGAGGAGAGAAGTTTGACAGGTTTGTTGACTGTAAAGAGAGAAAACTTCCCAGGAATGAGGGGGGGGGGGGAGTTAGAGGAATATGCAGCCCCAGGGGCCAAGAGAGAGAGACGGGTTGGGGGGGCGGGGCTAGCAGGATAGGGGTACCTAACTTAGAGTCGCAGACCTCCCGAGGCTACTACTCCTTACAAAGGTCAACTTCTCCCTCCCTCTGCCTGCAGTCTTTTTGATTTCTGTGCTAGCCAAAGCCCTCAGAAGTCTCTTACAGAGCAGAAGCATCCCCCAGAGAAGAAGATTCATGGGCTTTAGAGTCGGAAGAAATAATCTAGTCCACACACCCTCTCATTTTACAGATGAAGAAACTGAGACCCAGAGAGATGAAGCGATTGCCCAAGGTCATAGAGTAGCAAGTAACAGAATCTGAACTAGAACGCAATTCCCGTAGCTCCGAATCCAGTGATGTATGCGCAGCTTCCTCTGGGCAACCAGTTCCACGGTCCTCACTGCCAAGGAAGTTCCTCTAACTTCCCTCTCTCCTGAGAATTGAGCCCATGCCCTGAAGGCCCTGCTACTCTCCCTCCCGCTTTCACTCTGGAGGGGGTAGGGCTGGGGATCGTCCGGAGACTGGTGGGCTTCAAAGATAGGAGACCAAAGCTCATTCTCCCCACGCTCCGTAGCAGGGCTAGGGTGAGCACCAGCTCAGCCCCGGCGGGTCCCTGGGTCCCTGAGCCTGCCCCTCCACCTCCTCTCCCACCCGCCATCCGCTGGGCGGTGTTGTGGGGGTGGGGGAGCCCAGCTGCAGGTGAGACGGCGTTTATCTGATTCTCTAATGCCACAAAAATGCCTTTGATGCCCCTGGCCCCCTCCCCACTGGGGGAGATCAAAGGGCCCTGTGGGGAGGGGACCAGCAACTGTCGAGGAGGGGGGGACAGCACCATTCATCACACCTAGGTTCAGGGAAGGGCACTGAAGGGCTCACCTCCTCCCCCTGCAGGCAGGGGTCCCTCAAAGTGTCCCCCGGCGGGTGCCAAGAGACGGATGGAGGTCAGGATTCCAGAAGGGAACAGCAGCCCCTTTCTGCCCTGTCTCCAACGTTAAGGTGCCTTGGGGTTTGGGAATGGGGGCGGGGTTCAGGGCAGGAAAGCGTTGTTTGAGACGAGCCCTTAGAGGCGAGACCTCAGCCAACACGGGTGGGAGGAAGATCCAGGGAATCTTCATTTCAACTTCAGGAGATGGGAGGGGGGGTAAGGGGGGAGGGGAAGAGTAAGGAACTTTCTGCAGCTTACTTAACGAAAGAGAAAGGAACAGACAGCGTGTGGGCCAGACAGAGACCCCTACACTGGCTTAGGGACAGGGAGACAAAAGAACTCTATGGGACAAAGGAAAATCGAACGAGGAAGGAAAGGCAACCCAGAAGAGGAGAGGTGGGAAGGAAAGTCTGCGGATAGCACCCAGCTAAGAATGAGGAAAGGCCAAACACAAGGAGCAATAGTAGGGAGAGAAGAGATGGAGAGACAGGGTCAGAAGCAAAGATCCAGCCTGGCTGGATTCATAACACATTGTCCCAAAGTACCATTAAAAAAAAAAATGGACTGGGAAGGGGCAGCTAGGTGGCGCAGTGGATAAAGCACCAGCTCTGGATTCAGGAGTACCTGAGTTCAAATCCGGCCTCAGACACTTGACACTTACTAGCTGTATGACCCTGGGCAAGTCATTTAAACCCCATTGCCTCACAAAAAAAAAAAAAAAGGACTGGGAAAGAGCAATAGCACAGTAGGCACAAAGAATAGGGAGAAGAAAGAACCTAAGGAGATATGGGAGGGGGAGTAAGACCTGGGGACCAAGGACATTAGGGAATAAGGAACAGGGGCTGTCAGATACTGAGGAAGGGGATCAAGATATGAGGGCTGGGAGACGATGGAGGGAAAGGGTCAAGGCTTGGTTGGCCTTGAGGGGGCAGGAGAAGAGGTGGGGAGAGATAGTGGGGGAGAAGGGCAGCCCTTTTATGAACTCAGGGAAAATCAAGACCTGGGGAGACACTGGTATCAGAGGGAGAGGTTGATTCTTGGGGGAAAAGCAGGAAAGCAATATAAAAAGAAGAGCTATGAGACAGTGGAGAAGAGGAGTGGGAGCTGAGGGGAAACTGAGTAGAAGCTGGGGGATACTGAGAAAGGGGGCTATTGGTGGAGGGGAGAATCTAGGGCAAAGGGACAGAGACTAGAATGAGGAGGCAAGAGGGGCAGAGAGAGGATGGTGAAATTGAGGGAGAGGAGCAGGGACCAGGAAGAACATTGGGAACAAGGGGCTGGGGTTACAGAGATGCTGAGGGAAAGGGGCATGACATCTGGAAGAGGTTGAAGACAGAAGAGCTGAGAGAACTCTGACACAGGAATAGGGACTGATGGGGATGGGGGAAGACTCAGCATCATAGGTCAAGAGCTGAAAGGGACTTTAGAGGTTATCTGATCCAGCTACTCCATAAGGCCCAAGAATGTGAAATGATTTGCCCAAGGTCACACAGCTAGGATCATAGATATTAAGCTGAAAGGGACCTCAGAAACCATCTAACCTAGCCCCCTCATTTTACAAATTAGGAAGCGAAGGTCTGAAGAGATTGTCGTTTGCCCAAGGTCACACACATAATAAGTGTTAAGAGTCAGAATTTGAACCCAGGTCCTCTGACTCCAAGAATAAGTTCTTTCCCTACTGTACAGGGGATCAAATGATTTACACATCATTTGGGGGGAATCAATATTTATAAATTTGGAGTAGAGATCTACAAATATTTGTAAAGCACTTAGCACAGTGGCTAGCACATAGTCATCTCCTAATAAATGCTTAACCTCTTCCCCTTCCAAATGAGGGAGCTGAGGAAGAGCTTGGGGGATACTGAGGAAGGGTCATGAAAGGAGATGGGGCACACTGAAAGGGAGGGGCAGGGGCTTATGTTACCGAGGGCAAGAGCTATGGGCACACTGAAGGGAGAAGAGCAAGGGCTAGGAGAACAAAGGGGACTGAGCGGGGCATGAGGAGAAAGGAAGTCAAAGTGGAAAGGACACTGGGGGATGGGCGAAAGCTTGGACAGATTTGGAAAGGGTTGGGGGCTAGTGGATGCTCAAAGAAAAAGAGGAGTCTGGGGGACATTGGGAGAGAGGCAGCATAGGTCAGGCATATCAGAATGTAGTTTAACGTTTAATGGATAGAATTCAAATGAAATGCAAAATAAGCAAGCCACGTGGATTATTTTTAACAAATGTTTTGCTATGATAGGGCAGTATCCTCAGAGAAAGACAGCCCAATACATGCACAAGAGTTCACAGAGAGATAAACAATCAGACATAAACAAACTAAGGGACACACAGACCCAGACAGAAGTGCAGGTGGATGGGAAGGCTTGGGGGTCAGCCCCCACTAACACGAGCACCCCTAAGGGAAGGCCCCAGGTGGCCTAAGGAGAAGCGAGAAGCTCAGCCCACTCCCTCTGTCCAGAGCCCTCCTTGCCTGCCCCCTGCCCCCACCCACCGCTGTTATTAGAGATTATGAAACATTCTCCCCATCCTGCATTCTTCTCCTCGGCAAGAATTTTAATATATTTGTCTTTGCTGTCAGGGGACCAGGGCTCAGGGACTGCCCTGCCCCAATCTGAGCAGCGGGGTACCCCAAATCTGCCTGGGGAAGAGCTAAACTCCAATTGGACATAATCCCCTGTTCTCCAACAATCCTCAGCTCCTGCACCTCTCCCCACCATGCCCCCCCACCACCACCAAGTCCCTGATCCTTCCTTCTCTGACTCTCAGACCTCTCTGTGGGGAGGACAGAAATGATGTTATTGAAACAACAAAGATGGGGGAGGGTGGCAGGGAAAGGGGATCAGCTCAGGAAACTGGGGCTCATGCCAACAAGCCTTCTCCCCTGCAGGGGGCCTTTCTGTTGCCCCTTTCTCCCCCCACCCCTTCCTTTAAAATACACATTGCTACACTCCACCAGCCCAGCAGCACATTGGCCTAGACTTTAGAGCAGAACTGAGAACCTAGACAGAGGGGGGCAGGGGTATCCAGCTGCATTCCAGAAGTCAGACCTGAGCTCCCAGGTCACTGACGTTCTTACTCTTCATTCTCCCATTCAGGGTTCCTACTGTAGTGTACTGACTCCCCTACAAATTTCCTGGATAAGGAACTGGAGGAGGGAAAGGAGCCCTTGGCTGGAGGGTGGGCAAGGATTCATGACATCCAGACCTCCAATTAATCAATGAATCAATGAATGAATGAAAAAGCATTCACTAAGCACTTACTATATACCAAGCGCTATGCTAGGTGATGGGGTTACAAATAGAGAAGCAGGGGCAGCTAGGTGGCACAGTGGGTAAAGCACTTTCCCTAGATTCAGGAAGACCTGAGTTCAAATCCCACCTCAGACACTTGACACTTACTAGCTGTGTGACCCTGGGCAAGTCACTTAACCCCCATTGCTCTGCAAAAAACAAAAACAAAAAAACAAATAGAGAAGCAAATTGGTCCCTGATCTGGAGATCACTTCCCACCCATCATCACCATCATGTGCTTCTTTCTAAGTTTATCAGGGCTATAACCCCTGTACTCCTATCCCCACCCTTTTTAGGGAGATAAATTCAAATGTTCCCCAGGGGTCAGATCGAGGACCAGTTAACCAGACTATGAAAGAGAAAGGGAGTGGGAATAGGAGGAAGGGAGACAAGTGAAGAAAGATTCTTGACCCAGGTGTCAAAAAAGGAAAGGGGGGGAAAACCCAGAATGTAAACAGAATGCCCACAGAGTCATGAAGAGAGCTTAACTGTACACTCACTCTGAGAATCACCCGCATACAACAACCCACATATAAGCCCCCATCTCTGCACTCCCTCCTGCTTTTGTAAATTTGTACACACATCCATCCTCTGTGTCTGAAAGCACAGCGGTCCCTGGGTTTGAACCCCACCCCCCCAACTCTGCAGTGTGTCCTGGAGCAATCTACTTAACCTGAGGGGTTCCTCTTCTGCAAAACTAGGGAGCTGAACAAGTCTTTTTTTTGGGGGGGGGACAGGGCTATGAGAGTTAAGTGACTTGCCCAGGGTCACACAGCTAGTAAGTATCTGGGGTCAAATTTGAACTCAGGTCCTCCTGACTCCAAGACAGGTGCTTTATCCACTTCGCCACCCAGTTCCCCTTTCAAGACTTTTCTAACTCTGTATCCATGCTCCTGTCAACATCCTTCCTTTCCTTCGAGGCCTAGCCCGGGTACCATTTTGTCCTCCTTGATCTCCCCAGATAGAGATACGCCTTCCCTTCTGGAATCTCGCCTGTCCTTCAGGCTTCCAAGATCATCATAGGGGGAAGTGCTTTGTAAGCCTTTATACACTGAGCCATAAATGTTGGGTTATCTTATGCTATATCAATAATCTATTAAATCAGGGGCAGCTAGCTAGGTGATGCAGTGGATAAAGCACCAGTCCTGGATTCAGGAAGACCTAAATTCAAATTCGGCCTCAAATACTTGACATTTACTAGCTGTGTGACCCTGGGCAAGTCACTTAACCCGCATTGCCCTGCAAAAAAGAAAAAAAAAAAAGAACGAGGTCAGCTTGGTGGCACAGTGGATAAAGCACCGTCCCTGGATTCAGGAGGACCTGAGTACAAATCTGGTCTCAGATACTTGATACTTACTAGCTGTGTGACCCTGGGCAAGTCAACCCCAATTGCCCCACAAAAAAAGGAATGATTCATTTTATTTTTTAATAAATAAAATGTTTTTTATTTTTAAAAGATTTTTAATAAATAGAATGCATGGGATTACACAGGAAATCAACTCTACTGAAATATCAGTATTAAAGTATATTTTTTAAAACGAAGTTCACAGACCTGGGTTAAAAACTCCTATTTAAGGGGCAGCTAGGTGGCGCAGTGGATAGAGCACCAGCCCTGGATTCAGGAGTACCTGAGTTCAAATCCGACCTCAGACACTTAACACTTACTAGCTGTGTGACCCTGGGCAAGTCACTTAACCCCAATTGCCTCACTAAAAAAATAAATAAATACAAACTCCTATTAAAGGATTTTTTTTAAAAAATGTCTGGGGCAGCTAGGTGGCACAATGGATAAAGCACTGGCCCTGGATTCAGGAGGACCTGAGTTCAAATCCGACCTCAGACACTTGACATTTACTAGCTGTGTGACTCTGGGCAAGTCACTTAACCCCAACTGCCTCTGCAAAAAAAAAAAAAAAAGTCCTCAGTGTGGGTACTCCCTTCACTGACTCAGATTGAAAACCCTCCAAACCTCAGTAAGATGGTTTCATGTGTTGAAGTGGTAGCCAAAAAATGTCATCATTTTTGGTGATGTACCTTTCCAAGCTTAGAGAGTCTAGTCCTTGAGTGACAGTCTATCACCAGATCCATCTGTGAAGTTTCACAGCTTGGCAGGACCCATCAGAGCCTGTACTGGACTAGCATCACCTTCAGAAAACCCCTGGGCCGCCTCCGTTCTGGGCATGGGCCATCAGAGGAAACCTCAGGGAATGCCTCTTAGAGCATACAAATCTAATCAACGTTAGTCAAATGGAGTTGAATCCGCACGGTAAGACACTCAGCTCCTCAGATGGGAGTGGGCCACACAGAGATAAACACTCACACCCTTGACCACATGGGCAGATTCTCAGCAGCTGGAATAAGGGAAGGCCCAGAGCAAGCATGGGAAAGTAACAACCTAGAAGGGACAGACCAGCCCAGGTTTCTCCCTTGCCCCGGGACCCCCTTGGAGTCTTTTCCTCAAGAGTTAGATCCCTATTCTCTGCCTCAAGCCCTGGGAACCTGTTCATTCTTCCTTGGAAGGTGGGTGGATAGGAAAGGTTAGTGGAAAGGAACTGGAGTCCAGACAGCAGGGCAGGAGAGGAGGGGCAGTTGGGGGAAAGCAGCCAACAGGCAGGAGTGAGATAACATCAGGATTGCTCCAGGCTGAAAGCAAAGCCCTCAGGCTTGCTCTCTGGAGAGCTCTCTTCTCTGTTTTTCTTCTTTCCCCCTTCTCCATTCCTTGTCTTGCTTCTCTGTCCCAGTCTTCTCATCTCCATAATTCTTGCCTCTCTGTCCGGTGTCCCAGAATGCCTGAGGCAGCCAGAGCCTGGGAATTTGGGCCTGTGACCCTTCTCCTCCCAATATTCCCCCTCTGTTCCTCCCTCCCTTTCTTCCCATCCTGTGACTGGCCCTAACTCTCCTTACTGTGGGACAGTGCTTGGGAATTCTGAAGGGATCCTGGGTCTCTAGATCCCAAGGGAATGGAGAAGAGAAGGGAGGGGCCTAACCCCCAGAGAGAGGGAGACAGGGAGAGAGGGAGAGAGAGTTCACTTCTCTGCCCTTCTCCATCACAACCAACATCACTTCTAGCTTATTATCTGTGCACAGCTTAGCTCCAGCCCACTAAAGTTCTCAGGATGTGACTCTGCCAACCAAGAATAGCAATTCAGACACCCAGGTTCCTGCACCTGGCCATGATTTTTTCCTAATTAATAATTTTGGGTCTCTCTATCAAAAGCACTGGTAAATTCAAGAAGGTCAGGATAATACATTAAAGTTTGCTCTTAAAACATTCCCGGGCAGCTAGATGGTGCAGTGGTTAAAGCACCGGCCCTGGATTCAGGAGTACCTGAGTTCAAATCCGACCTCAGACATTTGACACTTACTAGCTGTGTGACCCTGAGCAAGTCACTTAACCCCCATTGCCTGCAAAAACAAAAAAACAACAAACAAACAAAAAAACATTCCCAAGGAGGGGAGCTAGGTGGGTCAGTGTATAAATCACTGGCCCTGGATTCAGGAGGACCTGAGTTCAAATGCAGCCTCAGACATTTGACACTTACTAGCTTCGTGACCCTGGGCAAGTCACTTAATCCTCATTGCCCTGCCAAAACAACAACAACAAAAATTTCCAGGATGTGTAAGCTGGGCAAGTCACTTAACCTCTGGCTTCCTCAGTGTCCTCATCTATAAAATGGGGATAATAATATCACAAAGTCCAGGGTTGTTGTGAGGCTCAAAGGAAATAATATTTGTAAAAGACTTTTCAAACCTTAAATTGCTATCTAAGTGTTAGCTATTATCATTCTTCTCACTGGAGCCTTTGGACTACCTTAGCCTAAGGCTCAGTCTCCTCTTAGAGAACACACAGAGCACAACCTCTTCATCCCTTTCTCATCATCTTTACTTAACTAGAGTCTCTGGGAGAAGGAACTGTAAGAGGAGGGAAGGGAATGGGGTGGGGGAGGGAAAGTGGGGCAGGGGCTGAGAAAAAGGACTAGCAGGGAAGGGAGGGAGGGGCCACCCACCAGGGCTGGGTTGGGTTGAGAGCCAGGGAACATTTGTTTCCGCTTAACTCACTTTCCAGCAGGCTTGGAGTGGGAGCGGTTGAACTTAAGGAACATCTCTAGAGATTTCTCCCTTGGGACTAACTCCTGGGGTCACTGAAGGTGAGGTGGACAGGCACATGACTTGATCTCAGGTGTTCAGAGAGTAGAAAGAAGGAGGCCTGGGGAAACTGAGGCACTGGGCTTTCTGCCCTGGAAGGGTAGTTCCTTCCAAGAAGGAACTTGGCAAAATGTAAGAGGCTTGACCCTCCAAGAAGATGTAAGAGATGATATGGTGAGGTTGTGGTGGGCTCCCACCACCTAGTAAGTCCTACTTGAGTTCAGTTGGTAACTAGCCCAATTGAGGGCAGTCAAGGATCCCCCCCACCCCAACCTATCCCCTTCTTCCTTCCACCCTTCCCTAGGAAATTAAACACAGAGTCACAGCGCACCCTTGTGACAAAGCTAGAAAATTGTCCAAAGCTTAGCTAGCCTAAGGGCACCTACAGCTATGCCCACCTTTCCCACCTTCCTCACTTGTCTCTTCCCTTCTCTCTACTCCCTCCTCCTCTCCCCTTCCTCCCCTTCCTCCCCTTCCCTCCTCTTTCTTCTCTTTTAGATGATTTTTTAAATTTTTTAAATTAACACAATTCCATTTCTTCCCCCCATCCTATTGGGAGAAAAGAGAAAAACAAAATCCTTGCAATAAATATGCAGTCAAGAAAGACAAATTCCCTCATTTGGTAAGTACAAAAAATATATTTCAGTCTGAACCCTGGGTCCATCATCTCTCATCTGGGCTTCCTTCCTCTTTCCTCTCCTCTCTGCAATCTCTCCTCTTCCTTCCCTTTTACCAGGTTAAAACAAACCTTGGTTGAGGGTTAGAGGCCTAGAGGGAATGAGAAGGAAAATGAAAGAAGAGGATATAGATTTGCTGAAGGAAATTTCCCCTCATGACTTGCCCGATAATTTATATGTCCCAATGCTCACCCATTATTATTGGCAGCTGGATGAAGCAGTGGATAAGACCTGAGTTCAAATCCAGCTCTAGATACTTACTAGCTGAGTAGCCTTGGTCAAGTCACGTAACCTCTGTTTGTCTTTTGTTTCTTCAACTGTAAAATGGGGATTATGAAAGTACCTACCTCTCAGGGTTAACATTTGTAAAGTGCTTAGCACAGTGCCTGGCACATAGTAGGCGCTACATAAATGCTAGCTACTCTGCTTACTTAACATACATTAAGCACTTCTTGTATGTAGAGGCATTGTGGAAAGGAAGCTATCATCATAGTCAAGAAGACCTAGATTCAAGTTTTACTACTGTCTATTTGCTCTGTGGCTCTGAGCAAAGCAGCTGACTTCTCCACATCCCCAGCAATTCTCTAAGACTATATATTTCAGAGCAGTTACAGTTTAGCACTACTAGGGGAAGCTTCCTCACTGGGAGTTTCTACTGTGGCATCACTCGTCAGGTCAAAATAAAAGTTTATCATGTGTTAAGCATGTGTTAAATGATAAGAGATATCCAACATTTAGAGAAGATGAGACTACCTGGCTGTTGTGCAAAATGTGGTAGGGCAGTGGGGTGGTGTAGTGGATAGAGCACTGGTCCTGAAGTTGGGAGGACCTGAGTTCAAATCTCACCGTAGACACTTACTAGCTGTCTGACCCTGGGCAAGTCACTTAACTGCAATTGCCTTAAACATCTGGAGCCACCTCCAGTCATCCTAGTGTATATCTTCCCACTGGACCTAGATCTCTCTGGAGAAGAAAGTGAGGTTGGTGACCTTGCACAGCCCTCCCTCATTTAAATCCAATTCACTGCAAGTCATGACATTACCTCCCAATGTCATGGTCCTCTTTGATAATGTAGGACAAATGACAAGAAGAAGAGGATTGTAAGCCCATTCAGGACAGGGACTATCTTTCTCTTATTTGGATCCCCTTGCATAGCACAGTGTCTGATTAAGCACAGTGCTTAATCATTGTTCATTGACTGGTTGGCTAACTAACAACAGTGACCCTCAAGAAGAATAAAGAATACAGGCAGAGATGTCGTGAGGCCAGAGAGAGATGCAGACTCTTCCTGTCATTTTCAAAGATGTAGGGCAGACCCAATCTAGGAGAAACTAGCTCAAAGTAGGGCTTTCCATTGATTCCCAGAATATTGCACAATTTGTCTAAATAGATCTGTGAACAGGACCCAGAAGTCCTGATGCTAAGCAAAAAGACAATGTCTTTGCCTCTTCTAACATTTTTTTAATCTATAAAATTAAGGGGTCACACCAAATTATCTCTAAGGTCCCTTTAAGTCCTACATTCTCCAATTGGCCATTCCTAGTTGACTTGGCTAAGAGGGCAATAGATCAAGGGACCCTATAGCAATAGAATCCTAGGAGGGTAAATCCAATATCCTTTTTTTTTTTTTTTTTTTTGCTTCTTATCATTCTACTAATCCTGTTTTGCTTGCTGTTGTCTGCCTGTCCTGATGTGAGCTTCCAGTTCAGTCTCTGAGTGAGAGTGAGGACCCCTTTAAATCTTTCAGGGCATCTGAAGTCTGCCACATCCCCTACATGGTTCACCAGTAGGCAAGGAGATGTAGGATAGAACTGGGCAGTGCTAAAGGGATGCTATGAGTCCCCCAACTCCACATCAGTCCAATTCAGAGGCTGCCTCCAGGAGATACTAAGGTTTCTAAGGAATTTACATTTGGAAAGAAATTTTTGCCGTTCCTTGTACCTTCCCTTGCTTCCTCTTTGCCAGTCTATGTCTCTTACTTCCTTCAAACTCCAAATCAAGACTACTCTTTTCTAGGAAGACTCTCTTCCATAATGGACTTCCATTGAATTCTATTAATGCCTCTGGATGAGCTGTATTCATTGAGGAGAGTTTAGGCAAGTTTGAGAAGTTGGCCCCATCTCTGACCTTCAGAGAATGACTTCATCAAGGGATCATGGCTCTAAAGCTAGAATCAGCCACAGACATCATATAATCCAACCCTATATTTTTACAAAAAGGAAAACTGAGGCTCAGAAAGATAAGTAACTTGCTCAGTCACAAAGATATAAGTAGTAAAGCTACATATGCTTCTTCCCTACATACTGACTCTTAATGCCCCACTAGAGATAGAATGCTGAACTAGATGGTTTGCTTCAGTGTGGTCATTCTAATGATCTGAATTTGTACTTATAACTATTACACCCAGGGATAGGAGGGACCTTAGAGATCATCTGTTCCATAATCTTTGATTTGCAGGTGAGTAAATTAAGACCCATCGAGGGAAAGTGGACTTACCCAAAGTCACTCAGCAATTAGTAGAAGAGCAGTGTTCTAATTCACCATGCTATTTGTTGGCAAGTAGCTTTGTAAATGTCTTTAATTGTTTCTCTGTTTCCCTAAGTTCGACATTTTTTCCAAGAGGGAATTCTGGGGAAGGTAAGAAGGGAATCAGGAAAGAGTGTAGGGAGAACTGGACTGGAGAGGTATTGACTGCTAAGGCCTGAGTCTTGTCTCTTGAGTCTTTTCTCAATCAATTGATGGATCAATCAACGAGCATTTATTTGAGGTACTACCTCACACCTATCCAATTGGCTAATATGCAAAAAAAAAAGGAAAATTATAAATGTTGGAGAAGATGTGGGGAAATTGGAACACTAATGCCCTGATGGTGGGACTGTGAACTGATCCAACCATTCTGGAGAACAATTTGGAACTGTGCCCAAAAGGCTATGTTATTGTGCATACCCTTTGACCCAGCAATACCACTACTAGGTCTATATCCCAAAGAGATCATAAAAAAGGGAAAGGGACCCACATGTATAAAAATATTTATAGCTGTTCTTTTTGTGGTAGCAAAGAAATGGAAACTGAGGGGATGTCCATCAACTGGGGAATGGCTAAACAAGTTGTGGTATATAAATGTAATAGAATACTATTGTGCTGTAAGAAATGATAAGCAAATGGATTTCAGGAAACCTGAAAGACTTTTGTAAGGTTGTTATCTAGCTATACTGTCTAAATATCTGAGTGGTCGCCCAATAAATTAGAAGCTTTAGCAAGAGTATTTAAGTATTTATTTAAGGGGCAGCTAGATGGCGCAGTGGAGATAAAGCACTGGCCCTGGATTCAGGAGTACCTGAGTTCAAATCCAGCCTCAGACACTTAACACTTACTAGCTGTGTGACCCTGGGCAAGTCACCTTAACCCCAATTGCCTCAATAAATAATAAATAGATAGATAGATAGATAAATAAATATAATAGGAGTATTTATTAAACAGCATTAAGATCAGAGAGAAAGTTAAAATCTAACTATTTCCAAGAGACGCATCATCCAACCTGCCATGGCAAAAAAAAAAGTAACCAATGCTTCATTCCTTCTTCCCAGAAGCCTCCTGTGAAACTGGGAACATCCCCATCCACAAGCACACACATTTCCAAGCCTAATTGGCCTGGTAGCTTTGATAGACAGTACTCACAAGCAAAATCACTTCCTGACCACATGGCTTGCCTCAGACGCCTTCTCCTCATGGCGGAGCTTTTTTACAGTAACTCTCCTAACAGGTGGCTATCACTCCAATCATTACACTTACACGAATTAATGCTAAGTGAAATGAGAAGAACCAAAAGAACATTGTACACAATGTCAACAACATTGTGTGATGATTCACTGTGATAGACTTAACTCTTCTCAGCAATGCAATGATCCAAGACAGTGTCAAAAGACTTACAGTGGAGAATATTCTCCACATTCAGAAAAAGGACTATGGAGTCTGAATGCGGATTGAAGCATACTATTTTCACTTTTGTTGTTGCTTTGTTTGTTATTGTTCTTGTTTATTCTTTCTTGCATTTTTTCCTTTCATTCTGATTCTTCTCTCACAACATGACTAATGTGGAAATATGTTTAACATGATTGTAATGTATAACCTATATCAAATTGTTTGCTGGCCTCAGGAGGAGGGAGAGAAGGGAGGTTGGGAGAAAAATTTGGAACTCAAAAAAAATCTTTACATGTAGTTGGGAAAAAATAAACATTAAATTCAATTAATAAAATTAAATTAAAAAACAAGCATTTATTAATGATCTTCCACATGCCAGGCACTTTGACAGATGTCACCCAACTCTCACTTGTGGCTTCAAGAAGCTGCAGCACCTGCAGTGACCACACCCTAGTAAAAGTGTCTTGGCAAATGGGCTAAACCAGGTTGAGGGTAACTGACAGGCCTCAAAGCTGTCAGTCAGTTAAGAGGATGTCTGCCCCAAGCATGTAAAGATGCTGTGGAGCTCTTAGAGCTTGGTCAGGCATCTAAGACACCAAGGTCTGTACCCCCGACCATTCCCAGTCATCCTGATTTTTGTCTTGACACTGGACTTCAATGACTCTGGAAGAAAGGGTGAAGCTGATGACTTTATACAACTCTGCCTCACTCAAATCCAATTCACACACAATTTCCTCTTTGAAACAAAAGCTGACCAACAACTGTGTACCAAGGATACAAAACCAGAATTCAAACAGTCCCTGCCTTCATGGATCTCATGTTATATCAGGAGAGACAATACCTGTACATGTAAGGATAAATGAGATGCATACAAAATGGTATTTTGCAGAGGGGATTAGGGAAAGTTTCATGGAGAAAATGGCCCTTGAACTGAATATTGAAGTGTCATGGGGAAAGGGGGTAGGGGGTTTGGGAAGGGGTTAGGGATTTGGGGTCCTTAGGAATTCCTCTTTAAAGAATTACACCCTGGGTGCAGCTAGGTGGCGCAGTGGATAAAGCACTGGCCCTGGATTCAGGAGGACCTCAGTTCAAGTCCAGCCTCAGACACTTGACACTTACTAGCTGTGTGACCCTGGGTAAGTCACTTAACCTTCATTGCCCTGCCAAAGGAAAAAAAAATAATTACACCCTCTTGCACACAAAAGCAGTTAAAATAAGATGGTAGTTTATTTAGAGGAAGGGGAAGGGAAGGGAAGGGAAACCATGAAAGAAATCCTTGGACTTCTCATGGAGAGAAGGCATGGCACAGAGCATGGCTCTGAGATACCAATCTCCTCGAGCAGGAGATTGGCAGGTACTTTTATAGAGGACTGATGGTGACCATCTCACTGGAAAGTTCCTTTAGTGAGGGAGGACCATCCCCCACTGGTGGTAGCTGGAGGAATTGGGTGCAGGGTGGCTGCAGATCTCTGAAGCCATCTCCTCAGGACACAAAGGAAGCAGGTATACCCAAACTTATCTCTCTAGGGTTGAGGGAGACTAGAATGAAGGGTGGAGGTCCCGAAGCTAGCTCAGTCCAATCTGGTTCCACTTATCTCTTTAGGTGTGTCTGTCCTTTGGTTTAGTTTCTCAAGGAGAAGGTTCTTTGATGTACCCCCAGAGAACTTCTGGAGTGCTATGGGCCCATAACAGAAGGAAATGGGAATTCTAAGAAGTGGAGGTGAGGAAAGAGTCCATTCCAGGAGACTTCAAAGAATTTCCCTTTGGCTGAGATCTGGGACTCTCTCTTGGTTGAGATTCCAACGGGAGAGTGTCATCATGCTCCATTATCTGTAAATATTCTCTTGTGTATACTTTCTCTGTTTTCTATTTTGCTATCAGCTTGGATAAATGGAGATTTGCTATCTGCTTTGTATACTCATCATGGAACTGCTATTTGGTGGGAAGGGAATCAAAGGGATATAAAGCTTGGCATCCTTCCTTTCCCCAGTAAGAAACAACAATCAGGAGTTTAACTTAAACCTAAAAATTATACCTCCTAGACTAATAATATTTCAGGGAGAAGAGAGATATAATTCTAACCCAGCAGCCCCTCTCTCTGAGGAGAGTTGAGTGGCCAGGCTCAGCCCCCAATTTCCTGCCTCCTTTCCTGGCAGGAATTGAATTCTCCCTTGGAACAGCCATGGGGGGAGGAGATGTTTGAAATGTCTACTGAGCCATACAAGATGCCCTCTTGCTACACTGGGGATCAGAAAAGAAACAAAGATAAAACGCAATATAGTAAGGGAAGCTAGGTGGCACAGTGGATAGAGTACTGGCCCTGGATTCAGGAGGACCTGAGTTCAGATCTGGCCTCAGACACTTGACACTTACTAGCTGTGTGACCCTGGGCAAGTCAACCCCAATTGCCTCACCAAAAAAAAAAAAAAAATGTTAAAAAGCAATATTATAGTGCTGCCCTTAAGGTGCTTTACTTACTATCAGTAACATGTCTATAACCATGTATCCAAATCACTATGAAAAAAGGGGAAGATATGGTTAGTACAAAAAGAAATCCAGCAGAATACTTGGGGAAAATTTAAGGAGAGAGAAAGAACTCTGAACTTCAGCCACTGAAAGTTCTAAAACAGAGAAGTGGCAGATGCTCATAGATTATTTTAGCATCATATAGTACATGAGTTTTCCTTCTCGTCCTGCTAGTAACTCTCTGGGCCTCAGCTTCCTCCCATGTAAAATAGGGGTGGGGAAGGAGTCCAAAAGATGACCTCAAAGGTCTCTCTCAATTCTAGCATCCTGTGAAATTCTCTAGGAATTCTGAAACAAGCAACTCACTTTCCCTTAATTGTGTAGTTAGAGAAAAGCCAGCAGGGGACGCCAGACCCTAAGAAACACCATTTTTTTTCCCTGGCCAAAGCCAAGCTACCTAGTCTAAGAGCTAGGAGAACCAAGTCTAAAGGGTGTAAAGGGTGAGGCAAGAAAGGACAGCAAGTGGTCAGGGACTCAGATGCTGCTGTGGTAGCACATGAATGTCCTAGACAGAAAGGGGAAGGGCCAGATAGGTGAGGGACATGAGCTTGTGAGTGTTATCAATTGACAATTGAATTAATGTGTACATTAAGATAGGGAGGGGGAAGCTAGGTGGCGCAGTGGATAAAGCGCTGGCCTGGATTCAGGAGAACCTGAGTCAAATCCATCCTCTGACACTTGACACTTACTAGCTGTGTGACCCTGGGCAAGTCACTTAACCCTCATTGCCCTGCAAAAAAAAAAAGAAAAAAAAAGGTTTAGGGAGCTGCCCCTACAGTGGAAAAAACCTCAGGACTGGTAGGTAAAATAGGGCAAGATTCAAGTGTGGTGTCTCATTTATGAGCTTCATGACAATGTAAATGTGGGAAGAAAAAATAATAACGATCTTGCCTTACTTCATATCATTATTTGAACCTCACAACCCTTCTAAGAGATAAGCAGGGTTTAAACTCCCTGTTTATTTGCAGATAAAGAAACTGAGGCCTAGGTCAACAGAATGACTTGCCCTGAATCACCATGGCTAAATCACAGCAGTCAGAACTAGAACCCAGGTGTCCTTTCTCTCACTCAATCAAGGTAGGGCCTCTTTTCACTAATCAGAACAAGTTGTAGGGTTTTTATTGATGGAATTCCTATGCAAAGGCCTAGGGGATTAGGAAAGAATGTTTTCCAAGACAGGATTTGATTAGAAAAAAGGTGCCAAAAAAAAAAAAAGAAGAAGAAAGGTGCCTCATTTGGGTAGGGATATGGATGGTCTGGAGTCAGAACACCCCTCCTTGTGAGAGTTGATTGTTAAATTTTCGGTGTAAGCATTTACACCTTGTAAAGTCTACCAATCAGGTCCTCATATGGTTTGTTGATTGTCTAGAATCTAGACCTAGCCTAGCCCTGAGTCCAGTTTCTAGATTTAAGAAAGTGATGAGGGGGGGCAGCTAGGTGGCGCAGTGGTTAAAGCACCAGCCCTGGATTCAGGAGGACCTGAGTTCAAATCCAGCCTCAGACACTTGACACTTACTAGCTATGTGACCTTGGGCAAGTCACTTAACCCCCATAGCCCCACAAAAAAAAAAAAAAAAAGAAAGTGATGAGGGTCAGCTAGTGGCACAATGGATAAAGCACCAGCCCTGGATTCAGAAGGACCTGAGTTCAAATTTGACCTCAGACACTTGACACTTACTAGCTGTGTGACCTAGGCAAATCACTTAACTCTCATTGCCCCGAAGAAGAAGAAGAAGAAGAAGAAAGTGATGGAGGAAATGTTAATAGTGCAGTGTATTGGGGGCAGCTAGATGGTACAGTAGATAAAGCACTAGCCCTGGATTCAGGAGGACCTGAGTTCAAATCTGGCCTCAGACACTTGACACTTACTAGCTGTGTGTCCCTGGGCAAGTCGCTTAACCCTCATTGCCCCACAAAAACAAACAAACAAAAAAAATAGTGCAGTGTATTCATACTTAATAATAATGGTTCTAGTTTATAGGTTACTACATTTTCAGAGATTTGCTTGTTATACCTTTTTCAGAAAATTTATAGAATATAAGCTACATATCCTTATGCAGCCAAGCTGGTATTTATCCATCTGTCTTGGTATCTGGAAGTCAGTATATAATGTCCAGATGTACCTCTAAAGGTAGAGGGGGGGAGGGGAGGATTTGTCTCAGAAAAAAAGGAAAAAGAAATCGTAGCTTATATTTCCACAGGACTTAAACATTTTCAGAGAGCTTGCCTCCTTATCTCCTCTGACACTTCCACTCTTCTAGAACAGACCGTCATCATCTCACACCTAGAACCTTATAATAGCCTGCTGGTGAGACTGCCTGCCTTAAGTCTCCCTGCTCCAATACATCCTCCATTCAGTCACCAAAAGGATTTTACTAAAGCGCAGGTTTTACCATGTCCCTCTCCTACTCATTAAACTCTAGTGGCTCCCCATTGCCTCCAGGATCGAATACAAAAACCCTCTGTTTGGCATTCAAAGCCCTTCATAACCTAGCTCCCTCCTGCCTTCCAGGTCTTCTTATACCTTACTCCCAACACATACTCTTCCATCCAGTGAAACTGGTCTCTAGGCTGTTCCACAAAGATACCCAATCTCTCTGCTCTAGCCCTGCTCTCCAGCTGACCCCCATGCCTGAAATGCTCAATTCCATACCTGCTGGTTTCCCCTGGCGCCCTCAAGTCCCAAGGAAAATCCCACCTTCTAGGTAGTCTTCCCAACCCCTTTTAATTCTAGTGCCTTCCCTCTGTTATTTCCTATTTATCCTGCTTATGGTTTGTTTTCTATTTTTTTTGCATGTTGTGTCCCCATTAGATTGTAAATTCCTTAAGGGCAGGGACTATCTTTTGCCTCTTTTTGTAGTAGGTGCTTAATAAATGGTTATTGATAAATTGTTTAACTCGATTCACAACAACACTGTGAAATGGGTATTATTATCTCCATTTTACAGAAAGAGAAACTGAGACCTATAGTCATGAAAGTTAGTGGCAGAGCCAGTAATGTAACCCAGGTGTCTTGGCTCCAGGCTGGAACACTTTTGTTGTTGTTGTTGTTGTTGTTGTTGTTTTTTAAGCGCCTATCTCTGTGTGTGTGTGTGTGTGTGTGTGTGTGTGTGTGTGTGTGTGTGTGTGTGTGTGTGTGTGTGTGTGGCAATTGGGGTTAAGTGACTTGCCCAGGGTCAGACAGCTAGTAAGTGTTAAGCATCTGAATCCAGATTTGAACTCAGGTCTTCCTGAATCCAGGGCCAGTGCTCTATCCACTGCGCCATCTAGCTGCCCTGGCTCCTATCTTTTTTTAATCATAAAAGTATTTTATTATTTTCTAATTACATGTAGAAATAGTTTTCAACATTTGTTTTTATAAGATTTCTAGTTCCAAATTTTTCTCCCTCCCTCCCTTCCCTCCCTCCTTCCCTTCTATCCCTCTCACCCCAAGACAGCAAGAAATCTGATATAGGTTATATATGTACAATCACAATGAACATATTTCTGCATTAGTCATGTTGTGAAAGAAGAATCAGAACAAAAGGGAAAAACCTAAAAAAAAAAAGTAGAAACAGTATGGTTCAATCTGATTTCAGAATCCACAGTTCTTTTTTCTGGATATGGAGAGCATTTTCCATCATGAGTCCTTTGGAATGATCTTGGATCATTGTATTGCTGAGAAGAGTTAAATCTATCACCCTTGATCATTACACAATGTTGTTGATACCATGTACAATGTCCTCCTGGTTCTGCTCCTCTCACTCAGCATCAGCAGAACACTTTTTAAAAAAATCTTATTTTTTTGTTATTCTGAACTTAACAAACATGAACATGCCTATATACAAAATAGCAGAAAAAATGATTGTATATGAAATTGTGAATCTCTATGACATAGTTGCATCTTTAAGTATATAATAAATTCAACACTTTGTTTCAAAGCTGTCCTGTTTATATCTTCCTCTGAACTTCTGTTCTCTCCCCTGTGCACTTTTTTTTTGGGGGGGGGTATGTGGCAATTGGGGTTTAAGTGACTTGCCCAGGGTCACACAGCTAGTAAGTGTCAAGGGTCTGAGGTTGGATTTGAACTCAGGTTCCCCTGAATACAGGGGCAGTGCTCTATCCACTACACCACCTAGCTGACCCCACCCCCCGACTCCGTGCATTTTTTTAATGTTTCAATGGCGCTATTTTCTTTCTTTCCTTGAGACCAAATCCTCTGTTTCGCTTTTAAAGCCCTCCATAACCTGGCTTCTTCCTACCTTCCCCTTCTTACACCTGAGCCCACCCTCACGGTCCCACTGTACTTGACACTGGTCTCCTTCGAGGAGGGCCTGGAGCAGTAGAAAACACAAATTTATTAAGTACTTTCTAAGTGTTTTAAAAGCATTATCTCATTTCAACCACCTTGGGAGGTAGTTGCCATTATTATTTCCATTTTGCAAATGAGGAAACTGAGGCAGACAGGCAGATGAGAATTAAGTGATTTGTCCAGGGTCACACAGCTACTAAGCATCTGATGTCAGATTTAACTCAGGACTTCCTGACTTCAGGCCCAGCGCACGATCCAGTAGTCTGTCTAGCAGCTTCCCACTTCATAACTCTGCATTTTTACTGGCTGTCCCCCATGCCTAGAATTCTCTCCCTCTTCACCACTGACTCCAGGCTCTCTTGCTTCCTGGATGTCTCAGCTCAAATCCCTCTGCAAGAATCCCAAGATACTGACAGCACCTCCAGAGACCTGGCATTTTTCTGGTTCATATGAACACCAGGAATTGGTTCTTTCTTCAACACCACCCCCTGACTTCCCTAGCTTCCCAGCTAAAACCCTGTTTTCCACTAGAAGCCCCTTCTGATCCCCCTTATTGTTAGTACCCTCTCTCTCGATGGATTAGCTCCAATTTGTTCTGTATATATCTTGTTTTCATATCATTGTTTTCATGTCATCTCCCCCATTAGACTGTGAGCTCCTTGGGAACAGGGACCGTCATTTGCCTTTCTTTGGGTCCCCATCACTTAGTATCATTCCTGGTCCATAGTAGGGACTTACTTAATAAATACTTTTTGACTTGTTGACTCTCAGCATCACTAACATTTGTGTGTTGTATTCTTTCTATTTACATTGCTATGTACATATTACATTCTGAGTTATGCTTGCTTATGTCATTATGTACGTATCAGTTCACTGAATTCCGTCCATGTTTTGAATTCTTCTTCTTCTTCTTTTTTTTTTTTTGTGGGGCAGTGAGAGTTAAGTGACCTGCTCAGGGTCACACAGCCAATACGTGTCAAGTGTCTGAGGGCAGATTTGAACTCAGGTCCTCCTGAATCCAGGGCTGGTGCTTTATCCACTGTGCCACCTAGCTGCCCCTAGCATCACCAACATTTGCTCGTTCCTCCCCCAGATACACACACATATGCACACACATTTTTAAAAGCACTCCCTTGCAACATATAATCCTAGCCAAGCAAAATAAATCCATGCATTGAAAATATCTGGAAATGTCTTTCTCGTTTGGCACCTCTAATCTATCCCCTCTGGGCCAGGGGCCAGGAAGCATGCTTCATCACCGTCCTCTGGAACCCAGGATGGTCCCTGTGTGTTCATAGGTCTTAAGTCCCTGAGCACTTCCACCCACACCACTTTCCGCCCAGAAAAGGAAGTTAGGAAGGGTAGTTTGGAGTAATAATGGGAAAGAACTCAGAAGGAAGGGAGGTTAGGCCTCTGAGTAGGGAGGGAGTACCAAGGATAGCACAGTCAGTGTTCCTTATTCGGACTGTGACTCAACTCCAGGAATGCCAAGGGGTGGGGGCAGGGGGGTGGAAGGAAGGGACAGGGAGGTTAGATACCAGAACTGGGCTGTAAGCCTGTTGGCACGAAGAGCAGTGAAGACTTCACAGGCAAAAGGGGAGTCTAACTGGACCCTGGAATGCCCTATTTCTAATACCTCCCCCGACTCAGGGCGAGGACAGGAAAACTAATTGTCACCTTCCCCAAGACCTATTAGAGAGACCCCAAGGCTCTCAAAGCACTGAAGCCCAAATCCCTGCTAAAAGGATCCTTCTGCTCTCTTCTAGAACACTTCATTACCTTCTATTTGCCTATAGTAAGGTTCCTCAACACCTAACCAGTACTTCCTGGTCTTCCTTCCGGTTCCCTCCTCCAGTACTTTTCTCTAGGCCAAGCCTGGACCCCACCCCCAGGCAAATGCCTCCCAGTCTTCCCAATCTAAATTTTCTTCTTACTCGGTCTCCACATTCACACCCCCAAATTGACATCTCCCCTCTAGGGGTTGAGTGTGGTTGCTAACCAAAGAAAGGAAAGTTGTATGCTGGGTGGGTAGACCCCTGCATAGGCTCTCATCTGCTCCTACCTGCAATAATTACTACCTCTCATTTCCCAGAGTCTCTGATTGTGAATTGATTTGCTCTTGTATCTATCATCTTTTAATTTTCCTAGAAGAAAATGCTAGGGAAAGTCTGTGGAGGCAGGTGTCTTGGGTCCCAGAGATAATCTGGATGTTTCTTCTCCTCCCCCCCCCCCAAAAGCACCTGTATGCTCTCCCCTGTCTCCAAGACTGGCAAGGATCCACAGGGTTGCTGGCCCAGGCAGGCCTGGGGCAGCTGGGCTAGGAGGAAGCTCTCCCTCCCATTGGTCTGACTCCTGGCCAAAGAGAAACTGATCCTCTGGTGGGGGCAGGGTGCCAGAGAGCTGGGGCCCAGAATAGTCTCCACCACAGCTTTAGTCAGCACGACACTGGCCGGATGCAGTTTGAGCAGGAACACACCCTGGATTGGGTACAGGGGCCCCTGGGAGGGAATAGAGGGAGTCCGAAGGGACAAAGGGAGGGGTACAGCTGCAATCCCTCAGGCTCAGGGAAGCTGAAGCTTGGGCTACCATCCTCTCCTACCCCTTCACCTTGCCTTCTTCTCACTGACCTTCTCTTGAAACAACCATGTGGGACATGGTGGAACAATCAGGTGGGTAGGAGCTGCTTGGCCCCACAGTCACGTCCCACGTCTCACGTCTCTTCCCTACTCTTCCCTTGCGGGAAATCCCTCTATCCCATTACCTCATCCCTATATCCCAGCGCGTCTTTCCTCCTCTTTCCTCTCCATTTCACTGTCTCCTCTTCTCCTCCTTTGTTCCATTTTTTTCCCTCCTCTTCTTCCTTCTCTTTCTTCTATCTTGTCTCCACCGATCTCCTCTCCCTGCCACTGGTTCCCTTTCTCTCCTACCCAAGTTCTATTTCCCCATACAGAAGTGAACTACTCAGGGGATAGCTCTTCAAGACCACTGCCTTGCATGAATACCAGCCCAGAGAAAAGCTATGAAGACCAGGGTACCAAGGCCTCCAGGTGGACAAGGCAAGAGGCTGTGGAAGAGGAAGACCCCCCATTCCTGGAGGAAGGAGAGAGTCCACAGGGTGAGGAATGGGCCCATTGTGGAGGGGGGGTGGGGAATAACTGGAACTTAGATGCCTCAGATTTCCTATAGCTTCCAGGACTAGGACCTGGCCATGATCTCAATGTTTTAGTTTCATCTTCTAGGAGAGAAACTTGGTTCAGTGGAAACCTCATTGGACTAGAAGTCAAAAGCCCTGAGTTTTAGTCTTAGTTCTTCTGCAAGCTCACTGCATGACTTTAGGCAAACCTCTTCTATCTCCAAACCTTGATTTACTCAGCACCTTAGCGACCTTAGTTTTTCTCATCTGTAAAATGGGAGTTAATAATGCCCAATGCTTCATGGGATTGCTATGGGGGAAAAATAAGAATGCTATTGGTGAAGTAGAAAGCACTGGATGAAAGTAAGATATTATCATCATCGGGGGCGGCTCGGTGGTGCAGTGGATAAAACACCGGCCCTGGATTCAGGAGGACCTGAGTTCAAATCTGGCCTCAGACCCTTGGACACTTACTAGCTGTGTGACCCTGGGCAAGTCACTTAAACCCCCATTGCCCTGCAAAAAAAAGAAAAAGATATTATCATTCATCATCTTTCCTGCAGGTGTCCTGGCAAGGCCTGAGTCTGTGTCTACCTCCTCAGAAGATGTATCCCAGAGCCAAGCTGCCACATTTCCAGCATCCAATTCCATTAGCTGGGGGCTAGGAACGCCATCGACCTTGGACTCCGCAACCTGTGTCCAGGGCATTGCATCTATCCCCTCGGGGGCCATATCTCTGGAGCCAGAGACTTTATCAGTGAGGCAGAGAAAGGGGAAATTCCAGAGAGAGTGCCCCGAAGTCCATCACCCCAGGTGCTCCTGCCCAAACTGGGCTGGGATGGAGAACTGCTTCGCCCAGGAGCCCAGATCTACATGCACTTCATGCAGGAGCATAGCTGCTATGATGCCATGGCTACCAGCTCAAAGCTGGTTCATCTTTGATACCATGTTGGAGGTGAGGGCCTCCCTGGGCCTCCTGAAGCCCCAAATCTTACACTCAAAGGTCTTCCTAGATGTCCCTGGAACCCCTGGAACCCCAAATCCATACTCAAACAGAGGCATTTCTTTTTTTTTCTTTTTTTTTTTTAGTGAGGCAATTGGGGTTAAGTGACTTGCCCAGGGTCACACAGCTAGTAAGTGTCAAGTGTCTGAGGTCAGATTTGAACTCAGGTCCTCCTGACTCCAGGGCCAGTGTTCTATCCACTGGGCCACTAGCTGCCCCCAGAGGCATTTCTTGATATCCAGGCCCCCCAAGTGCTTCAAAAACCCTCCCACCTCCGTGCTCCCTGCATAGCCTCACCAAATTCCCTTGGTTCCTCCCTTCTGGCCCTCTCCCTTCCCCTTTTCTACTATGACCTTCTAAACTCTCCTTGACCCTTACCCCCACCTCCTCCTTCCCTCCTCCACAATACATACCTGCCTCAAGTTCCCCAGCAACTATCAGGACAGATGGATAAACTGAGGTAGAGATGAAGGTTGGCTATATGAGTAGTTGTAAAGATACAGGGAGGACCTCGCAAAAAAGTATTGCATTCCACAATTGCTATACACAAGGCACTGGGGAGACAAAAATGAGAGAAAACACAGGTCCTGCTCCCAAGCAGCTTAGGATCTAATGGGGACAAGGACAAGTGACCACCCAAATAGCTATGGTAGAGAAGAATGAGACCAACACTAAGGGAAGTTGTAAGCTGTGCTAGATGGATGTGAGTAGGGGTGACCTGGGGACTGAGGTCAGGGAAGACTTCATGGAGGAGGTCTCATAGGAACAATGAGACATCAAGAGATGGAGATGGGGGCAGCTAGGTGGTGAGTTCAAATTTGGCCTCAGACACTTGACATTTACTAGCTGTGTGACCCTGGGCAAGTTTCTTAACCCCCATTGCCCCACAAAACAAACAAACAAACAAACAAAAGAATGGGGAAAAGAGTCATCCAGTTTGCCAAGGACAGAGATTCTACAAAAGAGAATGGGGTGACCCTGGGCAAGTCACAACCCCAATTGCCTCACTAAAAAAAAAAAGAGAATGGGGTGATAAGGCAGTTAGGTTGGGGCAATGTGGTTGAAGCCTTTGAATGAATTCCAATGTTCTTGACCTGGTAGATGGAGCAATAGTCTAAATGCAGAGTTCAAGATGGCAGGATCTGACTGAGAGATGGTATCATTTTCTCCTCTTTCTTCCCAGATCAAGAAGGCCTTCTTTGCTCTTGTGGCTAATGGGGTCCGGGCAGCACCTTTGTGGGACAACCAGAAGCAAAGTTTTGTGGGTGAGCGAAAGACTGAATGGGAAGGGAAAGTTGTCTTGGAAAGATGTATAGGGGAGCAGCTACAGGTGGGGAGACATCTGGGACATTCAGGGAATTTCTTTGGTGCAGCTCTGAGGCCCAAGTCTTGACTGTGTTACTTAACTACTTGGGTAATATTGACAAGTTACTTCTCTCTGAGCCTCAGTTTCCTCATTTGCAAAATGAAGGGGTTGGAATGAGTCATCCCCAAGGTCCAAGGACCTTCCAACTCTAAATTCTAAAATACTACGATGGTATACATAGAACACAAACCACGGTTAGATAACAGCTCAGCAACTTACCTCTCCAACCCTGGGCTGCACTGAGGGTAAACCCCCGACCATTCAGTTCTCCTGCCAGGCTGCGAAGGAAAAGAAAGAGAAGAAAAAAGAAAAAGAAGAGAAGAGAAGGGGAAGATAGAAAGAGAAAAGGAAAAGAGAGGAGAACTCAGGATAGGAAGTGGTGTCAGGACAATAAGTACCGGTCTCGGATTTGCCACCTTTGGGACATCGAACATTCATTTATTCTTTCATCAAATATGCATTAAGAACTGGACTAGGCACTGGGTTAGGAGAAAAGGAAACACCAAAAATAACCAAGATAGCACCCCTGCCCACAGCTGCACCAGGACTGGGGCTGGTCCCGAGGCTGACCATATCTCTCCCCCACTTCCTCAGGCATGCTGACGATCACAGACTTTATCCTGGTACTCCACCGTTACTACAGGTCACCCTTGGTGAGTCATAAACAGATTGAAGGAAGATGGGAGGGGAAAGCTGGGGGAGGGGGAATAGAGAGCCTGACCCCAAGACTAATCAGAAGACACTATCTCTCTGTCTCTAGGTTCAAATCTATGAAATTGAGGAGCACACAATCCAAACCTGGAGGGGTAAGCTGAGAACTGGGAGACCTAAGGGGTGCATGTGACCAAGGGAGCTCTGCTTAGGAATGAAGTACAGGAAGGGGAATGGGGAAATCTGGGAAATAGGGGAGGGAAGAGGTCTGTAGGAGTCCCCAGAGAGGAGAGTCCAGCTCTCGGAACTTGATTCTCCCCCTCCTGCAGAGATCTACCTTCAAGGTTCTTTCAAGCCACTGGTTTCCATCTCACCCAATGACAGGTAGGTCCCCCTCCCCCACCTAGTCTTACAATATCCTTCTGTGTCTCAGGCCCTTCCTTAAAACCCACTTGATTCTAGGCTCATCTCCTAGATCTTAGAAGCAAAGAATTCAAATGGCTGTGACCCTCAATCTCTGTAAGGGGTGTGTATGTGTTTGGGGGGAGTGGGGGGGGGGGGGGTTCTTGCTGTCTTGGGAAGGAGGGAAAAAATTTGGAGCTCAAAATCTTTCAAAAAATGAATGTTGAAAATCTTTAATCTCAGTCACTTGCTAGCTGTGTGACCCTGGGCAAGTCACTTAACCCCAATTGCCTCACCTCCCCTCCCCCCAAAAAAACCTGATTGCTTACTGCCTCAGGGAGGGAAGAGGGGAGGAAGAGAAGGAGGGATAAAAATTGAAAGGCAAAACTATAAATAAAATGTTTATTATTTTTAAAAAAAAAAGAAAATCTTTAAACATACTATCCCCCTCCAAAGAAAGAACAATATTGGGGCAGCTAGGTGGCCAGTGGATAAAGCACCAGCCCTGGATTCAGGAGTACCTGAGTTCAAATCTGGCCTCAGACACTTGACACTTACTAGCTGTGTGACTCTGGGCAAGTCACTTAACCCCCACTGCCCCGCAAAAAAAAAAAAAAAAGAACAAATATTGATGGAACATAGACTGAAGCATGCTATTTTTCACTTTCTTTCATTTTTTTCTCTTTTAATCAAATTTTCTTGTACAAAATGACAACTATGGTAATGTTGTACATAATCGTACATGTATAACCCATATCTGACTGCTTACTGCCTCAGGGAGGGGAGGAGGAGGGAGGGAAGGAAGGATAAAAATTGAAACTCAAAACTATAAATAAAAATGTTTATTACTTTTTAAATTTAATTTTTAAAAAAGAAAAGAAAGACAATCTTCTTTACATGTACTTAGAAAAAAATTAAACACTATTAAATACTTTTAAAATTTAAATTAAAAAAAACCTTAAAAAACCTCCCCTGCTTGCTTCAGCTGGGGTAGAGGCAAGGGAAGAAATATATTCAGAAATCAAGGTACCAGTAATTTTTTAATGATTAAATTTTAATAAGCCAATATTTGTTCAAGTTTTGCCCAGAGGGCCCAGCTCTGAGATAAACCCCCCTTTCTCCCTACTTCCAATCTTCCATCTTACTGGCCACACCTCTCCAGCCTGTTCGAGGCTGTTATTCTCATGATCAAGAACCGGATTCACCGCCTGCCTGTTCTGGATCCTGCCTCTGGCAATGTGCTTCACATCCTAACACACAAGAGGCTGCTCAAGTTCCTGCATATCTTTGTAAGACCCTGCCCAGACCTGGACAAGGACAGAGAGCTTCTGGAAGGAGATGGGGGGGGGGGCGGCAGGAAGGGAAGGGGGGAAGGAGGGGACCGGGAAGGGAAGGGGGGAGGTTCTAACCCCACCAGAGCATTATGGGGCATATTTCCCAGTTTGGGATCCTAGGGCCCCCACTCCTACCCTGACCTCCAATTACACAGATTTGCATTCTGCCCAATATTTCCAAGACTTCTCTTAGTATAGCATCCCTGATTGAGACCTTGGGAGGGAAGGTCAAGGGGCAGAGAGGCTTTGGGCCTTCTGTGGCATCTGGGCTAGAGTTCTTGGGGAGAGTTCTGGCCTCCTTCCTGATCTTTGCCCTTTTCTCCCCTTCCTAACCCCTAACCCACTCCTACACCCAGGGTGCACTGCTGCCCAGGCCACAGTTTCTTTCCCGCTCTATCCAAGATTTGGGCATCGGCACATTCCGAGACTTGGCTGTGGTGCTAGACAACAGCCCCTATCCTGTCTGCGCTGGACATTTTTTGTAGACCGCCGAGTGTCTGCACTACCTGTGGTCAATGATGTCCGGTATCTTCTGCCAAGGGGAGAGGGTAGTACTCAGAAGGAGGCTCTGAAAAAAGATTTGTGGGGAGGGTGGGCAGATTTTTAGTTTTGGCCTTCGTGATGCAGTCAGAGGGTCATTGTAAAATCAGTTTAGAGGGGCAGCTAGGTGGCACAGTGGATAGAGCACTGGCCCTGGATTCAGGAGGATCTGAGTTCAAATCTGCCCTCAGACACTTGACACTTAATAGCTGTGTGACCCTGGGCAAGTCATTTAACACCAATTGCCTTACCAAAAAAAAAAAATCAATTTAGAACTGGGTTTTTCACGCATGGCGCATGCGCGTATACATATGTGTATGTGGGTGTGTCATGTTGTCTGTGTGATGGACTCCTCTGGAAATCTAGTAAGCCCATTTCTCAGAATCATGTTTTTACTATTTGGGGGAGGGGTGGGGCAATGAGGGTTAATGCGACTTGCCCAGGGTACACACAGCTAGTAAGTGACAAGTGTCTGAGGCCAGATTTGAACTCAGGTCCTCCTGACTCCAGGGCTGGTGCTTTATCCACTGCGCCACCTAGCTGCCCCCAGAATCATGTTTTTAAATTCATAAAATAAAATACATTGGATTATAATGGAAACCAATTATATAAAATATACTCATTAAAATACCTGCACACATGCATACATACATTTAAAGTTCATGGGCCCTAGGTTAAGAATTCCCCAGTCCAGGCATCATAATATAGCGAGAATCAAGAGACCGGCATTCAAGTTCATGTGACTTTCATCAGCACAAAAACTCTGTGCCTCAGGTTATCCCATTGGTAAAACAGGGGAATAATAGCTCTCTTACAGTAATAGGTGAGGTTTGGGCATCTGTTGTGATGAGCAGAAAGAGGCTCTGCTGCTAACTGCCTGTGTAACCTTAGGTTCTTCAGCCTCTAAAGACTCATCCCTAAGACTGAAGATCCAATGTAGACGATCTCTAAGTTTTCTTGCCATTTCAAAATTCTGCAAGTCTGCAAGGGGAAATGCTTTGTTAAGTTAAAAGCTCTCAACAAAAAAAATGGTTGTTGTTGTTCAGTCATGTCTAAGTCTTCATGACCCCTTGGTAGAGATTCTTGGTAGAGATCTTGGAGTGGTTTGCCATTTTCTTCTCCAGCTCACTTTACAGATGAGAAATTGAGGTAGACAGGGTTAAGTGACTTGCCTAGGGTCACAAAGCTAGGAATTGACTTGGGCCAGATTTAACTCAGGAAGATGAGTCCCTGACTCTAGGCTTAGGGCTCTATCTACCATACCACTAGGCTGCCCAAAGAAATAGTTGGTGCTAAGCTCTTATTCCAGGTACTCCTTGGAGTTCTGATCCTTCTTCTTTTTTCCTCCCTCCAATGCCAGGACAGGTTGTGGGCCTCTATTCCCGATTTGATGTCATAGTGAGTATCCTGCTAAAAGGAGCTGGGAATAGTGTGGAGAGGCTGAGGGTGGAAAATGGAGGTGTTTGTTGGTAAGGTGGAAGGGGGAGATCTGAGGATGGATATCTGCTAGGTGAAATCTCTAGAAGTTGGACCTTCCATGCAGCTGAAGAAATCCAGAGGGCTGGGAATATTGATAACCCCCCACCCCTTCTTGCTTTCTCTTCTTCTCTAGCACCTGGCTGCCCAGAAGACCTACAACCATCTGGACATGAGTGTTGGTGAAGCGCTACGGCAGCGATCCCTCTGTCCTGGAGGGCATCATTTCCTGCCAGCCTCATGAAAGCCTGGGTGATGTCATTGACCGAATCGCCCCACGAGCAGGTGACCTCCCTACAATGTCTTCTTCCCCACCCCACACCCCTATTCAAACAGAGCTTCAGCACCCTCAGGGAGACCCTGAGCTCTTAAAGCACCCCACTCTGACTTCAGGATCACTTTCAAGCATCCATCACATTGTCCCCACAACGTTCCCAATTCAATGTGCCTCACCATGGGTGTCTGTCAGATGCCCTATCCCTTCATTTTTCTCCATACCCATCTTGCTTTTGCCCATTTACAAGCTGAACTTCCTGGAGACACTGACTCTCCCTTCAGAGCTACAATCATGTGTCACGTAATTACATGGCTGTGATTGGGCCACAGCCATGTTCAGCTAATCTCAGCCCCATGTACCCACAGGTTCACCGGCTGGTGATGGTGGATGAATCGCAGCATTTGTTAGGTGTCATTTCCCTGTCTGACATCCTCCAAGCCCTGGTACTCAGCCCTGCTGGCATTGATGCACTTGGTGCCTGAGAATCCCAGTTGTCCTTGTGTCTTGTGTGTTGCTCCAAATTCCAACACACCCTGCCCCCAAACAGGATGGAAGGAGGGGGGGAGCTCCAGCCTTTCACTCTCTCACTCTCAGCCACATCCCCTCCTGCTCAGGTATGTTCTATCCTTCTCTCACCTCTCCTTTGCTCCTTGTTTATTTTATTTTTATTTTTTATTTTATTTTACTTTTTTTTTTTTTGCGGGGCAATGGGGTGTAAGTGACTTGCCCAGGGTCACACAGCTAGTAAGTGTCATGTGTCTGAGGCCGGATTTGAACTCAAGCACACCTGAATCCAGAGCCGGTGCTCTATCCACTGCGGCACCTAGCTGCCCCACTTATTTTACTTTTTTGCAATGAGGGTTAAGTGACTTGCTCAGGGTCACACCAGCTAGTAAGTGCCAAGTGTCTGAGGCTGGATTTGAACTTAAGACCTCCTGAATCCAGGGCTGGTGCTCTATCCACTGCACCACCTAGCTGCCCCACTCCTTGTTTATTTCATTTATTATTATTTTTTTTTGCAGGACAATTGGGGTTAAGTGATTTGCCCAGGGTCACACAGCTAGTAAGTGTCAAGTGTCTAAGGCCACATTTGAACTCAGGTCCTCTTGAAGCCAGGGCCGGTACTCTATCCACTGTGCTACCTAGCTGCCCCCCACTCCTTGTTTATTAATAACAATACTGGCTCACTCAGAATTCCCTGATCTCTTTCCTGGAGTTCAATGGGGAGAGGGACCAGCCCTGTTCTTGGACAAGTAGATCCATAAAAACCAGTGAATCTTACCACTCACTGCTCCGACAAGGTTGGCCTGGACTGGAAAGAGTATTTTATATAGGGATTTGAAGTTCCTCTCCCCATCCCTACCCCATATGACCACATTAAAATTGGTCTATGCTGGCTTCATGGAGATACCAGAAATAGAGGTAGCTGAAGAGTTAATATAATAGCAATTTAATTCAAGAAACATTTACTAAGTACCTACTATATGCTAAGCACTGGAGGTACAAAAAGAACCAAAAGGGGCAGCTAGGTGGCGCAGTGGATAGAGCACCAGCCCTGGAGTCAGGAGGACCTGAGTTCAAATTTGACTCAGACACTTGGCACTTACTAGCTGTGTGACCCTGGGCAAGTCACTTAAACCCCAACTGCCTCACTAAAAAAGAGAGAGAGAGAGAGAGAATAAATGGGAAACAAAAGAAGGAAGCACTGGAATTAGGAGGGGTTAGGGAAGGCTTCCTGTGAATGGTGCAGAGCCTCATGGTTTCGGGGCCCCTGGGAAGGTTCCCTTGTCCATACTTCCCATAACAAGTCTGACATCTGCTCCCTGAAATCCCTTTACCCACAAGACAAATCCTTCCTTTCAGACAATTAGAAATGAGGCTTACAATACAAATCCTCTTGGGAAAAGGAACGTGTGACTTAAATTCATTCTCAAGTGAATCTGAGTTACAATCAGACCTTTCCTGCCTGATGGCAGATTATAGGATCATAGATTTTGAGCTGGATGGGAGATTATCTCCTCCAACAGCCTCCTTTTAAGAATGAGACGAGTGAGACCTAAGAGGTATCACCCAAGGTCACAAAAGAATGGAAGAGCTGGGGTTCAAATTCAAGTCTTCTTACCCTACAGGCAATGGTCGGGTCTTGCCATGGAAGGGTTAAGCTGGGGAAAAGCCCACTGATTTGGGGTAGAGAACCCCAGGGGTGAGGGTAGCTAATGGCCAGAAGGCGGGAAAACTCTATCTACTTCACAGTTTTGCCTTTTTTTTCCTTCCTCACAGGTTCCACATCTTCATCCTCAGTTCCACTTCCCTAATACAAATGAGTTCCATTCCCATAAACCTTTGGGAAAGGCCGATGCTTCACAGAATGGTGGTCAGAATGAGAGCTCACTGACCTTCGGGCACTGGACATTGGAGGATATTCTTCATCACCTTCCTTCCATCTGCAAACAGTCCCCAGGGTGGGACTGGCTATGGGGTTTAAGAGCCTGTAGTGTTTGGGACATGAGACAGGGACCCAACTCCTTTGGTTTATGGGACTAGCTCTTAGTCCTTCACTGTCATTCCCTGGTGTCTTTTCCCACAATCTTTCCCATCCTGCCCTTAATTCTTCTCCTTCCACTTCAGCATTGCAGGAGTTGGGTATTGATTTGGAGCCACAATTGTGGAGTCTCAGACCTATATCAGTGGCTGTCCACCTAACATGGCTAGAGCACAGGGAAAGATCTAAAATGCTGATAACTGGGTCCAAGTCTCCCTTCGCCATCACTTGTGTTAGGAGTCTGGGCCAGTCTCTGCTCCATTCTGGTCCTGCTACTACTTCTCAGGAAAAAGAGAAGGGTCTGAGCTATTCCCATGCCCTCCCACTCTTAGGCTAAAGAGGACAGACTGGAAATCCTCTAGGCAAAGTCCAGGGAAGCCCCCAAGTCTTTTCTGTTGAGGCTGACTTTCCTGCAGTAGTCTGTCATGAGAACTGATTATTAGACATTGTTATTTTTGGATTGTATTTCCTTCCCTGAGCATCCTGGAAATCTAGAAATTCAGCCTCATGGACCTTTCTATGGGAGCCTTTATTTCCTCCTCTTGCGCCAAGGCCTCCTCACCCTCCTCATCCTCATTTCCTGGAACTCTGCTGGGTGCTTTCCCCTCTGCTCCAGCTCTCTTCTTCCTCTAAGTTCCACAAACAAATATAAATTGAGGGGAGAGGCTGGGTCAACCCATGTGGAGAAGTGACCTCCTCCACAAAGGTTAAAAATTTAAATTTAAAAAAAGGTATTTGATAAAAATCAAAATTTTTTTTAAAAAGTATTTGAGCTGCAAGTTTGGCACCTTTGATGTATACACACACAGAAGAAAGCAAGACCCTTTCTTGCCAGGTGCAGCCAAGTCCTCTAACCTCTGCATCCTTAGACCAGCTCTTTCTCCCTTGTATCAGTAGATTTAGAACTAGGAGTGACCTTAGACTTATAATCATTGATTTAGAGATGAGAGGTGGAGAGGATCTTTAAAGACATCTTATCCAACTCTCTCATTTTATGGTTGAGGAATCAAACATAGGCCATGGAAGTTACTGGAAATGACTTTCCCAGGCCACATGTGTATTAAGTAGAAGAGCTAAGAGTGCAAATTCCACTCATCTTACACCACCGTACTTTCTAAGCCTCCAGGGAAGGGATAAAAATGGCTATAGTAACACAAGGTTTACCAAGATCTTTCATCACAACAATCTTATAGGCCAGGTAGGCAGATGTTACCATCCTTGTTTTGGTAGAGAAGAAACTCACAGGGTTTTCTTGCTCCTCCATTCACAACCCTGACATCCAGGAATTTCTCATTCCTTTCCATTCTCAGTAGAGGGAGTAGGGACTATTCATCATCATGTTTTCTCATTGGAGATTGGGCATCTTCCTTCTCTCTCAATCTATTCTCCTCCTGCCCTACTTTGTTCCTCCTAATTCTCATAACTGGAACAAAAGCATTAAAGTCTTTTCTCTTTATGTGAAATTTACCTCTGTCTGTGTGTGTGTGTGTGTGTGTGTGTGTGTGTGTGTGTGTGTGTTTCTGGGTGTGTTTGCAGCAGGGGGAAAGGGGAGTTGTTCAGCGCAGAAAGGAAAAAAAGGAAGGCAGTACTTCTGTAAGAGGGGAAAAAAAAAACACCTAGAGTTGGAAGACAGGACACCTGAGTTCTTTTTAAAGATCTGCTACTAACTTGGTTTAAGACCTTCAATAAATTGTTTGACCACTCTGTCCCTTTGACTAATTACAATCTAAGAGATAGAAGGGGGCCTTCTAAATCATTGAATCAAGCCTTATTTTATCAACAATAAAGCCCAGAAAACTAAAAAGACTTGCCCAGGGCTCCACAGCAAGTCAATCACAGTAGCCAGGACTAAGCAAACCAAGGTCAAGGTCTTCTGATCTTATCTGCTTTTATTGCTTCTTCCCATTTAAATTAATTTGTAAATGGGGAAAACAATACCTATCTGCATTCCTTAAAGCATTATTACTATGAGGATTAATCCGTAAAAGTGTTTCCTATTTAGATTTCCCAAAGCTTAAAGTCTCAAAGGGCAAAGAAATAAGGAAACAGAAAAGTGAAGCCCTTTCAGGTGTCAATAATAATAAAAACTAACATTTATAGAACTATTCCTATATGCCAGACACTATGCTAAGCACTTTTAAGATTATCTCTCATTTGATCTTCATAACAAACCCTGGGAAATGGATGCTGTTCTCATTTTACAGATGAGGAAATTGAGACAGAGGTTAAGTGACTTGCCCAAGGTCACCCTATCTAGCAAGTGTCTGAAGTCATATTTGAACTCAGGTGTTCCTGATTCCAGGATTAATGCTCTATTCACTGCACAAGCTAGCTACAAATAAAGCATTCAGCACCTTGAAAGGACTAGGGTCAGAAAACACAATGAACTTGCCCCAGCAAAAACAACGCACTTACCTCAATACCTTTGTCTCCAGCCACCCATCTAGATAAAGGCTCCAATAATAACCTGGGAAATAGAACTGACTGGTCACCACAAGTAAGAGTAGGGTCCTTCACTGAGGGAATCCTGCTCTGAAGTAGGTAGAATTACTAAAAAAGAAAAATCCATGCTTCTTATACCTCCTGCATGGGAGGTAAAAAAAATCTCAGGGCTAAAGCCCAAAGAAAGTAAAAGAAAAAAAGGCATCTATCTTTCTTAGAATGAGGAACTCTGAAGAGCCCAACAGTATCCCATTTGAAAAGACAGCTGTAGGGGGCAGCTAGGTGGTGCAGTGGATAAAGCCTCAGCCCTGGATTCAGGAGGACCTGAGTTCAAATGCAGCCTCAGAACACTTACTAGCTATGTGACCCTGGGCAAGTCACTTAACCCCAATTGCCTCAGCAAGAGAAAGAGAGAGAGAGAAGAAAAGAAAGCTATAACACTTGAGCAGAAAGAGTACACTGCTAACCAGCCAAGACAGAAGCTAGAAGTGGCAAACTCAGGGATTCCAGCAGATAAGCCTGAAAATATATCCTGTCCTGGGAAGAGGCAGCTGAATCTGGTGAGGAGCCAGTTCAGCAGCTAAGCGATCTGCTTGACCCAGACAAGCATTGATATGCACATCCATGCCCTATGAGGAGTTAGCTGAGTCACCCATCCAAATGACATGTTGTACCCTTTGAGGAGACAGCAGAATAATCTGTCCATCACTGATCCTGTGCCTACCAGTGAACTTTGTAAGGATTCTCTATAGAAAGAAACAACATCAAGGCCCTGCAGTTCCAGTTATGAACTATCTTGGCCATATGTTCCTTTACATGACTGTCTCATTACCACTGTATTATAGGTTCATGCCCACTTTTTACCCCTCTATAGACTATGTATTTGTGAGAGAGTATCCCTAAGGTTTTGGGGGTATTACTTTGCAACTATGGTTTTGCAATGCCATGTGAAGTAAATGCCTTTTCTAAGAGATAATTAAGCCTATTGTCTGATTACTAATGAGAAGTACTCCATGGGGGGCTCACGAGCTACAATGTTAGAAGTAGTCACCCAAATTGTTGCCCCTTGAACTTGAGATAAGACACCTACCTCTCTGGGGAGTCAACCTTACAGTATTGGGGGATTGAATGCAAAGAGAATGTTACTAACCTAGGGTCCTTCCTAGCTCTAAAAGTGTATGTTTCTAAATAAAAGAAGCATTAAATGTTTTGCCAAACTGAAAACACTAAGTAACGTGTGACTGTCCCCTGAACCCAGACCTTATGACCATGCAAAGAGTGTCATTGAGGCAATTCCCTTTGCGGAAGTCTTATTATGGGTTCCTGTCTGCTAACCATATTGTGATCAGAAGTCCCTTTGATTGGCTACAGCTACATAGCCAGGTCTGGGGTGGGGGGCATTACACTGCCTCATCCTTCTTCCTTTCAGTTGACTCCCTCCAGCTAATGGTGTTTTTTTATTTGTTTGTTTGTTTTGCAAGGCAATGAGGGTTAAGTGACTTACCCAGGGTCACACAGCTAGTGTCAAGTGTCTGAGGCTGGATTTGAACTTGGGTCCTCCTAAATCCAAGGCCAGTGCTTTATCCACTGAGCCACCTAGCTGCCCCTAATGGTGTTTTGCTAAAAGAATAGACACAATGACATTAGGGGAGAGGCCTTGGGCCCTCCCTATCTAAGGTCAACATGTTGACACTAAATATAGTCCTTGTTTCTTTGCCTTGGTTCCTTCATTTCAGGCAAAGAAGATTTATTTGAAAGTTACAACTGAGTTTCTTGACAGGTCAGGAGAGTGAGCCACCTGAGGTTCATGAATCCAGGGATAAAGTCCATCCTGGGTTTGGAGATCAGAAATGCTTTGGGCCTGAGGAAAAATCTTAGGATATCCAGAGCACAGCCCACTGGTAGCTGAGATGAATATTCATCCAGAAGTGATGCTGACTTTGAATGTGAGATCAGTAGGAATGGCATTGTCTGAACCCACTCTCTTCAGAGACTGAAACTGTATAAGGAAGAGCGGGGTCCCTCTGATGTTGGGGTAGGGGTGAAATGATTGTACTTCTGATCTTGACATATCTTTGAAGTAAATATCCCATAGCAAAAGCTGATTGATCCTAATTTGTTACTCAAACTGGGCTTTGTCATTGGTTGTTATAGTGGAAAGAACTTACATGAAATGTCTTATTTAAGCTCATAGCAGTAGAGATAACCCAGCCCCTTAAGGGTACCCCTAGAACCCTGAAGAAGAGATATAACTGGTTTTACTCTGGGAAGGTGAGTTCAAAAAGTAAATGCTACATCTAAGATGTAAATACTAATGTAAGGAGGTGGCTAGGTGGCGCAGTGGATCGAGCACCAGCCCTGGAGTCAGGAGGACCTGAATTCAAATGTGGCCTCAGACACTTGACACTTACTAGCTGTGTGACCCTGGGCAAGTCACTTAATCCCAACTGCCTCACCAAAAACAAAACAAAACAAAACAAAATGCTAATGTAAGATATTGTTATTATCATCACTAGGCTTATGGAGTGTAGGAGGGAGAAAGCAGAAGGGGGAGAAGGATTGGGACATGTTATAAGCAGAGAGAGTCCAGCATCACTGAAGGTAAATTTATTAGTTGTGTTTCCATGGACCAAAGATATCAAAGAAGAGAGATATAAGCAGGCACCAGCACAGGTAGTAGAACCTGAGTTTGGTGTTCCAGATCTTCAGGAGGTACCCTGAGCTCATCCTGTGTCTTTTGAGTAAGAAAGAGCCCATTTCAATTAGGATTGGCAAAGCACACTAAATACACAGCAGAAACTAAGGTCTAGACTTGGCCTCATGGCAGAGAAAGGAATTCGGCTAGTTAAGAGCAAGCGGGTTCTCCATGACTCAGGGGTGCCTCTTCCGGAAGCGAAGGCTCACCAGCTTGTCAGGCACCAAAACAATTCTTGACAAAGGATGAACTTTCTGCATTCCAGGAGCTAGAGATATCTCATATTGCTGGATCAGCTGAGGAACAAAGGAGGGGAGGGGGGAAAGTAATTAGCGACTTCGACCTACTTTCCTTTGCCTACTCCCCCTAGTGCCTTCCTGAGATTTAAACCATTGTAATCACTCTAGGGGATTCACCTCAGAGCTACCTCCCTGTGGCCACTTTCAATGTCCCTCTCAATTAAGTCCATTTTCCAGCCACCCTACTCTAAATCCCACCTACCTCTAGCCTCTAGCTCCCACATCATGAATAACCCCCAAATTCCCTTACTGACTTTTTTCTTTTTTGGTAAGGCAATTGGGGTTAAGTGACTTGCCCAGGGTCACATAGCTAGTAAGTGTCAAGTATCTGAGGCTGAATTTGAACTCAGGTCCTCCTGACTCCTAAGCCAGTACTCTATCTACTTCGACACCTAGCTGCCCCTCCTTTACTAACTTTTATTATGAATCCTCTTTCATTAGCAGCACCACTACTACCCTCCTTCCTCCATTGTCTCTCTCTCTCTCTCTCTCTCTCTCTCTTTTTTAGTGAGGTAATTGGGGGTTAAGTGACTTGCCCAGGGTCACACAGCTAGTAAGTGTTAAGTGTCTGAGACCAGATTTGAACTCAGGTCCTCCTGAATCCAGGGCCAGTGACTGCAGCCACCTAGCTGACCCCTCCATTGTCTCTTAATCCCTTCTCTATTAATCTTTACCAGTCCCTCCCCTGTCCCTGGCTCCCCCATGAATCAATGTCCCCATTCCTATGCTGTTCCTGATTCTTCCCTATATCAAATGTCCTCATTCTGCCCTACCCACAGTTCCCCTTTTATCAATTCTCTATCCATCCTCATTTCTTGTTCCCTCTTCCATTAACTGCCCCCTTCTCCCACCTCTATCCCCAATCTCCTTCTCCATTAACCCCACCCTCCACCACTCTTGTGCCTCTGGTTTCCCTTCCATTAACCAGTCCCTATCTCTCCCCTGTCCCCAGTTCCTCCCTCCATCAACCCCTCCCATTCCTCTCTTGGATCGTGATTACACATGCCTCCATTACACATGGCCATCCCTCTTCTGTCCTTGAATCTCCCCTCCATCAGCCAGCCACAGTAAGCTTTTCCTGTCACTTCCTCCACCAATTTCTACCATCTCTTACTCTTGACAGCACCACATTCATCTCAAGCTCAGCGAGTCGACGGCCCAGGCAGGCTCGGACCCCAAAGCCAAAGGGTATGGAGCTAAAGGCGTGGCTGCCTCCCACAGGCTCATTCTGTTTTCTTCGAAGCCACCGCTTTGGCAGAAACTCCGAGGGAGATTCGAAGTTGTCTGGGTCCCGGGACATTACAAAGTGACACAATACAAACTGGGTCTGCAGGAGGAGAGGAGAGGGCGGTGAGATGCAGTGGAAAGAGCACTGTATTGGGGGGGTGGGGCAGATAATCTAGCTTAAAAACCCAGCCCTATTACTACCTGTGCAAACGTGGGCATGCCACAAGTCTCTTCATCTAAAATTTCTCATCAGTAAAATGGGGGTTTGGGGGGGGTTGAGGGGAAACGGATGAGATTATAACTACTCCACTATTAATCACAATAACAATGATAATATTTATAGAGCACTTTGGGTTTTAAAAAGCTACTGCACATATATTACCTCATTTGATCCTTACAACAACCCTGGGAGGTAGGTGCCATTAAGATGCCCATTGTATAGATGAGAAGACTGAAGCTGAGAAAAGTTACATCATTTGCCCAGGGTCCCACAGCTAAGGCAGGGTTCGAGCTTAGGTCTTCCTGACTCCAAATTCACTGTACAACCCAACTGTCTTTATGTGACCCCTGAAGTACAAAGAGCAGAAGGCATCCGTGCAGCCCAGAGCCAGGCAGAACTAATGGGCACTGTTCTTCCTAATGGGCAACCCCTTCCCTAACTTTAGCATCCCCACCCCAGGTATCCACTTCCCAATCTTCTCAATCTGTCCACCTCCCATGACTCTCCAGTCCCACTCACATTCTTGGGAAAGAGATAGTCTCCCACTACGACTTCCTTGTCTATGTTGACTCTCGAGTTTATGGGGACAACAGGATAGAGGCTGTGGGTATATGGGAGAAGGGAGTCAGGGGCATGACTTGGGAAAGAAGCAGTGAAATGCTCTTCCTTGGTCCCCACTCCCCTTGCTCCCCTGGAATCATTTTCCCATTGCTCCTTCTCTTCTCTCCCGCCTCCTTCTTTCCCATCAGGCCCTGGTTTCCCAAGTCTAGGCTTCTACTGCTATAGCCATCTTTATATCCACCCTTAGCCTTTCCCTTCCATCCTCCTCATTCTGGTCTTTCTTGGACCCTAGTTCCCTTCAAGGCCTGAGAATCCTACCGAAGAGCCTCCTTCAGCACTGCTTTGAGCAGGGGCATGTGAGCGAAGTCCTTGCTTTGGGGCTTCTCCCCATGAGGCACCACCCCCACCACCTCCTTGTAGAGGGCTTCCTGGGTCTCTGGATCCTGAGCCAGGTGGTAAAGGGCCCAAGTCAATGTGTTGGCACTCTAGGAGAAAGCAGAACCGAAGAAAATGACATGAAAGGGCTGTCTGAGATTGAGCAAGGGTGGCTATAGGAAAGTGAACAGATGAGAGGGCTAGTGGGCTGAAGTCATTTGAAGGAATCAGTAGAGTCTAACTTTCCTCCCACAGACCCGGAGAGGTAGGCGGTGTGAGTATTATTAACATTCCCCAATTTTACAAGTGAGGACACTGAGGCTCAGAGTCCAGGTGACTAGCAGTTAACATGTCACACAGCTAACAGCTGAGCTAGCCCTCAAATTCAGATCTTCTGACTCCAATTCTTTTTTAAAAGCCTTTACCACTAAAAGATGCTGGCAAACAAAGATACAAGGGGTCAGCAGACCACAGTTATTCATATTTAGAAGAGTAATAACAATTATCATTATTGCTAACATTTATATAGCACATACTGTGTACCAAGCACTGTGCTTAGCACTTTATAATTGTCATCTCATTGGGTTCTCATAACAACCCCAGGAGGAAAGTGGCATTACCATTCCCCTTTTACAGGTGAGAAAACTGAGATGAACAAAGGTTAGGTGGCTTGCCTAGGGTCACACAGGAAGTGTCTGAGGTTGGATTTGAATTTAGGCTTTCTTCATTCTTTTGTTTTTTGTTTTGTTTTTATTTTGGTGAGGCAATTGGGGTTAAGTGACTTGCCTAGGGTCACACAGCTAGTAAGTGTTAAGTATCTGAGGCTGGATTTGAACTCAGATCCTCCTGAATCCAGGGCCGGTGCTCTATCCACTGCACCACCTAGCTGCCCCAGGCTTTCTTCATTCTAACCCTGGCACTCTACCCACAGTGCCACCTCATATAATGAAAAGAGTGGTTTTTAAAAGAAGTATCTTGAGCAAGAATGAGAAAGGCATCTTCTTAATGACCTGGACACTGGTTAGATCCTTCTCAGATTATGGTATCCAATTTGATCTTTATACTTTAAAAAGTCTGGAGAAATCTTCACAGAGGTGGGGGCCTATGGGTGTAGAATTTGGGGGGGGGCAGGGCAATGAGGGTTAAATGACTTGCCCAGGGTCACACAGCTAGTAAGTGCCAAGTGTCTGAGGCCAGATTTGAACTCAGGTCCTCCTGAATCCAGGACTGGTGCTTTATTCACTGCACCACCTAGCTGCCCCCATGGCTGTAGAATATTATATAAACCATCAGGCATAATTAATGTTTTGGTTGACTTTGCTGAACTCCTATTTTTCTTCTTTGTTACAAAAGTATGGCTTGCCAGGTGAGGGTAGGATATATTCAGATTATATAAATATATACAAATATCTATTCAGATATATAAATTAAAGATCTCAATACAAATATATATATATGCATAGACACACACATATATGCATATCTGCAAAACTGCATATATGTGTATATTCAATTTAAAGCCACTAAACCTCAAAGACTTTTGGAACTATATATGTGTGCATGTATGTGTGTGTGCATACACATATATGTATATGTGTATGAACATATATGTGTATATATGTGTGCATGTTGTTGTTGTTTGTCTTTCATTCTCAAAGAGGATCATGACATTGGGGTGATGTCATAATTTGCAGTGAATTGGCTTTTAGTGAGGGAGGGTTATGCAAAGTCACCAACTTTACTCTCTCCTCCAGAGAGCATACATACATATACACATACATAAACACATACATGTATACACATACACACATACATATACACACTCTGGAATATGTGTATAATCTCTGAAGTGTATATATATGTTTATGTATATGCACATGTATGTACATGTGTGTATGCATATATACAGGTTTATGTGTGTATGATTATGTGAGCATGCATGTATACACACATATATGTGGGGGTGTGTGTATAAAAGCAAAGGGAGAAACTGAAGAGACAGTCCAGAAAATAGTTGAAAAAATGTCTTAAGGAATAGTCCTGTGTTGAAAAGTTGAAGGAATTGGGTTTCCCTTGCTTAAAGAAGAGGCTGTATACAGTTGACAATTTAATAGAACTTCATCTCATTTGATAAGCACTGAGGCAAGTACTGTGGGATTGGGTGTTTTTTAATCATCCTAGCTTTATAGATGAGTAATCTGAGATTCAGAGAGATTGTTTTTCCAACATGTAAAAGTCTGATACTTGAGCATCTCCCCACACAGATGAGCAGAACCCAACTTTAACATAAAGTTAAAAGTTAAGAATTATGCTGGGAAAATGAGCAAACAACAACAACAACAACAAAAGAACATGACCATAAAAAGTTACTATGAAGGCAGGGAAGACCAAGACACAATTTCAGAAGAAGACAACAATCTGAAAACAGCTACAAGCAAAACCTTAAAGAAAAATGCTAATTGGATCCAAGCCAAACAAGAATTCCTGAAAGAGTTAAAGAAAGAGATAAGGGTGGTAGAGGAAAAATTAGGAAAAGAAATAAGAGCAATACAAGAAAATTATGAAAATAGAATTAATAGCTTGGTAAAAGAGGCACAAAAAATACTGAAGAACACACCTTAAAAACAGACTTGGCCTAATAGTAAAAGAGGCACAAAAATTCACTGAAGAAAAGAAATCTTTAAGATGTAAAATTGGCCAAATGGAAAAAGAGGTACAAAAGCTCACTGAAGAAGATAATTCCTTAAAAAATATAATTGGGCAAGTGGAAGTTAATGAATCCATGGGACATCAAGAAACAATAAAACAAAGTTAAAAGAATAAAAAAAAGGAAGTGTGAGAAAATAATTATTAATAATGGGTTTGGGGGGGAGGGACCCAAGGACCTCTCCTGCCACTCAGGAACTCTGGTTGGTTTCTCAGAGCCAGCCCAAAGGTACATTAAGATCCAGACTAACTCAGTAGAGATTAAAACCACAACCTTTTCAAGAGTGCCTTTCCGCCTCAGAAGGTTTGTCTTTCAAGGTATAGTTCATTTTAATATGGACCCCCCCCCCAAGTCAGGTCAATCAATGGAGTTGAATGATGCTAGCCAATTAATTTAGATGAATGTGTGGTGACCCTCCTCCACCTGAGAGAAGATAAAAATCCCTGGAGACATGAGGGTCAAGCTCTTACTCTCTTACTCTCTTGCCTCTCTTGCTACTCTTGCACTCTTATGTGCTTCTCTTACCTGGGGCTGGCTCTCCCCACCCCCTCTTCCTGGGACTCCGTGCTGGGTATATTACTGGTGGGGAAGTTTTTCAGACACGTGATCAAATTAATAATAAATGCTTGCTGCCAAAATTGGTGCAATAGCCTCTAATTTATAAGTAGCAATATCTTAGAAACCCCAGCCTGACTCCTCAATAATCTGGGCAGAAAAGGTCTAGTCCCCCAATATTTCACATGACACAGAAGAAAAAGTGAAATATTTCATCATAAAAACAACTGACCTAGAAAACAAATCAAGGAGAGATCATTTAAGAATTATTGGACTATATGGAAGCCATGATAAAAAAAATAGCCTAGACAGCACATTTCAACAATTTACCAAAGAAAACTTCCCCAATATTCTAGAACCAGAGGGTAAAATAGAAACTGAAAGAATCCACCAGTCACCTTCTAAAGGAGATTTCAACGAAAACTCTGAAGACTATCATAACCCAATTCCAGAGCTCCCATGCTGAGGAGGAAATACTATAAATAGCCAGAAAGACACAATGCAAATATCATGGAGCTGCAGTCAGGACCACACAATATTTACTAGCTTCTGTGTTAAAGGAGTGAAGGTCTTGGAGTGTGATATTCCAAAAAGTAAAGGAGCTAGCATTACAACCAAAAATAACCTACTCAGCAAATTTAAGTATAATCCTTCAGGGGAAAAAGAGGGTAATAATGAAATAGAGGACTTTCAAGCATTCCCAATTAAAAGACCACAGCTGAATAGAAAATTTGACATTCAAACACAAGACTCAAGAGAAGTATAAAAAGATAAACACGAAAGAGTAATCATAAGGGACTCAATAGAATTAAACTGTTGACATTCTTATCTGGAAAGGTAACGCCTAAGAACTTTATCATTATTAGGGAAATTAGAAGGCATCTAAATAGACAGTGGGCATGAGTATGAGTCAATTATGTTGGGATGATCTCCAAAAAAAATATGAAGGAGTGAGAAAAAGGAATGAACTGGGAGAAGGATGAAGGGAAAGGTAGAATGGGGTAATTTTTTTTTTTACATAAAAGAGGCATGTAAGGAAGAGATTTATAGTGTATAGAAAAATGAGGAGGGTGTGCAATGCTTGAACCCAATCTCACTGGAATTGGTTCAAAGAGGGCAGAATATATATACACATTCAGTTGCATACAGAAATCTACTTTACCCAATAATGAAATAGATGGGGAAAGGGATGAAAGACAGGTGGTGGGGGGTGATGAAAAAAAAGAGGAAGGGTTAAGAGAGGCAGTGGTCAGAAACAAAACAGACTTTTGAGGAGGAACAGGATAAAAAGAGAGAGTAGGATAAATAAAAGAAAATGGGATGCAGGGAAATACACAGTTAGTAATCATAACTATGAATGTGAATGGGCTGTGCTTACCCATAAAATGGAAGCAAAAAATAAAATGGATTAGAAACTAGAATCCAATGATATGTTGTTTACAGGAGACACACTTGAAATAGAAAGACACACATAGAGTTTAAGCAAAGGGTGAAACTATAACACTTCAGCTGAGATAAAAAGGCAAGGGTAGCAATCATGATCTCCAACAAAGCAAAAGCAAAAAAAGACCCAATTAAAAGAGATAATCAGGGAAACTACATTTTGCTAAAAGGTACAATGAACAATAAAGTAATATAAAAAAATCTTACAGCAAGCCCCTCTGATATAGACCTCATTTCTCAAATATACGGGGACTAAATCTAATTTATAAAAATAAGCACCATTCCCCAATTGATAAATGGTCAAGGGATATGAACAGGCAGTTTTCAGAAGAAATCAAAGCTATCTATAGTCATATGGAAAAAAGCTCTAAATCACTATTGATTAGAGAAATGCAAATTAAAACAACACTGAGGTACCACCACATGTATTAAAAATGACAAAGGCTGGAGGGAATGAGGGAAAATAGGTACACTAATGCACTGTTGGAGTTGTGAGTTTGTTCAACCATTCTGGCTAACAATTTGGAATTATGTCCAAAGAGCTATAAAATTGTGCATACCCTTTAAACCAGCAAAATCACTATTAAGTCTGTACCCCAAAGAGATCAATGGAAAAAGAAAAGGACTTATATGTCTAAAAATACTTATAGCGGCTCTTTTGGTGGGGGCAAAGAATTAGAAATTGAGAGGATACTCATTAATTGGGGAATGACTGAACAAGCTGTGGCATCTGATTGTAATGGAATAGTATTGTCCTATAAGAAATGATGCAGAGGGGCAGCTAGGTGGCACAGTGGATAGAGCACTGGCCCTGGATTCAGGAGGACCTGAGTTCAAATCTGGCCTCAGACACTTAACAATTACTAGCTGTGTGACCCTAGGCAAGTCACTTAACCCCAATTGCCTCACCAAAAAAATTAAAAAGAAAAAAAAAGAAATGATGCAGAGAGTGGTTTCAGGAAAAAAATATTTAGCAAGATCTATATGAATTGATGCCAAGTAAAGAGAGCAAAACCAGGAGTCGTGCACAGTAACAGCAGTTTGTAATGATGATCGACCATAAAAGACTTGGCTACTCTGATCAATGCAATGATCCAAGACAAATCTAAAGAATTCATAGTGAAAAAATGCTATCTACCTCAAAAGAGAGAACTGATAAACTACGAATGCAAATTGAAGTATAATTTTCTATATTTTTTTGCTTTTTTGTGAAATGGCTAATATGAAAAGGTGCTTTGCATGATTTCACATATATAATTGATATCAATTTGCTTTCCTTATCAGTGGGTAGGAGAAGCGGGAGCAGGGCTGGGAGAGGATTTGGAACTCAAAATTTAGAGGAAAAAATGTTAAAAAAAAACAAATTAGAATGCAGAAATATGTTTAATGTGATTGTATATATATAATCTATATCAGATTTCTGTCTTGGGAATGGAGGAGGGAAGGGAGGGAGGGAGAAAATTTTGGAACTCAAAACGTTATAAAAAACAAATGTTGAAAACTATCTTTACATGTAACTGGAAAAAAAATGTTATTAAGATTTTAAAAAATAAATTAGAAATAAATGAAAAAATTTAAAAGACAAGAACCCTGGTCTCTTGACTTGTGATCCAATGCCTTTTTCACTACATATGAAGACTAGTTTAAAAGCCAAAGTAAACTAATTTTTGATGGTTTCAGTGTTGACCTACCTATGGTTAGGAAAAAGGTTGGACTGAAGGGCCTTTCCATGTTCTCTTCCAACGCTATGCTTCTAGGTTACGTGAGTAATCAAAGCACCTTAAGGGATTAGTAGGCAGAGCATAAAAGAGTTCATCCAACTTGTGATTTACATTTCCTAGTTTTCCATGCAGGCCCTCAGACTCACCGTGTCCACTCCAGCTAAGAGCAATTCAGCCAAGCTGCCCATGGCCTCATCAGGAGTAAGCTGTCGAGAAGATAGCAGAAAATGCAGGTAACCAGACACCCGGACCTTGTCAGAATTCCCATCCTTTAGCTGAGCCTCCAACTCCTTGATCTTCTCTTCAATCAGCTTCTTCCCTGCAAAGATCATGGGGTAGTAGGAAAGAAAAGGTCAAGGCCATGACCTCAAATCAGATCCACTGCAGATGAGTTCCCTTCAGTCCCTGGGATTAGTCTGGGGCTCTGAGGGAGTGTGTCCTGATAGAAATATATAAGAGAGGGATGGATCTCCTGACATCCTTCCCATAATGATCATTCTGGTTCCAAACCCCAGGCCCAGCCCCTGCCCTCTCACCAAAAGAGAAGATGTTGTCCCAGCCTTCCAAATAACGATCCCAAAAAGGAAGAAAGGGACGGGTCCACTTTGGCAGGAAAGTGGCATAGAGAGAGTTCTTGAACATGAGCTCCACAGACTTTACGAAGATCTCTGTCTCTGGAGGGATGGAGGGCCTCAGGCATCCGATCCGCTTCTCGAACAGGACGTATGAAATAGCTGGATGTATCAGAAGTAGGAAAGGGTAGACAAATGAGAACAAGGACCTCCCACAATGGAAGGTGGTGATTACCATCCTTCCCCTTGAATCTCAGCCTCCTTCTCACCCTGCCCCTCTACCCCCAAATACCTTCCAAGGCAAAGAGGTAGAAGAAGTGAGCAACATCAGACACCTGGTCCCCTGACGGGCTCTTTGCCTTAACGTCTTCTAGCTGAACCAGCATGTCCCCTACCACCTCATTCAGGGAATCTGTATACAGAGCAGCATCAGATGGCTTCAGCATCCGTGGGTTCAGAGTCTGACGAAGCTGGTACCATTGTTCCCCTTGCCTGTGGGTGGCACAGGTATGGGGCAAAAGGGGAGAGGTAGAGGGGGTGAGAGGATCATAGGGACCTTCATGGGAATGGAGAATAGAACAGCTATATGGAATGGGGGGAGAGGATGAACATGAATAGCATAGATTTGAGTTAAGGGACAAACAGGACTAGGGCCTGAGGTTTTAGTTCCCAGAACAATTAAAGGTGGAAAGGACTTTATAGAGGCGATTTAATCCAAAACATTCATTACACAGGTAGGGAAACTGAGAGGCCATGAGCACTAACATTGACTTAATATTCAAGGGGAGAGGAAGGGACGAGTAGGGGGGTCAACTAGCAGACATCTTCCCCACCCCCCACCATCACCCATCCATTCCGTTAGCCTCCCCCCATCGCCATCCACTCAGGGAGATCAAGCTCCAAAAGGCTGTGCCTAGTGAAGTGTTCTTCGGTCGTTTCCAGTTATACCTGATTCTTCTCGACCCCATTTGGAGTTTTCTTGGCAGATGTACTAGAGTGGTTTGCCATTTCTTTTTCCAGTTCATTTTACAGATGAGGAAACTGAGGCAAACAGGGTTAAGTGACTTGCCCAGAGTCACACAGCTAGTCAATGTCCGAGGTCACATTTGAACTCGGGTCTTCCTGACTCCAGGCTCAGAGCTCTATCCACTGCACCACCGGGCTGCCTATTGAAGTACTCATTTTCAAAAGCAAGATACCCAGCACTCAATATCCAAACTCCCACCCTATCCGGATAAGGGAAGGGAGTGAGAGAGAGAGCAGCTTTTAAATTTCTAAATCAAAATACTTTTTTTGTTAAAATGCTTGCTCTTGGGGCAGCTAGATGGCGCAGTGGATAGAGCACCAGCCCTGGATTCAGGAGTACCTGAGTTCAAATCCGACCTCAGACACTTAACACTTACTAGCTGTGTGACCCTGGGCAAGTCACTTAACCCCAATTGCCTCACAAAATAAATAAATAAATAATTGGAAAGTGAGCCATACAAAATAGCAAACATGCTAAAATGCTTGCTCTTTTTTTAAAATACCTTATCTAAACATAATTTTTGCTTAAGATCTAACAGTGGGATAGAGATTATTCTTTAGTAATTCATTTATTTGAAACATGTAAAATTAGGTAAATCATGACCACAAAGGTTCCTTCCTATTCTGAGAGACAATGTGTTCATGGAACCTTTTAAGAAAAACTTCCTAAGTAGGTCATAACAAGCCATGGACTATACCCTTAGCCCAATTTCATGACTTCCAATTCATTCATGGAATAGGCATTTACTAAGCTGTGCCTGGCTGATGACGGTGGTGGTCGTGGTGGTGATGATAGCTAGCACTTATAGGTTTATAAAGCACTTTTCAGGGCAGTTAGGTGGTGCAGTGGATAAAGTACTGGCCCTGAATTCAGGAGGACCTGAGTTCAAATCCGGCCTCAGACGCTTAACAATTACTAGCTATGTGACCTTGGACAAGTCATTTAACTCTCATTGCCCTGCCAAAAAAAAAAAAAAAAGCAGATTGCAAATTTTAGCTCATTTTATCCTCACAATAACCCTGGGAGGTAGGTGCTATCATTATTCCCATTTTACCGAGGCTAAGTGACTTACGTAGTAGGCTTCTGAGACTAGATTTGACTCCAGGCTCGGCATTCTATCCACTATGTCACCTAGCTGGCCTAATTGGATGGCTATTTCTGAGCTAAATTATGCTTCTCAACCCTAGGTTCTCCAAATTGAATGAAAGAGAACTGTATGACCCATAAGTGGCAGTCCAAAGATTATTCCCTCCAATACAAGGTAAAGAATTAATCTCACCTCTGATGCTGCCAAAACATGGAAGAATTTGAGCAATGGTTTTAACGATAGCCATGAAAAGACAGTCATTTTAACATGAAGGGAGGAGTTCTTTGTAACTCAATATTCTCACTTCTCAGTATTAGAAGAGATCCTTTATTCCTGAATGAGACTTGAAAAGAACAGGAGTGTCTAGTAACTAAAAACAAAACCTTTGTTTTTAAGGGTAACTTCTTGTTCTTGCTGATCAAATGATGCCTCAAATATCTGATTGCTTCCCTATGAAGTGGAAATTCACTGATCTCTTTTTCCATGACTTTACTGATGTCCCTTGCAGCTCCAGACCTAGAATTCCCATGTTCGATTTCTACTGATTTCTACTTCTATTTCTACTATTTCTACTGATACATAAAATAACCCAAATGGAATTCAGTTCTCTTGGCGCAGCTTTCAAACTCATCTGAAATGTACCTGTGAGTGTACCTTCTAAGTCTAAATAGTTAAATGTGAACCAATGTTAGGCAGAGGCACTGTGTTGCCAAGAGCTAACTGGACTAGAAATTGGAGGACATGGATTTGAGCTCCCCCACTCATTAGTTATGAGCCTGGCTTCTCTGTTTCAGTATCTGTAAAATGGGAATAATAGCAGGTACATGATGTACCTTATCGGGCTACTTGACACCCATGTGGACAGCCAAATGGAAAGCCATTTGACAGGTTTTGTTGTTGTTCAGCCCTGTCCAATTCTTCGTGACCTTATTTGGGGTTTTCTTGGCGAAGATAAGGGAATGGTTTGCCATGTTCTTCTCCAGCTCATTTTACAGATGAGGTAACTGAGGCAAACAGGGTTAAGGGATTTTTGCCCAGTGTCTGAAGCCAGATTTGAACTCTGAAAGATGAGTCTTTCTGACTCCAGGGCCAGCACTCTATCCACTGTACCACCTAGCTGCAAAGCACTAAATAAATTTAAGTTGTTATTAACAAGAATAGCCTTTCTGTAAAAGTTTTTCCCCCTTTTTTATTGAAATTGATGACTTTCTGACTAGTGACTTAAAGCAATATTATGATTGAAGAGCCTTAGTCAAATATGTTAAATGATTATTTCAACAACTTGAAAACATGTTTTTAATTGAACAAACACTGCCTAGAGAACTCAGCAAGGTACAGTGGGAAAATGCTCCATTCAAAGTCAGAGGTCCTGGGTTTCAATTCTGGCTCTGAATGTGACATTAGGCCAATTGTTCTACTTCTCTTTGTTTTCCTATCTGTAAAATGAGATTAGCCTAGATGACCTCTAGAGTCATTTTCAGGTCCAAGTCTACGATCTCAGGATACTTCTGCTTTGTGGTTCTCTGCCACAGGAAACCTAAAACATCCCTGTCTTGGCTCAATGTCACATGCCTGGTCCCACTACATTGGGACTACATGGAGCCATCGAATGATCTAACATCAGAATGCAATATAATTTAATCACTGGAAATGACACCAAAGAAGAGACTTTGGCAATGTGTTTTGCTGCTGCACCCTAAAGACTCCAGGACTTTTCCATCTGCCTTGCAGCTGAAACCTGCCTTAGATGTTGGCTCCTCAACTACAATGTGAGCACCTAGAGAACAGAGACTACTTTACTTTTCTCTTTGTACCCCCAGCTCTTAGCACAGCACTTTGCACACAGTAAGTGCTTAATAAAAGCTCCATTCATTCATTCATCCATTCATTCCCAATGTACCCCTGGTTGGTTATGACACTAAAACCAGCCAGTGACCAAGCCCCTCCCCCCCTATTCTTGTGTCCCCAGGCTCACATGGTGAAGGGTCCATAGGTCAGTCCTCGAATATCACGATGCTCCTTCCAGAGAGCCATGTCACTGCGCATGGGGAGCTTCCCTTCTTGCCTCATCAGCTGCTCCATTAATGATGGACTGGCCAGATTCACGTTGGTATAAGGGCCTGAAACTGTCTTCCACATTGGCCCATACTTAGCCTTTAAAATGACCTGCAGGGAACAACCAGGGCTGGGTAACTAGGGGCCTGGAAAAAGCAGAAGCTGGGTTCGGGAGGGAAGGTAGAGAAGAAGGGAAGGAAGGAAGGAGGGAGGGAGGGAAAAAGGAAGGGGAAGAGAGAAAGAGAAGGAAGGGGAAAGGAGGAAGGAAGGAAGGAGGGAAGGAAGGAGAAGAGAGCAAGAGAAGGAGGGGGCAGGAAGGAAAGAAAGAAGGAAGGAGGGAGGAAGGAAGGAAGGAAGGGGAAGAGAGAAAGAGAAGGAGGGGAAGGGAGGAAGGAAGGAAGGAAGAAAAGAAGGAAGGAGGGATGGAGGGAAGGAAAAAGGAAGGAGGAAAGGAGGAAGGAAGGAAAGAATGAAGAAAGGAAGAAAAGAAGGAAGGAAGGAAGAATTGATTAAATATCTTTTATATGCCAGGCACTATGCTAGACACTTTACAAATATTATCTCATTTTAGCCTCACAACGACCATGGGAAGTAGGTGCTATTATTCTTCCCAGTTTATAGATGAGAAAACTGAGGTAGACAGAGGTTAAGCAATTTGCCCAGGGTCACACAGCTAGTGAATATCTGAGCCTGGGTTTGAATTCAGGTCTTCCTAACTCCAGGCACAATACCCTGTGCACTGTGGCACAGATTCTAAGGAGAATCATCAGATCCACCTGTGAGAAGCTCGGGCATTTGAGGAGTTCCCAGGGTGCAGGGTATGCCTGAAGATGAGGTGGAGGAATAACTATGGGCTACGGCAGTATCAAGTTTAAACTAAGGGGCAGCTTGGGGGAGCAGTGGATAGAGCACCGGCCCTGGAGTCAGGAGTACCTGAGTTCAAATCCGACCTCAGACACTTAATACTTACTAGCTGTGTGACCCTGGGCAAGTCACTTAACCCCAATTGCCTCACTAAAAAAAAAAAAAGTTTAAACTAAGCTTGGACTCTGTAACCCATATCCCAGAACAATAGTTCTGTAGGTTTGGGGGTTTCAGGGGTCCTGCAGTGATATACTAGAAAGAGGATTGTCTTTGAGTCAGGAAACTTGGGTTTGAATATTACCTGGGATCCTGGGAGTGTGACCTCAAGTAAGTTCACTTCTCTTGTCTGTGCCTCAGTTTCCTCAGCCATAGAGTAAGGAGATAGTACCATAGGGGATTAGGTTGGAAGAGTGAAAGATATTTAGTCTGGAGTAGAGAAGACTCAGGGAGAATGGGAAGGACTGTTGTATGGAGAAAGGGTTAGATGTGGTCTTCCTGGCACCTGAGGGCAAAGTGAAGAGCACCTTCAGATAGAGGTTGCAAAAGGGCAGATCTGGGCTTGAGATTAGGGGAAATTTCCTAGCTATTGTTGCTGTTGTTGAGTCATTTTGGTCGAGTTCAATTCTTTGTGACCCCTTTTGGGGTTTTCTTGGCAAAGATACTAGAGGGGTTTGCCCTTTCCTTCTCCAGTGTTTCCCTGTTTTACAGATGAGGAACTGAGGCAAATAGGGGTTAAGTAACTTGCCCAAAGTCCCATAGCTAGTAAGTGTCTGAGGCTGGATTTGAATCCACATATTCTTGATTCCAGGCCCAGTGAGCTATGCACTGCACCACCTAGCTGCTTCTAATCTCCTGGAATAGGTGTATACAAATTCATTTTTTGCATTAGTTCAACTAAGACAGATTTGGCTTTTTCCACATGTAGCATACCTTGTGGAGGTGGGGTGGGGGAGTGGGAAGCCTCACATATGTCAGACTAAGAGAAAAGTGTTGTAGTGGAAAGAGCCCTGGCATGGGACTAAAGAGACCTGTCACCTCTGATTTGCAGATGACACAAGCCTTGGAGGGACAGCTGACATTGGACAACCAAGTCAGGATCCAAGTGCTAGAATATTTAGACACTTTAATAAGATGAAATGTAACAGGATAAATGTAACTCTTATAAAGTCATCTGTACAAGTACAAGCTGGAGGAGGCAGCACCAAGGTGTCAAGGGCACCACCATCTTTCCAGTCAAACAGATTTACAACCATAAGTCATTATCAACCCTTCAATGTTCCTATCCAATAGTCAAGCAGTTGCCAAGTTCTGTTGATTCTGCCTTCACAACATCTCTCATGTCTTTCGCCCTCTCTTCATTCATATAGGCACAATTTTAGACTATTATGGTAAGCTCCTAATTGGCCCATCTATATCCCATTTCTCCCCACTCCAGTCCTCAATGTGTGGCTTGTTTCCTCGTAGAGAGAGGGAGTTTACTATTTCTTTTAGCTTGTAGACCTCCATTGAAATGCAAGCTACTTAAGGATGAGGACTGGGTTTTTTTTGTTTGTTTTGGGGTGGTTTGTTTTTTTTGGTTTGTTTTTTTGCAGGGCAATGAGGGTTAAGTGACTTGCCCAGGGTCACACAGCTAGTAAGTGTCAAGTGTCTGAGGTCAAATTTGAACTCAGGTCCTCCTGAATCCAGGGCCAGTGCTTGATCTACTGCGCCACCTAGCTGCCCCAGGACTGTCTTAATAAATGCTCTGTCTGTCTCTTTCTCCCTACTTCTCTGTCTCTTTTTCCCTCTCTATATCTATCTACCTAGAACCCATCCCAGGCTCTTTTATGATTCAAATCAAGGCTATTAACACATTATTAAGGCATTAATTTGGTCTTTTTTGGCTCCTAAGGAGGAAGCAGGTGGGTGGTATGGAGAAAGAAGTATGGCAGATGAGGATCAACCATCATTTAAGCAAATTGTGAAGTTTTGAGAGTAGCGAAGTGTTACACATGTATGTGTCACTTAATGGTGTTGAGTTTGCAAGGCATGTCTCTTAGAAGCTAGTTAATCCTCTTAGGCACCGTGCCCCAAATTTATGTAACTGTCACCAGGTGATATCTTAGATGATTAAATATAACCTGTTTTCACTGCTATATGGCCAAGTGAGAGAAGCATAAAGGGTCAGATACTTCATTTTTCCCTTACTAGAAAAACATAATTTATTTCAAACAAAGTCAACAACCAACTGTGTATTAAATACTTACTCTGAGTCTGGCACAGTGCTAAGCACTGGGAATACACATATAAACAGAAAGATGTCCTTGCCCTCAAAGAGATTATATTCCAATGGGGAAGACAACATATAACAGGAAAAAGAAAACGGAAGAGATGAAGGTACCCAGATAGGTATTGTACAGAAAGACTGGGAAAGCCAGGAGTGCAGCCTGAAGAGGAATAGAGACGTGACTGGCCTGGGTACCCCTTAAAGTGGCAGTTCTGGGAGGAGCCAGCCAATCACTCAGAGGGAGAAGCTCAAAGGAGAGAAGGAGCTTCCAATGTATGAAGCACTCGTGTGTTCTCTCTCTCTCTCTCTCTCTCTCTCTCTCTCTCTCTCTCTCTCTCTCTCTGTCTCTGTCTCTCTCTCTCTCTCTCTCTCTCTCTCTCTCTCTCTCTGTCTCTCTCTCTCTGTCTCTCTCTCTCTCTCTGTCTCTGTCTCTCTCTCTCTCTGTCTCTCTCTCTCTCTGTCTCTGTCTCTCTCTCTCTCTCTGTCTCTCTCTCTCTGTCTCTCTCTCTCTGTCTCTGTCTCTGTCTCTGTCTCTCTCTGTCTCTCTCTCTCTGTCTCTGTCTCTCTCTCTCTGTCTCTGTCTCTCTCTCTCTCTCTGTCTCTGTCTCTCTCTCTCTGTCTCTCTCTCTCTCTGTCTCTGTCTCTCTCTCTCTCTCTCTCTCCCTCTGTCTCTCTCTGTGTCTCTCTTTCTCTGTGTCTCTGTCTCTGTCTCTCTGTCTCTGTCTCTCTCTCTCTCTGTCTCTGTCTCTCTCTGTCTCTGTCTCTCTCTCTCTCTCTCTCTCTCTCTCTCCCTCTGTCTCTCTCTGTGTCTCTCTTTCTCTGTGTCTCTGTCTGTCTCTCCCTCCCTTGCTGTGTCTCTCTTTGTCTCTATCTCTCTGTTTCTGTCTCTCTGGCTCTCTCTGTATCTCAGTCTCTGTTTGTCTGTCTGTCTCTCCCTCTCTGTCTCTATCTCTATTTCCATCTCTCTGTCTCTGTCTCTTTCTCTGTCTCTCTCTGTCTCTGTTTGTCTATCTGTCTCTCCCTCTCCCCCCCATCTCTCTGTCTCTCTCTGTGTGTTTCTCTCTATCTCTCTGTCTCTGTCTTTCTCTGTCTCTATCTCTATTTCTATCTCTCTGTCTCTGTCCATCTCTGTTTCTGTCTCTCTGTCTCTCCCTCTCTATCTCTCTGTCTCTGTCTGTGTGTGTCTCTCTCTGTCTCTCTCTGTCTCTATCTCTCAGTCTCAGTCTCCTTCTGTCTCTCTGTCTCTCTGTCTCTGTCTCTCTTTCTCCCTCCTTTTTTCTATCTGTGTGTGTGTCTCTGTCTCTGTCTCTCCATCTCTCTCTGTCTCTATCTCTCTGTCTGTCCCTCTGTCTCTCCCTCCCTCTCTCTGTCTCTATCTGTCTCTGTCTCTGCGTGTCTCTCTGTATCTCTCTGTCTCTGTCTCTCTCTTCATCTCTCTCTCTGTCTCTATTTCTCTGTCTGACTCTCCTGTCTCTGTCTCTGTCCCTCTCTCTCTCTCTCTCTCTCTCTCTTTCCTTCCTCCCTCTCTCTTTTTCTTTCTTTTCCTTTCTTTCCTGCTCATCCTTTCTCTATCCTTCTACACCTCCAAAACTTCCATTTCTCAGTACAGTTTATTGCCTCCCCGCTTTACTGAAATAATTGATACATTTATCATGAATGAGCTGTCTCGGCTGCCTAAAACCCCTCTACATCTTTATCCATCTATCTTCTCCTTCTGTTTCTGTGGAAACAGCCTAAACTCTCTCCCTGTGCCCTGGATCACATTCTCTTGCATCCTCTCCAACGGCTTGTCCTATTAATCATTCCCTACTTATCTTTCATCTTTAATATGCTGATCCTCTCCGTATTGCCTACAAAAATATTCAGACACACCTTATTCTTTTTGGGGGGGGCAATGAGGGTTAAGTGACTTGCCCAGGGTCACACAGCTAGTAAGTGTCAAGTGTCTGAGGCTGGATTTGAACTCAGGTCCTCCTGAATCCAGGGCCGGTGCTTTATACATTGCGCCACCTAGCTAAGACCCTGGCATTCTTGCCTAAGTCTATAACTAGATTAGATATTTTCCATCATGAAGATCTATGGGAAATTGCTTTCCTAATGCTCTGTCCTACACAGAGATTTTCAACAGCTGCTTGAGGAACATCTCTCAGCAGGACCAATTTGCAATCTACAATGTGCTCTCCTGTTTCCCACTATGCTTCAGGCGTTCATTGGGCCTCTCACATTTCTGGAGCTTAAATGGAGCAGATGAGGGTTTAAGGTTCTTGGGTTACTCAGCACTCAGGAAGTTATTTCTGCAGTGAAAGGAGCAAGGGAATGACTTTTCAGTCTTTCAGGTACCAAGCACCTTGTAACCACTGAAAATTGCGAACTGGATAGAAGTGAGTCTACAGAGCAGACCCATAGAGGGAGTAGCTACTCAGTGGGAAGGAACAGTATGAGAAAACACAGTCACAATCCCTGCTTCCCCATGCCTGGAAGCCCAGGATCACTTCCAGGTCCACCTTTTCATTTCTTCTTAGCTTCACAGCTGGAGCCAGGAGTTTTATGCTAACCACACCCCTATAAATAATTAAAGACAGGGCTATGCTGGACCCCAGATTGCACAGGCTCTCTGAGCTGACTGAAAGGCTACAAATCAGAGATTGGTTTATTGTTTTATTGATTGTCTAGAATTGATAAGAGTGGTAGAGAAAAAATTAATAAGGCAAATTAAACTTAAAAGTGGGTCATTTTAATGAAAAAGAAGACTTTCAGATATTTGTGATGAAAAGACCTGAACTGAATGGCAAATATGACTTTCAAATATAAGACCCTAGAGAACCATAAAAAATTGGAGCTGGGGGACATACCTGGGGCCGTACAGTGGGCTACTGTCTTGTGTCTGAGGCTGGGTTTTGGCTGGGATCCCCCTGGGTCCAGGGGTGATGCTTTGTCCACTGTGTCACCTAGCTAGGTGATGACATCTTTAGGGTAAAATTGAGGGGTGAAAGGAATGCACTGGGGGAGGGGGAAGGGCAGAGGTGAAATCCTACATGAAAGAAACAGAAAAGGCTTATGGAGTGGGGGAAGAGATGGGAGAGGAGCAGAGCAGTAAATGAATTTTCATAGATTTCTTTTTTTTTTTTTTTGCTTTTTGTTTGTTTGTTTGTTTTTTTGGTGAGGCAATTGGGGTTAAGTGACTTGCCCAGGGTCACACAGCTAGTAAAAGTGTATACAGTGTCTAAGGCTGGATTTGAACTCAAGTCCTCCTGAATCCAGGGCTGGTGCTCTATCCACTGCACCACCTAGTTGCCCCACAGTAAATGAATTTTACACTCATCAGAAAAGGCTCAAAGACCTTAAACTCATCAGAGCTGCCTCGAGGAGGGACTAACACACACACCCAACTGGGTGGAGTAATGTATTTAATCTGGGCAGTAAATGAACCTAACACTCATCAGAATTGGCTCAAAAACCTCAATCTCATTAGAATTGGCTCAAGGAGGGAATAATGTGCACGCTCAATTGGGTGGAGTAATCTCTCTAACCCTGCAGGAAAATAGGAGGGGAAGGGGATAAAGAGAGAGGGGCAAAAGAAGGAAGGGCAGAGTGGGGGAGGGGACAGACAGAAGCAAATCCCTTTTGAAGAGTGATAGGATGAAAGAAGATGGATAATAGAATAAATATCATGGGGAAGGGAATAGGATGGAAGGGAAACAGGTAACAATAGTAATCATGAAAAAGAGGAAAGAGGGAAAAATTGTACAAAAAATATTTATAGCAACTCTTGGTGGAGGCTAAGACTTGAGAATCAAGGGAATGTCCATCAATTGAGGAATGATGGAAAAAGCTGTGCTGTATGATTGTAGTGGAATGGTCTTGTGCTACAGGAAATGACAAACAGGATGATCCCCGAAAAACCTGGAAACACTAATGAACATCGATGTATAGTGAAGTGAGCAGAGCTGGGAGGACATAGTGACAGCAGTATTGTTCAATGAGCAAATATGAATGACTTAACTACTCTCAGCAATGCAATGATCCAAGACAATCCGAAGGAACTAATGAGGAAGCTTACTATGCACCCCCATAGAAAGAACTGATAAAAAGAACACTTGTGGATTGTACATATATAACCTGGTTGCAATCTTGTGGAGGGGGGAGGAAAGGGAGGGAGAAAAATTTGGAACTCTAAATCTTAGGAAAATGAATGTTGAAAAAAAATTAAATTGGGGCGGAGCCAAGATGGCAGAGAGGAATCAGCAAGCTGCCTGAGCTCTGCTTCTGTTCCCTCAAAAAGAACATTAAATCAAGCCTCTGGATGGATTCTGAAACTACAGAACCTGCAAAGAGACAAAGAGACACAGTCTTCCAACCAGAGAGGGGGGGGTCGGGGCAAGTCAGCATGAAGCTGCAGGCCACAGCTGAACAACTGAGGCCCCTGGAACCTGGCTCAAAAATCTGGTGGCCCTAGTAGGACAGTGGAAAAACCTACCTGCACCAGCCGAGAGGGCAAGTTGCCAGCGATAGGGACACGAACAGGACAGGCGCGACCAGGCCCACTGACCAAGTGTGCTCAGACAGGAAGTGCAGGGGGGCAAACTGCACATACTATAAAGGCCTCAGAGTAAAAAGCCAGTCACACAGCACCTATACCCCTGTACAAGAAGCCCAAAACAGGGACCCTGGTGCCCCCAGAGCAGACCTCAACTTAAAAAATAAATAAATAAGCTACAATAATGAGTAAGAAGAGCCCTCTCCATTGAGAGCTTCTGTATCAATAGGGAAGAAGCCAACACAAACTCAGATGAGGATAATACCCTCAAATTGCCTATATGTGAAGCCTCATGAGGAAAGGTGAATTGGTCTCAAGAACAAAAAACCTTCCTGGAAGAGCTCAAAAAGGATTTTAAAAATCAACTGAGAGAGGTAGAAGAAAAAATGGGGAGAGAAATGAAAGCAAAACAAGAAAACTATGAAAAAAGAATCAGCAGCTTGGAAAAGGAAGTACAAAGATTGACTGCAGAAAACAATTCCTTAAAAAATTCATCTGGCCAAATTGAAAAAAGAGTGCATAATCTCACTGAAGAAAACAATGCCTTAAAAAATTCATTTGGCCAAATGGAAAAAAAAGGTGCATAATCTCATTGAAGAAAACAATGCCTTAAAAATTAAAATTGGACAGTTGGAAGATAAGGAATCCATGAGACACCAGGAATCAGTCAAGCAAAATCAAAAGAATGAAAAAATAGAAGAAAATGTGAAATACCTCATTGGAAAGACAACTGATCTGGAAAACAGATCCAGGAGAGACAATCTGAGAATCATTGGACTGCCTGAAAGCCATGACCAAAAAAAGAATCTAGACACCATATTCCAGGAAATTATTAAGGAGAACTGCCCTGATATCATAGAATCAGAGGATAAAATCATCATTGAAAGAATCCACAGATCACCTCCTGAAAGAGACCCCAAAAGGAAAACTCCAAGGAATATTGTAGCCAAATTCCAGAATTATCAGGTGAAGGAGAAAATACTCCAAGCAGACAGAAAGAAGCAATTTAAATATGATGGAGCCACAGTCAGGATTGCTCAGGACCTGGCAGCTTCAACATTAAAGGACCACAAGGCTTGGAATATATTCCAGAAGGCAAAGGAGTTTGGATTGCAGCCAAGACTCTATTACCCAGCAAAAATGTGCATTCTCTTTCAGGGGAAAAGATGGACATTCAATGACATTGGGCACTTTCAATGTTTTCTGAGGAAAAGACCAGAATTGAATAGAAAATTCAATCTTAACATACAGGACTCAAGAGAAGTTTAAAAAGGTAAACAGAGGGGAAAAAAAAGTTACTCAGTTAGGTTAAACTGTTTACATCCCTACACAGGAAGATAATACTCATAACTCTTAAGAACTGTAAATGTATTTGGGCAGAGAGAAGGACTTTACACAGAAGGTATAAATATAAATTGTCTTTGATGTGATGATACAAAGAAAATTAAGGGGTTAAAAAGGGAATCTATGGGGAGGAGACGAAAGGGGAGGTGGAATGGGGTGAATTATATCATATGAAAAGGTGAAAAAAACCCTATTACAATAGAAGGAAAGAAAGGAGAGGTGAACATTGTTTCAACCCTACTCTCATTAGATTTGATTCAAAGAGGGAATAACATATACGTTCATTGGGATAAAGAAACTTAGCCCATTCTTTAGGGAAACAAAAGGGGAAGGGAAAGCGGGGGGACTGATAGAAGGGAGGGCAAAAGCAAGGGAGAAAAGGGTAAAGAAAAGAAAGGGGGGTGATAAAAAGGGAGGGCAGATTGGGGGAGGCAGGGGTAAGAAATAAAACATCGGTGAGGAGGAATAGGGTGAAAGAAGGGGGTAAAAGTACAAAGGGGGTAAATAGAATGGAGGGGAATAGACAGTAATAATAACTGTGAATGTGAATGGGATGAACTCTGCTATAAAACGGAAGCGAATTGCAGAGTGGATTAAAAACCAGAATCCTATAATATGCTGTTTACAAGAAACACATTTGGGGGCAGCTAGATGGCGCAGTGGATAGAGCACCGGCCCTGGAGTCAGGAGGACCTGAGTTCAAATCCGGCCTCAGACACTTAACACTTACTAGCTGTGTGACCCTGGGCAAGTCACAACCCCAATTGCCTCACTTAAAAAAAAAAAAAAGAAACACATTTGAAGCAGAGAGATACACACAGAGTAAAGGTAAAAGGCTGGAGCAGAATATATTATGCCTCAGCTAAAGTAAAAAAAGCAGGGGTAACAATCCTTATCTCAGACAAAGCGCAGGCAAAAATAGATCTCATTAAAAGAGATAAGGAAGGAAACTACATCTTACTAAAAGAAAAAAAATTAAATTAAATTAAATTAAATTAGGGGGAAAAAAGTGTGTCATGTGCAATTTGGAATTATGCCCAAAGGGCTATAAAGCTGTGCATACCCTTTGACTCAGCAATACCACTCTTGGGTCTTTTTCCCAAAGAGATCATAAAAAAGGGAAAAGGACCCACATGTACAAAAATATTTATAGCTGCTCTTTTTGTGGTGGCAAGGAATTGGAAATTGAGGGGATGCCCATCAACTGGGGAATGGCTGGACAAGTTGTGGTATATGAATGTAATGGAATTCTATTGTGCTGTAAAAAACAATGAGCAGGAGTTCAGAGAAACCTGGAAGGACTTGCATGAACTGATGATGAGTGAAATGAGCAGAACCAGGAGAACATTGTACACAGTATCATCAACATTGTGTGTTGATCAACTGTGATAGACTAGATTCTTCTCACCAATCCAATGGTACATGAAAGTTCCAAAGGACTCACGATGGAAAAGGCTCTCCAAATCCAGGGGAAAAAAAAAAGGAACTGTGGAATATGGATGCTGATTGGACCATACTATTTCTTTTGGTTTTGGTGCTGTTGTTTTTCTTTTTTGAGGTTTTCCTTTTTGCTCTGATTCTTCTCTTATAACATGACTAATGCAGAAATATGTTTAATGTTATATATATATATATATATATATATATATATATATATACACACATACATAACCTATATCAGATTGTCTGCTGTCTGGGGGAGGGGGAGAGGGAGGGAGAAAAATTTGAAATTGGAAATCTTATATAAACAAAAGTTGAAAACTATCTCTATATGTAACTGGAAAATAATAAAATACTTTTATTTTTAAAAAAAGAAAGAAAGAAAAAGAAAAAAAAAGACATACCAAAAAATTTTTTTTAAAAGTGTGTCATGTGTACATTTTCAGGGTGGGGCTGGTTATTTAAACATTAACTAGCATACACCACTGGTTAATAGGGTACATGAATACGTAAATAACTGAGAGTAAGCAAGGAGGAGAATCTTCCAGTTGGGGCCTGGGTATTGTCCCTAAGTAGGCCAACGCCCTCAAATTCCCCTATTCAATCTGTTACCAATTGTTGCCTATTCTTCTGGGGCCTTTCTCCAAATCCTCTTGGGCCCACTGCCATTGACCCTAATCAAGGTCTTCATGCCCCAGCAGCCTCCCTCCTCCTAGCCCTCTCTCTCCTCTCTATCAGGAGCAGCTAGGTGGTACAGTGAGTGAAGCACTGGCCCTGGAGTCAGGAGGACCTAAATTCAAAATCCAGCCTCAGCGTCAGCTAGGTGGCGCACTGGATAAAGCACCGGCCTTGAATTCAGGAGGACCTGAGTTTAAATCCGACCTCAGACACTTGACACTTACTAGCTGTGTGACCCTAGGCAAGTCACTTAACTCCAATTGCCCCACCAAAAAAAAAAAAAAATCCAGCCTCAGACACTTGACATTTACTGGCTGTGTGACCCTGAGGAAGTTACTTAACCCTGATTGCCTCAAACATCCAGAGCCATCTCCAGTCTTCCTGATATATATCTTGCCACTGAACCCAGATGGCTCTGGAGGGGAGAATGAAGTTGGTGACCTTGCACAGCCCTGCCTCATTTAAATCCAATTCATTGCAAGTCATGACATCTGTCATGATCCTCTTCGGGAACAAAGGACAAACAACAACTCTTCTACCATCCATCCTAAACACCATTGCTGCAACTAATAACAATTCCTATTCACAAGGCACTGCCCTCACAAGACACTATGAGAAAAGTACAAGTGTCTTCACCTTCCACTTTGAAGAAAAGAGCACTGAAGCATGAGGTACAGTGATTTGAGCAAGGTCAGGAGGCTAACTGGTGACAAAGGTGGTTCTTTTTATTGATCTTCTGAGTCCAAGTTCAGGGTTCTTTCAACTACACCCACACTTCCCTCCTACTTGACTAAGGATCTCCTGAAACATTACTTTGATCATTTCATGCCTAGGGAGTTGATACAGTTGATAGAGCTCAGGGGCCCAGTCAGGAAGACCTTGAGTTCAAATGTGGCTTCAGATACTTAGTGTGTGACTTTGGGCAAATCATTTAGCCTCAATTTCCTCAACTTCAAAATGAGGATAATAATTGCCCCTATCTTGCAGGGTTGTTGTGAGGATCCCATGAGATAATATTTGTAAAGAGCTTACCACACTGTCTGGCACATGGTAGATGCCATAAATGCTTATTAATTTCCCTTACCCAGCAACCAACAGTATACCCTTCATTGTCTACCTCAGCAGGTCTAACCTGAGTATCACAGACCCTTTAGAGATGCCAGGAACCTGACCTAAGCCAACTGCCTAATTTTTTGTTTGTTTGTTTTTGGACAGAGCAATGAGGGTTAAGTGATTTGCCCAGGGTCACACAGCTAGTAAGTGTCAAGTGTCTGAGGCCAGATTTGAACTCAGGTCCTCCTGAATCCAGGGCCAGTGCTCTATCCACTGTGCCACCTAGCTGCCCCCTCAACTGCCTAATTTTACAGACAAGGCAAGGGAGGCCCAAAGAAGGCATGAGACATGTTCGACGTCATGGATCATTGTTAGTAGCAGGGAAGGAACTAGAGCCCATATCTCTTGCTCCTTGGCTCACTGCTCCACCTCCTCCAGATACCTGCATTTTAGTCTGGCCTTCACAAACACCAACCTCTATCCCCAAACTCACCTAACTCCTAAGAATCTGACAAGCAATCTTCTAAGGCCTCCTGCAGCGCAAACAGTCTACAGTCGTAATGTAATTCTCACTCATTATTTTTATTCTAGCTCTTTGCATGTGTATTTTTTCTCACTGCTCTAAGCTACATGAGAGTTATCCCCAACTTATCTAAATGTGTGTGTGTGTGTGTGTGTGTGTGTGTGTGTGTGTGTGTCCCAGGGCTGAGCACTCTACTTTACACATGGTAAATGACTGTCGAAATCCTCGATAGACACCAAGCCAAAGGTCTCAATGCTTTGTAGGTTTTTGTTTGTTTGGGTTTTTTGACATGGATAATGTAGGGATTTGGTTTGATTGACTGTACATATTTGTAAAGAGTTTCATTTTTCTTGCTTTCCTTATGGATGGGCAAAGGGGAGGTGGGAAGGAGAGAATTCCAAACTGAAAAGAAAATAAAATTGAATTTTTTAAAATGACAGGTTCAGTTTTTCAGATTCTCAAATGCTTTGTCTCTCTTGAGAAATTGATATTCCATCCTAGGTCCAACTTCTTCAGTAGGATAAACTCCAAAAGTACCTGGTATTTGATTAATAATTCAAGTACCGGGGCAGCTAGGTGGTGCAGTGGATAGAGCACTGGCCCTGGATTCAGGAGAACCTGAGTTCAAATCCGGCCTCAGACACATAACCTTTACTAGCTGTGTAGCTGTGTGACCCTGGGCAAGTCACTTAACCCCAATTGCCTCACCAAAAAAAAACCCCACAAAAAAAATAATAATTCAAGCACCGATTGAAGCATAATTTTTTGTTAGTTCCTTTATCTGAAGTTTTGTTTGTTTTATTTCACAACCTGGCTAATGTGGAAATGTTTTGCATGACTGCTCATGTATAGCTTATATTGAATTGCTTGAGTTCTTGGTTCGGGAGGGAGGGAGGAAGAGAATTTGAAACACAAAGTTTACAAAACTGATGTCAAAATTTGTCTTTTACATGTAATTTGGGAAAATAAAATCCTCAACATTGGGAAAAAAATAATTCGAGCACTGTGCTGTACTCTCTTCTGCCTCATTCCCATAGAAATCTCTAGCTTCCTTCCCATACATAGTCCAGCTGTGTGACCCTGGGCAAATCACTTAACCCTCTGCCCAAAAACAAACAAACAAAAAATTAGGCAGTATGTATATATGTAAATCCTATAAAAGTTGTCTTCGTTAGTCCTTCATTAATATATATAAATATAAAAATCTGTGTGTGTATATATATCCCGTATGTAAATGCATTATACACATGTATATGCAGATGTAAATCCTCAGAACGATTTGTTTTCACTAACCCTTTTGTTAAGCTATATATGTATATATTTGTGTACAAGTGTGTATATGTATGTTTATGCATATTTATATGCATGTATTTATGCACAAGTGTATATATACACGTGTGAATATAAACCCCCAGAAAGCTTTCATTAACCCTTCATTAAGTTGTATATAGTTATGTGCGTATATGAGGTATGAAATGCATCTTCACATGTATATGCACATCCATACATGTATGCCATCACGTGTACATGTATGTACATGTGTGTATGCATAATTAAGTGTTCGTGACAACAGCTCTTTGTATGGATTTATGACAATGGATAAAGTGAATGGCCTCTAAGTGCGGTCAGAGAACTGAAGATATTTATTGCAGTCCCATTTGTTCATTTGCATGCTTACTTCTACTTCGTGCTTTTCCGAATCCTTCTGTTTTTCCAAGGCTCAACTCCTTCCTAATGCCTTTCCTAATTTTCCCCAGCTGAGTTGTGAAGTCATCTGACTGCAGTCAGAGACCCTGGGCTCAAATCCCACCTGCCCAATACCTCTACTCTATAACTTCGGGCCTCAGTTTCCCTGATGGCTCTGAGACCCCTTCCAGCTCCAGGGCCCCTCCGGGACCCACTAGCCCCGTTCGATCCGGCACCCCTCTCTCACCCAGAGCCTACGTCCTATGCAGCCGAGCCCAGCCCAAGGGCGCTCTCCCCCTCTCCCCCGGTACCTGAAGTTCGTGCAAGTGAAGGACGTAGCCTAGCCCAAAGAGTTGGAAAAAACTGCGTAGCTGGCCCGGCCCTGGAAGCTCCTGCGGACTGCGCAGGGGCCGGTCGCCAGGCCCCTCGGAGGAGGAGGACACAGTGCCGGGATCCGGAGCCAGCGGCGTGGAGAGAACAGCTGGGTCCACAGCCTTGGCCCTCGCCCCGAGGGGACAGCCCGCCGGGGCCCTTCGTAGAGGTGCCAGCAGGCGCGCCAAGCGACCCCGCATCGCCAGGGACCCGAGGTTCTGCATGTCAGACACTGATTTCCAGCGCCTGGTACCCGGAACTCCCGGAACAGACCCACTGGGGCGAGGGGCGGAGTCCCGGGAGGGGGTGCGGGGTGGGAGGAAACGACACATTGTTTTTGTTCCCAGTTCTCTGCCTTGACTACCTTTTACATCCACTGCCACGCCTCCACAATCTTACCTAACGACCCACTTCCCATCTCCCTCGTGGCTTCTGATGGGATCTGGCACTGGAAGAAATGCCCAGGGTCTCACAGCTAGTAAGTATCAAGTGTCTGAGGTCAAATTTGAACTCAGGTACTCCTGAATCCAGGGCGGGTGCTTTATCCACTGCGCCACCTAGCCGCCCCCTTAATGATCTTTTAAAAAGAAAGGAAAGGAACACACTACACAGAGGAAGAGTAGGGAAATGATTTGGGTGTGCAATTAGAAAAATTATACAAAGAGAAAGAGGAGATCAGGAACCTTGTTTTCATCTGAAATTAAGTCAAAGTGAAGTGAAGGGGCCTCTCCCCACATTTAAGGAGCTTGGGGAGATGCTGCCTTTCACTTTCCCCAAGAGATGAAGCTAGAGGGACGAATAAGGTGACTTAGAAAGGGAGGGTTAGAGAGGTGGAGGGAGAAACGGACAGAGGGACCTGTGGTTCTGTGTTCACGACTCATAGTTCCTTCAAGTTACAATAGTTCCTTACTCACCCCTCCCCTCATGGTCTTTTTGCCATTACCCAGGTCAGGGGTCCGGAAGGGGAGTGTCTTTTATCTTTATTTCTAGGGGAAGAGAGTCCCTTGCTGTCCCAGATCCACAGAGGTCTGAAGGCCTGAGGATTTGGGGAGCGATTTGAAACTATGTCCAAAAAGCTAATAAACTGTTCATACTTTCACCTGTCAGTACCACTACTAGGCCTATGCTGCCACAGAGGTCAAAGAAGAAAAGTCCCTATAGATACAAAAATATTTATAGTTACTCTTTTCTTGGTAGGAAGAAGAGGAGGAGCAAAAAGATGAAGAAGAAGAAGTCTAATGGGATGATGTCAATTGGGGAACAACAACAAATTGTGGTATGTGAATGTAATGTAATAGTATTGTGCTGTAAGTTATGAAGAAGTTTCTGAGAAACAGGGAAAGCTTTCTAAGAACTGATGCAGAGTGAAGTGAGCAGAACCAGGGAACAAGTTATAAATGAACAACAATGTTGTAAACATAACAAATTATTTTTTTAATTTTATTTTTAAATTTAATTTAATTTTATTTTGCAGGGCAATAAGGATTAAGTGACTTGCCCAAGGTCCCACAGCTAGTAAGTGTCAAATGTCTGAGGCTGGATTTGAACTCAGGCCCTCCTGAATCCAGGGCTGGTGCTTTATCCACTACGCTACCTACCTGCCCTAACATAACCAATTCTAAAAGATTAAAGAACTCATCATCAAAATTATAAACCATGATTCCAGAGGTCTAATGATGATGCATGCTACACACCTGACAGAGAAGTGATACTCTAATATGCAGATAGAGGCACATTTTTAGATATGGCCAATGTGGGGTTTTTTTTTCTTGTCTATGTTTATTTTTCCAAGGGTTTTCTCCCCCCCCCCCCCCAATGGGGGAGAGGGGCAGGGAGAGAAAGTGGAAGGGAGAAAAAAAATAAATGATTGATAAGTAAAACATTTTTTAAAACCACAAAACCTAATTTAAAAGTGGGGGGAAAAGAAAGACATCCCCCAAAAGAGAAAATACCTATTTGTACAAAAATATTTATAGCAGCTCTTTTTGTAGTGGCTAAGAATTGGAAATCAAAGAGATGTCCATCAATTGGGGAATGGATAAACAAGCTGTGGTATATGATGGTGATGGAATATTATTGTGCTATAAGAAATGACAAGCAGGATGATTTCCAAAAGGCCTGGAAAGGCTTGTATGAACTGATGTATAGTGAAGTGAGTAGAACAAGGAAAACACTGTGCACAGACACAGCAATATTATTTTATGAAGAACTGTGAATGACTTAACTATTCTCAGCAATACAATGATCCAAGACATTCCCAAAAGACTAATGATGAAGCATACTATCCACCTTCAAAGAAAGAACTGATATTGATTGAATGCAGACTGAAACATGCTATTTTTCACTGTCTTTCATTTTTTTCTTTTATTCAAGTTTTCTTATACAAAATGACTGATATGGTAATGTTTCACATAATTGCACGTGTATAACCTATATCTAATCGCTTACTGCCTCAGGGAGTGGGGAGGGGAGGGAGAGGAGGGATAAAATTTGGAACTCAAAAATTTAAATAAAAATGTTCATTTTTTTTTAAGTGGGGGGAGCAGACTACATAGTATCTAAAGTGCTTTCCAGCTCTAAAGCTTATGCTGTTCTGAACTAATGACTTTATCTGATGAGTACTCTCTGTCCCCAAGTGATAGTCTAGTTGCCTATTAACTTGCTGCCAAGGTCACAGCTATCATTACTGACAAAATTATTATGAACACTGGACTTGATGTCTGGAATTTGGGCTTCACTAATCTTTGAAATTCATTCCTATAGCATTCTTGTAGGCATTTCTTAGTATTTAAGTAAAATACTTAGTATATGAATTTCCTTTCACTTTAGTCATATAAAGCACAAGAGGCTAATAAATGCTTAAGAATACCAAGGGTATTTTATTTTAATAAAACAAATTTATGGGGCAGCTAGGTGGCGAAGTGGATAGAGCACTGGCCCTGGATTCAGGAAGACCTGAGTTCAAATCCGACCTCAGACACTTGACACTTACTAGCTGTGTGACCCTGGGCAAGTCACTTAACCCCGACTGCCTCACCAAAAAAAAATGGCCCTAATGTCAAAGAATTGTCACAATTGAAATTAAGGTAAACTGAGGCATAAAGTTCTGAACACAATCACTATATTAGCAAAGTACAAATTTGCCAATAAACAGGGTCTCAACCTACTCAGTCAACCAAGACCTTGAATGAAGGCTGACAGATCATTTTCATGGACAAAAGGAGGGGCATCCAAAAACTAGAAGGCAGCATCTTAGATGGGAAAAACAATATGGTTGGTTACAAAACCTGCAGCATCATAGATTTGGGGAACAATATGATTATCTGGAAATTTGAAATACAAGCCTACCAACAACCCCTCCTTCCATCTTGTCCCTATGGAAAGTTCATTGGTAGTATCCACTTGAGACTGAGAAAAGATAAAGGCTAGAAGGAGCAAAAACAGACATTCATATTTAAAGGGGGAAAGATGAGCCAAGATAGAGTAGAAAGAAGCAGTACAGGGGCAGCTAGGTGGCACAGTGAATAGAGCACCAGCCCTAGAGTTAGGAGGACCTGAGTTCAAATCCGGCCTCAGACACTTAATACTTACTAGCTGTGTGACCCTAGGCGAGTCACTTAACCCCAATTGCCTCACCAAAAAAAAAAAAAGACATCCTAAAAAATAGAAAAGGACCTATTTGTACAAAAATATTTATAGCATCTTTTTTTGTGGTGGCTAAGAATTGGAAATCAAAGGGATATCCATCAATTGGAGAATGACTAAACAAGCTGTGGTATATGATTGTAATGGAGTATTATTGTGCTGTAAGAAATGACAAGCAATATGATTTCAGAAAAATTTGGAAAGACTTACACGAACTGATGTATAGTGAAGTGAGCAGAACCAGGACAACATTGTGAGGTGGGAAACAGGATCATAAATAACAGAATGGCATTGAGAGAGAGCTGGGCTGGCCTGATTGTTTTTGTTTTGCTAACATTCGCAGCTCCTAACATGAAAAGGTCCTCTCCCCTAGTAAGGAAGAGCTGAATTATGTAAACCTCTGACCTCTGAGGGGGATAAGGATGCAGTTAGAACCTCAGGAGCATCTTGATATCTGCTCCAGGATATGACCCAGCCCAAGGATAGAGCCTCTGAGGAATTGTGATATTCTCTAAACAAAATATTCCACTGAGGTGGCACAAGATCAGAGCCCCAAGAAGTAAGGAAGGCCCTTTGCATGATTTCTCTTTGTTCACTCTACTCCGTAAAAGCTGACAGTTTCTTCCTTTTGGGGAGATTGAGATATAAGATCTCTCCTCCAGGCCAGTTGCTCTTTTGCAATAAACCAATTACTACTTTTAACTAAATTATTGGTGTGTGCAAGTTTAATGCTTTAAGTGAGACTATCCAAGAACCAACTCACCTATGATAATTGAACACAGAAACAGCAATATCGTTTGATTAAGAACTGTGAATAACAACAATTCTCAGCAATACAATGATCCAAGACAATCCCAAAGGACTGATGATGAAGCATACCATCCACCTCCAGAGAAAGAACTGATATTGATTGATTGAACAAAGACTGAAGCATGTTATTTTTCACTTACTTTCATTTTTCTCTTTTATTCAAATTTTCTTATACAAAATGACTAATATGGTAATGTTTTGTATAATCGCACATGTATAACCTCTATCTGATTGTCAACTACCTCGAGGAAAGGAGAGAAGAGGAGAGGGAAGAAGGGAGGGATAGGTTTTGAAACTCAAAACTTTAAATAAAAATGTATATTTAAAAAAGAAAGAAAGAAAGAAATTCAACTTCTCTTTGATTCCTGACTCTCCTGTCTCTAGCTTGCTCTGTTTGGCTCTGGCCAACCACAGGTTAGAGGCTGGTTCCACCTGGTTGACAAAGCCAAGAAAAAAATTCACAGTGAGTCATTTTTCCAGTCCAAGTCAGCATCGGGAGACAAGAGAGGTCTGAAGAAACTTGGAACAGGAATGGCAGCATGCCAGAGCATCTCAGTGCAGGGACTGAATAAGGGGCTGACTGAGGTGATATCTCAAGGCAAAAAAGAGGTCCCAGACCTGCACATAGGGGTCTTTCTATAGCAAACAGAAACAAGGATCCACTGGCAGCTCTGTCACTGCCTCCTAGGTATACACAGAGGAGGGGACCTGCACCTGGGGGTGATACTCCAGATCAAAAAGCAATCACTGATCTGTGTATTAATCAAGGAGCAAGCAGCAACTCTGACCTTGGAAGCAGAAGAGGGTCTCTTTTCCATCCTCTAGTCTCATGACTAGAGTATCTGGGTAAAAAGTCAAGATCAAACAGGAGTCCTCAGTATTGTCATTCTGAACCTGTGGCATTTTGCAGGTGGTTAACAGTGTCAGAGTACATTAACAGTTGACTGGAGCTCCAACCAGGAGGCAAATCTACAAATGTGTTGTTCACACCCAAACCTAGTGGAAATAAGACCAAGAAGGGAATATTTAGACTTCCCCCTGGATGAGACCACTTTGGACACACTTAAAGCTTGCAGGTGCTTAGCCTGAGCTATCCTTGAGATCTAGGCATAACACAACACTCAATGACACAAGAAAGTAGCAGGACCCAAGAGAACACAAAACAGGATCCAACAGGGCCCAGCCATTCACTCCAGAAGTGTAAAGAGATTGGCCCTAACACAAAGAAGTAAGTAAGGCTAGAAAAACAAGCAAAAGAGAATCCCACCACAAAATATGGTGACAGTGACACTCAAAACACAAACTCAGAAGAAGAGAATGTGATGAGTAAAATTTTTTTTTTTTTTGCAGGCAACGGGGTCATTTGGAATGACTCCAAAACATTTAAAAATATTGCCTCAGAGAAAAACACAGCTTTGGGTCGAACTCAACTAGAATTCCTCAAAGAAATGAAATGAGAGTTTATTAAGAGTTTAAAATGTTATTTTATAAATGAAATGAGTAGGCTAGAAGAAAAAAAATTGAAAAGAAATGAGGGCCATAGAAGAAAGAATTGGAAAGGAAATTAACAGTTTGGCACAAGAGGTATAAACCTTGCCCAAACAACAAACTCCCTAAAAATTCAAATGGACCAAATAGAAGCCAATGTCTCCATGAAAAAACAAAAATATTAAAATAAAATCAAAAGGCTGAAAAAAAATAATGAAAATTCAAGGTATCTTATAGCAAAAACAACTGATCTAGAAAACAGATTGAGAAGAAAAGAATTTAGGAATCATGGGACTATATAAACACTGTCATTAAAAAAACAAAACCCTAGACACCGTACTGCAAGAAGTCTTAAAACTGTCTGAATCTCTTAGAACCAGAGGACAAAGTGGAAATTGAAATACTCCACCAGTCATCTCCTTAAAGAATACCCCAAGTGAAAACTCCCAGGAACATGATAGCCAAAATGCAGAGCTTCTAGGCCAACAGAAAAATAGTACAAGTAGACAGTAAAGAAGAATTCACATGTAAGAAGTAACATTCAGGATCACATGTGATTTTACAGTCACCATTATAAATAAGTAAAGAACCTGGAATACAATATTCCAAGAGGCAAAAGATATGAGCTTGCAGCTAAGAATAACTTAGCCAGTAAAACTGAATATAATGCTACAGGGAGAAAATGGATATTTGTTAAAAAAAAAAAAAGAGAGAGAGAGAGAGAACTTTCAGGCATTTCTGATGAAAACAAATAAACAGAGCTGAAGAGAAACTTTGAATTTCAGACACAAGAGGTAAGAAAAATATAAAAAGGTAAACATGAATAATTAATTATAAAGGAGTAAACAAGGACAAACTGCTTATATTCAAATATGAGATGATTCATGTGTCTTCTCCAATCTGTTGCCATCACTGTTCACAGAGGGAGTCCAATTTGATAAGGCCTGGGAGTAGTTCTGTTATATTTTGGTGATCTTAAGAAAACAATGGAAAGGGAAGAATACTCTGGAAGCAGGGTTGTAAGCTGGAGGGAAGGAAAATGAATATTAAGGGAAATTACTTCACATAATTAGGGTATACAAGTAGACATCTATACAAATAAGGAGTGGAGAGAACAGCCAACAAATCTCACTCTTATCTGAACTGGTAGAAGAAAGAACACACACACAAAGTTAGGCACAAAAATATATTTCATTCAACAGGGAAATAAAGGGAAAAGTAGAGAAAGGGAGAAGGGGAATTAGGGTAGGTTAAGAGAGGGATTGATTAGTCCTAAACAAAACAAATTCTAAGGATGTACAAAAATATTTACAGCTCTTTTTGTAGGTGGCAAAGAATGGGAATCTGAGGGAGTATCCAACAAGTTTGACACATGGATGTGATGGAATACTGTTGTGTTGAACTTTTATCAGTATAATTACCAAGCATAATTCCAGAAGACTAATGATTAAATATGTCGCCTCCACCCCAATAGAGAGGTGAAGGACTCAGAAGACAAACATTTTAGGCCATGGCCACTGTGGAAATTCGTATTGATCGACTATGCCTGTTTGTAATGAGTTTTGTTTTTCTGGTGTTCTCGATGGGAAGCTGAGGGTGGTAGGGTAAAAAGGTGGGCATTGGCTGCATAAAACAAAAAACTAAACTTGGGAATTCTATGACCAATCAAAATTCCTGAGGACTCATGATGAAACATGCTACCCACATCCTGGTAGGGAGTTGGTGGTTTCAGGGCACAAACAGACATCCTTTTGGACATAGTCAATGCAAACATTAGTTTTGCTTAGTTATACCTGATGCGAACAAGGGTTCGGGTTTTTCTTGCTTTCTGGATGGAGGGCAACAGAAGGGAAGTGGAAGGGAGAGAAGGCTGATCTTTGAAAATAAAATAAAATTTAATTTAAAAAAAAGTCAAACTCTAACATCTGGGCTATCTCCGAGTTGAGGAACCCTAAGACCTTGGGTGTACTGCATGGTTGTTACTTTCCAGGTTCCTGCATGGTGTCTTTCACATAATAAACTGTATGATTTAACCTAAAAACAAAGAAACAAAATAAACCTAGTCAAATTGAGTTACCAACCGAAGTCACTGAGCATTTACTAAGTGCTTCTTATGTGCCAAGCACTGTGCTTGGGAATGCAAAGAAAGGAAAAACCAACCAAACAAAAAACTGTTCATGCCCTCAAGAATTTGACAGTTTAATGGGGGAGATAAAATGCAGACAAGTATATAGACAAAACAAGTGCAGTATAAATTGGAGAAAATCACAGATTATCTCATAAAGAAGAGAAAGATACACACACTCACATGTGTGCACAAACAATTCCACATACAGAAATAGGTTTCATTCAACAGGAAAACAGGAAAGAAAATTGGGAAGGGAATTGGGGGGAGGGGGGAAGGCAGAATAAGAGCAAAGATAGATTAAGGGAGGGTGAGTGGGTTATGAAGATGGTTTCAAAGAAGAAGAAAGGAAGGATAAGAACCTTTGGTTTCAGGAAAGAGAAGAAAGACAGGGGAGCAGAAGCAGATTAGATCAAATCCAGAGCAGACTTCTCTCTCATCAGCAATGCAATGACCAACCATGATGATATGGGATTGGGACATATCAAGGAATTTGGGACTATTAAAGTTTAAACTAGCCTACTAGCTAAAGGATGGACACACCTTGAGAAGTAAGGGAGATAAGCCCATTATGCATGGCTGCTGCCAAGGGACAAAGATAACTCCAGAAGTCAGGACCACCCCCCCTCACTCAAGCTTTCCCCACCCCCAAAGGAAATTGTCGGGTCGAGGGCTTAATTCCCTTGATGGAAGTCGAGGATGGGAGACGATTAATCATAGACACATCAGCACCACATTATGTGTGATAACTATGTGCGCTTTATTATCCAGGATAGCTCAGTATTTATAGCAGAAAGACATAAAGAAATCAAATAGATTCTCTGCTAGAATAATTCTAAGAGAATAGGAATAATTTTTCAACCTTTCAGCCTTGACCTGGCAGAACTTGTTTCAGGCTTAGGCAGAGCAAGGTTTGTACAGCTGAGTCTTCAGACCCCTGGGAGGCCAGCCAAGCAAGAATTCAGGCCTTGACCACAAAGTTTCCTAGGAGACTTGCTGCCTCAGTAACCATGGCCCAAGCTTGGGGAGGGGGAACTCAATTAGAGGGACAACAGAGAGCCTTCTGGGTTCACCACAGGGAACTTTCCTTTGTCAGGTAGTAACCCTATCCAGTCACCCCATCTACGGTCTATAAAAGTTTTTGCCTTTCTTCTGTTAGGTATCTCAGAATCATATCTCTGAACCATCTCCCCTTGAGAGAAGTCCTTGATTTCTCTCGTGGCTTTTCTCTAGCGGCCAAATAAAAGATTTTATTCTAATTGGATTTGTGCGCAAGAGGGTATAATTTTTTTGGGGGGTGAGGCAATTGGGGTTAAGTGATTTGCCTAGGGTCACACAGCTAGTAAGTGTTAAGTGTCTGAGGTCGGATTTGAACTCAGGTCCTCCTGACTCCTGGGCTGGTGCTCTATCCACTGCACCACCTAGCTGCCCCTGGGTATAATTCTTTAAAGAGGAATACCTAAGGACCCCCACCATCACCAATTTCCCCCGTGACACATGATTCCAGGGGACTCATGATGAAAGGCTACCTGCTATCCCAACTCCAGGTTGCAATGGCCAATCACACTAGAAGACCAATGGTGAAGTACCCTATCCACCTGTTGACAGAGAGATGACAGACTCAAAAGTGCAGAATGAGACACACATTTTAAATGTGACCAATGTGGGTATTTGTTTTGTTTTGTTTTGTTTTACGGGGCAATGGGGTTAAGTGACTTGCCCAGGGTCACACAGCTAGTAAGTGTCAAGTGTCTGAGGCCGGATTTGAACTCAGGAACTCCTGAATCCAGGGCTGGTGCTTTATCCACTGAGCCACCTAGCCGCCCAGAGGGTATTTGTTTTGACTGCATATTTCTTACATGATTTTTGGTCTTTTTTTTTTCAATAGGGGGAGGAGAGAGAAAAATTAAAACTTTTTAATTTAAAAACTAAAAATTAAATGTAAAAAAATAAATGTAAAGGGAAGATCTTTCATCTACAAAGGAAACATTCCATACCTTAGAAAGGATCTAATAGCTCAAATGAATACGAAGAATATGAAGACAATGAACTTGCTCCCAGGCTCAGGCCACTTCAATATCTTTGTCCTCAGCCTTTCATCTGCAAAAATTCCTACTTTAGTCTGGCAAGTGGAACTGAACCAAGCCCCACAAGTAAAGTTGGATTCCTTCGCTAAGGGAAATTATCTTTCAATCAGGAAGGATTATTAGCAAGTAGGAGTGGCTAGAGTAGTGTATAGGGCATTGGCATCCTTCTAAAATTCCTGGTAGGAAAGGAGCTTCAGAAAGTACTTGGAAATTTAAATCACTGGGTCTTTCTAGAAGGTGAGAGAATATTGCATAGGTTTAAGACTGTTTTAAGTAAGAAAGAAAGGAGTCTGAAGACAAATTATCAGCACTAAGATGAATGTGCTCGATAAGCTGAGGTCCCCGAATTGCCAAGAGCAGCTATACTTGCCAATAGATCTCCACATTCCATAGCATATAGTATGCCATTACATATTCCTAGGTTAGGGTTTTTCTCAGGAAAGTATCCATATCCTTTTGGTAAAGGAACACAGAATTATCTGGACCAGGAACATTGACCAAACTTCTACAGCATTGGCAGACAGATATCTGAACTATTAAAAAAAAAGTAGACTTCTAGAAAGTCATAGCACTGTATATAAAGTCCACAGGTTTCACAACCTGAAGTCAAGTGGCAAAGATGCATGTAGAGACTTAGAGAAGCATCCAGTGGCAGCTAGGTGGCACAGTAGAGAGGTGGCCTTAGAGTCAGGAATCCATCCTCTGATCCTAGCTGTGTGAGCCTGGGCAAGTTGCTTAACCTGTTTGCCTCAGTTTCCTCAACTGTAAAATGGGGATCAGAATGACACCTACCTTGAAGGATTGTTGCATGAAGATCCGACAAGATATTTCTAAAGCACTCTGCACAGTGCCTGACCCATAGTAGGAGGTATATAAATGCTAGCAATTATTCGTATCCCTCTCAGTGGAAAGAAAAGACCCCTCAAATATATGACTCCAACAGACCATCAACTACAGACACAATAGATAAAGTCTGAGGAAGTAAATGCAATTAGATTGAAGGAAATATGCCTGGGTACATAGGATATCTTAACTGGTCTTACCCATAAACAAAAGCTAACAATGTTATCAGTTGCTGGGCAGAGGCAGCAAGTTTACATATAATTTCCAAGCTGCAGAGAATGATCTACTTGGGAAAACTAAGTGCAACCTAGCTCCATGATATTGTCCCACATGTAGGCTACAGAAAGTGGGGCAAAGATTACCTGTGGTCACTCAGATTTAAGAACCTACAGGATAGGGGCAGCTAGGTGGCGCAGTGGATAGAGCACCGACCCTGGATTCAGGAGGACCTGAGTTCAAATCCGGCCTCAGACACTTAACACTTACTAGCTGTGTGACCCTGGGCAAGTCACTTAACCCCAATTGCCTCAGCAAAAAAAATTTAAAAAAAATTAAGAACCTACAGGATATCTTCTGAGATGGACTACCGGACAGAAACATTCCATTCAGAGAAGCCAGGGACTAAGGGACCAAACATGATTGCCTTATCATACGAAGACACAGCCCACGGGGAATGGACAAAAGGACAGAGCTACCTTCTACCACTGTGGCCTGGATGGACATAGGAGGCTCTCTCTGGTCCCCTAAAATACTAGTGAGTCAGTGCCTCCCCCTCTGCTTTTACCTCCCATACCTAGTATGTGTTCTTCCTCCTCACCCTCATGCCTTAGTTTCAGTTCTAAGCCCAGCTCCTAAAGGGGGCTGTCCTGGTCAGCTAGTGGCAAATAACTTTCCCTTTCAGATCACCCTCAGTCTACTCTAGTAGACTCATGTGTTGTCCTTTAAAATGTGAGCTCTTTGAGGACAGGGACTGGGTTTTGCCTTTCTTAGTATCCATAGCACTTAGCATGGTGCCTGGCACATAGGCAGCATTTAATAAATGCTTACTGACTTGGTAGCTACATGTGCACTCAGGAGGAAAGCAGACTTGTTATATGAGAAACTGATTTCCTTAGAACCAGCACTGGGAAACAAATGGGAGCCAGGGGAAAAGGCCGCCCCCGGCCACACAGATAGATGCTTAGCACCAGATTTGAGAGAACTATCTAGGGAAGGTTTGGATATGGCGACTCCCAAGTTTAGTTCCCTTTCAAAGGAAGTGATTATGGAGGTTTTGTGTTTTCTGTGTCCCTTTACAGGCTCCTCTGGGTCCTTTATACACCTGAATTTTCTGGGGGGTGAAATAGTTTCACCCATTCTAATACTGATAGGGTTACACGGAATACTCATGTGGAAGCTGTGGGAAAACAACAGCTATTCCCATGCTCTAAATTTTTGAGATGTCTTAAACTTCATAGTGGGGGTATAAGCTAGAGAAAATATTCTCTTCTGGAGGCTGGTGCCTAGCATGGGAATCCAGACTCTGAGGAACATCAGACCGTGGATAACAAGTATGAGAACTTTAATTAGGTGGGTTGGGCAAAAGAAACCTGCTGTCCACTGGCTTACCAGGATGTAGCCAGTACACCAAAAGGTGACACTGAGTCACCAAGGTTTTTTTTGTTTTGCTTTTGCAGGGCAATGACGGTTAAGTGACTTGCCCAGAGTCACACAGCTAGTTAAATGTCAAGTGTCTGAAGCTGGATTTCAACTCAGGTCCTCTGAATCCAAGTCCAGTGCTTTATCCACTGTGCCACCGTTGCCCCAAGTTTGTTTGTTTTTTAAATAACTATGTGCTTTGATATCTTATCTCTTTACTATGTTAGGAGATAGATACCTGAGGGCAAGGTCCTTCTTATCTCTGAAGTCTGTGGTATTGTCAATCTTTCACCAGCACAGAGGCAAAGAACACGGCTTGGGGGGGGGGGGGCGTTGCCTCTCCCCCCCCCATTGCCTCCTTCAGTGTCTCCTTTTCCCCTTCATGATCAATATATTTAATGACTTCACCTAGACAAAATGGTTATTTTGTTTTCCTCAAAAAGGACATGTCACAGATGTCTGGCCCAGGCTTCTTCGGAACTTTAGCCCTGCTATTTTGTTGATTTGTACTTAGGTCTGGCTACCTTTTTAAACAACTGCCTTCAAAGCTGGGCTTACTCTCAAAGCTAGTAACCTGCTTGTAACCTGGGTTAATATGTTATGGGTGAAAATGAGAGGGAGCAGTAGTGTTATGTACTCTTATGTATGTTATGGTAAGAAATTCTTGGATTAATAGGTTTGTTGTGGTTGAAGAGGAGTGGCAATGTCCTCAGTCAGAAACTCCCACAAACAGGCTTCTCTTCACAGAAGCTGGAGATCATGAATGTGCAAGGTTGCAGACAGAGAATGTCAATTTTTTCCAACATTTTGCTTTTGCTAAACTGCTTTTTTCTTTCTTATTCTGTTATAAGGGACAGCTCTCTGGAAGCAGGGAGGAATCATTAAGAAATGGAGAGGATGTTAAAAAAAACACCACACACACACACAAAGATACCAATAACTGTTTTTAAAAAAGAAAATCTGGCAAAGACAGAAGAATCAGTCAATGTCAGAGGGGCTAAGGACGGCATGTACATTAATGCACTTCTGGAGAAGCTGTGAATTGGTTCAACCCTTCTGGAAAAGAGTTTAGAATTATGAAAGATTATTCAATTGTTCAGACCCTTTGACCCAGCACTTACACAACTGGGCATGAACCCAAAGGAGGTCAAAGACATAGGTAAGGACCATATCTCAAGATATTCATAGCAACCCTTTTGTGATATTAAAATACTGGAAATAAAGTGGCTGAAGAAATGATGGCATAGGGAATATAATGGGATATTATTGCTCAGTAAGGAATGTGAGGAATTGTTGGAGCAAAGAGGGCAGTAGCAAGAAGACAACATAATGGCACTTTATAGCCCTTGGAGACTCCTTACATACATTATCCAATGCTCCTCCCCATCTGCCTTGGAATTCACTCAGCAGCAGTAATGAAAACAACCAATAACCCATTTTCCACCCAAAACAATCATCTTTCACAACGTTAAGACCCACAAAAATGACCCAAAGTGACAAGGCAGATGTCTGCTTTGATAATGGAGGTTGTCCATCTGAGCCCATATACACCCCCCTCCCCAGCTCTCCTAGCTCCCTCAGTACCCTTTAACAGGGAGTCCCCAAACACCTCACTTTTGGCATTTACTGGATGATATGATTTAATACGCCAAATGCTGATGCCCTCAAGTCTTTATAACTTTTTGGGGAGTAGGAAATGACATATTCAAGTAAGTACAATACAAAATTGTGAATAGCTTCTTATACCCAGGGAGTGAGCCAAAGTGCTCTAGGCAATTATGAAGGAGGTGATGGTATCAGGATGTGATTTCATTGAAGAGATGGCACCTGAGTTGAACTCTGAGAAGATCGGAACTAGCATTGGCAAGGGAGTGCATTCTCAGCACAGGGGATGCCTCATCTCCACGAATGTTGGGTGGGGTGGAAGATGGCAAGACTCATGGTATAGTATGGCTCCAACATTAGCATTTATATGAAAGGGGATAGTGTGAAATGTGTCTGGCCAGGAAGGTAGGCTGGAGGTAGACTAGGGCAAGCCTTAGACACCAGGTTAAGGAGTAATTTAAACTAGAGGCAATAAGACACCTTCCCCAAAGACTTTTTACTAGCAGTGTGACCCTGGGCAAATCATTGACTTTCTAAGCCTCTATTTCCATAGGTTTCTATGATGCTCCTATTAATAACTTGGATAAAGATATGAATGGTATGGTTATTAAATTTTCACATGACACAAAACTAGGAAGGGTAGCAAATGTACTGCATGACAGACTAAGGACCCATAAGATCTCAAAAGGCTAAAATAAAATCTTACAGCAAATTAACAGTGTGTTACAGTAGGCGGAAAAGGCTATGTTGAATTGTTGAGTCATTTCCATTGCATCCAACTCTTCATGACCCCACTGGAGGTTTTCTTTGCAAAGATACTGGAGTGGTTTGCTATTTCCTTCTCTAGCTCATTTTACAGATGAGGAAACAAATTGAGGCAAACAAGATTAAGTGGCTTGCCCCGGGTCACACTGCCAATAAGAGCCTGAGGGCTTAATTTGAACTCGGGTCTTCCCAACTCTGGGCCCAGAACTCTATCCACTGTTGATAATTGGCTGACAATGTTGGATTAAGAGAGACATAGTGTGCAACCTGAGGAAGGATAATTCCCCTGGACTCTCACTCAGACCACTTTTAGAGGACTGAGTTTAGTTCTGAACGCCATATTTAGTAAAGGCACCCGAAATCTGGATTCCTCTAGAAAAAGTCCTCCAAGGAGGCAAGAAGCATTCAACCACCCCTCAAAAGGAAGGGCTGAAGGCTGTTTACACTTAAATCCCACCCTTGGGTACATAGCCCAAGGGCGTCCATGACGGAAAGGGCCCCAGTATAACAAAAGATTCCCAACAAGTCTCTGTGTTAGAACAAACTGTTGTCCCATAAGTGTTAATGGCATATTCTTTCACAGTAAGCAGCAACAGATGGGGAAAATTCAGAAACACTTCTGAAAAGCAGGATGATTTGGATGAACAAACAGCAAAATAAGCAGTGTGGTGCTTATAGTTGGGAAGCCCTGGGTTTAAATCCCAACTCTGATATTTACTAGTTTTGGCTACGGGCAAGTCACTTAACTTCTGAGCCTCAGTTCCCTTACCTGTAAAATGGGAATAATTATAGGAGCACTTACCTCACCAAGTTGTTTTGAGATTCAAAAGAGACAAAGCATGTAATCTGCCAGCTCTATGTCAGCTAACTATCATTATGCAGAACCAAGGAAAAAATATATACACAACAGGCACAGTAATTCAAACAATACTGATCCATGGTCTTGGCTCCAGAGGACCGATGCTGACTCCTGCCTCTCTCCTCCTGGTCTAGAAGTGGCAGGCGACAGCTGCAGAAGGGGTATACATGGTCCGACCTGGTCGATAGGGGGCTTAGTTCTATACATCTACATTACAAGACTGGGCTCTATTGGTGGGACATAGTATCAGGAAAAGACACCCATTTTTTAAAAAAAGTTTCAATAAAATACCTTTTTTAAAAAAGGCTTAGAGGGGACATGACAGCTGTCATCAAGCACATCCAAGTCTGTCATATATATGGAAAAAGATTTAGACTTGTTCTTCTTGGCTGCAGAGAGCAGAAACTAGGGGATATGGGTAGATGTTTCAGAGGCAGCTTTATACTGGACGTAAGGAAATAACTCCTAACAATTAGAGCTATCCAAAAGTGGAGTGGATTATCTGGGGATGTACCAGATTTCTCCTCAATTGAATTCATAATGTAAAGGCAAATGGGGTTCTCTTTTTCCAGTACAGGTTGGATTAAATGGCTGCCAAGGTCCCTGCCAACCCAGACATTCTGTGGCTCTAGTGAGGGAAGGGAAGCTCTTTGGATTCCAATGCTGGATCTTGAATCCAAGCTCGAGGGTTGGATAATAGTTCCCATCTGAGGGCCCCTCGTGCAGTTATTTAACCCCACGGAAATCTCTTGACTTGCACAGATTCAGTGGCGGACGAGTCAGAAGGTGATGGGCGATAGCATCGACTGCAAGGAGGAAGCCATTTTAAGACGAGATGATCAGAATGTGACAAATGGACGGAGGAGGGGTGAAGCGGGAGTCCTGGTAGGGACAGGATGGAAGAATCTGAGGTGAGAGCCGCAGTGGTTGTGTGCAGGAAGATTTAGACACTGTTCGTCTGCAGTGGGTCATCCCTCCCAGGCCAGTCCTGCCGAGTGCAACAACTGAGAGGTTTCTGAGCCCACAGGCCTAGTGTGGAACTTACTGTATTTTCCACTTTGGCCCTGGAGGAGAGAAGAGGAGCGGAGCATGGGGAGAGAAACCTGATGGCTTCCACGGTAGCAGGTGCCCAGAGACCTTCCCACAAAGCAGGAGAGGGAGGGACTACTGGGGTGTATTCCTCAGAAAAAAGAACTGAAAGGGGAGAAAGGACTACAGTGTCGGCCTCACTCAGCCCTACCCTTCAGTCTTAGGAAGGAAGAGCTGGGATTGATTGGAGAGGCTGCCTCACTAAAGGCAGAAGAAACGTCCAACGTCCAATCTGACGCTGAGAAGCCAGCTACTACTCTGACAAAGAGGGATAGCGGTTCTCCCTAAAGAGAACACACCTAGGGCTGGTGTATATGTCAGTGCTGGGATCAAGAGAGCCCTAGGATACAGAGGAAGGTGGAAAACGGAGCAGGAGAGGATCTATGGCCAAAACCAAGCAGGCTGTGCTCTTGCTGCTGTTCTCCCTTCTGACCCCCAAATGTTCCGTCCCCCTGACACGCTCCACTGGATAAAGCTGATGTGGATTCTCAAACTGCTATCTAGGGGCTGGATGGAGAAAAAACGAGGAGGTGTCTGGCCCAAAGCATGGATGAGGGGAAAGAGTTCAATTGTTAGATCAGAAAACAAATCACACATGGCTCTAAGGATAGAAATCAAACCCTGCTTTATAAGGCTGCAATGGCCACTGTTTGCTTCTCAGCTGGGATGACAGGAGCTGGGCAAGAAGGCAGGAGGGGGGCCCTTAGCCCCCTCCTTGCCCTTTCCCCAACTCCACCATCCCTCTAAACCCCATAGAAACCCCCTCTCTGGAATTCAACCTTTTCCAAAAATACTCTGACCAGGGGCAGGGTGGACAGGGTTGGGGTTCCAGGCTGGCCGGCAGGCCGGTTCCCATGAGGTAGCTATCGCTGGTGCTCCTGGGGAGGGAGTGGGGTTAGTGGAAGGAAGCTGATCATGGGTTCACAGAGGCAACAAGGTTGTTGTTGGCTTTGGAGGGCGTGGGGGAAACAGGGAATCTCTGAGCTTGCCCTGAATACTTGAGCATAGGTAACACTGGAGGGCAGGGGCTGGAGTCTTGGGTGGTGTCCTCATTGTCCTTTGTAACATGGGAGGTTTTCCTGGGAGAAAAGGGAGAAGACAAGGATGAGACATCAGGACTATGGTGGCTTCTCCCTTCATAGGAGGGCTCTATTCCCCTGGAGGACCCTCTTGCTTCAGAGTCATGTGGCTGGGATTCTAAGTAACCAACAACTTTAGCCAAGTCTTAAGTCTTCTAAACTCCTTTAGTCCTTTAGTAGGTTTCCAATCTCTCTCTGGAACGGTGCTACCTTCAATCATTCCCCTAAACTTGAAAGGACAGCCAGGTGCATGTGCCCAAGCGCTGCAGGCGTGTCTGACCAGGAGGTGCCATCCCACTTCCCCTCTGTGCCGGAAAGGCTGAAGAGTCACAGAAGGAGAGGGTGGCAGCACCTCCTCCCATCAGCCACTTTGGACGGCTCAGTTTTGTCTCCAGAGGGGCTGGAGAGGGGAAGCTTTTCATTACTAAGAGCTTCCTCTGCTCTCTGAGTTCCTCCCTGACCCCAATTCTGTCAAGCCTGGCCACTGATTTCCGTGTGTGCGTGCGCGTGTGCGCGTGTGCCCAGGGTCACACAACTGGATTTGAACTCGGGCCCTCCTGACTCTATCACCATTCCCTGCCCCCTCACGCCCCAGACTCTGCCCTTGGGCAGCCTTTACCCCAGCTTGTTCAGGTCCGTTTTACAGAAGGCGTTGAGGAGAATGTCACCCTTCATGACGATATGTGACCTGGGCAGCGACCACTAGAAACAGTAACGACAAACACAGGCCCGTCAGAGCGGGCAGGGGTGCTCCAGACGTACCAGTCCCCACTAGCTTGGCAAAGGCTACACAAGCCCTGGGCGAGCAGCCAGAGCAGCCGCCAGACTATTCTTCCCTTCAAAGAGGAGACACGTCAGCCGTGGGACAGATGCTGGAGGTAATGGGGCCTCCAGAAGAGCAGGCGCCATCCTCACTCACCATGGGAGCAGAGTCAGAGATGGTTCCGGTGTGAAAGCCTTTGTAGCACCAACTCCGGAGCAGGTCCACCCCTGGAGCAGAGGGGCAGGAGGGAACAATGTGGGCTCCTCTGCAAACCCTCCTGCCCCCCCCACATCCCCCAAGAAGGAGGCACACGCACCTTTGAGCTTGTTGCTGTGATACTTCTGTTCCCACTGCGTGGTCAGGATATTGAAATAACGCGGCTGCTCAAAGAAACGGAGATAGCGGGCAGAGACTCGAGAGGGGAAGACCCGCTCAAACTGGCCCCGGCGTGAGAACTCATCCTCCATCTCCACGAGGACCCGCACGTCATCTGGCGTCAGGATGTCCAGCACCGACGCATAGAAATCCTGGCGGCCCCAGCGTGAGAAGAGAGTGAGAGGTCAGCAGCTGCAGGTGGGGAGAGAGGGACAAAGGACAGGGAACAGAGCCAAGCATGGGGGAACAGAACACAGAGCCTGACAGATATGGGAGGACAGAGAACACAGACTCAGATGTGGGGGGACAGAGCACACTAAGCCTGATATTAAGGGGATAGAACACACTAAGGCTGCTATTGGGGACTAAGCCTGCTCGATGTGGGGAGAGGCAGTACTGATTGGGTTAAAGTGGGGTTTGGGGACTGAGGATCGGATCCTGTGCTCTCAGCCCTGAAGCAGGCATCCATGGGAGAGGGCAGGGGAGGATGAGGATGGAAGGGGGCCACTTCTGGATGTGCCCACTCTCCTTCCTCTCACTGCCCAAATCCACTGGCTATAAGGTGTACCAGACAGAAGATGATACTCTGCAGTCGCGGAGGTTAGGGGACCCCTGCAGAGGGGCTAAGGGATTTGTCTAAGGTCAGACAGTGAGCACCCAAAGTTCCAAGTTGTTTGCCCACCCCACTAGCTGGTCTATCTGTTCTTAGACTCCTAATTGCCACTGCCCCCTACACCCAACACCCTCAGAGCTGACACTTAGTAAAAGCTAGCACAGTTTGGCCATGAAGAAGGCAGCTTTCAGGAAGAGTGGAAGGGGCCTGGCCCTGCTCCTCAGGTGGCAGGGACAGGGGCAGGCTTGGCATCCCACCTGATCAGGCAGTTTCTGTGTCAGGTAATAGGCTTTCTTCATTTTCTCTGCTGTGAAGTACTCTGGAGCCAGCCTAGTCTTCTCCTTTGTGGAACTGCTAAGACTAAGTTGGCAAAGAGAAGAAGGGGTTAGGCAGGGTCGACAGCACTGAAAACGAGGCCCCTCCTGAGGGAGAGAGCACGAGGCTGGCGTCTGTGCTAGAGGAGCCACAACATGCTTCCAATGGGGTGGTTCTGACTAAAGGCCACGGTTCAGATACTACCAAAGAGAAGAAAAGAGCACCAACAGCAAGGTGACCAAACACCCTGCCTGGATCCAGTGGAAGGCTAATTGGAGGCCCCTGAGCCGTCTGAGGCCTATGGTTGTCACTTTCCGGGGCAGGGAGGGGACCGACCTGATGGTGGAGCTGCTGGAGCTGCCACAGCTGGAGTTGACATCCTCTGCGTGGGGGAGAACGAAGCCCGCCAGGTTCAGGAGGTCTCGGATCATCTGGCCCTTGATGCTGATGTCTAGCGGTGAGTTGGAGTGAAGGCTGCAGAAAGGAAGTGAATACAACAGGACAATCAAAGCAACAAGTTGTTTATTGGCACATTTTTCTCGACCAGAATTACACTGGGCCCTAATTCTACTTAGGTCTCCTTGCTGCTTTTCTACCACTGCCCTGCTGGTGAGGCTATAAAAGATAAGGAACGAGACTCGGAAGGGTTAGTTCTTTTAGCACTGTGCCAAGGCCATGCAGCTCAGAATCCAGGGAGGTCTCCAGAATCCAAATCAGATTTGAACTCGGGTCCTCCTGAATTCAGGGCTGGTGCTCCATCTACTACACCACCTAGCTGCCCTAAGCCCTGATTTCTAATGCAACAGTTCCATTGCAAAGGTCTCCCTGCCCCAGAAGTAAGAAGCAGCAACACCTTCTTAGGAACTCTCTTCCTGAGGGTGACCCAGGCTGAACAACAGGCTCAGGGAAGCACTCCCACTCACTCTCCTCCCTCATCTTCAGGCCCCATCAGAGAGCACTCTGTCCATTTGACAGAGGGGAAGCTGAGATCTAACATAGGAAAGGGCTCTGCCAGTCAGCAGAGCACGGCGGGGAGGGGAGCCAAAGTTCAAGAGAGAAGGCAAAGGAGATGGCAGGTCAGGGGGGGTTACCACCCACCTTGGAGAGATGTTGACTTCGAGGACCCAGGGCTTCAGGTTTTCATCTAGCATGATGTCAAAACCAAAGAGCTCATGGCAGCTGTAGGGCCGGCGCACATACATCTTGAGCAGGCTGGTCACATAAGGCTCGGACCTGGTAGTGAGAGGATGGCACACCATGGGCTTCCTCCCCCGGCCCAGGCAGAACCACCCTGCAAACTGAACTAGTACTAGAAGGGGGAGCCCCAGTGCAGGTCACATCCCCATCTACCTTGGGTCAGCTTCTGCTGAGACCTCGGCGAGAATCTGGGCAAAGGAGAGGCCAACAAAACCCAGTTCACACACATTAGCTCTTCCTCCTCCACCCCCAGACCTCACACCACACCATGGAAGGTGTCCCCCAGGACTCACGCAATGATGGTTTTGACAACGACATCCTTAATCTTTTCCCAGATGGCATCACTGTTGATCCCTTTTTGGCTCAGATAATTCCACAGGGCCTTCAGAGCCCTGGAAAACAACGACAGAAAAAGAGTCTCCCTTCAGCATCGTGTTTCTGGGTGAGGACCTGTCAGTGGTATGGGAGCGTTTAGGGCCAAGAGTCTCTGTCTTAAGCTTTCTTCTCTATCCTCTCTGTTCCTACACTCCCTGACACTTGAGGGGGAAGAAGGAGAACATCAATGGGAAGGTAAGTAGACCAGCCCTGGATACCAGATGTGGTTTTGAATGCCCTAAGCCAGGGGTTTGTAACCTTGCCTGTGGCAGTCTGGTCAAGAGCAGGGACCCTTTTCTTAGGGTAATGTTTCACAATGTAGAAATAAAATACATGGGATTACAACGGAAATCGCTTCAACTGAAATGGTTACACAGACCCCAGGTTAAGGACCCCGGTCCTACGCTTACTGACCAAGCTCAGCTCTATGCTGCTGATCACCAGTGCCCGACTCCTGCCTCAATCCCTGCACTTCCACATGCCCTCTATTTGGGAAGGCTACCCTTTTCTAGTCCCATGCCCTCAGACAGTACCACTTATGGCCCTGGCAAGCATTCTCGTCGGTGTTGGCCTGATACTCAGTGTTCTTCTTATTGATGCTGTAATTGGTCAGGTGGATGAACTTGTTGCCAAGGCTCTTCATGGAAGAGGAATATCTAGGAGTCAGCGGGACAGAGAACAAATAAATAGGAAAGTGGGTCCAAGCTCTCCTGGGCTCCAGGAGGGGTAAGTGGCACAAATGAATCCTTTTTCACTGCTCCCCCTGCACTGCCAAATCAGCATCCGGGCTCTTTAGTGCCTCCCCCACCCCTGAGGAACAGCTGAATGGGGTTCTCAGTTGTGACAGTGACTGGGGAAGTGGGGGATCAGGAATGCAACATACTTGAGCTGACCCCTTCTCTCTTATCTCAAGTCCTCCTCTAAGCAGTCCTGCCAAGAGTCCCACCCTCCCCCTTCCCAATCACCTTCATTCATGTTTCCTCTCCACCTACCACCCAGTCAATCCCCCAAAAAAAGGTAAAGGGAAAAAACCTTTTTTCGCCTATCTGCTCTGCTTTAGCTCCTGCTAAACAGATGCACAGACTAGGGGATGGTATCCACCACCTACTTGCAGCTAGCAAAGCGGACGAGTCCATCCGTGAAGAGGTAGATCCGAAGGGGATCATATGAGGTGACATAAACATAGATACGCAGGTCGAACTTGCTCCCACTGATGAGGTAGGGTTTATGCAGATACCTTCACAGGAGAGAAGAAAGGAGCCAAGAGTGTAGCCACATAAGGTATAAGGATGGACAAAGGAGATGGGAGAAAGGGAGGAAGGAACAGCTGGAGGGGCTAGGCCTACAGCTCCTCAAAGCAAAAACAAAAGGTTGCTTGGTCCTCTGCAAAGGAGGCGATGTCAACGCGTCCGGGGGTGGCAGGGGGAAATCCCCAGGGATCAGAGGTAAGAGGCTGGCTCACCTCTGCACTAGAAGGGGTCTTCGCTTAGGTAGCTGGCTCCATTTGTGGATGACCTGAATGCCAATGCCTCGGGCTGATGCTGGCTGCAGAGTAAGAAGAGAGGAAACTGAGTGAGCCCCTGGATCCTTTCCTTCTCTGCTCCTCTTGGTCCCGTCCCTGCCCCCCCCCCCCCCCAAGGTCTGCAGACCCTTTACCGGCTTCACAATCCACTTCTGACGGCTGCTGCTCTCCCAGGCCTTCCGCAGAAGTTTGGCATCTTGTGGGAGGATGAACGACTGGGGAAAGAAGCTGAACTCCTTCTTGCCAAAGCGGCTCTGCATGCGGGACAGGTTGCGCCATAGCCGGTCCTTCCGCCCGATTTGGAACGAGCCTGGGAAGTGGTTCAGCTACAAAGAGGAGAAACAAAAAATGTGGAGGGGGGAAGGAGGCAGCCAAAAAGATGATGCCCACCTGGTCCAGCTGCCTAGGCCAGCTCAGTAGCTTCTGGAATCACTTAGACAATGGCAACTTGAAGAGAGATTATGCTCATGAAAGGAAAAGACCAACGGGCCCATCACCATCTCTCTACTGCACTGGGACCCTGATGGCATTTTTCCCGTGGTCTGAGACAAGAGTCGGAGATATACTTAGCCCCCAGCAGGCCTGGTCACAAGAAACTACAGCCCACAAGCCCCTGTGCTTTGCAAAAATAACCAGCTATATGGGGAATGAACGGAGGGACTGCATGGTAGTTAAGACTGGAGCGTGTGGTCAACTGTAAACAGAGACTCTGACTTGATACACACAGGCTGGCATCTGCAAAGGCCAGGAATGAATCCAAGTCGATTTCTTTTCTGTCTTTCTGCGCCCTGCCAGTGGTTGAGACATAGTTATTGCTAAATACATAATTGAGTGACTCTCCGATACTCTATGACTAGTCTGGATCAGAGCCCCAGGGCTTGCAGCCCATGCCAGTCTGGCTTCTTCTCCAGGGCCATTTGAAAGGCTGGGGGCTTTCCCCCACTTTTCCCTATCTAATTGTGTGTTACCTGCCCTCTTCTTCCTGTCTGGGAATAGCCTGCTACAGCCTCTTGGAGATGGCTCCTACCTTTTGATGCTCCCGAATTGTTTTGAAACTGGGAGATTTCATGTGGTGGCCCCAACAGCCCAGCCAATCATCATTTTCTGTGGAAGAGAGTTTAGAGTCAGCCCCTTTTGTGGTGGAAGAAGCTCTAAACCCCACAAGTGCCCAAGGAGGCCACTCAGACTAGGGCACTGTGCCTACATCAGATTCCCAAAAGGTGCCGTGTGGCTCTCCAAGAGACTCCAGAGCCAAGATGAGGACACACTTTATCTACCTTCAGTGTCCCCCTCCCACACACTGCATGAAAGGACAGGAACTCGGGGCCTCCTTTTCTTTCATATCTAATATCTGTTCCTCCTTCCATGAGCACTTCATTAATGGGCTCTTCTCTAGAAACATCTGTGCTGAGTCCTAGTCCCTTAGCACCTGCGCCAGAAGACAGGAAGTGCTCCGGATGTTAAGGGTCACATCCCACAGAGAGGTCAGAGCACTTTGGCAACACTAGTCCTGGTAAAAGAGGCAGAACAAGCCAATACTCACTCTTACTGACTTTGAAGTGTGAGCGTCCGATGGTCTGTTTGACAATGTTGGGAGTCACTGTGCTCATTTTCCAACGAAGCAGCTTTCTCTGTTCCCAGGGTAACTTCTCCACTAGAGAACAGTTAGGGGTGGTACAAGAGACCATAGTGATGGAGAAAAGAAATAGCCATGCTTCTCTACCAAACTCCACCCATGGTCAAAGGAGCCTCTGGGATCATTCTGGCTCAACACTTCCTACAATAAACTGACAAATGCTCATGGGCAAGATACTTTTCTTACTGAGGCAATTGGGGTTAAGTGACTTGCCCAGGGTCACACAGCTAGTAAGTATTAAGTGTCTGAGGCCGGATTTGAACTCAGGTCCTCCTGATTCCAGGGCCGGTGCTCTATCCACTGCGCCACCTAGCTGCCCCGGCAAGATACTTTTGTCAGAAAAGTGAAGAGGGAGAGAAGCAGAAAGGAATAAGGAGCAATGACTAGAGGAAAGATTTAAGACGGTAAAGGAGCAGGGTTAGTTAGAAAAGGGGACAATACAGAGAAAAAACTAAGAACCCAAGAAGGAATTAGGCTGGGGTTAGAAGCTATGGTCTGCCTAGGAAAGCCATGGTTCCTTACAAAGACCTGAACACCATTTGATAAATGGTATATCCATTACCCTTGACTCCTGGAGGCTGAGCAGACCGTCCCCACCCCCCATTCCCACTGGCCAGTCCTCCTAGAAGACCCTCTCTTCAGCCCGCATACTCGGTTTTTCCTCACTGGCTCTTATGATTTTAAATGCTTCTCCAAGTTTACCTCTCTCATCCCTCGTGCCAAAGTAGATGGTAGGGGGTACATTAGGAAAGAGACTGTAGATAAGGGGTTGCCGGACAACTTTCTCATGGTTGGCAAGGGGTTTGGCCAGAACTTCCATGCAGTTCCTAAAATGAGAAGACAGAAACACAGCAGAAGAATAAGGAGACCTGCTGGCATCAGAAATGTTTCTTTCCTATTCTGGGGGTACAAATCCCTGCTCCCCCAAAAGGAAAGATGCTTATCATCAACTTCCTGGTATGAACATGTAGGGTATGATTTCAAGGTCATTGTCATTTTTAGCAAATGTCCTTCATCTTTTTTACTCTGGGGTACACCTTCGGAAATCTATGGTGCAACAGGAAATACAATGGATTTGGAGTGGGAGGTTTGAACATGACTGCACTCTTGAGCCCAGCTCTGCTGCTTATTCCCTGGAAGACCTCAAACTAATCACTTCATTCCGCTGGCCTCAGGTTCTTCGTCTGTAAAATGAGGCGGTTGGGTTAGATTACCCCTACAGTCTCATGTAGGCTCTAGATTTACACTCTCTTGCTATCAAGGGAAGTCTGACAATTTACTCAGTGCTTCACACTCATAGTTTCACCACCTCTGCAAAGAAGTGGAGAGAGGTACCAACAATAACTTTAAATGACAAGAGAACCCATCCTATTCCCTACACAAGCACTGAAGTTTGCTGAGCAAGAGAATGGGAGACTCACAGCTGTACTTTACAAGTACATAGCAGCTGTGTAGAAGATGGACTGGAAGTCTGCAACAGGCTATTGCAATAGTCCAGGAAAGAGAGCCTGAATCAGGGTGAATAGAGAATAGAAAGGCTGAGGCAATAGGGTGGAAAAGACCCGACAACTCACTGAGTGAGTATGAGAAGTCGAACATGGCCCCTAGGTTGCAAACTTGGATGATTGAAAAAATAATAGTGCCCTCAATGGGCTTTGGGGGAAAGGATAACAAACTCAGTTTTAGACATGTTAGATTTGACAGGTCTATGACAACATATCTCTGTAAAAATATCCAGAATATAATTAGAGAAAAGGGACTGGACACCTCAGGAAAGATATACTAATTAGGTATGTAGATCTGGGAGTCGTTCGCATAGATATGACAAATGAATCCATGGAAGCCAACGAGATTATCAAGAGAAAGAGAACACAGAGAGAAGAGGGCCCAGGAAAGAGCCCTAGGGTACACCCAACTCAGAGGGAGCGGGACATGGATGATGATCCTGCTAGAAACTGAGATTAGTCATACAGGAACAAGACACAGTGGTGTCATAAAAAACCAGTGAGGAGAGGATATAAAGAACAGGTGGTCAATAGTATCGAACTCTACAGTGGCCAAGATCTATGAGGACTGAAAAAAGGCACTGGATTTAACAAAAGAGAGATCACTGGCGATTCCAAGAAAATACTGTTTCACTTGAGTGATGGGAACAGAAGCAATCAGGAAACAAAAGTGGAAACAATGTAAATAGATTTTTCTAGGAGTTTGGCTATAAAGATAGATTCATTATGATAATTTGAAAGGTTTTTTAAAGGATGGAGGAGATCCAGGCATGTTTCTTTTTTCTTTTCTTTTCTTTTCTTTTTTTTTTTGGTGAGGCAATTGGGGTTAAGTGACTTGCCCAGGGTCACACAGCTAGTAAGTGTTAAGTGTCTTGAGGCCAGATTTGAACTCAGGTCCTCCTGAATCCAGGGCCAGTGCTTTATCCACTGTGCCACCTAGCTGCCCAGCATGTTTCTTAAGTAGCAAGGAAGGAGCCAGTAGAAAAAGAAAGGTTAAAAATTAGGCAGGGGACTAGAGAGATGGAATAACACATATTGTCCCATGTAGTCAATGAGTTGGTTACTTTTGCTGAACTGGTTATCCTCTTTTATTTTTAAACCACTGTAACAAAGGGAGGCTCAATGAGTAGGGAAGGCATGTTTTCAGAAATGAGTATAATGTCCAAGCTATTAATAAAAAGAAAATTAAGGTGAGAGGATAATCAAAGAGGCAAGTTCCCAGAAGAGATAGGAAGGAATCAGGGGCACAGCTTTCTGTCAGAAAGTTAGAATTGGCTGGAAGAAAGGCTATCTCATTCCTAGGGGCTGGAGGAAGCAAAGGAAGAAAGACTGGATGACAATGTTGAGCTGATCTGAAGTGTGGAACTGGGGAAACGGGGTGGCTAATTCAAAATAACCCTCCATTTTTTTTTTCAGTAAAATATGAAAAGAGGTCCCCTACCAAGAGGGAAGGGTTGGTATAGATAGCTTCTAAAGGGATTTTTGGAATATCCACTGTAGCAAGTTGAATAAGAGGGTCAATGAGGGAAGAGGAAAAGGATCATAGTGCAACAGGAGGACTCTACTTAGCACAGTTCTATGACCTCTCTCAGCATGCAAGCAACAATAATCCAGGTTTCATTGGCTTTGGAAAAGGAGGAGTGACAATGGGACAAGGAGACGACCGTTTGAAGGATTTGAAGACAGCGGAACTGAATTGTTCTGTGGGCCCCTTCCATCTCTACCTAGTCCTAAACAGAATCTAAAGCAGGGCCTCCCAAGGCCCCCAGATGCTTGGATGACCAAATTCTCCACAATTTGCAATGGAGAGTACCCCAACTGATGTGCAGGCTCCAGGTTTCCCAGTCACTCACCGAGAGATCACTGCAACCGATTCACTTGCTGAGACACCACTGACAGAAGAACACTCCGAGTCCTCTAATGGGGAAAAAGAGAGAGCAATGACTTCCAAGATCCAAGAGTTAGGACACATGTGATACCTGAAGGGAACAAATGGCAGGAAGGAGAAAAGGCCAGGCTGCGGGGACTCAGTCGGCCACTAGGAAGCATCCTTCCTGGAGCCCCGAGGGCAGCAGGATTGACCACTTACCGTCTTCCTCTTCATCCTCATCTTGGCTACAACAGTCTTCTAACCCATCTCCCAGCTCCTCTTCTACATCCTCAGCCTCACCACGAAATACATCAGTATTTGAACTAGAAGGAAGCAACACCACACGCTTGGTTTGTCAGGTATACTTGCTCTCTGGCCACTGGTCCCCCTTTCATTCAATCTTTGTTGCCCAGGTTGACCTCACATCTTGCTCCAACTGCTCCCAAAGCCTGAGCATGATCCAAAATCGCTCCTTTGGTAGGGATCCTGTCTTCTCTTTCTTTATCCCCTCAAAGTACCCAGTACAGCAGTCTGCCCACAGAAGACACTCAACTGGTTCCTGACTGGCTCTTAGAACTTGACAGACCCTTCTCTGAGAATTACAGGACACAAATCTGCATAGTGCAGGAGGACTGAGGCCTGTGCATGCACGGGTTAACCACTGATGCAACAGCTTGTCCCAAGATGGAAAGGAACCTGCCCTTTTAACATGAGAAACTTCTTGGATCCACCCTGACCCTTGCCCATCCCTAAAGAGTCAGCCCCATGACTAAATCAACCACCAGAGGCACAGCACCGAGTCTCCTCACTTCATGAAGATGCTATGGTATTCATCCCTCTACCCTCCAGGCCAAGGGCTCCCAACCCGGGATCCACAAACTTTTAAAGACTATTCTGATAACTTTCAGTATTATTGGTTTCCTCTGTGGTCCTATGTGTTTTATTGTATGCATTTAAAACTAATCTTCTGAGAAGGGCTCCATAGTCTTCACCAGGTTAAGGATCCCTGCTTCTGAGAGATTAAGCAGGATATTGTGGAACTCACTTGAAGCTTCTAACAGATGCGTTCTGCTGCGGCTGCGGTGGCGGCTGTGGCTTGCCCTCTTTCTGTCCTTTAGCTGGCTGACTCAGATGGATGGAGGAAATTCGGTTGGTCACATCTGTCACACTGAGAGCCGGGGGCTTTTCTCCAGCGGTGCTGGCCCCGGCCCCGCCGGCAGGTTCAGTGTTCGGAGCGGTGGGATGTGAGGCAAGGAGGTGAATGCTGATGCGTTTCGTGCAGAAGACGGTGCTGTCCAACCCCACGCTGTCAGAGCCATCGGGGAGGGGTCTAGTCTCCAAAACAGAATCCTCTCGGGCAAACCGAGGGCTCACCACAGGGGGCTGCCACCGTCCATTCCCATTAAGGAGACTCCAGTGGAAGCTGGGGTTCATGAGGCAGGACCGTTCAAGCCGGTAGCCTTGCCCCATCTTGGCAAAGCCCCTCCCTGTCAACTTTCTCACAGCCTCAGTCAATCGGATCTCCCTGGAAAAGGCCCGGGAATTGTCCTTAGCCTCTAAGGTCCAGGAAGGCCGTTCTGCCCTTGGGGATGAGACATTCTGCATATAGGTGGGAGAGGCACCTCTGGTGGGGGGGCTGGTGGTGGTGGTGGTTAGGGTGTTAAGGGTGGGAGTGGTAGTGGGATGGGCAGTGGCATGGTCGGGGGCAGTGCCATTGCTCTTGGATACCCTGTGGTCAAGGTGCAGGGGGGAACAGTCTCCAGTGCCCCCTGAATGATGCCAAGAGACAGGCACTGGGATCTTGGGTGGGGGTACTGGCTTCAGACCCTCTGAGGCCTGCTGTGAAGGCACTTTAGTGCTATTTGGCCTCAGGAAGGAATTGTTATTGAGCACAGGCTTGTAGGAGGAGGGAGAGAGGGAGGAGGGGATCTTCCCCGAGATGGCAGGGGAGGCGCTCTTCCCTGAAGAGTGCTCCCCAGCAGCTCTCAGTGGGAGACATGGGTCTGTGGCTGAGGAAGCCATAGCCCCGGGAAGGGTGGAACCTGTGGCTGGGGTGATGACCTTAGGGGCAGGGAGACCTACAGGAAGGCTCCTTCTGGAGAGAGTGAAGGGCCTTTTGTCCGATGTGTTTGACCGTAAACAGAAAGACTCAAGTTGCTGGTAAGGTTTGTGTCTGTAGTTGGAGCGGCGGTACAGCAAAGTGCTGCTGAAGAGGTCCGGGAGGGAGTGCAGATGACAGGGGGAGTTGCCGTGGCCTGCGATGACAGCTGTGGCCCCAGAATTACACAGGGTGTTGGGATAAAAAAAGTACGCTGGCTGGGGCGAGACCCCCAGGGCGCCCGGGCCCTGCCCCGATGAAAGGGTGCCCACGTGCTTCTTCTCTAGTCTCCAGATCGGCTTCACCTGCTGCTGCGCCTGATACCAGGTTCTGCCCTCAGAGGGTTTCTCGGCTGGCGGGGGCGGCACTGTGCCTGGGGGACCACCCTGCTTGAAGCTGTTTCCTCGGCGGAGGCCAAGACTATAGTGCTCTGTCCCTGCAGAGGCCATGAGGGAGCCATTTCACAGCCACATGGGGCCTGGCTCATGCACGGTGCCCTGCGCCTCAGGCAGCAGCGGCAGCATCCTTGGGATCCGTCAGCCTGAAAAGGGAAGAAAGAGCAAGGTGAGCCAGAGTGCACCAAGACGCTCTGAGGGGACATGGAGACCATTGTCCAGGGGGAGTAATGTTCTTGTCTGGGGCGGGGGGGCAGCCTCTGACCCCCATGTGACCAGTGTCCAGGGAAAGACAGCTCTCGAGGCTGGGGCTGTTTCCCTCCCGTCACACTCAATCAGAGCAGACTTCCTAGAAGAACAGAACTTTTAAGGACACGTACTGGTAAAGTGAGCAGAACCAAGAAAACATTGTGCACAGTGACAGCAAGAACTGTGAGTGAATCAGCTCTTCTCAGCAATACAAGGATCCAAGACAATCCCAAAGGACTCATGATGAAACATACCATTCGCCCCCAGAAAAGAATTGATATGGTTTAAAATACAGACAGAAACACACTACTCTTCCACTTTTATTCTTTTTCTTTTATTTGAGTCTTCTTGTACAAAATGACTAAAATGGAAATGTTTTACATGATTGCCATGTATAACCTATATCTGATTGCTTACCATATCAGGGAGGGGGGAGGAGAGAAGAAAGGACAGAATTTAAAACTCAAAACTTTTTTTTTAAATGTTTAAAAACTGTTTTAATACGTAATTGGGGAAAAATAATATATCTATAAAAAATAATGTTCATTAAGTGAAGACAAAACACATGTAATTGCTTGCATTCCTGCATACAGAAAACTCTTCTTTCCTTACAAAAAAATGGCTCATATCTAAAGATATTTCTACCTCCAAAGACCGTATCCATATGGTCCCCTCCCTCATCTCAACATGGGTTCAGTTAGAACTAGGATAAGTATGAGGACAACAGAGAAAGCAGCAGGTAATTTTTCCTCCTAACCCACAAGGGTCAAAGATCACTTGAGAAGGAGTTCCTTCTCTAATTGCTCCCCCAAACTCCCAAATGCTTATGACTAGGGTACAAAGCCTTACCACTGAAAGTAGGCATGGTCAGGTTGTTGCTTTCCTTGATCAAACGTGGCAAGTTTAAGAAATGGACTGATTATTGCTGGTCCCCAGAATAATTAATTCAGGATTTCCAGGTATGAATAATCCAGTTTCAAAGACTTGGGGTGGGGGAAGAGATCATAGGGTGCAGTTGTTGACCGAATGATCATATTTTCAAACAGCCAATATAGAATAGGCAAGTAGAGCCAGCAGGGCACTAGGAAAAGTTACCAGGCTGACCTCAACAGTTACAGCAGAGCTGAGATGCGGACCCATCCATAGCCCCATTTTTCCTGATTCAACAAAGCCGGCTGGAAGATGTTTTTCACTCCAGATGGCTCTGCATGAAGGGAGCTCAAAGACAAGCAACTCAGCCCAGGCAATTACCCTTGGTATTGTCATTCAGAGCAGCCTTTCACAATTTAGAAGGGAAGGAAAGTGGAGACAACCTAGAACAGAGCTTCCCCAGCCTGTCACTGACTGCTAAGCTCCAATCATCAAAAAGAAAAATACTTCTATCTAGCAGTCAGGAGGGTCTGGGAAGATTCTGAGAATACCATTCAAGCCAGGTAAGTTGATAAGCATATGAATAAAGCAGGCAATCAGTGTTCTCATCTTGGTCTGGAGAAAAAGAATCACCTAAGTTTTATTTTAACTGAAAGAAGGAAATGTACACGCCAAGTGTTCATGAGGCCAGAGGATTACATTTGGCTAGAAGGGTGGGAGGAGAAGGCTTCCAGCTGGAGGTGGCACTTGAGCTAGGCCTAGAAGAACCGGTAAACATTTCAAAAGGCAAGGACAGAAAAGTTGGGAAGACATTCTTGGCCTAAGGAGATTCAATGTTCTCCTAGGTCTCTTCCAGATGTAAACCTATTAACATGAGCCAAGGCAAGGAAGTAGCAAAATGAGGCTTGTTCAAGTAGTTTGGGTAGACGAGCATAGAAAATACAATGTAAAAGTGTCACATCAGCCTTGAAAATAGGTGGGGACCAGGTTAGAAAGTCTTGAAACCCAAAAAGTCTGGATATTTCAAGTGGCAGGTAAGAAAGAACCGGACACAGAGAGCTTTGGAACAGGCCAGTGAAGATGTTTGCCCCCAGCTCTGAAGTAACTTGAACTGGTCCATCTGACCCAAACAACTCTGACATTCTAAGCCCTTTATCTGGGATAACTGGCACAATGGACTTAATTTTGCTTTCTCCACCTTCCCTCTAAACAACCCTTTTAAACTGGTTTAATTAACAGAGTACACTTATTTATGTAGTCAGGCTGCAAGAGAATTTGGGTCACCTTAACCACAATTTATCCCAGTCCCACGAAGTCTTCTACCTCTGGCATAACTGCCCTAAAAACCTTTTTAGGCTTTCCAACACTGTCACTAATAGCATTCTTTTTTAAAAAAACATAGAAAGTCATGCCAACCACATTTCCACATTAGGCATATTCCCACCACCCCGTCCCCCATCCCCCAAAAAACAAGCAAGAGGAATTAAGAAAGGGAAAAACATGTTTCAATCTGCAGTTTTTCAGTTCTCTCTCTGGAAATGGGTAGCAGTCTTCATACTAAGTCCTTTGGAAGTGTCTTATATCAAAGCTGCTTTTAAAAATGTAATAAATATTTTTATTTATAGTTTTGGGTTCCCATTTTTATCCCTCCTTCCCTTCCTCCCCTCCCCGCTCCCTGAGGTGGCAAGCAATCAAATATGGGTTATCCATTTACAATTATGCAAAACATTACCATAGTAGTAATTTTGTACACGAAAACTTGAATAAAAGGGAAAAAAATGAAAGAAGGTGAAAAATAGCATGCTTTGGTCTATGTTCCATCAATATCAGTTCTTTCTTGGGAGGTAGATAGTAAGTTTCATCAATAGTCCTTTGGGATTGTCTTGGATCACACGAATAGCATTCTCTGAACCCTGAAACAGTGTTTTCCATGACCCCAAGTTCTAAGAGCGATGAAAGGCATATACATTCTTAGTTCACCCAACCTGCTGGCAGGCATCCCATATTCACATACCATAGTCTCTGTGAGACACATGTAAATGGAGGAACATGGGTAAAGTATGGAAGACAGAAATAAAATCAATATGCTTAGTCCCTGACCCTTCATATTCTCTGTGGCTGAGGATACAGGCCAAGCACGAAATACCTCTATCTATCTATGTGTGTATGTATATTATATGCATATACTTATAACTCATAAAGGGTTGATTGTAGACAATAATAGCGACATTATAACAATCACTTGTGAAAGACTTAGCTACTGTGACCAACATAATGATCCACAACAGTTCCAAAGGACTTACGATGAAAAATACTATGTACTTCCAGGGAGAACTGATGAGGTCTGAAGAAGACAGAGTGAAATATTTTTTCATTTTCTTGTCTTTTTTTTTTTTTTTGCAACATGGCTAATGTGGAAAATTTTCCATGACTTCATATGTATAATGGTTATTGTATTGCTTGCCTTCTCAAATCCGTAGGGAAGGGGCTACAGAGAGGGTGAGAATTAGGAACTGAAAAAAAAATTGTTGTTGTTGTTTGTTTTTGTTTTTGTAAGGCAATTGGGGTTAAGTGACTTGCCCAGGGTCATACAGCTAGTAAGTGTGTAAAGTGAGATCGAATTTGAACTCAGGTCCTCCTGAATCCAGGGCCGGTGCTCTATCCACTGCGCCACCTAGCTGCCCCTATGAAAAAAAAATATTTTAATTAATGAATAAATAAGTCTTAACAATTTTACCCTCTTAAGGATAGCCAACTAACTCCTCCCTAGAGTACAAAAATCTCATTAACTGTCAATGGAGGGGCAGCTAGGTGGCGCAGTGGATAGAGCACTGGCCCTGGGGTCAGGAGGACCCGAATTCAAATCTGGCCTCAGACACTTAACACTTACTAGCTGTGTGACCCTGGGCAAGTCACTTAAACCCCAATTGCCTCACCACCAAAAAAAAAAAATTGTCAATGAATCAGGGATAAACAAGTCTGAAAGTTCAGGCTGGGCTAAAGGGAAGAAGACCAATGAACTGCTTCTGAATACATATTGCTTATGTTTTGCCCTTCTAGGACCACCTATCTTTATGCGATCCAACCCTAGCAACATTTGACTTAAGTGAAGAAAAATTCAATTCTTTTAAATAACAGGAAGGAGAAACTGCCAGGCACATACTCTAAGGAGGTCACAGACAGAAAAATCCCATAAAAACCAATTTTGTTGTGGGAACAGGATTTGATGGATGGCTAAACAAATTGTGACATGTGAAATATGAAGGAAAAATCATACATCTTAAGAAACCATGAATAGAATTTTTAAAAAAACTGATTCAAAAAAAAAAGAAACCATGAATATGAAGAATTCACAAGCAAAGGAAGAGATGAACAGATGCGGTTAAGAAACCAAAACAATGATAACAACGTAAATAGAAGGAAGAGGGGTAGACACATGGTCAAAGGACATAAACAAAGAGATCTCAAAGAATTTGACAATTTTAACAACCATATGGAAGAATGTTTTAAATCACTAATGATAAGAGAAATGCAAATCAGAACCTGGAGGTTTCACTTTACCTCCAGAAAACTAGCAAAAAAGACAGAAGATGGAAATAGTTGATGCTGGAGGGGGTTATGCATTGGAGTGGAGCTGGGGACTAGTCTAACTGTTCTGGAAAGCCACTTGGAATTATGTTAAGCAAGTGACTAACATGTTTCATACATTTTAAGCCAGAGAGAGACAAGTTACGTATATACCCGTAAGTAGGTCATTGACAAAAAGAAAAGTTCCACATAACACCAAAATATTTAGAGCAGCACTTCTGGGAGTAGCAAAGAACTGGAAACAAGGTAGATGTCTACCAATTTTAAAAAGACTAAAGAAATTATATTAGTGAAATGGAATATTGCTGTGATATAAGGGAATGCTAGATGGCACTGTGGAAAGTGACGGGCCTGGGAATCAGGAAGACCTGAGTTTAAATCTGGCCTCAGACATTAGCTATGTGACCCTGAGCAAATCACTTAACTCTGCCTCAATTTCCTCATCTGTAAAATGAGCTGGAAAAGGAAATGGCAAACAACTCCCATATCTTTGCCAAGAAAACCCCAAAAGGGGTCATGAAAAGGGCTTATGACTGAATGACAACTGTGATAAGAAATTACAAAAAGAATGACCTACAGAGAAGCATAAAAAGACATGAACTGATATAAAGTGAAATGAGAAAATCAAATTGATATTGTCTCCCTTTTTGTAATGGATTCTATTCTGTACCACGACCAACATTTTATATAAGTCACATTTCTTGTCTCCCAGTTAAGTTGAAAAGTTCAGCTTTCCTGTCAATCACTGTTCTATCCTCGTGTCAAAGAATCTGTTATCCTTGCACTGTAGATGCCAGGGAGTCTGGCCTGTTATTTCTGGAAAACTGTCCTTCAAGAAAGTCCAGTCTGTCACCACTGTCACCCTAACTGGCCACGCAGGGGGACACCACCAATGAACTCTCCAAGGTGGCAGGAGGGGCTTGTTGCTAGCCCCACGTTCCAGATTTTCATCCAATCATATTGTTTCCCCATCTATGATGCTGCCTTCTAGCTTTTGGATGCGCCTCCTTTTGTCTGTAAAAAGGATCCATCTACCCTCATTGGAGGTTTTTTGCTTGCTGTGGAGCTAAAGACCCCTTTTATTGGTAATTGCTAGCCTTACTGATAAGCAGAATGTGCTCAAAATTCTGTCTCAGTTTACCTTGTAAGATAAATCAACAAAATCCCAGAAAGCAATATGCACAATGACAATAATGCATATGAAAATAAAAAAGTAATAAGCAAAATTATGAAGAACAGGCAAGGCCCCAAGAAATATTATAGGATAATACTTCCTTTCACTCCTTTGCAGAAGTGAGGGAAGAAAAGGTGAATCAGGGGTTTGGAACACTGTATACAATGTCATTTTTTTTAATGCACTGATTAGGTTTTTTGGGATGAATTTTTTCTTTCTTTTTAAAGTTCTCTGTTACAAGAGATCATAAAAAAGGGGAAAGGACCCACATGTACAAAAATATTTATAGCAGCTCTTTTTGTGGTGGCAAAGAACTGGAAATTGAGGGGATGCCCACAACTGGGAAATGGCTGAACAAGTTGTATTATATGAACATAATGGAATAGTATTGTGCCATAAGAAATGATGAGCAAGCAGATTTCAAAAAACCTGGAAAGACTTGGAGGAACTGATGTATAGTGAAGTGAGCAGAACCAGGAGAATGTTGTGCTCAGTGACATCAATACTGCTTGATGAAGAACTGTGAATGACTTAGCTATTCTCAGCAATACAATGACCCAAGACAGTCCCAAAGGACTAATGATAAGCATACTATCCACCTCCAAAGAAAGAACTGATATTGATTGAACACAGACAGAAGCAGGCTATTTTCACTTTCTTTTTTTTCCCCTTTACTCAAGTTTTCTTATACAAAATGACTAATATGGTAATGTTTTTAATAATTTTTTTAAAAAGGTAGCTTACTGATAGAGGAGAAGGAAGGATATATTAGAAAATCAACGTGATATAAAAAATAAAAGTTAATCAATAAAATTCAGAAATAAGAATGGGGCAGCTAGGTGGCGCAGTGGATAAAGCACTGGCCCTGGATTCAGGAGGACCTGAGTTAAAATCTGGCCTCAGACACTTAACACTTACTAGCTGTGTGATCCTGGGCAAGTCACTTAACCCCAACTGCCTCATACACACACAAAGAAAAGAAAACTAGGGAGAGAAGAAAACCAAATGCTTGCCTCAGAGGTAAATGAAGGAATGCTCATCTCCTAAAAATCCAGGGTAAATAAATGGAAGGTACAGAAGGGGCTTGGATCTAAGCTTTGGTACTTGATAAGCTGTAGGGGGTAGAAAGAAACTCTAGTAGGAGACCATACAGCAAGTCTCTGTTTAACAGTGGATTCTCCTTCCTAGCCTCAATTTGTCCTCTTTTTAAAATCCCTTTTATTTCTTAAGAAGGCATAGGGTATGGAGGGATGGGAATAAAAGCCACATGTCCAGGGAGTGAGCACCAAGCAGAGGCTATAAGGATATTTTAGCAACCCCCTGTCTAAGCAGTGACTTTATAGCTAAGTGAAGGCAAAATTATTGTGCTCAGTTCAGGGCTTTGATAAACTGAAGAGCATCCCAGGGAGCAGAAGGAAGGTAAGGCCTTCACTTCATGTCCTATGAAGATTAGTTGATAGGAATGGAACTATTTAGTCTCAACAAGAGAAGACTGGGGGGGGGGGGGGGGCTGCAGTCTCAGAAGAGGGATCAGACTTATTTCTTTGTGGCCCCAGAGGGCAATTGCCAAGAAGCCAATTGAGGTTTGACATCATGAGAAGCTTCCTGGCTGCCAAACTGTGCAAAGGGGAGACTGCCTTGAGAGGTCTCCAAGCAAAGGCTTCTGAACAAACACTTGGTAAGCATGGGAGGGATTTCTTCTTCAAGTATCAGCAGAACTACTTGGTTGCCAAGGGCCTTTCTCATTCTAAAATTCCATGATGCTGTGAGATGAAATAACCAAGATGTCCTAAGAAAGGCCTAAAGGCCAAACACAAATGTCCTTTGGATGCCAAACAGGCTACAGAAAAGCTTAAGGAAAGGGGGCAATGACAGAGGTGACTCTTTCATCCTAGATTCTTTGTTCTCTGTGGGGTGGGGTTGCAGGCTTAATGATGGCTGCCAAAGGTCCAGTTTTTCCCAGGCAGATTTCTGATAAGGGTCTAACTCCTATCAGGGCCAGCCTATGAAGAAAAAGCTCTTCTTCATTTCCCAGAGGGGTTAAATAAGGCCTGACATCCAGACTCTGAACTGGACCCTCTCTTCACCAGTCGCCTTTTTTCTGAAGGCCGCCCTTAGCAGCATCTATCTGCACTCTGGTCCCAGGAGACTAGTTCTATTTCCTCCACCTCCAGAGACTCCAAGTACCATTTCCTCTGAAAGGTGATTCCCATCTCCGGAGCAAGTAAGGGGGCCAAAATTTTTTAAATGGAGGAAAAAAGCGGGCGATTTCAAACCTTAAATGTTTTAATAAGTCCTTGGCATAAAATCACAACCCTAGACACAAGTTGCAGAGATTCCAGGAACAATGCACGATTAATTACAAGTTCGTTTTCTAATGATTCTGTGACATCTTTGGCATCCCATCCCTTCTTCCCCTCAAGCATCCAATCACTTCAGGTCAAGTCCCAATCACATCTCACATGGACCATTATAATAGTCCCTAAGTGAACGTCCTGCCTCAAGTCCACACAGTTGCCAAATTTATATTCCTTAAAATACAGTTTGTTTGTTTGTTTGGGTTTTGGTTTTTGTGGTTTTTGTAGGGCAATGAGGGTTAAGTGACTTGCCCAGGGTCACACAGCTAGTAAGTGTCAAGCGTCTGAGGCCACATTTGAACTCAGGTCCTCCTGACTCCAGGGCCAGTGCTTTATCCACTGTGCCACCTAGCTGCCCCTAAAGTATAGTTCCTACCATGTCACTGCCCTGCTCAAGAAGCTCAGGTCCTTTATTGCCTCTAGAACAAATTACCAACTCCTGCAACCTATAAAGTCCTTCCCAATCTGGATCCAGCCTTTCTTTTCAGGTTTCTCAAATAATAACCCTTGTTCATACACTCTACGTCTAGCCAGACTTGCTTACTACCTCTTCTCATATGCAGCATTCCATCTCCTAGCTGGGCAGCAAGGTGATGCAGTGCAGAAAGAGCTAGACCCTTGTCCTTCCTAGCTCTGCTTTGGCACTCAGTGCCACAGCCCTCTACTGAACAAGAACCCATGCCTTCTCCCCAAATGCATTCGCTCCTGACCTCTGCTTCATTCAGCAAGTAAAACCTACACAAGGCCTTTCCTGATCTCCCTAGTTGTTCTGTAGCTATCCAGAGCATTTACTTATGTGTATTGATAGATATTTCTCCTTAGGAGAATATAAGCTCCTTAAAAGGCAGGAGACTCTTAGTGCCTGGCACGGTGACTGGCAATGTCATACAGTGGAAAGAGCAGTAGCTCTTGAGTCAGAGGACCTACTTCAAATGCCATCAATGCCATCGCTGCCACCTCCTACCTGGGTAACTTGGAGCAATTCACCAAACCTTCCTCAGCTTCAATTTCCTCAAATGTAAAATTTGCATTTAGTCACATGAAGACTATTACCCACAAGTTATCCACTGCATTTAAAATATGCCATTTACAAAAAGCCAATTTCCATACAACTTTCCAGGAAGGTTTTGTATTTATTTTGTATTTCTCTGTATTGACTTCTCTGCCTTTATGTCGCACCACCCTAGTGAACACAAGCTCCTACAAGGCAATGATGCTCTCATTTTTTCCTCTGTGTCACCAGAAGCTGGCACATTGTTGACACATAGTACACATTTCATTCCTAAAGTAAGACATACTTATAATCATTTCCTGGAGCAAGCCAAATGATTCAGCAGGGAATACTCCCTTTACCCATGCTTCCTCTCAGCAGCCTTTCTGGTGTTTGTTTTGGAAGTTAATTGCCAAACACATTTTTTTTTTTAAAGGGCAGCTAGGTGGCACAGTGGAGAAAGCACTGGCCCTGGATTCAGGAGGACCTGAGTTCAAATCTGGCCTCAGACACTTGACATTTACTAGCTGTGTGACCCTGGGCAAGTCACTTAACCCTCATTGCCCTGCAAAAAAAACAAAAACAAAAACAAATTAAAAAAAAGAAAAAAAGAAGTTCCTTCCTAGAATTTAATTGCCATCACCCAAATAGTAATTTTTTAAAAAATCCAACATGTCATCTTTTAAAGAGATCAACCTGCCAGACATCTTCCATGAGCCTTCTGTGACTTGGTTCCCCACTCCAAGCAAGAAGAGGGAAAGTTCTTATGTACAAGGGGCAAAGGCTAGATGATGGCAAAACATCTGGACTTGAGTTTTCCCATGGATCTCATGAAAGTTGGAAGAGTTTAATGGATAGAGCGCTAGTCTGGGAACCGGGATGACCTAAGTAGCTAGCTGTGTGAACCCTGGCCAAGTCACTTAAGGAGCTCTGTAGGCAAATCTCTAAGCTTATAAAGTTGAAGAGAAGGTGCCCACCTGTGTTGGGAGAGGAGCTTTCTATACTGGTGAAATCACATGTCCAGTCCCTGTTCCCAGTACTTCCTCAGTCAGGTTGCACTGGTGGTCTCCACCTCTTGTACTTCAAGCCCAAAAGCAGGCCACACAATAATTAAAGTCCTTCACTATCTTAGCTCCCACTGAATAAGTGATCAAAACCACCCAGGTCAGGTCACCTTTTCCCAGTTCACCATCAGTAGCCTAGCACCCAGTCCATTAACCACAAATAAAGGAAGCTGGAAAGGGGGCCCAATAATAATTATACAACAAAGTTTTTCCTAGAACTACAAATAAAATCCTTTATGACATCTATCCCCAACTATTTTGTTCTAATGGAAGTTTGTTTTAAAATATACATTCTTTGTCCCAGAGGATGGCTTTCTGGGGAGGAGAGGAAGGATGCATATATTTGGAAATGAAGGTGACATAAAAACAAAAGAAGCAAGAAAAAAATGTTTTAAATACATTACCAGAAACCAAGCTCCCTATTAACTAGGAAAAGTTAGAGCTGAAGTACATCTTCTTTGTGAAAATAAGTGCTTTTAAGCCATGCAAGTATAAAAATGGTGCCAAGCTTGCCCATTTCCTCATTTCTGGGATCTGGATTATAAATGCTGGCTCTGATACTAACTGTGTGACCCCAGGCAAACAGCCTCTCAGAGCCTCCATTTTCTCTTCTACAAAACAGACAGGACACTGATTACACTTATACTATCTGCCTCCCTGGGTTGTAGTAAGGTATTGTTTTTGTGGGGTTTGTATCAATAGTTGGGATGCTGGAGGTGGGAGTAGGTAAAAAGGAGTTGAAAAGTAACTACTACTTAATATCAGGACCAAAGAAATACATGGTCTTTTCTTGGTTAAGTTCTCTTTCTGCTTACAAAACACACAGTCCACAAATCCTTTGTGATACAGAGTGGCCAAAGACTTACATAGAATTCATTGTAACCAGATGAGTCAATTATTATTTCTATGGGCCAACAACTGGAAATAATTGTTACACTTATCCCTTTTCTTTAAAAAAAATAATAAATGATAAGCCATGTGACATGTGGGGGTTCGGTTCCCAGGCCAGAATGTTATGTACAGACAGCGACACAGAACCTAAGCATGTTGGGTAACAATGTTTCTGTAGAACAGTGTGTTCAGAGTTCCAACATGAAGGAATCAGGAATACATCCGCTCTCTCACTACAACTCCAGCAGAAAAACTGGGACAATACACAGTGACAAAAAGCTCTTCACCTTCTTCCTACGTGACTCTAAAAAGGCAACTATAACAGAAAGAGCCCTGAATAGGAGAGTTCTGGCTTTGACATCAGATGGGTCACAGAACATGCGAGCAAGAAAGCACCTTGGGAAATTATCTAATTCAACTTCTTCCCTTTTACAGCCAAGCAAATGGGGGGCCCTGAAAGAGGATTTACTGCCAAGATTGTAACTAACAGAGTTTAAGTTCCCTTCCAGCACTGAGATTCCAAGATTTTTACCTGCAAAAGACCCAAGCCAAAGAAATTCTGATAGGAGTTTGAGAATGTCTCAAATACTGTAACAAGGTTTTAGGCAAAGAGAAAGAAAAGTCTAAAATAAACCCAAGTAAGGGCCATAGTTCCACAAGAAATGGTGCCACTTGGCCTAAGAGATTCCTGGTACCCATATGCCCCCAAACTATGTAAAGTTCAGCTTCTAATGACCTTGACCTCGGTTGATTATCCCTAATTTATCTTGTAGAATTACTTGCATGTTGCCTCTCCTATTAGACTGTGAGTTCCTTGAGAACAGGGGCTATCTTTTGTCTTCCTTTGTATCTCTAGTGGGAAGGAAGGGAGAAAAGGAGGGAAGGAGGAAAAGATGGAAGGAGGGAAGGAAGGAAAAAAATAATTTATTAAGCTCCTACTATGTGCAAGGAACTAAGTGTTTTACAAATATCATCTCATTTGATCCTCACAATAATCCTAAGTAGGTCTTATTATTTATCCCCATATTACAATTAAGGAATCTGAGGTAGACAGTATTTTAGTGACCTGCCTAGGATCACACTGCTATTAAGTTGACTGAGGCCTAATTTGAACACAGGTCTTCCTGACTCCAGGCCCAGCTACCTCTATACCTAGGCCCAATACCTGGCACATAGGAGGCTACTTAAAACATGATTATTAGCCAACCTGACTTACTATGTAGCCCAAGGACCCATCACACAGCCTTCTACTATGACATTTACTTTGGTGCTCATAGTAGGAATCATAGGTTGGCAGATTTAAGAACAGCTGGACACTTTCTCTGGGAACTTTAGGCCAGCAGCAGGATGCACAGTTGAGTAAAAAGATGAAGAGTTTGTTTAAACTTTATCTTCGGGGGCAGCTAGATGGCACAGTGGATAGAGCACTGGCCCTGGAGTCAAGAGGACCTGAGTTCAAATTCAGCCTCAGACACTTAACACTAGCTGTGTGACCCTGGGCAAGTCACTTAACCCCAACTGCCTCACCAAAACAAAACAAAACAAAACAAAAAAAACTTTATCTTCAATGCCACTTGGAGGGTTAATTTTATAACTAGTCCTATATGAGGTCACTGATGCCATGGCAGAACACAGGCTCTTATTTTGCCCTCAGGTGAGAAGATAATAGATATGCCCAAGAAGCAGAGAAAGAAAGTGTGAACTAAGGTTTCCGTGAGGGTCTGCTGGCTGGCCAGCCTCCAGTGAAATACAAAAGAGGCCCTGGGAAACTTTTAGCCTTTCAATATAGTAGAAGGAAACAATCTTTCTTAATCCTTTTGCAATTAAGCAAAAGTAGTTCCACCAGATTTTAGTCTGTTGACCCCAAGAGATTCAAAGAGTAGGGCAAAAAAAATTGCACCCACTGGCTAACCTGGCTCTAACACCTGAAAATGGGTCAAGACCCTGAAATACAAGACATCTGGCAATGCCTTAAGGACAACACCAGATAAAGCTTTCTCCTTACTTGACAACCATAATACTTTAGGGACAGAACAACAAGAGGAAATGTTCTAAAACCACAGAAGTTTCAGGCAACAGTAAGATTTCCCTGACACCGAAGAGGGTAATGAGTTCATGGAATAGGTGATTTAGGGAGGTGTGAGATTCTTTATCAGCACAAGAACAAGAAGCCATATAATTACAGTATAATCAACATCCCTGGTCCTTACATTTGATCACTCTACCGAACTTTACTGACCTTTTTTCCTAGAGCCCATATTAACCAACAACCAGCACATATCTCCCAAACTACAAACTTTCTATTCCTTCTCTCTGACCACCTATTACCTCCCTCTGCTCTCTGATATGTTCTGAACCTGCCCATCTGCCTCTCCATCCAGTCTATTAGTTCCCTTCTTGTTCTCTCTTCCTCTTACTTTTTGTTTCTTCAGTGTCTCCTCTGAATATAATAATCGATCACAACACCACAAGACTGATCATATTAAGCAATTAAGCTGGATGGATAGAGCCATGGTTTCATATATAAACCTCTTTTTCTGACCTTCTTATCAAAATGTTTGTTCGCTGATGATTTTCTATCTCATAATAAAACTTTTTTTTAAAGAACCCTGAGATTTCACCACACTTGACAAACTGGTAAAGATGACAAAAGTCAGAAGTCAATGTTGGAAAGGTGGTAAGACAAGCACATTGTTAGCAGAAGTGACTGGTCCAACCATTTTGGAAATCAGTATTTGGAGAAAATATCAGAAATGTCTATACCCTCTGACCCAGAGATTCTACTGCTTGGCACACTCCAAGGAAGTAAATAACAAAAAGAAAGCCCCTATATACACAAAATATTTACAGTAGCAAAAAACTGGAAACAATGTAGATGCCCATCAACTGGGAGATTGTGAAACAAGTTGTGCCACAATACTTGAATGTTACAATATTACAGGGCTCTAAGAAAATGAATACCAATACAGAGAATAACTGGAAGACATAGGAACTTATGCAGAGTAAATAGAACCAGGAAGACGGTACACATAAAGACCATGACATAGATGGGAGAACTGCTGATCCAGAGTAAAATATCAGCTCCAACAAGTAGGTCACAGGACTTTAAAGACGGTATGCTTAGGAAAAGGCCTGTGTAGGCTGGATGGCCAATTTCGGGAACCTGAAGGGCTCTCTAGGAGTCCATTGATGGCTGACTCTCTCACTTATAAGCCACTTCGGTTTGAAGATTGATCGTTATATAGTTTCCCAAAGGCTAATAGAGAAATGTTTTGCATGATACACAATGGGTATCACACTGCTTGCCATCTCAATGGGTAGAGGAGGTGCTGGAGAGAAAGAATTTAGAACTCAAAATAAAATGTTTTTGAAAAAAGCAGTCACCAACTACAAGTACTGGGGCAGGGGTGGGGCAAAGGGGTGATGACTGCACTCAGGGTTGAGAGCTACTACGTCTGCTGGCTTCCAGTACACAGATGTATTTGTGAAGGTGACTAAATACCAAGTAGAAGTGAAACACTGCTTGAACTTACTATTATTGTTGGCTTCTGTCACAAGAATCTAAGGGATACTAAGGGGTATTGACAAGAAGTGGAGAGTGGTGGGATGAAACCAGAGCATCATCATGCAAAACTGAGCAACTGCTGCAGGCATTTGGTTGTGGTAGAAAAGTTGGTGCCCCACTGAAGCACAATCTTCCCTTGAATTCTCTGTCAATCTATACTATGTCCTGGGAATTCTCTCTTCCTGCCCAAGTTGGCACTTCTTCAGTTTGCCAAAGATATCTGGGTGCTCAAGTGGACTGTAAATCCAACAACTCTATGACATGGCAACCAAGAAAGCGAATGCAACCTTCAGCTGCATCCGAGAGACATAAACATATAGGGATAGAAAGGTGATAATCACACAATACTATGTCCTAGCCAAACCAGGCCTGGAATGGTTTTAATTTCTGTCTACCACATTTCAGCAAAGACATTCATTAATAAACTGGAGAGCATCCAAAGGAAAACAATCAGGATGGTGAATGGCATGAGTACTAGGCTGAAGGGATAGGATACTTAGTCTAACAAAGACATGGTGTTTATCAAGCATTTAAAGGGCTCTCTCATGGAACTGAACTTGAACAAAAGCAAAACTAGGATTAATGTGTGAAAGATGCAAGTCACCAGGTGTAGGTTTGCTATAAAGAAATCCCCCTAACAGAGTTATGCAAAAGTAGAGTGGGCTGCCTTGGAAGATGACATGCTTCCTTCTCTGGAGATCTTCAAGCAAAGGCTGAATGGCCAAGGGAATCCTTAGTCACATTCGACTAAGCTATATGTTGGACTAGAGGGCATCCGAGGCCTTCTTTGACAATGGTCATCTGTCTTGGAAAAAATGGAGAAATACAACATAACCTGAACCTGGACCTCCTGACAGGAAAATGAGTTGTAAAATGCTCCCTGGTCCAGACAGTGAAGCAGTTTGTGCATGAAAAGGTGGGTGGGGAGGGATGGAGTTGCGTCCTCAGTCTCCAAAGATTTGGCTATTTGGTTATCTAGTCAAGGCAGAGACTCAATTTCCCAGGCTGCTGCTGAGGCTTATGATAGAGGAGGTAGAAGATCCAATGATACACTCTTGGGAGGTCTTTCGGGAAGTTGTGGAACATTACAGTTCACAGGTATCTTTGTGACTGCCTGGATACCCATGACCCAGTCCATAAAGTTAGAAGGTACAATATCTGCTGCCATTGTATCCCTGCCCCCCCCACACACAAAAATACTTGGAAGAATTTCTAAGCTCATACTTCCAGAGCTACTACTGCAAGGATAACACAACTGCTACAGAATCCACTGTGGCCCTATGCAACTTCAGAGAATAAAGTAAAATTATTTTGTCCCATCAGCCCAGGCCAAAACGCCAGGACTAGGGGCTGAGCCTAGAAGGAAGGGAAAGCAGGGCATCCCCTGAAACAGTGGTCTCTAAACTTCTTTGATCTTAAACACTTATCACTAAAAAAAAAGTTTCTAGATGCAACACCAAATGTGTATGTTTACTTATTTATAAATTATACACATGTACTACTTACTGTGCATCATAAAACACACAAAAAAAGACATTTTTAAAAGATGAGATAGATTTTTTTAAAATTTCATCTTGAGTCAATAAGGAACCACTGAAGTTTACTGAGAAGTGACCTAGTCAGACATGAGCTTTTAGAAACCCATTTTAGTCAAGCTGTGGGGAGATGACTGGAAAAAGACTTGAGGAAGACCCCTCCCACCCATCAGGAGTGTACTGCAGTGACCCAGGGCAGAGGCCACAAGAGGAGGCAGCCAGCACGCTGTATCTAAGAGGAAGAAGAGGAAGTTTTCCAACAGTAGGTTGTGACTGTCCTGAAGGATCACCCCAAGTTCAGAAGGAAGGAGCACACTGGGGTAGTGGGAGGGGTGCTTGAGATTAAGGTAGGAAGTCATGCTTGAGACAGTCTCCTGAAAGGCTATACTGAGACAGTTACCTACTCCAATGAGATGGTCAGCTCACTCCTCCACTCTGGCAAAAGCTGGTCATCTCAAAGTCCTTCGCAATATGGCTCTTTTGAGGTTCAATGCACATTCTTCCTCTTCATGGACTCTATGCTACAGCAAAACTATTCACCAAACTCAGCCCGCCATTTCCTACTTCCACACTTTTGCATAGGCCGTGTCACATGCCTGGAATCTAGTGGTCTCATCCACCTCTTAGAATCTCTCCAAAGACCCACTTATTTGTTACCTCCAATGGAAACATTTTCTGACCCCTTTAACTGTTCGCTCCTCCAACTGTCTGTATCAACAGAATGTAAGCTCTTCAGAGCAAGGGACCAACACATGGTAAGCACTTACCAAATACTTACAGGACTAGATTGGCCATGCTGAAATGTGTAACAGAAAGAGAATGCCCAGAACCCAGGGATGAGAAAACAAAGGGACGGATGTAAATGGATAAAGGCAATGGGACTACCTCAGCAGCTAGAGTTCGTCACTGCAAATCTCTTCACACATCACTATTCTTGACACAAGGCAGAACAGATATTGTCCTAAATAACTACCTCTGGGTTCTCTTAACTCCCTATTCTGTCTCCACATTCTCCTCTTCTGAGAACATAGCCACTCTTACAGCACCAACCATGACCAACCCACACTTGCATCTCCAGACCTGACCTCTTCCCTGACTCTACTCTTGTACTCCAAAAGGCCACTGGATATTCCCACTTGGATGTCCTACCATGTCAAACACAACCCATCTAAATTCAAACTCATCCTCCAGTATCTCTCTCCAATCATGACTCTCTTCTTTTTGTCAATGACAGGATTATTCTCTATCAGTTACCCAATCTCAAAAGCTTAGTATCACATCTAACTTCTCCCTTTCCCTTGCCCCATATTCAATTAGCCACCATATCTTATAGATTATTCCTTCAGAATGTTTATGATCTTTCCCTTTCTTTCCATTCCCATTGTCAGGATCCTAGTTAAGGCACTTATGACTTCACAAGCAGATGACTACAATAGGTTCCTGACTGGTTTCATTGTCTCCAATCTGTCCCACACACCAAATCTAGATTGATCTCCACCCCCCCCACACCCCCCACACCCCCGCGGGCAATGGGGGTTAAGTGACTTGCCCAGGGTCACACAGCTAGTGTCAAGTGTCTGAGGCCAGATTTGAACTCAGGTCCTCCTGAATCCAGGGCTGGTGCTCTATCCACTGCGCCACCTAGCTGCCCCCTAGATTGATCTTTCTAAAACACCATTCATACCAGTCTCCTGCTAAAAATTCTTTAATAGCTCATCTATGCCCACAGAAGAAATCCAGATTCCTTAGACAGACATTCAGGGTCTTCCACAATCTGACCCTAACCTACATTTTTAAACTTACTTCCCTTTTCCCCCAGTAGCCTGGCCAATTCACTGTCCCTAAAAAATTAAATTATTATTAAATGTCAACTATATGCATGGAACTGTGTTAGGTATTGAAATATATAGGGCAGCTAGGTGGCGCAGTGGATAGAGCACCGGCCCTGGAGTCAGGAGGACCTGAGGAGGACCTGAGTTCAAATCCAACCTCAGACACCTAACACTTACTAGCTGTGTGACCCTGGGCAAGTCTCTTAACCTTCATTGCTCCACAAAACAAAAAGAGGTATTGAAATATACACACAATTTAGAGGAGATACAACCACTGTCCTCACAGAACTTCTGGTATAAGATGGGGCTATTACACACACAAATATAACATAAAATGAGGCATGGTAAGTGCACTTTACTTACATACTGGTGGAACTTTCCTACAGTAAGTCTCCAGCAGGTGGCCAGACTAGCTAGAATTTTAGCCCCTTACAATAGTGTTGTGAGGTCTGAAGGTAGAAGAGTCATTAAGAACTAGGGAGAATTAGGGAGAGAGAAGGTAGCAAATGATTTGGGCTTTCAAGGATAGACAGACATTACACAAAGAAAGAGAGCATTCCAGGCAACATGAACCACTATCATAAGCAAAAGAATGGAGATATAAATATCAGACAAAAACCTCTGAACTTTGTTTTGTAGGCAATAGGGAACTACTGAAAGATTCGTTGTTGGTGGCTCTATGAGCTGATCCAGCCATTCTGGAGAGCAATTTGGAACTATGTCCAAAGGGCTATGGGATTGTGCACACCCTTTGACCCAGTAATACTACTGCTGGGTCTGTATCCCAAAGAGATCAGGGAAAAGGGAAAAGGACCCACATGTACAAAAATATTTATAGCAGCTCTCTTTGTGGTGGCAAAGAACTGGAAATCAAGGGGATGGCCATCAAAACTGGGAAATGGGGGCAGCTAGGTGGTACAATGGATAAAGCACCAGCCCCTGGATTCAGGAAGATCTGAGTTCAAATCTGGCCTCAGACACTTGGCACTTACTAGCTGTGTGACCCTGGGCAAGTCACTTAACCCTCACTGCCTGGCCAAAAAAATAAAAAATAAAAAAAAAATTCTAGAAAATGGCTAAACAAGTTGTGGTATATGAATGTAATGGAATACTATTGTGCCATAAGAAATGATAAGTAGGCCGATTTCAAAAACCAAGAACTGATGCTGAGTGAAGTAAGCAGAACCAAGAGAATATTGTACACAATAAGAGCAACATTATTGTAATGATCACTGTGTTAGACTTGGCTCTTAATGATCCAAGACAATGCCAAAAGACTCAAGATGGAAAATGCTCTCCATATCCAGAAAAAAGAACTATGGGGTCTGAATGCAGATTGAAGCATACTATTTTCACTTTTGTTTAGGGTTTTTTTTTGTTTCTATTTTCTTGTGGTTTCCCCCTTTTGTTCTGATTCTTCTCTCACAAAATAACATGGAAATATGTTTAACATTATTGTAATGTATAAGCTATATCAAATTGTAATGTTTAAGCTGTATCATATTGCTTGTTGGCTTCAGGAGGGGGCAGGAAAGGGAGAAAAATTTGGAATTCAAAATCTTACAAACTATCTTTACATGTAACTGGGTAAAAAATAAATTACTATTTTTAAAAAGAGAATTCTTAGCAGGAAAGTGACAGAAATCTGAAAGGGTGCCTATCAATTGGGGAATGGCTGAACAAGTTATGATATATAAATGTGAAGGAATCCTACTGTGCTGTGAAAAATGATGAAGAGGATACTTTTAGAGAAACCTGAGAAGACTCCCAGGAAATGTGGCAGAGTAAAGAGCCCTGATCAGTGTGATGACCAACAATGATTCCAGAGGAGTAATGAATAATAATGATGATGCTACCCAACTCCTGATAGAAAAGTGAAAGGCCCAGAAGCAACGGAAAAAGAAACAAGACATAAGAAATACTGTGGGGGAGCTCTCAAACTCATAAAATGATCACTCCAAAAAACATCCAAATAATGCCATAGGACAATTCCTGGAGCTGCAAAATCCACAGAAAAATGTGCTGAAATCATTTTCCAACTAAAGATGTCTTGGAAGATTGGGAGGGAGATACTGTGCTGATACAGGAGTCAAGCTCAACCCCACAGTCACCCTGACACAGATCCAGTCCCAGGAAGGCCTCACCAGAGAAGGAGACCCCCAGAGCCTCTGAATCAGCTGTAGCACCAGTGTTGTCTAGAACTAAGCTCACAGTCTGGTGAGAGGGCTGAGCCCTAGGCAGGGGGGAGATTACAGGGGTCTATGCTGGTGCTGAGGCAGAACTTGGGTTTTTCACCCCTCCTGGGAACCAGGAGGTAGGCTTGAGTAGCAGCGGCCCAGGTTGGGTGAGGGGCACAGGCTCATTGTAGCTGACAATCACAGCACACAAAGCTGGTTGATTAGCAAGTTAGTCTGGGGTCATCTAGAGACCAGGGAACAGGCCAGGTGAGTGAAGAACCTGATCCTCCTTAAATCATACCACCTGGGACCTCCTGAAGCTTGGGATAGTGCAGCCTGGAAACAGTGCCCCACTTTAAGAAGCTAAAAGTCAAGTAAAAGAAAGGCAAGATGAGTAGACAGAGGAAGGTAAGGACCACAGAAAGTTTCTTTAGTGACAAGGAAGATCGAGGTGCACCCTCAGAGGAAGTTGTCAACATCAGGGCCCCTATATCTAAAGCTTCCAAGAAAAATATGAATTGGTCTTAGCCCATAGAGGCACTCAAAAGGGCTTTGAAGATAAAGTTAGGGAGGTAGAGGAAAAAATGGAAAGAGAAATGAGGGTGATGCAGGAAAGACATGAGAAAAAAGTCAACAGCTTGAAAAGCCAAATGGAAAAGCTCTCTGATGAAAATAATTGCCTAAGAATGAAGATTGAACAAATGGAAGCTAGTGACTTTATGAGAAACCAAGATATAATAAAGTAAATCCAAATGAATAAAAAATAGAGGGCAATGTGAAATATCTTCTGGGGAAAACTGCCAACCTGGAAAATAGATCCAGGAGAGATAATTTGAAAACTATTGGTCGACCTGAAAACCATGATCAAGGAAAGAGCTTAGATATCATCTTCCAAGAAATTGTCAGGGAAAACTGCCCTGAAATTCTAGAAGAAGCAGCTAAAATAGAAATCGAAAGAATCTACCTATCACCTCCTGAAAGAGATCCCAAAAGGAAAACTCCCAGGAATATTATAGCCAAATTCCAGAGCTCCAAGGTCAAGGAGAAAATATCATAAGCGTCCAAAAAGAAAGAATTCAAGTACTGTGGAGCCCCAGTCAGGATAGCACAAGATCTAGCAGCTTCTACATTAAAGGACTGGAGGGCATGGAATATGATATTCGAGAGGGCAAAGGAATTGGGATTACAACCAAGAATCACATATCCAGCAAAATAGTATAATCTTTCAGAATAAAAATGGGACTTCAATAAAAAAGAGGACTTTCAGGTATTCGTGATGAAAAGACCTAAACTGAATGGCAAATTTGACTTTCAAATACAAGACCCTAGAGAACCATAAAAAATCGGAGCTGGGGGACATACCTGGGGTTGTGCAGTGGGTGACTGTCTTGTGTCTGAGGCGGGGTTTTGACTGGGATCCCTCTGGGTCCAGGGTGGATGCTCTGTCCACTGTGCCACCTAGCTGCCCCATAATGACATCTTTAGGGTAAAATTGAGGGGTGAGAGGAATGCACTGAGGGACAGGGGAGGGCAGAGGTGAAATCCCACATGAAAGAAACAGGAAAGGGCTTATAGAGTAGAGGAAGAGATGAGGGAAGAAGCAGGGCGGTAAATGAATTTTACACTCATCAGAATAGGCTCAAAGACCTCAATCTCATCACAGTTGGCTCAAGGAGGGATTAACACACACACACACACACACACACACACACACACACCCAGTTGGGTAGAGTAATCTATCTGCAGGAAAATAGGAGGGGAAGGGGATAAAAAGAGGGGCAAAAAAAGGGAGGGCAGATTGGGGGAGGGGATGTCTGTCCCCTATATAGAAGCAAATCTATATAGGGTGAAAGAAGATAGATAATAGAGTAAATATCATGGGGAAGGGAAGAAATACTGTGGGGGCAGCTAGGTGGCACAGTGCATAGAGAGCACTGGCCCTGGAGTCAGGAGGACCTGAATTTAAATCCGACCTCAGACACTTGACACTTACTAGCTGTGCGACCCTGGGCAAGTCACTTAATCCCAGGTGCCTCACAAAAAAAAAAAAAGAGTAGGTTTAGGAAAAAAACAATCAACTCAGATTTGAACACACCTCTGAAAATTCCTTTTCTCAGTCAGCCACCTTCCCCTACTCACTCCTGAAGGTCCTGCTCAAATCTCTCTTCTTCCATGAGGTCATTCTTGAGCTGGATCCCACCATGACCTCTGAACTTGAGGACTTATTGTCTATACCATTCATTTACCACTTTTCACCTGATGTGTTATATAGTTAAATTTCCTTAAGTATGCACAGTCCTGACTTACCTTTGCCCATTACATATGGTCACCCTAGAATGGCTATCCCACCAGATGACCCAGTAGCCACAGGAATTCCCTTTCCCTCTCCATTCTGGATTAAACTTGAGATTTCACTCTTCTGAAATATCTGCCTTTTAATTCAAACTATTTAAGAAGCGAGACTTATGGCAACAGTAGCCATCTAAAGAGAAGGAAAAACTTTAGGGGTTAGTCCTAACACCACCACTGCCATATCCCCAATCTAAGCAGCCATCTCAGACAGTGTCTCAGGTCTCAGACCCAGCTCCTGCTCATCCCATGCAATACAGGGGGGAAAGCACTGGTCTGGGAGTTGGGAAGCTTGGTTCAAAAGTCCTGGCTTTGACACAAGCTACTTCCATGATCTTGGACAGGTCACTGGACCTTCCTAGCCTTTCTCACCTATTTACTGGAGAGGTTAGCCTAGATGACCTCTCAGGTTCCATGATGCACCTCCACACTCCCTCCTCCTATGAGGAAAAGCTCATCAGTCTGTGTCTGCTCTTCATTTCAGTCCCTCACTCTGGATACCCACCTCCCATTTTTTCCTCCTTTCCCAGGCTTCTCTGCACTACCTGGCAGGGAGAAAGGAAAAGTTCTCCACTCCTGCTGCTGGAAGTGGGAAGAAATATGTTTCTGTCAACTTAAATTTGTAGCAATGAATGAATTTTTTTCACAGAAACACCATTATACATGGCAGTTTGGACTGACAGCAAGCACTAGTACACCACTCTCCTCAGGTACTCCACTACTCTCATGTACATCAAAACTCTCTGCACAGACCAGGCATTCACTAAATATCTGCTGATTGAATGAAGTGGGGGATGGTGAAGGAGAATAAAGAAGTACATGAAAGTAAGGTAACTGGGCTTTATCTCTGGAGTATAAAATCTGTTTCAGGAATCTGTACAACCTTGTTAACCCCAAGTCTTCAGACAGAACCTCTACCCATTCCTCACCTTCCAATCCTTTCTGGGCCATATAGGGTCTAGTGTCCTGAAAATTACTCCAGTTTCCTACCAGAGTCAAAGTGAGTGCTCAGCAACCTGAGACAGTATCCATCACAGTCTCCTCACACAAACCAGTCTCCAGGGGCCAGGGCCAGGGCCAGCCTAGCTGGGACAGGATATTCTTTCTAGAGAGTAATTACCCACTGATTAAATCACTCTGCTACATTACTGGAGAGTGTGGCTCTTGGGATCTGAAGTTTCCTTTCCTTTCTGTCTAGGTATTTCCCTAGGTCAACATGGGAACTCTGAGCACAAAAAGTGACAAAAAAAAAATCTGCAATCCACAGGGTCTCTGAAAAATGTTTAGTATTTATAGTCAAGATAGAATTGACTTACCTGGAGGTGATGAGAGTCAAATGGAGGAAGAGAGGGAAGAGAATGAGGTCCTATTTTTATTTGAGAGATAATTCCCAGGATCCTCCTCCAATTAGAAAGTACATGTAGTAAAAAAAAAATGCAATTAGCTTCTAGAAGCCCAAAAGAGGAAGGTGGGTCAGGGACATCAGGAGAAAATATACTATCTTTGATTTTCAAATGAGTCATCAAATCTGGAGAAAAGTAATAAACTAAGGCTGCAGGAGGTAAATCTCCAAATGACTGAAAAGGAAATAGCCAGTTAAGATATCAAAAGGTGAGCTGCTTTCCTGATCCTAACCCTGAACAAAAAGGATGAGACAAGCCTCTCCCCAACCTCATCCTTCCTGGACTTCTAGCCCTTGTCTGGAACTTCGAGCAGTGGAGGGCAGGCAGGCAATAGGCAACAAGGTATTATATGTCAAGCCTTGTTGTGCCATACATGCCAAGAAGAAAAAGTAAAAAATACAAGCAATGGAGAAAACCATTTTACTTAGCATGATGCTAATTGACCAAAACAGCTGATCATGTGTCAGGGGAGCAATGACCAGAAACTTCCAAGGCCCTGAGATAATTGTGAAATGAAACCTAGCTTGAGGTCATGACCCTAAGGAAAATAAAAACTGTTAGCAAACAGGCCTACTCCCATTGTTCCCTTTCAGCAAATAAATGATTACTGTACAAAGGTCACAGACATATCTATATCTTAGGAGTTCTGAAGAGATGAGGAGTTTCCCCTTAGGAAGGAAGGAAGGTTCAAAACATTACTAGCAAAACTCTCAAACACAGAGTATCTCGGAAACAGGTGAACAATCTCAAAAGACTCAAAGAACCCGTTACTCCAGCTAACTAGAAAAGGACTGATTGAAAAACCCAATTTGCCAGGGTCCAAGGGTGAATTAAAAAAAAAAAAAAAAGGAGGTCAGTTACACTCTACTCCACTCCTCTGCTTCTGAGTTATAGGGATGGTTGAGACATATCTTTATGTCCTCTACTACTACTACTCTTTAAATCCACGAGGTAGGTCAGTAACTTCTCTTTCTCATAAAAGTATTCTACTTTAGAAAATAGTATATCTCCAGTACTTTCCATGAACATTAAGTTCCCAGTGTCCCAGAACCCCAATCTGTATTACAGCCTGACAAACATCCCTCAAATTCAACATGACCTTATTGCCCAATACCGAAAACTGGCCCCATTACGTAAGCACCCACCCATCCCAGTGGAAAGTGTGCTGAGTATTGAGAAGATCCAGGCTCAAAACTGCCTGTGTATCCTGAACAAGTCATACAACCTAACCAAAGGAAGCAGCTGAACTAGATTTTTTGGGTCCCTTTCCAGCTTAAAAAAAAAAACACACAAAAAAACCAAATGAACAACAACAAAAGAAATTGGTCTGTTAACTCTTTTCTGTCCCTGGAGTTGCAGAACAGCAACAAGGGATAACCTTTTTACTAGCACTCTTACAGTAAGTGAAAATGTAAAAGCGGATAAATTTCATCAGCTAATTGGGAATGACCATGTTATGGGCCCATAGCACCCCAGAAGTTCTCTGGGGCACATCAAAGAACCTTCTCCTTGAGAAACTAAACCAGAGGATAGAGAGATAAGTGGAACCAGATCGGACTGAGCTAGCTCTGGGGCCCCCACCCTTCATTCTTCTTTCCCTCAACCCTGGGGCAATAAGATTAGGTGTGGCTGCTTCCTTTGAGTCCAGAGATGGCTTGGGATCTGCAGCCACCCCTCACCCAATTCCTCCAGCCAACACCAGTGGGGGATGGTCCTCCCTCACTAAAGGAACTTTCCAGAGTCAGATGGTCACCCCATCAGTCCTCTATAAAAGTACCTGCCAGTCTCCTGCTCGAGGAGATTGGTATCTTAGAGCCACTCTCTCTGTGCCATGCCTTTCTCCCCATGAGAAGTCCAAGGACTTTCATGGTTTCCCTTCCCCTCCCCCTTCCCTTGCCCATAAATAAACTACCATCTTATTCTAACTGCTTTTGTGTGCAAGAGGGTGTAATTCTTTAAAGAGGAATTCCTAAGGACCCCAAACCCCTACCAATTACCCCATTTTCCCCATGACAACCAGAAGGAATAAAAAAATAACCTTGATCTGAAACCAAGGCACCCAAGTGTGTCTTCTTACTCTTCCTTATCGGAATATGAAAGACAAAACTTTGCTAATCTCCTAGTGGTTGTGGTTTTGTAAGCCAAGACTCTCGATACATTAAACAGAGCACGAGGAACCTTCCCCCAAAGATGTGGGAAGGTGGAAGAAAGGGGCGCTTCCTCTTTTTGGGTTGGGGGACCTCTTAGGGCAAGTTTAAAGCGTCGGTTGAGTGGAAGGGGGGGAAGGTGCCAAAGAAGAAATGGGAAGCTGGGGCTCGCAGGGGCGCAGTTCCAAAAGCCTTCCAATCCCTTTCCTAACTTTACTTCTAGGAAATGGGGGGTGGGGCACCCCTGCCCGCACACTTCTCAGCGGAATGTAGGTTCTTGGCCTGTTGATTGTCTTGGGTTCCCTGGCTCTCATAAGGCACAAACCCCCGCATGGGGCAGGAACACGGCGAGGGGCAGAGGGGGAAAGGAGGAAAGAGAAAAAGGGAGTCCCCTGCAGACACAGACACAGACACTAGCGGTCTGGAGCGGCCACAGAGGCTGGGCTGGGTGGGGGAGGGGGAACCCCTGGGTCCAGGAGAGGGAGGGGCAGTAGGGCCGAGCAGGCCGGACTTGGGGTAGGAAGAATGTCCGGGGAGGGGAGGCGGGCGGGACTGGGGTGGGGGTGGGGGGCCGGGCGTAGAGGGTGGCGGGGGAGGGGGAGGCCCGCAGGGGAGAAAAGGGGAAAGAGCACTGGAAGCAGCCACTGGGGGGCGGGGCGGGGGACGCGGCACACGCTTCGCGGTCGGGACTGGCGGGAAAGGGAGCCGAGGATCGAGGGTCCGGGAGGGGAAATAGCGGGAGCAGAGAGGAAGGATGCGAGGCAGGGAAGGCGGGATGGAGAGTGTCCGGTCCCGGGGCAGCCCTCGCCGCTGCCCCCGCCTCGCTCACCTTGCAGACCCCCGCTACGTCCCGGCTTCGGTGCCTGGTTCCGCGCTGCTCCTCCCTGGCCTGCCGGGCGGGCAGCCTCGGCGCCCTTAGCAACCACGCACCGCCACGCGACCCGCGCTCGCCGGCGCCGCCGGCCACGTACCACGTGCGCGCTCCCGACAGGCGGACGTGAAAACGAAAGAACGCGGGACCAAAGCGGGGTAAGTTAAATAGGGGGAAGAGGGGTACGGGGAAGGGAAAAGAAAAAGTCCGCTTCCGACGACCTGCGCGTGCGCAAAGGACACTCATGCTCCCAAGAGGCAATGCGAACTGAATTTGGCGTGATGTACTCTGGGAACTGTAGTCTAACTATTTGACTACAATAAGGCTATAGAGTAAGAATATAGTAAATACAGAGTAACAATAAAGACTCGCTTCTAGGACTTAAAAGAAACTATATTGTTTGATGAAGAACTGTGAAAGACTTAACGATTCCCAACAATACAATGATTCAAGACAATCCCAAAGGACTATAGATGAAACATACTATCCACCTCCAATGAAAGAACTGATGTTGAAGATGGCGGAGGAAAGGCAGTGAGCTCCCGAACTCATGACACAATCACTCCAAAAAACAACCAAATGACGCCATAGGAAAATGCCTGGAGCAGCAAAACTCACAGAAGAATGTGCTGAAATCATCTTCTAACCAAGAAGGGCTTGGAAGGTCAGAAGGAGGGAGCTGCTGTGCTAATACAGGAGTTGAGCCCAACCCCACAGTCACCCTGACACAGATCCAGTCCCAGGAAGGCCTCATCAAAGAAGCAGGCCCCCAGAGCCTCTGAATCAGCTGAAGTGCCAGTGTTGTCCAGAACTAAGCTCACAGTCTGGTGACAGACTGGTGTGGGCTGAGCCCTGGGCAGGGTGGAGACTACAGGGGTCTATGCTGGTGCTAAGGCAGAACTTGGATTTTACACCCCTGCTGAGAACCAGGAGGTAGGCTTGAGTAGCAGTGGCCCAGGTTGGGGAGGGGCACAGGCTCTTCGGAGCTAACAACCACAACACACAAAGCTGGTTGATTAGCAAGTTGGTCTGGGGTCATCTCCTTAGATGTACCAGGGAACAGGCCAGGCCAGTGAAGAACCTGATTCTCCTTAAATCATACCACCTTGGACTTCTTAAGCTTGGGATAGTGCAGCCTGGAAACAGTGCCCCACTTTAAGAAGCTAAAAGTCAAGTAAAAGAAAGGCAAGATGAGTAAACAGAGAAAGGTGAGGACCATAGAAAGTTTCTTCAGTAACAAGGAAGACCAAGGGACACCCTCAGAGGAAGATGTCAACATCAGGGCCCCTATATCTAAAGCTTCCAAGAAAAATACGAATTGGTCTCAGGCTATATAGGTGCTCAAAAAGGACTTTGAAGACAAAAGTTAGAGAGGTAGAAGAAAAAATGGAAAGAGAAATGAGGGTGATGCTTTCCTGCATCATGAGAAAAAAGTCAACAGCTTGAAAAGTCAAATTGGCCAAATGGAAAAGGAGATACAAAAGCTCTCTGATGAAAATAATTGCCTAAGAATTAGGATTGAACAAATGGAAGCCAGTGACTTTATGAGAAACCAAGACACAATAAAGCAAATCCAAATGAATAAAAAAATAGAGGGCAATGTGAAATATCTTCTGGGAAAAACTGCCAACCTGGAAAATAGGTCCAGGAGAGATAATTTGAAAATTATTGGTCTACCTGAAAACCATGATCAAGGAAAGAGCTTAGACACCACTTCCAAGATATTCTCAGGGAAAATTACCCTGAAATTCTAGAAGAAGAAGCTAAAATAGAAATTGAAAAAATCCACTGATCACCTCCAGAAAGAGATCCCAAAAGGAAAACTCCCAGGAATATTATAGCCAAATTCCAGAGCTCTCAGGTCAAGGAGAAAATATTGCTGCCAAAAAGAAAGAATTCAAGTACTGTGGAGCCCCAGTCAGGATAGCACAAGACCTAGCAGCTTCTACATTAAAGGACTGGAGGGCATGGAATATGATATTCCAAAGGGCAAAGGAAATGGGATTACAACCAAGAATCACCTACCCAGCAAAACGCAGCATAATCTTTCGGAGGAAAAAATGGGACTTTAATGAAAAAGAGGACTTTCAGATATTTGTGATGAAAAGACCTGAACTGAATGGCAAATTTGACTTTCAAATACAAGACCCTAGAGAACCATAAAAAATTGGAGCTGGGGGACATACCTGGGGTTGTAGAGTGGGTGACTGTCTTGTGTCTGAGGCCAGGTTTTGGCTGGGATCCCCCTAGGTCCAGGGGTGATGCTTTGTCCACTGTGTCACTTAGCTAGGTGATGACATCTTTAGGGTTAAATTGAGGGGTGAAGGGAATTCACTGGGGATGGGGGAAGGGCAGAGGTGAAATCCTACATGAAAGAAACAGGAAAAGGCTCATGGAGTGGGGGGAAGAGATGGGAGAGGAGCAGGGCAGTAAATGAATTTTACACTCATCAGAAAAGGCTCAAAGACCTTAAACTCAGCAGAGCTGCCTCAAGGAGGGACTAACACACACACATACCCAACTGAGTGGAGTAATCTATTTAATCTGGGCAGTAAATGAGCCTAACACTCATCAGAATTGGCTCAAAGACCTCAATCTCATTAGAATTGGCTCAAGGAGAGAATAATGTACACACTCAATTGGGTGGAGTAATCTCTCTAAAGCGGCAGGAAAATAGGAGGGGAAGGGGATAAAGAGAGAGGGGCAAAAGAAGGAAGGGCAGAGTGGGGGAGGGGACAGACAGAAGCAAATCCCTTTTGAAGAGTGATAGGATGAAAGAAGATGGATAATAGAATAAATATCATGGGAAGGGAATAGGATGGAAGGGAAACAGGTAACAATAGTAATCATGAAAAAGAGAAAAGGGGGGAAAATTGTACAAAAAATATTTATAGCAACTCTTGGTGGAGGCTAAGGATTGAGAATCAAAGGAATGTCCATCAATTGAGGAATGATGGAAAAAGCTGTGTTATATGATTGTAGTGGAATGGTAGCACACTACAGGAAATGACAAACAGGATGATCCCCGAACAACCTGGAAAAACTAATGAACATCGATGTATAGTGAAGTGAGCAGAGCTGGGAGGACATAGTGACAGCAGTATTGTTCAATGAGCAATTGTGAATGACTTAACTACTCTCAGCAATGCAATGATCCAAGACAATCCCAAGGAACTAATGAGGAAGCTTATTATGCACCCCCATAGAAAGAACTGATAAAAAGAACACTTGTGGATTGTACATATATAACCTGGTTGCAATCTTGTGGAAGGGGGAGGAAAGGGAGGGAGGGAGGGAGAAAAAATTGGAATTCTAAATCTTATGAAAATGAATGTTGAAAACTACCCTTACATGTAACTGGAAAATAAAATAAATGTTTGTTGCTAAATTTAAAAAAAAAAAAATTTTTAAAGAAAGAAAGAGGGCGGCTAGGTGGCGCAGTGGATAAAGCACTGGTCCTGGATTCAGGAGTACCTGAGTTCAAATCTGGCCTCAGACACTTGACACTTACTAGCTGTGTGACCCTGGGCAAGTCACTTAACCCCCATTGCCCTGCCAAAAAAAAAAAAGAAAGAAAGAAAGAAAGAAAGAAAGAAAGAACTGATATTGATGGAACACAAGACTAAAGGATGCTATTTTTCACTTTGTTTCATTTTTTTCCTCTTATTCAAGTTTTCTTATACAAAATGAAAAATATGGTAATGTTTTACATAATCGTACATATATAACCTATATCTGATTGCTTACCACCACAGGGAGTGGGGAGGGGAGGGAAGGAAGGAGGGATAAAAATTGGAACCCCACAAAAAAATTGGTACCCAAAACCATAAAAATGTTTATTACATTAAAAAAATAAAAAGTTTTAACCTGGAAATTAAGGAAACAATGAATATAGGAGAAATAAGGTCTTTAATCGGGCAGAGGAACTATGTAGCTCATGGTATCCCAAAGCTCGGAAGCTAGTGTAACGATTGGAATGACGCCACCTGCAGAAGACTTACTGTAGAAAAGCTCCGCCATGAAAGGAAGGTCTTTGAGGGCAAGGCCATGCGGCTTTTCTTTGGCGTCAGGAAGTGACTGTCGGGAGGAGGAAGGGGGAGCCGGGCGCTCTGTCTCGCTCTCTCTTTCCTTTGGACTCTGGTGGAGAGTGGAGCTAGAAATGTCCTCTCCCTTTAATAGATAGATGAATGTAGGCCTTTCTCTCTCTGTTTACCAAATTCTTATTCTCCTTAATAAATACTTAAAAGCCTAACTCTTGCTTAAAGCTTATAATTTATTGGTGACCACTCATTAGATATTTTAGACAGACTAGCTAGAATTTTAGCCTTTAACACTAGGAATACCCAAAGATGGGAATAGAGGACAGGGTTTTTATGGGGTAACAGAACAAAAAGGGAACCAAAGATTGCTCCAGAGTGACATATAACTAATTAATGTAAATGAACCTTTAACAAAAGAAATAATAGAACTGTTCCTAAGTTAAGTATAGGTGTTAGGGGTGGCTAGGTGGTACAGTGGATAAAGCACTGGCCCTGGATTCAGGAGTTCAAATCCTGCCTCAGACACTTGACACTTACTAGCTGTGTGACCCTGAGCAAGTCACTTAACCCCAATTGACCTGCCTGCCCCCCCAAAAAAAAAGTATAGGTGTTACTGACTCTGAATAGAAACTACTTAATGTAGATACTCTTTTATGTAATAACCCAAGGGAGTAAGGTGGGGAACATTGGGAAGGGATAAGTTACTTGGAGGAAGGTCCATAAGTCCATTAAGAGTCTGGAAATGACAAAGACAGTCAGCCCCAGGCAATTTATTTGTCTGGGAAAGAGGGGACTGGGTGGGGAATCAGTTCTCAGTAAATTTTCTTTTCTTTTTCTTTTTTTTTTTTTAATTTTTGTAGGGCAATGAGGGTTAAATGACTTGTCCAGGGTCACACAGCTAGTAAGTGTCAAGTGACTGAGATCAGATTTGAACTCAAGTCCTCCTGAATCCAGGGCTGGTACTTTATCCACTGCACCACCTAGCTGCCCCCTGAGTAAATTTTGTAGTTCTCAAAAGCAACTATACAAAAAAAAAGCTCACTGTCTTAGGAAGTGAGTTCCAAGGAATTTCCCTTTCCTCTTTGATGAACAAATCAAATGAGTCAATATAATACATATTATTACATTGTATTATTTTGTTAGTCATAAATTGTTTTATTATATTTATAATATAAAATCATTATTTCGATGTTATTATAAACCATAATATAGAATATATTTTTTCTATATTATTCTATACTTTTTATAAGGGAAGATAGATGATAAAGTAGATAGAGGGTAAGGCCTGGAATCAGGAAGACTCATCTTCCTGAATTCAAATCTGGCCTCAGACACTAGCTGTGTAACCCAGGGCAAATCACTTAACCCTGTTTGCCTTGGTTTCCTCGTCTGTAAAAGGAGCTGGAAAAGGAAATGGCAAACCACTCCAGTATCTTTGCCAAGAAAATCCCAAATAGGATCACAGAGTCAGACAGGACTGAAATGCCTGAGCAACAAATACACTTATATAATGTAATTATATATACAATTTCTATATGATTATATAGAATTTGTCATGTTATATATTCGATCTTTTACATATTATTTGTATGTTTATTATATAGAGTATATTACATATATGCATATCATATATATCTCTATGTATAATATAAGGTGCTTTGAAAACCTTAAAGCACTACATAAATGCTGTTGTTGTGACTGTGATTATAATTATATTGTTTTGATTGTGATTATAACTTACAGGACAACTTTTGGGTTTCACTCTGTGAACCAAAATGTGGAAAGGCTCGCCTAGGCCTTGTCTCTCCAGCACCTATTATAAGATGCAATTACAGCACCCCCCCACCCAGGTCCTGGATTCGAACCTTAGGATACATTGACTCCCCAGTTCTTAAGTTGGACTGATGCCCCTCTAACCAGATGGGGGTTGTAGAGCTAAGACAGGGGTTCTTAACTTGGGACTCCAGAATGTGCTTTGGAAAACATTTTCACAACAATTTCAATAGAATTGGTTTTCTTAGTTATGTATTTCATGCATTTTTAAATATTATCCTGCGAAGATAAGCTTCACCAGACCACCCAAGGTTAAGAACCCTTGAGTTAAGAACTGGAGGGGGGCGGCGCGGCTAGGTGGCGCAGTAGATAAAGCACCGGCCCTGGAGTCAGGAGGACCCGAGTTCAAATCCGGCCTCAGACACTTAACACTTACTAGCTGTGTCACCCTGGGCAAGTCACTTAACCCCCATTGCCCCGCAAATAAATTAATAAATTAATTAAAATTAAAAAAAAAGAATTGGAAAAGGTTTCTTCCTAAGATATAGCTGGAGAAGAGATGGGAATAAATGACTTCAGGTCTAGGAAATAGATGAAGAATCTTGAGATTCTGGGAGAATTCGGGTCACTGTGGAAATCAGAGTAGGCCCAAACTGGCCAGTTGCAGCTGCAGAAACCTTACCTCCTTGTTCACTTCAAATCTGCTTTCCTACATGCTCTTTTCTTCTCTCCAAACATCTCCGTTAAAAATACTGTACTAAAAATATTTCTAGCTGCTCTTTACGTGGTGGCAGGGAACTGGACGTTGAGGGGGTGCCCATCCATTGGGGAATGGCTGGACAAGTTGTGGTATATGAATACAATGGAATACTATTGTGCTGTAAGAAATGATGAGCAGGAGGAGTTCAGAGAAACCTGGAGGGTCTTACGTGAGCTGATGATGAGTGAGATGAGCAGAACCAGAAGAACATTGTACACAGTATCATCAACATTGAGTGTTGATGGACTGTGATGGACTATATTCTTCTCACCAATGCAATGGTACAGAAGAGTTCCAGGGAACTCATGATAGAAGAGGATCTCCAAATCCAAGAAAAAAAAAAACTGTGGAGTATAGATGCTGAATGAACCATACGATTTCTTTTGTTTGTGGTGCTGTTGTTTTTTTCTATTTTGAGGTTTTTCATCATTGCTCTGATTTTTTCTCTTATAACAGAACTAATGCAGAAATAGGATTAATGTTATTATGTGTATATATATATATGTGTGTGTATAGATATCTATATCTATATATGTATATGTATATAGATATATAGATATAACCTATGTCAGATTACCTGCTGTCTAGGGGAGCGGGGAGGGAGGGGAGGGAGGGAGGGAGAAAAATCTGAAATTGTAAAGTTTGTATAAACAAAAGTTGAGAACTATCTTTACATGTAACAAAAAATAAAATACCTTATATGTAAAAAATAAAAAGAATAAAAAAAAAATACTGTACTACTTATAAGAGGTGATTCAGGTGTCATTACCAGTCATTTCACCTACTCTAGTAATAGCAATCAGTCTGTTAACAGCTTCCACTACCCTCCCCCAATCACAGACCACCAGCACTATAGACAGTTGGGTCATAATTATTTATGTGCTGGTTGAGTTTATTTTTTGAGAAACTTAAGGAAATTCATTGGAGGAAGGATGAGAAGCACTTTTTTATTAAAAGACTTTACAAACAAGGCTACAAAAAATTGATATAACACCCCTCAACCATAGATGGAAAACTGAGTACAAAATAGGGGTTAGGTGTTGGGGTGGAGAGTGGAAACTGGAGGTCCATGGGATGGCCCCGAGTGATAGGGAGACATACGGGTATTTATAAACACGCCCCAGAGCTGAGCATAGACCCTGCTCCCAGCTCATGACATGGGGTCTGGCACACCAACAGTAAAAGCCTACTGGGGCTAGAGTGAAGAACTCCCAGAAGAGAGACGAGTTTGGAGCTCCAGTTAGGAGATTGGTTCTCTTGAGTCCATGAAATTAGTTCCTGGGATTAAAGGTGCTTTATTGGAAAGAATATATCCCAGCATATGGAAAAGAAATGTGTCCTGTGGAACCAACAGAGCTTCCAAGATTGAAAGGAGAAATATTGGTCCCAAGAAGTCTGATTTTGTCTTGAGAAGGCAGAAATCTCCCAGTAGCTGGAGGAAAATAAGACTTCTAATTGGGATCATTGTGGATCTGTGATCATCAAAGGCCCATGTCTCCCTCTTCTGGCCTCTCAGTAAACTGGTGGTTTGTGTGAGAGGAACAGGCAAATATGGATAGGGCAGGACCTCTTGGGTGTCTGAAGAGGCCGACATCTTGGGCCCTGGGATTTCAAACTCATGTGCTGTGAGCTGGTCTCAGGAGGTGGATGAGTTTCTTGCAGTGCCTGGCAGAGGAAGGTCGGGGACTTCCACTACTGTGAGGAGGTAGCGGGCCAGATGAAGAGAGGGAAGCTAATTTCTCACTGGCGTCCAAGGACACCAACACCTAGGAGTAGAACAGAAGGAAAGAACAAGCCACTTCAAACTACTCGAGGTAGCTTGCGCTCTGCCTTTGGCTGACCTGCCTAGCAAGTCTCTTCCTTTTTCTTTATCCCTGCTCTGTTGTCTGGTTGCTAATTCTGAAACATGAGAAGATTGCCATTCCCACAAGATCAAGGGGGCAATGCCTCACTCCCTCAAGAGCTAGCTGGGTAGACACCTATGCTCCTACTCCCTCATTACAGGTAAGAATGTAACATCTTTACTAAGCGACCAATCAAGGAAGCCTGATTATTTGTAATGTTACTGCAGCTATGGTTGGTGAGGAATCAAAGACAAGGTGTGGTTATATCCCCAGAATGGAAGTATGGAACGGGTCCTTGAAGAGCTTGGAAGAGGTCAAGGGGAATAGGAGGAAAAACTGGAGGCCAGGAGGGTCAAGGATATTGTTCTCTTTTGTGCTATAAAGGATTCATACTTTCTCCACAAAAAGAAAAGGAGAACCAGCAGTGGCAGTGACCCAGGGTTGAGATCTCTGCCCAGGTTAGCCCCGACTTCCATGCCCTAGGCTTCCCCCAAGCCCCAGATGCATCTTGCCTCTTCCCTCCCTCAGGGCAAGAGACTGGATAGAAGCCTTGAAGCATTTCCTCTTGACCCCCAGATTCTCCCTCCCCAGTGGCAGTCTGTGAGGTAATATGGCCAACAGGAGCTCAGGGTTTTGATTTCCGGGTCTCTGAGGACATACCTGATGGATACAGGGCTCCTGTCTGAGGCTTCGCAAGGCAATGAGGGCAGCTTCTCTCACAGTGGGCTGAGGATCTCCACATGCAGTTTCTAGGAGCCGGTGTGGCACTTGGCATCGCAACAGTTCCTCCCCTAACCCTTCAGAGCCCAGGTTGCCCAAAGCAGAGGCTGCATTACGCCTGGTCCCTGTCTGAGGATCACCTAGCAGCTGGGTTACCCTAGGCACTGCAGGCACTAGAGCTGGGGCCAGCGGCCCGGCCTGGTAAGCTGCATTTCCAACCGCAAAGCTGGCACTGCGGCGAACAGCAGGGTCCTTGTCCCTTAGCCCAGCCAGAAGCAAGCTTAGCAGTCCTGCCTGGCTCTGGAGGGCCCCCCGAAGGGCAGTGCTGTGGTGCAGCAAGTGGCCCAAGAGGCCATAGGCCCGGGCACGGACTGGATTCTCCGGGTGGCCCAGAAGGCAGCGCAGGGGCCAGTAGGACTCATCAGGCCCAGCTAAGAGGTCCTGCAGGAAAGGCAAGTGGGCAGGAGGCCAGACTCTGGCCGCATGGGCTAAGAGAGAGAGGATGTCAGAGGTCAGAAGGGGCTGGTCACCCAGCAAGGCGGCTGACAGGAAGGTGATGGTGTTAGGTGAAGCAGCCACAGCAGCTACAAACTGGTTGAGGGTGGTGGAGTCTGTGAGGGCCAGTCGAGTGAGAAGGCTGACAGGCAGCTCAGCCTGTGGCAGCAGGAGGTAGCGGCAACAGACCTGAGAGAATAAAAATGAGCAGATGAGAAAAGAGAAGGGTGTCCTTGAGCTCCAGGGGAAGGAGTCTTTTGGGACAAGAGGAGCCAAGCCCCAGGACAGAGCCCAAGAGGGAAGAGGAAGTCCTGAGTCCCATGGCCTCCATCCCCCAAACAGGAGGCCTGTTCAGCATGTCTCCCTCAGGCACTTCTAACCAAAGAAAAGAGGTGCCCAAAGGCGTGCTAGAAGTTCCCTTGTCACACAAGGATGGAACACTGCATATTTCTCATGCTTTTTCAATGTATTAGCTGGGTTTTGCTGACTTTTTTCTTTTTAAAATTTTTCTTTTAAAACATTATTTGCTACATGGGATGGCTCTCTGAGAAGGAGAAAGGATACTGCGAGGAATTTGGTAGATGTAAAAACAAGATATCAACACTGGTTTTTTTGGGTTTTTTTGTTTTGGTGAGACAATTGGGGTTAAGTGACTTGTCCAGGATCACACAGCTTGTGTCATATGTCTGAGGCCAGCTTTGAACTCAGGTCCTCCTGAATCCAGGGCCGGTGCTTTATCCACTGTGCCACCTAGCTGCCTCAACAATGTTTTTAAAAAAGATTATCAAGGAAATTCCTGGCCAATGCTCCCTTTGAACTTTGATCAATGCTTGGGGATGCAGAGCTGATGGGGAGCAGAAACCATGGACCAGCTCCCATCAGGGGTCTTCATTAAGGCCTGAGCACCAACACCAACTCCTCCTTGACCTCCCTGCCCTTTGCCAGGCCTGGTCAGACGCTATCTTTGGCCTTAAAAGGTGGGATTACAATAGGAAGCATGGAACCTATTATGAAAATAACTAGCAGTTGCTGCATATCCCCATGAGAGATTGCTAGAGTGATTGCCACCACCAGAAGCAGGCGAAATGACTGAAAATGATTTCTACAAGAGAGTTTTGAACTCTGAAGAAGGGGAATGCAGAAGTAAGCCAGTGCTGCCCCATGGTTGGTGAGGAGACACATTTTTGTTGGAACCAGCCCGCTGCCTGCCCCCCTCAGCCTTCCAATCGCCATCTTCCATAGCATATCTGCGCCCTGTCCACGCACCTGCAGCAGATGGGCTGGCACTTCGGAATCCCTGAGGTCTGCCAGGGTACTTAGAAGAATGTCAACATCCACGTCCATGGCAAAAGGGAAGCAGAGCAGTTGGCAGACTGGGAGCACCACAGTGGGAAGGAGCTCAGACCCACGTTGGCTGGGGAGTGAATATGGGGAAAACACTCTAGGTCTGCCTCTCTTCCCCACTACTTGGGACCATGTCCTAGCCGTTCCCAGACCACTGACTGGCTCCTTCCATCAGACTGCACCCCCTAAGGCTAGGGCTATGGTCCAGCCCCCACCCCCTCGCCTCCCCCATCTCCCGGGCGTCTGGCTCTCTTCTTTTCACAGCCTCGCTCTCGGCCCTTCCGTCGGCTCAATCCCAGACTCACGCCTGGCCTAGCTGCTGCAGGAAGGTGGGGGACAGCAGGTGCTTCAGGGTGGACATGAGGATGCTGCCATGCTGGATCAAGTGGGGCAGGCACAGGTGGGGCTCCTGGGTGAAGACTGCCAGGGCGAGGTTGAGTAGAGCAGTGATGCCTGGGAACACAAAGGGTGAAAGGGCGAGGAGGAAAATGGAATGACCCCACTGTCCGATGACTCCTGTGGCCAAGGGCTAGTCCTGGGCTCACAGGACCATAGTGCTGGTGCTGAAAGGGCCCTGAGAGGTCATTTAGTCCAACCCCCTGCTCATTGTACAGACATAACAGCCAGGGTGGGGAAGGGACTTGCTCAAGAGGGCCCAGAGAGCTCTTTCCATCACACTGAACTGCCTCCACTCCCTGAAAAACCAGGAAGACAATTCTACAGCAACTCTCTCTCTCTGTGTGTGCTTCAGCCACCCAGTCTTTTCCAACAACAGGAATAGCCTTTGCCTACCAAGCTATTCCAAGCAGCAAATAGGACCCATCAAAGGTCCCTGGATCTGGTGCTGGAAGGGATGTCAGAGGCGGTCAAAGCCAACCCCTTCATTTTACAGATAAGGAAACTGAATCCTGGGAGCACTAAGAGATTTGCTCAAGGTCACAGTCAGCCAACCCCAAACATCATCAAAGGAGGACCAAAGTGACCTTACGATGGGGAGGACACAAAGGATGGGACTGGGCAGGAAGCTAGGGAGGGCTAGGGCTATGTGGGTGTCAAAGGTTGGAAGTCAAAAGAGCTCACACCCCATCGACTTTGAACAAGTCAACGAATGAGACTCAAAAACTGGGAATTCTACCTTGGGGAGAGATGAGAGTCCATTCAGGCTCTGGGATGGGTTTGCTAGGCAGGGTCATCTCGTCCTCCGAGGTGGGTACCTCCTCAGACAGCCTCAGTGTCATGAAGAATCGGTGCCACAAAATGGTCCACAGTTCTGAGTTGGCCACATCCTGCACTATCTCAGCCCCACCCTGAGAGAGAAAGCATCCAGGTGATGGCTGGGCTTCAGTTGCCAAAACTCCCGGCTGTTCTTCCCGGCCCCTGATGTATAGGAAAAGGGCACCCTAAAAACCATCCCCTCTTCTTTATGGTATCAACATTGGCTCATTTCTCTAGCCTTCTCCACATCAACTCCTACAAGCCCTGACATTCATGTCTATCTGTGGAAAGAAGGGACTAGCTCTCTGGGGGAGGTGGGGGGGAGAGAAATAGATTTCCCTCTTATCCCTATTGGTTCTCAGTGGATGGAGCTGAGCTGGTGCTTCAGAAGTGCCATATCTCTGAGATGGAAGAGGAAAGGGAGCAGATATAGCAAGTTAAACAGAGGTAAAACTGAAATTCCTTGTGTCCCAGGCAGCAGAGCAGCCTAGCTCTCTCATGCCTATTTCCCACCTGTCCAGCTTGTACAGATACCTGGGTAATGAGCTGCAACAGAAGAAACAACAAGCCATCGTAGAATCCAGAACCCCCAGGTGGAGTACGACGCAACTGCAACAGAGAAGGAAAGGAAAGGTGTGGACAGGAACTATATACCCGCAGGGGCCTGTCCACCTCACTGGGAGCAGCAGGGGGAGGTGTTTGTCTGGTAGGCAGGTGGGCAGCCAGGAAAACTAGAGTGGGATATTTATTCCATCCTTGGTTCCACAGGAAACCTCACACTAGATATAATAAACACTTTCATTTTAAAAAAGTGATTCATTTGAACACAATAGATATTTCCCAACAAATGCCTAAAAAGTATTTTCCCCAAAAGTTTGTTAAATGTTAACAGAAAGAAAGCTTGTAGCCTATAGCTTGGTTGGCTTGGTGCTCACGCTGACCACTGTAGCCAATTATGTGCCTCTCAATGAGGCCCTTATTTATTTATACAGTGGGCATGTTGTCACTGACTAGCCAAAGCAAGGGTCACAATCAGAACCAATTGAGAAGAAATGAGATTACCCTCTGTAAAATCACAATAGTTTCAACCTAACCTATTCAAGGAACTATTGACTCATTAAAAAAGGGAGTGGGAAAAAGCAAAGATAATGACTTCTGTTATCACTATTTTCTACCAAAATTTAACTGATGGAAAGCAGTCATCATGAGAAGGCTAAAATGCTTGATTTCTTTTGGCCAAGAGGAGAAATGAGGCAGCTAGGTGCAGTGAAGTTTTTTTTTTTTTTTTTTTTTTTTTTTTTTTGTTTTGGTTTGGTTTTTTAGTGAGGCAATTGGGGTTAAGTGACTTGCCCAGGGTCACACAGCTAGTAAGTGTTAAGTGTCTGAGGCCAGATTTGAACCCAGGTACTCCTGACTCCAGGGCCGGTGCTCTATCCACTGCGCCACCTAGCTGCCCCGGTGCAGTGAAGTATTAACAGTGACTGCACAAGGTGAAGGGGAGGTGAGAAATCTTGGGAATGGAAAGAAAAGGAAAGGGGAAAGGCACTGAGACTGTTCAGCTTTGGGAAAGCCACAACGGGCTTGAGTGTGGGTTCTGAAGAGTTAACAGATAACGGTGACCATTCTCCATCTCCATGGGGAATAGAATGGGAGAGATGAAGATCCAACAGCAGAAACAGCAGTAACAGGGATCTTAGAGCCTGAGACAGGGAAAGAGACCCTGGCCATTCTGTTCCTCCAGAGATCATCCTTCTGCTTCTGGGCAACACCAGTTGGACAGCCGTGTGAGAGTATGTTATTTCAGGTGTGGCGGCATTTAGATCTATCCTAGTGAGCTCAAACATCAAAACAGTGTGGAATAAAGTCATAGCTTCCTCTGAGAACATCTTACCTCTGCAGGAGCAGACAAGGCATGTGCTGCTGCAGCAGTCCACTCCTTGGGCTGGAGATTGAAGACCACGCCCTGCTGGCTGAGTTGTGACAGCAGACCAGCTGCTGCACTCTAGGAAGGAGATGAAGGGGGTAAAGGGAGAATGAGAGACACTAGGGAGCAAGGAGGTGCAGTGGATAGAGTGTCAGACTCAGAAAAATGAGCTCAAATTTGGCCTCAGACACTTACTAGCTGTGTGACCTTGGACAAGTCCCTGAACCTCTGTCTGCCTCAATTTTCTGTAAAATGGGGATAATAATAGCCCCTACCTCACAGGGTTGTTATGAAGCTTATCTTTGCAAACCTTTAAGTGCTATATCCCATCTAATCCAGTCAAATAAACATTCATCAAGTGCCTACTATGTGCTACTGGAATCTGAATGGCTATGGGGTTAGAGGAGGAGAGAACCATGTCTAGATGTAGAGCAAGAGACTCTTCTCCAGAAACAGCTAAAACTGGGGTAGTTGTTCCACTTCTACAGTTTCGTGAGGAGAATGGAAGGAGCTAGATTAGACTCACCACAAGAGAGACAACAGGGGAATGGACAAAAAGAACAGCAAGCTCATTGCCTATCTTCTTCACCCTGGGAGAAGAGGAGACATAAAGGGTCATGAAAGGATTGCTGTGGATTAAGGAAGGGAGGAACCAGGACTTTGCCCTGGCCCCAATAAAACTCCCCATCAGCACTTCCTACTATTTTTTTTCTTAATATTCTTTTTTTTTTTCAATTCCAAATTTTCTTCTCTCCCTCCCTCTAGTCCCTCCCTCACCAACTGAGAAGGCAAGCAATGTGATACCCATTATATATGTGAAATCAGGCAAAATATATTTCCATATTAGCCATGGTGCAAAAAACAAACAAAAAAAACTATAAAAAGTAAGAAACATAAAGAAAGTAAAAAAAGTCTGCTTTAATCAGTTCTCTCTCTGGAAGCAGATAGCATTTTTCATCCTGGGTTCTTTAGAATTGTTTTGATTAGCATAGCTGAGTCATTCACAGTTGACATTGGTCAATATTGCTGTCACTGTATACAATGTTCTGGTTCTGCTAATTTCACTTTGTATCAGTTCATGTAAGTCTTCCCAGATTTTTCTGAAACCATCCTGCTCATCATTTTTTATACTATGATAGTATTTCATCACAATAATATACTACAACTTTGGCGCAGCTAGGTGGCGCAGTGTATAAAGCACCGGCCCTGGATTCAGAAGGACCTGAGTTCAAATCCAATTTCAGACACTTGACACTTACTAGCTGTGTGATCCTGGGCAAGTGACTTAACCCTCATTGCCCCACAAAAAAAGGAAATAAAGGGGAAAATATATACTACAACTTGTTTAACCATTCCCCAATTGATAGGCATCTCCTCAATTTCCAATTTTCACCACAAAAAGAGTACCTATAAATATTTTTGTACACATGGGTCCTTTCCCCTTTTTTTATGATCTCTTTGGGATATAAGCCTAGTAGTGGTATTGCTGGATCAAAAGGTATGTGTAATTTTATTGCCCTTTGGGCATAGTTCCAAATTGTTTTCCAGAATGGTCAGGCTATTCACAACTCCACCAACAATAACGTCCCTATTTTTCTATAACCCTCCAGCATTTGTCATTTTCCTTTTCTCTCATGTTAGCCAATCTGATAGGTGTGAGGTAGTACCTCAGAGTTGTTTTAATTTATAATTCTCTAATTATTAGTGATTTAGAGCATTTTCATGTGACTATTAATAGCTTTGATTTCTTCTTCTGAAAATTACTTGTTCATACCACTTATCAACTGGGGAATGGCTCTTGTTTTTATAAATTTAGCTTGGTTCCTCATATATGTGAGAATGTCAACTTCTTTTTTTTTAATGTAATATATTAGCAACAAACATTTATTTTATTTTCCAGTTACATGTAAAGATAGTTTTCAACATTCATTTTCATAAGATTTAGAGTTCCAAATTTTTCTCCCTCCCTCCCTTTCCTTCTGCCCTCCACAAGATTGCAACCAGGTTATATATGTATAATCCATAAGTGTTCTTTTTTATCAGTTCTTTCTATGGGGGTGCATAGTAAGCTTCCTCATTAGTTCCTTCGGATTGTCTTGGATCATTGCATTGCTGAAAGTAGTTAAGTCATTCATAATTTCTCATTGAACAATACTGCTGTCACTATGCACAATGTCCTCCCAGGTCTGCTCACTTCACTATACATTGATGTTCATTAGTCTTTCCAGGTTTTTCGGGGGTCATCCTATTTGTCATTTCCTGTAGCACAAGACCATTCCACTACAATCATATAGCACAGCTTTTTCCATCATTCCTCAATTGATGGACATTCCCTTGATTCTCAATTCTTAGCCTCTACCAAGAGTTACCACAAATATTTTTTGTACATTTTCCCCCCCTTTTCTCTTCTTCATAGAACATCAACTTCTAAGACCAAGCTGATAGGTGGTAGAGCCACTCCATTCATACTATGGAACAGAAGCACTGGCACTCTCTGTTCCATGCCCTTCTCATTCTCCGGGGACAAAGAGTCCTTCTCATAAACCCCATAAACCCCTGGGCAGGAGGGTCTCCGTGGTTAAACTCCACAGGGTTATACTTACCCAGGAGGTAAGACTTGAAGTCGCAGGACCAGGAGGGAAAGGAGGTGAAGTGTAGCTTCAGCAGCCTCTTCCGGATCCATTACATCTACCTGCAAAAAAAAAAAAAAATCAGGAACTCAGGACAACCTCCTAAGTCAAGATGCCCGGGCTCCCAAGGAGGCACCAGGACTTTGGTGTCTTCCCACATTGGTGCTACCTACCTTACCCTGTACCAGCAAGAGTAGTGACTCTAAGACCAAGGGCTCTTGGTCTAAACGCCTACAGAGATTGTCACTGACATGACAGCAGGCATACAGCACCTGGGGAGATACGCAGAGAAGCTTATTGTACAAAAGGGAGGGTGCTCACGCCCAAGAACCAGCCAGTACTGCCCTCTTCCACCCTGTTCCATCTTCCGGGCTCCCGGGACTGGCTCCACAGCTGGTAGTATGGAATATGTTGGGAACTAGGCTGTAGGGTTTGGGGGAGGGTTGGAGGAAGAGAGGAATTCTTAAGGTCCAACAGGCATGTCTGTTTAGGAACGATTTTATAACAGGATTTCTTCAAGGATCTGTTTTTCATAGGGGTCTCAGGTGGTATTGTAGTGGAAATTTTCCGTGGTAGAATGTGGCCAATACCTTGAGCAGGTGCAAGGAAAGAGTGGGATGCTGCAGACTGGAGAAGAGGTACGGCCGAAGCTGACTGCTGTCTTCTGTCAGCTGATCTGCCAAATGTCGGGAGACCTGAAGGTGAGATTGCCTCCCTTAGCCCAAGCTCCAGACCTTACGTCCGCGGGCACACTCACCTGGATCCACACCTGCTCTTAGCCTCCCATACGGCAGCGCCCTTTTGCCCTCCCCCAGAAACAGGGGACCAAAACCAAGAACCCAGCCAAGGCTGGGCCTTGGGGAAGTTGTCACTGACAAGAAGGGAGGGGGGAAGCCCAGCATGGAGCAGGGGCTCTGAAGCCCCAGGGAAACAACTCAGTTGGGACCTCTACATCCCTATAGGGGATCAGTTTCAAGTCTTACAGGATGGGAGATTTATCACTGAACTCTGGCCATCTCGAATCCCCTTTCTTAGCCAGTCAAAGATAACCAGGCTGGGTGGAATCCTGATGAATCACAGTCACACATCCCACAAATGACTCCATAGCAAAGGCATTAAGTGAGCAGTGTTAAGGAGGCCTGATGGCCCAGTCCAAGTTCAGTGGGGGAGGTCAGTGCCAGAACCCTTGGGGATTTGGACCAGGGAGTTGAGTCTTTGGGACCCAACGTGAGGAGTTGGTCCGATAGGGAGGGAAAGTGACAACCAAAGCTCATACCTGCTCCTTGGACTCCCAGCAGCCAGGCAGCCCCACTGGGAGAGTGCAGATGGCAGCAAGTGCTGTAGCAAAGGCCCTGGGCAGATCTTCATCCTGTTCCCTCAGTGGCTGGCTGACTTGTGGGGCACCTTCAAAAGTCAGAAAAGAGAGTATAGTATGGAGGAGCTGGCACACTCATCTTCCAGAAACAGAGTCTGAGAAACATGGTAGAAGGAGGGAGCTGAACGGAAAAGGTGGACGTCCCCCACTCCCTCTGGTCACCTGGTGGGGTGTGAAGAGGGAGTTGTGGGACTGCCATTCCATGGAGGAGGCCGTCCAGCACAGGCCTGTGTGTGGTCAGGAGGCTCGAGTAGAAGGACTTGGAGATGGTAAGGCCGCTGCCGTCCATGGTCTTACACAAATCAGTGAAACACTGGAAGAAAGGAGAGTTGGTGTAGTTTTAAAAGCGTCCCATTTCAAGTAGCAGGTCAATACCTGGTATCACTGACCCAAACCACAAACAGCTGTGTGTGGGAATCCCAAGGCTGGGGACTTCCTGCCCAGGGACGATAGGTGCTAACAACTGGAAGCCCAGAGCAGGAGTCCTACTGCAGACATCCCATACTGAGCCTGGGGCCTTCAACACCTGCCCCTGAGACAAAAGAGCTGGGTTTGGTTGGGGTGAAGAAAAGTTGTTTATAGTGGGAAAATGGAATGAATATTGAAAAGCTCAAATCGTTTGTTTTCTTATGTTTTGTTTTGGTTTTTTTGGTGGGGCAATGGGGGTTAAGTGACTTGCCCAAGGTCACACAGCTAGTAAGTGTCAAGTGTCTGAGGCTGGATTTGAACTCAGGTTCTCCTGAATCCAAGGCCATTGCTTTATCCACTGCACCAACTAGCTGTCCCATTTGTTTTCTTATGAATAAAGGCCACAGACAGCAAACTATTGAGGCTCTCACTTGATTCCTGTTTCAAGTTTACAGCAAGAGAATTTAGGTTTGGGGTTAGACATGAAGAATTTTACTTTCTGGCACGGGATTTAGACAAGGAAGCCCTTCTTTGTGATCTTTAAGAAGAAGAAGGCTAGCTTTCTGGCTAGGATCACTGGAATAAAGAACTAGCTGGAGGACAGAAAATCATTATGAAGTATCTTCCACTAGAAGGATTTGGGGTTGGATCCTATATAGCCAGAGACGATCAGAGCTGAGAAAAACCTCAAAGAAGAGGATGGGGCAGGAGAGCAGAAAATGTTAATAAGCCAGGGCTGGGGGCAAGATTACCATCAAACCATCCCTCCGCAGGGTCTGCTCAGCATCATCAGGCTGGGCCAGCAGCTTCCCCAAAAGGTTCAGGAAAATGTTGGCTGCCTCCTGAAATACCTGGAGGCTAAGAAAGAAGCCTCTGTGAGCTGAAGGCAGCATCCATCCTCATCCTGAGGACACCGAAGGCTCTGACCCTGTACCTTCCACACATTTCTCTCAAGCTACTGCAAATTGGTTTCCCAGGATTCCCTAATAAGGAATTTGAAAAGACAATCCCTCTAATGCTACAGGTAGTTGTGGGGGGTACCTGGAATCACCCCCCCCCTCAGGACACATTAGTGTATCCTCTTGCCCCGAACACAATAAGAGTTCACATATAGCTTCAAGGTTTGCAAAGTGCTTTACAATTATTATCTCATTCGATCCTCACAACTACCCCAGGAGGTAAATGACATTATTGTTTTTTGGGGTTTTGGTGAGGCAACTGGGGTTAAGTGACTTGCCTAAGGTCACACACCTAGGTCAAGTGTCTGAGGTTGGATTTGAACTCAGGGTAGATGCCATTATTATCCCCATTTTACAGAGAAGGAAACTGAGGCAGACAGAGGTGCAGTGGCTTGCCCATGACCACACAGCGAGGAAGTGTCTAAGGCGGAACTTGAACTCAGGTCTTCCTGACTGCAGGCCCAGAGCTCTGATCAATCTGGCACCATCTAGCTTTGTAGCTCTTGGAAATCTCCAGGTGCTGTGACCTCCTCAGTACTGACTGGGGTTTGCAAAGGTCTGGCCAAAAGTCAGGAGTCTGTGTCTCTGGACTTTGGATTTCCAGCTGGAATCTCAGAGACGCCCCCCACCAGAGCCCTGAGCATTCTATCCATCCTCTCTCCTGAAGTTCCAGCGTCCCTGGGAGGGAGGGGCAGGGCAGGGCAGGGCAGGGCAGCGGGCTGAAGGCGCACTGAGAATCCAGAGGAAGTTCTACATTTCTGGCTCCTTCATCCCTGTACCTTCAACCTACCTGTCACCCGTCTGGCTCCTCTCCAGGTTGAAGCTGCTGGCAAAGTAGGCCTGGATTGTGGCCACCAGGTCTCTCAAGAAAGCTCCACACCAGGGCTGCTGCCAGGGAAGACAGGGATTAAAGTAGAGACAGAGCAGGAAGAAACTGACAGACAGACCTGGGAGGGGAGGACAGCGAGAGGAAGAGAGAGCAGTCCCACGGGATTGTGGGTGAAAAGCTGCAGGACCTTGCCCAAGGTCACAGAGTGAGTACCAGAGAGGAGAGTTAAGCCCATGGCCTCTGTGCTCTTTTCCATCCCCTACCTCACTCGGCCAAAGACAGGATGGGGGAGAAAAGGGAACATGGGCAGAGCAAGAGGATGGCAGGGAGAGAGAGGCCCAGGCGAGGAAGGGCTGGGCCACGGGCACACTTAGGGGAAGGGGCTTGGGAGCAGAGGGCTCTGGGCAGCTGCGGGGTCTGCTATGAGAGCAGGTCTTCACCTGCTGGATGTTAACACTACTCTGGCTGTGTCTGAGAAGGTTCAGCAGGAGGCCTGGCAGCCCGGCCTCCCGGCAGAAGGAGTAGAGCAGGGCTGAGTCGCTGCAGGTGGTCAGGAGGCTTCTCACGACGCGGAGGGCGGGAAGCAGGCGGTAAGCCCCATCTAGTATGCCCTCTAGGACCTAGGGGATGTTGGGGAAGAGCAGCCATTAGCAGAGTGTTAACACTCCCTAATAAAAGGACCCAGAGCACCCTGGGGTGGGTCGTGGGGGAAGGGGGACAGACCAGGGAGGTCCTCATGTCCTTCTGACCTCAGACCCTTGAACCCTTGCACGGAGCCCGAGGGTTGTGCCAGGTGGGGGATCCCATTCACACTCTCCCTCCTGCCCTTCCCCGCTCCTTCCCTTCCATCCCTTGCCGCTTCTTCTGTATCCTCTGCGGCCCCACCCTGGCCCATCCCCTTCTTGCTGGCCTGCTCATCACCTGACCGCCAGCCCCATGCAGCTGGTTCTGGACCCGCTGGCAGAAGTCGGGGTTGCAAAGCAGGGTGAGGGGGGCTTTCAGCTGGAAATCCGCAGGTGCTGTGGGCTCCAGCAGGTGCTGCCACTCGTTATCACTGTCTGGCTCCTGGCCCAGGGAGAAGGAAGGGGGAATGATGGGGCTTGGGAGCGCCACACGGGAACGCCACGGGCAAGGGGTTAGGCACCAGCATCTCACCTCAGTCTCCAAGGTCACGGCATTTGTGGTTTCCTCAGCTTCTTGCTTTAGTTCTGGGAACTCCTGATCATATTCCTGGGTGATCTGGGTCTCCCTGTCGGGGAAGATGCTGAAGGAATTGAGTTCCAGTTCTGGGAGGCCGAGGACACACGAACCGTCCCCTCCCCCAAAGCCCCACACAGGAGGTAGGAAAGGCCACATAAGGCTATGTAGGTGGAAGTGACTTCTTGTTAAGATCTGATCCAGAAAAGAAATGATAAGCCAGTGGAAGAGGCTCCCTTGAGCATGGCCCTGTCTGATCAAGCCTTCTCTAGCATCTTGCTTCTAGGGCTTCCATGGCTCTAGTTAATCTTAGGATGGAGATCATTTTCACCCTCTCAGTTGGGAATCCTGAGCCATAAGGCCTGCCTTCCCAAGGCAGTGCTTCCTCTGACCAGGGCCAAGACTGCTGTGGCTGCTCCCGGCCACTTCCCCAGTGTGTGGCTGCACATGCCTCCTTACCGGGCAGGAGGGGGAAGCTCACTGGCTTCCCAGGCTGCCCACTTGTTCTTCTCTTCTGGGGAAGGGGCTCTAGATGAGAGGTCAGGATCCTGAGAAGCAGCTCTCAGTCTGGGCAACAGGGCTACAACAGGAACCGCCTTGCTTGCTCTGTCTACTTGCTCGAGGGAAGCTCCAGGGTCTAGACGTTTCTATGGGCGTTGGAAACAGATTGGAGAGACCTGGTCACCACAGGATAACCTGGATCTTGTCCTAAGACTTCTCCAAAGTCTAGAAAGTCTTGTTCCTCCTCCAGTTTCCTCTCTGGCCCTCTCCAACACAAATTTTCTTCCTAACCAAGAAAAAGACCTGGGCTTCCCCTCTGTCCCAAATACCTTCTGCCTAGCCTCCTCAGCCATGCGCTTCCGGGCTTGGCGCAAAATACGGGACTGACCAGACCTGGGGGCCAGCCAGTGTGCCTGTTCTTCCTTTAGAACCTGAAGCTCTGGGGGCAGACGGCTGGTGAATGGCGTTCCCAGATCAGAAGCCATTGGTTCAGAGGTCACTGCAGGGGGAAGAGTTGGAGAGAATGCCACGTTGGAATTAAGGAGAGCAAAATGGTGACTAAAGCCACAGTCCAAAAAGGTTTCAGGGGGACAAGGGAAGAAAGCTTGGTACAAAAAGGAAGGGCTCCCTTCCAACTCGGAGACTCTGGGATGGTTTGAGTGATGGAATCCAGGGAACAGGGGTCAAAGGAGACCCTGGAGCGGGACCAGCACTCACCGGTAACTCGGCCAGCAATGAACGGATGGTACAGGAGTTCAGGCCAGGCCAGCCGCTGACGAGGATCCTTGGTGAGCAGGCCCTGCAGGAAACTCTGCGGGGGGGGGGGGGGGGCAGTGCTCTATCCCTCTTCTCTTCTGCCTTCAGCATCCCTCTCCCCAAACCGAGACTACCCCATCATCTCCTCCCCTTTGATTCCTAGAATTTCTGGTTTCCACCTTTCTTTGTTCCTGGCCACTCTCCCCCCACCTCTACCATCTGCTTGGGCTGTTTCACGTCTGACTTAGACTTGTTTTGTATGTATGTGTTTCACTCCAACTATACATGCCCTATACATCCATCTCTATATACCCAAGTGCACTGAACAAAGGGATGGCTCAATAAACACTAGGCTGATTATTTCCTCAGAAGCTGAGTTGGTCTTCAATAAGCCTTCTTTGTTTTCAGAAGCCTGAAGAGCCCACGCTGCTCCCAGGCCTTAGGAAGCCGGGGTCTTGACTAGTGTCTGTGCATATGTAGGTTGTCTTCCTTGTTGGAATGTGAGCTCCTTGAGGGCAGGGGGGTTTCTCGTCTGTCTCTGTTTCCCCGGTACCTAGCACCCATTACCTGACATAGTCAGCACTTGATACATTCTCAACGATCAGTTGATTGATTGCAAAAAATGAGGGGGAGAAATTTCAACACCACTGGCACCTCCAACAGCTTGGATAAAGGACATCCATTACAGTGCATCCATTCCTACCTTCAATTAATTAGTATGCAATCCTAGACTTTAGAGTCCTTTGACTTTAGAGTCAAAGGAAAATGTCAGAGGCTGAAGCCAGGGCTAAAGTGGCCAAAGTGTAGGGGACAGCACCCTGATTCCCCAGTCGTGCTGAAAACTCAGCCCTAGGATAGGAGCAGAGAAACCATCTCTCAGATGGTAACAGCCCTCAGAACGGCACCTGCAGTTCATGTCCATCTTCAACAATTCATCAACAGCCAATGATTTTTTTTCCCAAATTCCGCCCTAAGCCCAGAAAAGGGAAACTGAGTTCCAGAAAAGGGAGCTGGGAAAAAGGAGGGAAATAGATTTCTAGGAAAAGACGCTCTGTCCCTTTGCCTTAGCTTCCCCCTCCCCACTCTGTGCTGTCCATATTCCCCACCTTAAAGCACTGGCTTATCGTTGGGGGCCATCTCACTGGGTCCTTTAAGATGAGGCTAACGAGCTGGAAGATGCTGGTAGTGTAGAAAGGTGGTGTGCCCACAGCCAGTTCATAAAGAATGCAGCCCACTGACCACAGGTCAGCAGTGTGGTCATATGGGCGCTCCTCCACCAGCTCTGGGGACATGTACAGTGGTGTACCTTTGATGGATGTCAACACCATCGTATTGGTACTCATGGCACGGGCAAAACTGGAAGAGAGAGAGTGGGGAAAGGGGAAGGGAAGGGGATTAATGGCATAAGGTGAGAAGTTATACAAGAAAAGTCAAATCTAATGTCATAACTATCCATCATAAACTGAACCAAGACAATATCTCTAACCCTAACCCTAGTCCTTTTTCACTCTCATTCAGCCAAATTGTTCCCCCAGCTTAGCTAGAGAATCTCTCTCGATTTGGCTCTCTAAGGTCCAGAAGATTCCCTTCTCCCACCACCCCAGTCCTGAAACTAGCTCCTCAAATCAAACCCTTTATCTAGTCTAGCCTTGCCATTCACTGAGGACCTTGTCTCCCTCCCCCAGAGTAGCAATGGTGCCTGGGATTCCCACCCAAAGTCACAGAGCTTGATGCCACCACCCTTGGCTAGAAGAATATTCTGGGGCTTCATGTCACGATGCAGGATACGGTGGGAGTGCAGATAATATAGGGCCGATACCAACTGAGCTGCAATGGCCTGAACCTGAGGAACCAATCAGTCAGGAAGAAGGAAAGAAACGAGAAAAGGAAAGAAGCCAATCTGAGGCTGGCCACTCTGAGCAACCCTAATGCTATTCCCAAGGGCTGTGCTGAGGGGTTCCTTTCCCAGCTTCCTCAAACCTTTATTTTCCAATACCCTCGATATTCCCTCATTCCCCAAGAGCCCAGCTCTGCTAAGATCCCTTACTTCATGGGTCCCCAGGACAGATTCACAAAGCCAGACCACAGAGAAACCCAGGAATTACAATGGTTAATGATGGAGACTTGGGCAAGTCATAATCCTAGTAACCTGGAGGTGACAGGGTAGGTAGGAACCCCACCTGACTCTTCCCTCTCAATCTCCAGACCAGTCCCTCTCTAAGGTTACTTAAGATACTATAACTCCTTTCAACACTCCAACTATGAAATTCTCCCAACTCTGTAGTCCTAACCAGTAGGGAGGCTAGGCAGGAGAGAAGGATATTAACTAATCATGGATACCTGATCCTCAGGTAGCTTCCCATCATCTTCTAGGATCTGAAAGAGCTCCCCTTCAGCATAGTCTGTTACTACTACAACCTACAGGGAGAATGTGAATGCGGGTTTAATTCAAGTCATCTGGAGATGGGAACATTCTCTCCTTTGCCAGATCCTGGGACCCCTATGGCAAGGTTTAGAGGTGGGGAAAGGACTAACCTTCACTCACCTCTTTGTCAGTTTCAAAGCTGTCAAGCATCTGCACAATGTTGGGGTGCCTCAGGCCCCGCATAATTTCAATTTCCCGCTGTAGGTTCCTCAGCTCCTTTTCTGAGCGCCCCAACTTTGGAATGAACTTCAGGGCCACCACCTTCGCAATGCAAGGGGAGAAGGGAAGGAGAAAGAGAAAACAGGCTGGCATCTCTTTCTTCCCTCCATCTCTGACTTTCGCTAAAACTCTCAGGATAAAGAATTCTCCAATTTAGGACAAGGACCCAACAAGAAGAGATGCTAAGAGACCCTTAGGTGATCCAGGCCAAACTCTGATTCTACATTTTCCGTCTTTTTCCTTTTGTGGTGGCCTGGAACCCTTCAGAAAACATTCTCTCTCTTCAAATCCGGCCTCAGACACTTAACACTTACTAGCTGTGTGACCCTGGACCAGTCACTTAACCCTCATTACCCCAAAAAACCAAGAAACAAAAACCAAAAAAACTTAACAAGAAAACATTCCCTCTCTCTTAAGTACCTGGGCGCTATATTTTTTCCGACCCTTGTACACTCTTCCAAAGGAGCCCTCGCCAATCATTTCTAGCACATGGTATTTCTCCATCATCAAGGCTCCAAGATCTCTGAGTCTGGAGGAGGAAGAGCCGATCAAACTCTGTAGCACCTGTGGCAAATTCACATACTTTGGAGTCTTTGGCGGGGGGGGGGAAGGGGGCGTAAGACAGCACAAAATTCAAATGAGAAGAAATTGGGGGGGGTGCGTCAGCCATATTTCCTCTCTTACCTCTGTCCCCACTTCTCCTGACCGTGACCCCAGACAGGCCATTCAGGCCTGTTCCCTGACCTGACCCCCAACCCCAAGACCCTTCCTCCTTAGCCTCATTACTAAGTTTGATCCTTGATCGTCACCTGACCCTGAACCCAGAGCTCACCAGCCCTGTCCCTGCCTCCCACCCTCCTGACTTCAGCCTCAGACCCTAGCCTCAAGAGCCAGCCTGACCCTTGACCCCCTACTGTGTCGGCCCGCCCTGACCCCTGAATCCTTCCCAGACCTCCCCCCACCCCCAACCTCTCCAGCCCTGAAACAAAATACATGGGGGACCCCGGGCCTCACCAGCCCCTCAACCACCCCCAGCCTTGGAGCTTAAACTCCCCAGGCTGCGGGACCCGGGACGGGCTCCGCCCCCGCCCCCAACAGCCCCCCCCCCCCCGGTTGCCTGACCGAGTTAGTCCGCAGCACCGGCAGGCGGCCTCCCCGAGGGGCCCTTTCCCCTCCCTCTCCCTCCCTCCGAGGCGGGCGGAGGCGCCCGGGCCTGGGCGACGCGGAGGGAGGGCTTAATGGCCCGCTCCATGGAGGCACTTCTGCGGGCAGCTCCGAACCGTCGCCCCGCAGCCTCAGGCCCCACCGAGGACCCCGGCGTCTACGGTCGCCTAGTAACGGCGGCGGGCCGCCGGCCCCTCGGCCTCTCCGCCTCCTGGCCTACGGGAAGGCACTTCCGGTTCCGGCGCAGGCAGCAGGAGGAGATGGCGGCGGCCGCGGCAGCAGCCGGGGAGGAGGACTGGTAACTGCCGGGGACGCGGGACCTGGCTGGCGGTCGCCCCCGGCCTGGGGCGGGGCGGGCCCACGGCCGCCTCCTGGAGGCCCGGGGAGGGTTTGGGGGGTCGCGGAACTCGAAGGCGGGAGCACCCCGGGGTCTGGCGGCCGAGCCGGCCCACGCCTCCAGCCTCGTCCGACTGGGCGTCCGCCTCCTATTGGCCCCGAGCCCCGCGGGAGCCGGCCAGGCCCCCCCGCGACCCCCGCCGAGCGCCTGCTCCTCCGCCCCGACGACTTCCTGCAGCCGCGGGGCCCAGGGCCGGCCCACGGCCAGGGGGGCTCCCGGCGCGTCCAGGAGATGCAAAGCTCAGGGGGCCCCCAGCCAGGGCAGAGGACTAGGCGGGGCTTTGGCATCCCCCACTCCCACCCTTGCACCGTGTTTCATGTTGGTAGGCATTGACGTTCTCGGGGATGCCAGCATCCCCAAAGCCAAGCAATGGGGCTTAGTCATGGGTCCAGCATGGGTGGAGTTGGTGGCACATCGCAACTAATCACTGGTGATCCTGCTGCTATTATTAAATGACCCTGCCTTGTGAAGTTTGGGGCCTGAACCACAGCCAGCCAGAAGTAGGGCCATACCTGCACCTAAGGGGTTTTGCTAACCAATTATCCCCTCCCCCTCTTTTTTTTTTTTTTTTTGGAGGAGTGATACAAAAAAAAAGCCTGTGACATTTTTGAACAACCAGAGAAAAAGGTCAAAACTCAGGCTTCTGTGTAGTTTCTTGGGTAACCGGTAATTATATAGGTGACTCTAATGCTACTGACCAGCATTCATGCATCTGGTTTAGAGCAATGGTGAGGTGGTAGAATCACAGACTTAGAGCTAGAAGCCATGTAATCCAACCCTCTCACACACACAAAAAAATAAGTTTGCTTACCCAGGGTTACCCAAATGGTAAGTGACAGAGCTGAGATTTAAACCTATGGCCTCTCAACCCAAAGACACACTAAAGGACTAAAAGGTTTGGGTGTCTGAAGATGTGGATTCTCATGTTAATTTTGCCACTTATCAACTGTGAGACCTTGGGCAAGTACAATTTTTTTTAGACCTTTACTGCTTCATTCATAAGATGAAAGAGTTGGATTTTGAAGCCCCTTCATGCTCCAAAATTCTGTTTCCTCTCTTCTTGAAGTAGGTATAGAAAAGGAATGACTGGGGACCTAAGAGATGTGTTGGAACTACTGTTTTCTTAAAACAGCAAGTTCTTTCTTGTAGGGCATCAGTCTTTCTTGGGCCCTGATTAGGTCCCTCTTTGGGCAAAGGAGGGTTTCCTAATGTTTTCCCATTTTCAGGAAACTTACAGAAAGACAGCAACAAATGTGATTTTTCTGTATAGTTGTAAAAAATCCCCAAGCCTGTGATTGCCATGAGAAACGATCCCCAACTTGTGGAAAAGGAAGACTGAAGATGGCCTAGAACCTTAAACCAGTTCTTCCTAACCAACCTCACTCTCCAGTACAGTCTAGAACATGCATCCTTCCTCATGGGGTGACAGTAAAAGGAGGGATGTGGTACATAAGCCATCTCTTTCCCTAGGGTTCTACCCTCTGAAGTGGAGGTGCTGGAGTCTATCTACCTGGATGAATTACAGGTGGTTCAAGGAAATGGAAGGTTAGTATCCAACTGGGACTGAGAGGGACTTCTGATAGCAATAAGGGCATGACCATCATCTAGTCCTGAGAAATTGTGAGAAGTGAAGAACAGGTTCCTCTCAAGGAATGGAGGGTTATACCTTTAACTTAACATAGGACAGATTCCCTCTTCATTCCTCTAGGAAGGGAATTCTCAAGTCGCCCCACCCCTCACCCCCCAGTTCCTACTCAGTCCCATCTTGGTTCATCACAGTGACCACCCACAGGTCTTCACCATGGGAGATCTGCATCACTCTGCACCCTGCCACAGCTGAAGACCAGGATTCACAATTTGTCTGCTTTACCTTGGTGTTGCTGGTCCCTGCACAGGTGAGATGCTTATTGGGTGACCACAAAGGGAGGAGAAATGCTAGGGTGGGGAGAGAGGGTGCCCCATCCTGATCTGGGATCTCTTTTGCAGTATCCCAATGAGGTGCCTAAGATCTCTATCCGGAACCCCCGTGGGCTCTCAGATGAACAGATCCACAAGTAAGTGTTGCATTGGCCAGCATAGGGTATAGGTAGGGCACAGTTTACATAGGTTAAGGAAACCTTGGGGAACCAACATAGGGTATCTCTTTTTCAAGAAGTGGAAAGGAACTATCTTAACATTGGCATTGGGTTCTCCTTCCCAGGATCTCACAGGCACTGAGTTGTGTGGCTGAGGCTGGACTGGGCACTGCTGTACTCTATGAACTCATTGAGGTGAGCTGGGCCCTAGGGAGACCTCCTTTGTGTCCTACCAGAGCAGCTTTTAGCCATGAGTCCAGAGACATTCATTTTTCCTAAAGTCATTTTCAACCCTTTCCCTCCCTTTGGCTAAGACTCCTCCAAATCAATAAGGGTCCTGTTTTAAAAGCTCGCCAAAGGTGGAGGTTCTACAGACTTCTTCACTTGTTTACTCTGATATCTTGAAAGCTGACGAGTCTAAAAGAATTTTTTTTTTTTTATCTAGCATGGTGCTTCCTTCATTTCCTATTTTTTTCTCAATGGTGAGAGAAAAGTAGTTGAACATATGGATTATCTGTATGTCTGAGACTCAGTTTAAGATAGTGTAAACACCGGAGCTATGTAAGAGATAGAAAGGAAACAGAAAACAGTCTCTATAGTCAAAACTTACTTTCTCATCAAGCATACAGAACATCCATAAAGCAGTACCTCCATTTGCTTAGCATTTCGATGTTTACAAGGTTCTTCTCTCACAAGAAGAGGGGGAGGGAAAGAGAGGTTACCTTTCCTGTAGACCACACTGTCTCATACTGTACTTTACCACAACACTTGCTTGAAGACCATACCTCTTTATAATTACACTCTGTTGTTGTTTTTTAATATTTCAGTTCTAGCTATATTCCATGGGTAGAAAACCAAGATCGCTTTAGAATCCCAACCCGAGAGGTATGGATTGTAGGGAGTAATTAGGGTGAATAAATTAGGCTTCTACTTCCCTCCTGTGTCGAGACTTTATAATGTGGCTTTTCTGCTTTGAAATTCAAGACCGTTAAGTACATCTATATAAATGGGGATAATCATACTTTTGTACTACCTACCTTATGGGAATTTGGGGAAGATCAAAAAAGTTAATGCGTGTGAAAATGCTTTCTAACCATAAAGCACCAATATAAATAGGAGCTATTATTTTGAGTTATCTGCTTCAGGATTAACCATCCTTCTTGCACAGTCCCCGAAGTCCAGACTCGGCAGTGGAATAGACTAACCCTACAAGGGCAGCAGTGATACTAAGCAGAGAAATTGTCAGCTGGCATTAGTCACAAAAGCTTCTTGGGGGAAGGACAGGTTTCAAAGCAGGTAGAGAACACAGATTGGTCATGAGACAGGCAAGGCACTGGTATGATGTGCTTGTATCTAGAACATTCAAGAGCTGAGGAAGCCAAAGCATCTTCCTCAAAGTAGATGTCACAAAAATTCATGTATGAAAACTTGTGCACTCACAGACAGAAGAGTCCCTCTGGCCTTTGCTCAGAACCTGTTCCCCTTATAGAAACAACTTTAACAAGCTTGATTACCATAGATTAGAAGCACAAATTAAAGGGAGCGACGACCACGGGCAGATCCCCTGACAGCAATGGGAAGGGACAGCCTAAATCTGTCAGTAAGAGGGGGGAAAAAACCAGAACCGGCAAGAAAACCCCAAATCACAGCAGTCTTGGAATTATTTGTTATTAGGACCTGAGGGCTTCACTAGAATACACCTTGGCACAGTAATTAATATGACAACTAGCAAGACATTTGTCTTATAAGTCTAAGAAGAGAGAAGTATAAAATGCATTTTAGAAAGTTTTTAATCCTAAATGATATTTTTAAAAGATAAAATGATGCTTAAAATCCTTGTTCCCTGGGGGTTTCAGATGGCTGAGGCTTTGCCCTAAGCAGTGACTGCCTATAGGTGGCAAGTATATGAATAACAGAAATGGAGAGTCTATCCAGGGTAGAGCTCCCTAAATGGAAGACTGCTGGAGAATACCCCCTCAGCCCAGCCTTTGACCGGACCATGGGGCTCATGAGCAAGCTAAGTGTTTCTCCCCTCTCCCCCACCTGTCTCTCTTTCTAGAAGGGGAAGGAGATCCTCACAGACAACAATATTCCACATGGCCAGTGTGTCATCTGTCTCTATGGCTTCCAGGTCAGTGCTCCTAGGAAGTGGGTGCCAGGGAGGAAGAAAGGGAAATACGGAAACGCTGGCCCAGACAGCTGGTGGACTTCCTTTCTTCCTCAGGAAAAGGAAGCTTTCACTAAGACCCCCTGTTACCACTACTTCCACTGCCACTGCCTTGCTCGCTATATCCAGCACATGGAGCAAGAACTGTTGGCTCAGAAAGAGGAACAGCAGCAACATCCAGGTTCTCCAGTCGAGCAGGTATACTGCATTGGGGCGTGTTCCCTTGTTACCAGATGTAGCCGTCCCCTTTCTGAGTTCTTCCCTCCCCTGAGCAAACACCATACTCATTCTCCCTAAGCCCTGGCCCCAGGACCCTAGTTTCAGAAAGGGCCCACTGCTTCTGGACCCCCTCTAGGGGCACACTGGGATATGGGCATGGTTCCAGTTTTTACAAAACCTACATTTCCAAAGCATGCCTCTTCCCTTTTGTTTCTCTTCCCAGTTATCCCTGATAGCAAAAGGGGCAGGAAACAGTTTAGTAAAATTGATACATATTGGAAAAAATAGGACATCTCTAGTGCTCCACACTCAAAGAAAAGAGAAAGGCACCATCTATAACTTTTCTTTGGGGACAGATTTTTCACCAGCCATTTTGTCTGGCAGGGTGTTGGTGTCCAGTGTCCAGTCTGCAGAGAACTCCTGGTATATGACCTCGACACACTACAGGCAGCTCCCCCACCTCAGCATCCTCTGGTAAGAGGGTCCTCTGTACTTTTTTTTTTTTTTGGTTATACATTACAATCATGTTAAACACATTTCCACATTAATCAGAACAAAACAAAACATAAAAAATAAACAAGAACAATAACAAAAAAGCAATAACAAAAGTAAAAATAGCATGCTTCAATCTGCATTCAGAATCCTTCGTTTTTTCTGAATGTGGAGAGCATTTTCCACAATAAGTCTTTTGGCATTGTCTTGGATCATTGCACTGCTGAGAAAAACCAAGTCCATAACAGTTGATCATCACAAAACATTGATACTATGTACAACATTCTCTTGGTTCTGCTCATTTCACTCAGCATCAATTCATGTAAGTCTTTCTAGTTTTTTCTGAAACCCATCTGCTTATCATTTCTTAAAGCACCAATACTGTTCCATTACATTCATATACCACAACTTGTTCAGCCATTCCTCAGTTGATGGGCATCCCCTCAATTTCCAATCCTTTGCTACCACAAAGAGAGCTGACATAAATATTTTTGTACATGTGGATCCTTTTCCTTTTTCCATGATCTCTTTGGGATACAGACCTAGTAGTGGTATTGCTGGATCAAAGGGTGTGCAGTTTTACTTGTTAACTTTTTTTTGTTTTGTTTTTTTGGTGAGGCAATTGGGGTTAAGTGACTTGCCATGGGTCACATAACTAGTAAGTGTCAAATGTCTGAGGCCGGATTTGAATTCAGGTACTTCTGACTCCAGGGCCGGTGCTCTATCCAGTGCGCCACCTAGCCGCCCCAGGTGTGCAGTTTTAAAGCCTTTTGGTCATGGTTCCAAATTGCTCTCCAGAATGAATGGTTGGATCAGTTAACAGCTCCACCAACAGTGCATTTGTGTCCCAGTTTTCCCACGTCTTCTCCAACATTTCTCATTCTCCATTTTTGTCATACCAGCCAATTGGATGAGTATGAGGTGGTATCTCAGAGTAGTTTTAATTTGCATTTCTCTAATCTGAAGTGATTGAGAACATTTTTTCATATGGCTGTATAGTTTTAATTTCATCATCTGAAAACTGCCTATTCATACCCTTTGACCATTTCTCAGTTGAGCCCCGAGTATTCTAGAATTAGGAGCAAAGGCTTAAACTCATTGAGGGATTTCCAAAAAGCGGGAAGGATGACTAGAAATGGTTTCTCCAAAATGGTGCTTCATCTGAGGTTGAAGATTCCACCACTGCCGGGTGGGGGAGAAGCAGGAGTCAGTTTCCCCTCTCTTCCTACAGGAGCCGTACCAGCCGGATGCGGAGAGCTTGAGGCAGCAGGAGGAGCGCCGGCGGCTCTATGAGAGGCAGCAGCAGCGGGGGGGCATCATAGATCCGGAAGCTGAACGGAACCGGTACTTCATCAGCCTCCAACAGGTGAGGAGGCTGGCCCCTAGGCCCCTCCCCCTCCCCCCTGGGGTGCATAACCATGGGCTGCTATGCTGTGACAGGGAGGGGTGATGCTGAAGCTGGACACTGTCCTTGAGGACCCTGTCCTCACTCCATTCCACTTTGCTTTTTCTAGCCTTCCCCCGTGGAACCTGAGGTAGCCCTGGATGCCTCCAAGGGATCTCAGCCACCAGGTGCCCCTGCCACAGCCTTACCCACCCCCCAAGACAGCCTGCCCGCTGCCCCTCAGCACACAAGAGAAAGGATCTCAGGGGCTGGGCCAAGCCAGCAGGGGCCGAATGAGCTCCAGAGAGCTGAAAGAGACACCTCCAGGGCATGCCGGACCCCTGGGCAGCAGTCAGAGCAGAGAGACCTGCGGGGAAGTGGGAACTCTGCCCCCAAAGGCTCCAGTTGTACACAAGAACTGCCTCCTCCTGAAGGGCCATTCAAAGAGCCCACGGACCTGAAGCCGGAGCCTCAGAGTCAAAGGGTTGAAGGCCCCACTAAGGAGAAGGGGGCTGGCGGCTGGCAGGGGGCCCCAAACCGCAGGAACTGGGAATGTGGTCGCTGGGAACGTTCCAAAGGCCGGCCGCCTGGCTCTTCTTACCCCCGCCTGCCTCGAGGTCGGGGAGCTTACCGGCCCAGTGCTCGGAGGGAACCTCCTGGCCTGGAACCAGAGGAGGGTTCCTAGCACGAATGTGGGGGGACAGGGAAGAATGGGTGGGAGGGAAGCAATAAAGAGTATTGGCCCAGCTCAGCCAACTCTCTGCTCGCTGGTGCCTCTGGAAAGAAAGGGGCTAGTCTAGGAGCTCTCTCCGCCAAATTGGTGATGGAAGGAAGATGCCTTGGAATGTTCAGCAAAGTTGGCGGGTTAATTCCATAATCTTTCTGTATTTGTATGGAAGTTGTGAGGGCCGTGAATGCTAGAAAAAGGAATGCACCCCTAAACTTGTTCTGTTTCCTCAACTGTGACTGTTTCTATAGGACCTCAGGGTAAGTGGGAATCCCAACAACTTGGCTCCTCCCTACCTTTTCTCTCCCCTTTTCCCCATTCTTAAATACTAGCAGGAAAATCAATCAGAAGAGAGACTCTGGTGCTATGAATGATGTTTATTGGTTTGATGTTAAGCCTGCTGGGGTCTCAGCAAGAACCTCAGCATGCTGCAAAGCCCCCTTGGGGTCATTCTTAAAGAGCATGAAGTGGCCTTGCACCTGAGCAGCACTGAGCTGGCACTTGGCAGACAGGGCTCGTTCAGCAAAGGATTCAGCCACAGACATGGGTTCTTCTGGGTAGAACCTCTGGAACATCTGGGACAGCTGCCAGTGCGAACAATAGCCAACATACTCCTTCAGGTCCACACGACCTGGACGTACCAGAGCAGGGTCCAGCCTAGAGGTAAGAAGCAGACATCAGGGTCATTTGGATTCGAGCTGGGAGCTGGTTTCCTAGTGTCCCCCCTTGCTAATCTGAAAAGGGTAGAAAAGGTCAAGTTTCTCATTTGCCATGTTCTCTTATTTAGCTAGGAATTCTCTCCTTCATCGCCTTCCACTCCATAAGATGATTCTTTCCCCTTCTTTACCTGTTAATATAATTGGTCGTCATGAAGACGATTCGTGCCTCCGTGGAGGCCACGCCATCCAAGGCATTGAGCAGCCCACTGAAGGTCAGACGTCCTAGTCCTTGGTACTTTGCTGGATCTAAAGCAAAACAGGAGAGAGGGTAGTCACAGCCAGCTTGGTTTGAAGTGGGGGAAACATAAACTTGGGAAAATAAGGCATATGAAAACACAAATTTAATGAGATGAAAGCTATAGCCCATAGGAGGCAATAATTAAAGGGAAAAACAAAGCAGGTGTGCCTCAATCCCTGGTCCTCCCCACCCCCAGTGTCTAGCACTGACTGTCTTTTGCTAAGTCGCGGCTGAGGAAAGCTGCATCTACATCCTCCAGTAGCACCAGGCTCTGCTGTGGGGCCACACTCAGCAAGTGGTTCAATCGGTCATCAGAGAGACTTGAGTCAGTAAGGCTAAGTAGACAGATGCTGTGTTCCAGTTCTCCAGCCAGAGCTGTGCTATGAAAGACAGGAAAAAGTATGAGGCCATTGATAATGACACTCCATTCCCTCCCTCTACCCCTTTGACTCAATGTTGAAGGGAGGTAGATGTCAAAGGTTCTGTCTCTGGTAACCCCCATACCCACTTCTGCCTCTTGTTAGCTCTGTTCTACTTCCCATTACCAAACCCTAGTTGACATTTCTGGGGTCTCTTTAGTCATCTTCGGTTCCTTTCAGTTCTTTTTCTAAACATATTCATCCCAAGCCAGGGATGAGAAGATTGAAGGGGAGAGAGAGCTTCATTCTACTCACATAAAGCTGCTTTTTCCACAGCCAGGGGGCCCGTACAATAGGTAACCTCGCCGGTAGGGAATGCCTGGGAATACAGTCCGGGGCAGCAGGGTCAGGACCTAAAACCAGTTGTACAACTTCCAAGATTTGGATGTTCTGAGGAATGACGGCCGAATGGTTTGACCCAAAAAAATTGTCCCCACCCACCCTGCCAGCATCATCACACCCCCCAGAGCCTGACCAAGGAGGATCAAGGACAAACACTGCTGACCCTCACCCCTCACCTCTATCGCTGTACCACTTGGGGTTATTGATGAATTCTCGGATATCTTGGAGGATACGCTCAGCCAGGCCCTTCTCAAGCACCACAGATCTGAGGGGCCTGCGGCGTCTAGGATGACCAAATGGTCTCCACTCTGAGCCCATAGCTGTGTACATCACTGTCTTCCCTTCTTGTTGCTGCAGGGCCAGCTCCTTGGCTGAGGATTAGGGGGAGGAAAAAAGAAAACTTGAAAGACAGTTCCTTTCCTTGGATATTTGGTTTCTTAGATCAAATGGGCAGCTGCTTCTAGCTTTTGCCCATTTCCCTTGGTCCTTCTGCTCCCTTTCCAGGTGCCTCCTCCAGGCCCAAACCCCATCCCACATACAATCTCAAAAGAAGAACCTCCCATACCTTCCTGTAAGATACTACAGAAAATTTTGCGATCTGTGCCCAGAGCTGTGAAAGTGACCGACTCCCAGGGAGTCCCCGTCTGCAGGTCAATCATTTGTTTCTCCCGGTTTCGTTCTACCCGGATCCATTTGCCCCGGTACCTAAAAGGGGGATGCAGGACCCTGAATAAGGGTGGGTCTCGGTCCCACGTGGCCCAAGCCTCCCCCTACCCTCTCCCCCATACCAAATGAAGTGGTTCCCCGGGCTGGGGACGAAGTCGAACTTGGTGGTTATGTGGCCGCTCTCGTGCTGCAGGTAGGAGGTCTCCACGCTCAGGTGCTGGGTGCGGGAGCCATGCCGGGCCAGCCAGCTCAGCAGCCACGTGTAGCTGCGGTCCCGGCCGGGGACCTCCAGGGTGATCATGTAGTGGCGTCGGAAAGCCACCAGGCCCAACTGGGCACCCTTGCGGGCCAGGGCCAGGGCCGTACCCACGCCCACCAGGCCGAAGCCGGCCCCAAAGTAGGGGTTGTCCTTCAGGGCCAGCACGAAGTCAGACAGGGGCATCGTGGGGTCCTCTCGTCACGGGTCCTTCCGCATTACTAAACCTGGGGGTGGTAGGGACAGATCCACTGGGAGAGGGGAGCCATCGGACCCCACCTTCCCCCACAAACTTCAAGGTCACCTGTGCAGAACCCCTGCTTTCCCCCCTCCCCACAAGCTGCGAGGTCACACCTGTGCAGGGCTCCTACCTGGGCTCGAGCGGGGACCACGGAGGGGATGCTGCGCGAGCGTGGACGTGGAGGCCAGACCTTCCAATCTATAGCCAGGAAAATTGAGAGCCTGGCGCAGGAATGTGTCACGCGCGGCTCCCCCCCCCCCCCGGGGATGCTGGATGCCGGCGCTGCGGCCGAGCTCGTTACCCAGAGAGATGCAGGGGAGGAGAGATGGCTGCCGCTTCCCGGGCCGCCCCGAGGCTGCCTGGCCCCTTACCTAGAGCTGGAGCCTCAGCACTGCACGTTCTGGCTCCCGGAGGCGCCCTCTGGCCGCGTCCCGTCATGCTCTCGGCTCTCAGCCGGGCTCCCGGACGCTCTGGCCCGCCGTCTCGATGGTGCTTCCCCCTCCCTCTCCCTCCCCGGCCCTCCGTCTTCCCCAGCAGGGACCATGGGGAAGAACCATAGAGTCCCCCCCTTCCCCGGCGGAGCGAGAAAGAGAGGCCTTTCGCTCCCCGGAAACCCAGAGCCCACTGGGCCGGAGGCGGTCGTCAAAAGGGAGACCTGACGGGGCCGCTCCTGCCTCCCGCTGACCATAGAGATGCGGCTCTCTCTGGTCCGGGACCCCGAGGTGGGTGACCGAGGAGGAAAGGGAGGCGGACGGGGAGGGAGCGGAGGAGAGAAGGCCCGGGCGTAGGCCCGGAGAGGAGAGCCCTCTCCGCCCTCCCGATAATCGCGAGGAGGGCCCGGAAAGGGAGACTGAGAACTGGGCCCTCGAGTCGCTCGCTTTCCCCGGCGTGGAAGGAAGGAGCCGGGGAGCCCCAGCCCATCCTGAGCGGTTTTAGAGCCGCGCCCACCCTGCCAGTAACCCCCCGCGAATGTTACCCCCCCCAATTACATACCCGCCTCCCGCGTCAGGGCTCCGCCCAGGTGAGACCCCCATCTACCCCCCCAACCCCACCCCCGCCTGGCCGAGACACCCTAATCCCTCGCCTGGCCCGGATGACAACACCCCCCACCTTCCCCACCCTGCAGGAACGTCCCCACCCCCATCCAGAGGGGGACGGCCCCTCCCGCCTGCCCAGCCCAGGTGCAAGCCCCTCGCCTGGCCCCTGAGCGGAGACAGGGGTGAAGGGGTGAGCGGGTCAGGGCGCAGAGCCCGGCTGGCCTTCCCCAGAGTCGGCCCCCCAACCACAGGCTCCCCCGCTTGTCTCTCCCAGGGAGGAAAATCCGACAGCCCCGAAGAAGCGACGAACCGGGCGCCAAGGTGGGGTCCCCTTCTGGCCCACAAACCCACTCCCCTGCAGCCTCGCCCACCCCTTTGTCTCCTTGCAATGGCCACCATCCGCCAGCTTGTTTTCCAGCGCGATTTCATTTTAATGTAGATCTATAGAGATAGAGAGCCTGGGACCAGCAACTGCACCTGCTGGGTTCAAGTCCTGCCTCCAGCCACAGACTGACTGTGTGACCTTGGGCAACTCCCTAAGATAATAAATGACCCGGTAGCCGCCCCCCTGCACGGCTGGTGGGAACCCCTCAGCCAGGGAGATCGAAAGTGTAGCCTCTAACTTTGAATGTCATTTAGACCATTTAGGTAAACTTGACTTCTACCATCCTACATCTGTAGTTTAGATCTTACCCTGTTAGTTGAATGCCAGTCTTTTCATTTGATAGCATCCTATAATGAGATTTAAGTTCAATGGGATGGTTGACTTGAGTGTGAAGAACTACCTTAACAGCCAATTGGCTTTGTATTTCTGTGCCCACATTTCTTTCTTTTTCTTTTCTTTTTGGTTAAATGACTTGCCCAGGGTCACACAGCTGGTAAGTATCTGAGGTCAGATTTGAATTCAGCTCCTCCTGACTCCAGGGTAGGTGCTCTGTCTATTCACTGAGCCACCTAGCTGCCCCATTGCACCCACATTTCTTCACAGAACTACATGCTTTGCTTCATTTGGATTCAGAAATTAATAGCTGTTTCTGTTCAATGAAATGTTAGTGATAAGAAGGGTCACTGCTTCCTTATGTTTGTCAAGCTACAGAACGTTTAATCTGGTGAAAATTTTCTGGTGATTATTGGCTTTATTCTTACAGGGATTTTATATACTTGTGCTATATAGAACCCTATTGTATATCATCACGTGTATTATAGGATACATAGTATAGGATTATAGGCTTTAAGCTGGAGGGGACCTTAGAGATCGTCTAGTTCAGGGGTGTCAGCCAACCCAGAGTACAGGCTCAACCAGACCAAAATGTAATTGGGAAACATTTAACAAAACACATAAAAATACAATAAACATAGATGACATTTTAAAACTAAGTATGTGGTCCTCAGGGATCCTTATGAACAGATTAGTGGCCCCATTTCTATTTGAGTTTGACATCACTGATTTAGTTCAACCTACTTTATTTTGCAGATGAGAAAACTGAGAACCAGAGAAGTTAAATGACTTGTTCAAGGTCACACAGGTAGTGAGTGGGAGACCCTGACTTCAAACCCAGATCCTCTGACTAAACGTAGTACTTTTTCTACTGTGTTGATTCCCCATTAATTAGTCCTATTGTGTGGTTTTTTAAAAAATATTTTTGCTATTTAAAACGAATCATAATGAAGAAGAGACTACTTTTCTGGACTATTCATGTTAAATGGTACCATCAATACATGGTGATACCCAAATGAGCAACCACTGGACATTTCCAGGTTTGCCCTCTCCAGACTAGATGGCTCATTTGGCCTAGGAGGAGATACTGGAGTTGTTGGGGACCCATGGAGGAAACTAACTGCACATCTTCTGCTTTTCCTCTCAGTTGGCTTACTAGCATCCCAAGGAAGTGCAGCAACCACATGGGAGGTGATGACTGATACTGTATTGGACCCACAACAAGGGAACAGCAATAAGGAAATGGATGGGCTCTGCCCTCAGCTGTTACTGCTGCCCCTCCCCCTTCCTGACCGTGGGGCCCCAGGGCCAGTTCAGAGCCCTTCCTTCTCTGAGACCCTCCCACCTCTGTCTACCAACTCAAACTGCCTGCTTGTGGGAGCCACAGCAACAGAGGGCAATACAGGAAGCATGGAAATCTTCGTAGAAGCTGTCACTGGAGACTTGTCCCAGAGTGCCCCTGGAGAGACCCCAGGTATAAAGAGCCCTATAAATATTGTGATTTTATAACAATTGTGAGCCATGTTTCTAAAAATGTTTCAAGAAATGGCCATCTTGGTGGGGGGAGGAGGGGAGAAAATGGCTTTTAGTCATGGAGAATGTCTTTATTGGGGCAGCTAGGTGGCGCAGTGGATAGAGCACCGGCCCTGGAGTCAGGAGTACCTGAGTTCAAATCCAGCCTCAGACACTTAACACTTACTAGCTGTGTGACCCTCAGCAAGTCACTTAACCCCAATTGCCTCAATTAAAAAAAAAAAAGAGAGAGAATGTTTTTATTCCTAGCTTTGTAGCTGGCTCTAAGTACCATCAGTTTTCTTGGAGTTTTCTTCTGCTCCCTTATGGATAAGATGATGATTCCTGTTAGGAACTGTTATCTAGGAAGGTGTGGATAAGAGGGAGACTGTTCAGAGACCTATTCTGATGCCTGTGCTTCTCAGGTGCACTTTCCCTTGTGCCAGCTAAGGTTTCCTACACAAGCAGACTTTTCCAGAAGTAATCTAGTTGTGCACCCCCAACCTGACTCCCAACCCTGATTCTTGGGTAGGTCTGCACCTGACTCAGCCTAGACAGATGGTCGGAAGGTGGGAGCCATACCCTAAGTTAGTGTTTTCCTTACCTGTCATCTGCTACTCATTTATAGATAGTTCTTTCTGGTATTTGACTGTAATACCTTGTGTTTTTACTTTCATTTCTTTTTCTTGGTTGTTTCTGTAGAGATGCTTAAGATATTACTGGGACTTTAAATCCTGTTATCCTCATCTTCCTCTTAGTTTTCTCAGTTCTAACCTCTTGCCTTACGGGATCATTGTTTTTTAGTTATTACCATCTCTATGTGTTTTCCTTCTTCTCCCCATATTCCATATGTCATATGTCCCTCTTCAGTTGTGAAGCTCAGAACTGGACTTAGGATTCCAGGAAAGTTCTGAGGCCTGACTGAGGAGTGTGGAAAGATGGCTTTTTAGTTATCTGCCTGTGAAGCTGGGACCACACAGTCTGTCTTCTGTATTCTCCCATAGTGTATAACATCACACTAGACTTCCAGCTAGCTACTCAGTAAATATTTTGTCAAGCAAATGATTCTGTATCCCAGGATCAGAAGTTGTTTCCCAACCATCCTCACTGTGCTTAAGGCTCTTTGTCTCCTCACTTTCTCTCTTCCTGAATTTCTGTCTCTGTGCCATCCTGTCTGCAGGTGTTCTGGTGAAGGTGGTGAAGCTGTACTTTTGTGAAGGCTGTGAGCAGAGTTTTCCTGAGCCCACATTGCTGGCCCTGCACCATTGTCCCAAGACCCTATTGCAATCCAGGGGCAGCCCGTCTGGCCCCCAGCAGTCTGCAGAACTTAACCCTGGGGATTCCAGCCTCCCCAGCCCCCCACAGGGGCACAGCCCACCAGATGGGAAGCCCCTGCCATGCCCAGTGTGTGGGCAAGAATTTGCCCAGCCACAGGCACTGAAAAGCCACTTCAAGAGCCATCAGGTCACCCCTGAGGCCTTCTCCTGCTCTGAGCCAGGATGTGAGTTCTTGACCAGAGAACACAGGGAGCTACAGGACCACCTACAAAGGGCCCACAGCCTGGTCCCAGTGCCCTGCTCCTTTCGTGCCTGCCCCTTGCTCTTTGGAAGCCAGCAGAGCATGGAACTTCACCGCCGTTCCCACTACCCCTTCCAGTGCAGCCACTGCAGCTACATGGGCTCTAATGCCAAGCTGTTCTGTCAGCACCAGCAAAGCCACCTACCTGGGGCTCACAGGGAGCCAGCTCCTAGCCAAGACCCCTCTTCTCGGGAGGTGCAGCCAGGTATGGGACCAGACAGAGGTCAGCGTTTCCCCACTCTGACTCAAAGGAGCATCGCTTTATGGGCTTTGGCTCTCATTTCCAGCAGGGAAAAATGGTGGCTAGGTCCTTCCCCCTTTGAGTTAGAATAATAAACCTTATCAAGAGCAGTGCAAAGGGGTTTGCTCTGAAAATACGGGAGTAGTTTAGGGTTAAGGAATTGAACAGTGCATCAGGGCAGGAGAATCCAGGGTCTTCAGAAAAAAGCAAGCAACATTAATTCCTTTTCAGAACTACCAAAGGAAGAATATTTTTGACAGGATTGGGTGGGCAGACAGAAATTCCTTGAGCCTGGGGCTCACACAGTGGAGAGAAGGACGAGAAGTCAAAATGCTGCATTTCCTCCTCTGTCACTGGTCATGTCCACTTCTCCTGGTGCTGAGCCTTGGGCTATTCATAGGCTACTGAGAGAGCATGGCTGATGCTTGTTCTGGTGCTCACTACCTCCCTGCAACTGAAGGGGAGGAAGCCTGGGCTCAGGCTAAAACGGAATTAGGGTTTCCAGGTGAAAATGCCTGAATCGGAGGGATTGGGGGCCAGTATTGTGACCATGGCCACCTTGGAATCCCTGGGCCAAGGGAGAGAAGGAAAGGTCTCTATCATTGGACTTGGAGCTATAAGGAAGCTGAGGTCTGACTCCCCCACCCCCATTTTACAGAAGAGGAAAATGAGGCACAGAAAGGAAAAGTGACTTTCCCAGTGTGTCTCATGTCTTAAGGAACCACCCTGACATGAAAGCCCACATCCTCTTATTCTCTATGAAGTGCTTGTAAGAAGGGTGAGTGGAGAGACACAGGCCACCCCCTTTAACTTCTGTATGACTTTACTCTTTGCAGCCCCCGAGCAGTCCCCTGGTGAAGGGAAACCTTCAGAAGGAGCAGGCAGCTCCCTGCTTGGCAGAATATCAGTGCAAGAGGAGGAGGAGGAGGAGGAGGAGAAGGAAGAGAGTGGAAAGGCCCTTCTTTCTCCTGAGGAGAAAAATGTAGATGAAGAGAGTGAAGCCAAGGTGGGGAGTAGCAAGAAAGTCCAAAAGACACGAAAAGGGACCCGGCAATTCAAAGGTACTTTATTAGCCCCAGAGTTCTTTTGTGGCCAACAACCCTGTGAGATAGATGTTACTACAGATGAGGAAACAAAAGGTTGAAGTTTCCCAGGGCCACTCACCTAATAAGTATCTAAGGCAGAATTTGAACTCAGGTCTTCTTGATTCCAAGTCCAACCCATTGTGCCACCTAAGCTGCTCCAGGGTGGAATCCAGGGTCCCCAGACTTCATTTGAATAAATTTAATGGTGAGGGGCAGCTAGACAGTGCAGTGGATAGAGCATTGGGCCTGGAGTCAGGAAGACCTGGGTTCAGATCCAGACTTGGACACTTTCTAGCTCTGTGACTCTGGACAAGTCACTTAACCTCTGATCCCCTGACAAAACGGATCCACTGGAGAAGGAAATGGCAAACCACTCTAGTACCTTTGCCAAGAAGACTCTGAATGGGGTCATAGAGAATCACATGAGTGAAGTGACTGAACAACAACAGTGCTGTTTAATATTTTTTTCATTAGCTTAGATAAAGGCATAAATGGCTGGCTTATCAAATTGGCAGATGACTCCGAGGTCAGAGGGATTGCTAGCACATGACAGAATCAGGTTTCACAAAGATCTTAACAGGTTAGAATGTTGAGCCAAATCTAATAAGATAAAATCAAGTTTGGATCCCCCCCCCTCGCAAAAAAAAAACCAAAACACCACCTTCACATATAGTAAATGGAGGTAGGTACGGATACATAGCATTTCATCTAAAAAAGATCTCGTAATTTTAATGGACTGCAAGCCAAGGATGGATCCATAGTGTGATATGACTACCAAGGAAGCTCATCTCATCTCAGGCTGCACTAGGAGAGGCTTAGTGTCCTAGGAGTAAGGAGATGGTTGGACCATGCTGGGACCGTTGTGCTCAGTTTGGGACGAGTTCAGGGCAGATATGGATGAGCTGGAGAGGCACTAGAGCAAGGCCACCTGGGTAGTGAAGAGCATTCTCTTCATGCCATAGGAGAGCCACTTGAAGGAAGTAGGGATGTTTAACCTTGAGAAGAGCAGCTTTGACTTGGACAATGGAAACCCATGGTACTCTCCAAATATTTGAAGGGCTGCCATGTGGAAAAAAGAGAAGGCCTGTTTTGCTCACCTCCAAAAGGCAGAATTAGGAGCTATAGGTGTCAATGGAAAGGAGCAGATCTAGACTTCATGTCAAGAAAAACACCCCAACAATGAAAGCAACCAATAAGTGGAATAGGCTATGGTGGAGGTTGAGTTCTCTGACCAAAACTGGGGGACCATTTTTCAGGCAGGTTGTAGAGAGAAAAGAGGGAAGGGGGGGCCTTTTTCAAGTATGGGTTGGACTGTATGGCCTCGAAGGCCCATTTTATGTCTGCAATTCTGTTCCTTTTGGATGGTTCTAGGAAAAAGTTTCAAAAGCAATGAGATGGACAAGGATGAAACTGTTATTTGGTTACTATTTGATTGATTTAGAGGGGTAACAGGAGATTTTCTGTGGCTTGTGTTCTTTAATTGTGTTTATTTTTTTCTTTCTTTCTTTCTTTCTTTTTGGGTGGGGCAATGAAGGTTAAGCAACTTGCCCAGGGTCACATAGCTAGTAAGTGTCAAGTAAGTGTCTGAGGTTGGATTTGAACTCAGGTCCTCCTGAATCCAGGGCCAGCACTTTATCCACTGTGCCACCTAGCTGCCCCCTATTATGTTTATTTCTTGGAGGGAAGAGAGACGACAGTAATTTGTGTGTGCTGGCAGTTGTTACTGTTGTGTCTCTGCCCTTTCCCCTCTGAGTCTCAGTGCCTCAACCCCCGCCTTGGAGCTGCCCCTCACTCTCTGTCTCTCCCAACCCCATGCAGGAGACGTGGCTGCTGGCTCTGAATCCTTGTTCAAGACCCACATGTGCCCAGAGTGTAAGCGCTGCTTCAAGAAGCGGACCCACCTGGTGGAGCATCTGCACCTGCACTTCCCAGATCCCAGCCTCCAGTGCCCTAACTGCCAGAAGTTCTTCACCAGCAAGAGCAAACTCAAAATCCACTTGCTTCGGGAGCTGGGTGAGAAGGCACACCGCTGTCCCCTGTGCCACTACCGGGCTGTGGAGAAGAACGCCCTGAACCGGCACATGGCCAGCATGCATGAGGACATCTCCAACTTCTACTCGGATGTCTACACCTGCCCTGTGTGCCGTGAGGAGTTCCGCCTCAGCCAGGCCCTCAAGGAGCACCTGAAGAGGCATGCAGCTGAGCCCACGCGCCTCCACTGCTTCCAGGAGGGCTGCGGCCACGCCGCCCCAGACCGGAAAGCCTTCATCCGGCACTTGAGAGAGGCCCATGGGGTGCGAGCTGTGGAGTGCCGGCACCATGCTTGCCCCATGCTCTTTGCCACGGCGGAGGCCATGGAGGCCCACCGCAAGAGCCACTATGCCTTCCACTGCCCACATTGTGACTTCGCTTGCTCCAACAAGCACCTATTCCGCAAGCATAAGAAACAAGGGCACCCGGGCAGTGAGGAACTGCGCTGCGCCTTCTGTCCCTTCACCACCTTCAACCCCGTGGCCTACCAAGACCACGTGGGCAAGATGCACGCCCATGAGAAGATCCACCAGTGTCCCGAGTGCAGTTTTGCTACTGCCCACAAGAGGGTGCTCATCCGCCACACGCTGCTCCACACTGGTGAGGCTCCTCCTCCCGCCTCTTCTTCCCACCCCCTTTAGGGGGTTCTCCTACTCTGCTTATTCCAGGTTCCTTGCTTGGTTTTTTTTGTTGTTTTTGTTTTGCGGGGCAATGGGGGTTAAGTGACTTGCCCAGGGTCACACAGCTAGTAAGTGTCAAGTGTCCGAGGCCAGATATCCAGGGCCAGTGCTTTATCCACTGCGCCACCTAGCTTCCCCCTCCAGGTTCCTTCTGAAAGAGGGTACAGATAAGGTGTTAGCAACCTGGGAGTTGTAGTTGCAGTTCACCTTCCACACTCATGACAGGGTCAGCTTCTGGTAATGCCCAGTGGAGAACGCAGACCCCGATTTATGATCTGTCTATGAATAGATCAGTGTGCCAAACTTGCTTTAAGAGCACAACATTTGGGCAACTCGAGCTTAAGCTTATTAACTATCCCAAACCCCTTTATTTATATAATCTCCCATGCCTAAGACTTTTAATAATAGGCCCAGGGATCCTGGAGGTGGTGCGATTTGTCTCCTCTGCTCCACATAACTGAGACTTAAAGTTCCTTTTCCCTGCATCCTTCATTCAGACTTCCCTCCCAGAGAATTGATGAGCTTGAGATTCTGACCAATTCCAAAAGTTTGCAGACCATGCATACTAACCAACAGTAAGAAATTGAACAGGAGGCCCTGAAGTATCCCCCTTTTCCTTTCTCTTTCTGTTGGGCTCTTTTGTCTTTGTTGTGTTCATCTCTGGTAGTTTGTGAGGTTCTGTGGGTCTCTGAAGGTGGTCCACAGAAATTGGAAAAGGGGGTGTCTCAGAACAGAAGGCAGCATTGGGAAATGTGACTGTGTCTGAGGCCTAGAACTCTCTCATGGACACCATGAGGCACCTGCACCCCTGCCCGGCCTCATGGTAGTTACAAGGGGGAAGCGACCTCTTACACGGACAGTGAGGGAGGCAGAGGGGCAAGACTGTGTGGAGCCAGCCCTTTCTCAACCTCACTTTCTTCCCCTTTTCCATTTTTGCCCAAGGAGAGAAACCCCACAAGTGTGAGCTGTGTGATTTCACCTGCCGAGATGTGAGCTACCTGTCCAAACACATGCTGACCCACTCAGACGCCAAGGATTACATGTGTACCGAGTGTGGCTATGTCACCAAGTGGAAGCACTACCTCAGTGTGCACATGCGCAAGCATGCCGGCGACCTCAGGTGTGCACCCAGGCGCCTTCTGCAGCCTCCGCCCTGGTCCCTACTCGGCACCAGGCAGGCTCTTGCCCCTGCCCCTTGATCTCAACATTCTCCTCCCTGCTGTTCCCCAGCCTTGGCTCCCTTTGTCCTCACCTCCACTTAGTCATGATGACTTCCACGTTGGGGAGCAGTCCGGGGACGCCCTCGCCCTTCCTGGGCACACACAGGCACACGGGCCCTTTCTCTTCCTCATTTCCCTCACTCACTGGAAGCCTTTGGCATGACAGAGTCTGGACCTTGAACGTGTAGGCGAGCCTTTGTCTAAAGTGTCCCTCCTTTCTCTCTTCTCCCGGCCCAGGTACCAGTGCAATCAGTGTTCCTATCGCTGCCACCGCGCTGACCAGCTGAGCAGTCATAAATTGCGTCACCAAGGCAAGTCCCTCATGTGTGAGGTTTGTGCGTTTGCTTGCAAACGCAAGTACGAGCTGCAGAAACACATGGCCTCCCAGCACCGCCCAGGCGCTCCGGCCCCGCTGTACCCCTGCCGATACTGCAGCTACCAGAGCCGCCACAAACAGGCCCTGCTGAGCCACGAGAACTGCAAGCACACGCGCCTGCGAGAATTCCGCTGTGCCCTCTGTGACTACCGCACCTTTAGTAACACCACACTTTTCTTCCACAAACGCAAGGCCCACGGCTATGTGCCCGGAGACCAGGCCTGGCCAAACCGCCATGCCAGCCAGGAGCCGGAGGGCACTGAGCAGGGCTCTGCTCCCCTGCCAGTCCCAGAGCTCTCCAGCCAGCCTTCTCCCCAGCAGGGGGCACAGTGCCCCCAGCCCATGGAGTCAGTCGAGTCCCACTTTACACAGGCACTGTCAGAGATTTGCCTGGAGAAGGGAGAGGGAAAAGAAGGGGAGAACAGTGTCCCCCATGGGGGTAACTTTGTGGGGCCGTCTCCCAGTCCTGCAGAGGTGGATGAGGAGGGCTGCACCCTGCACCTGGAGGCACTCAGTGTTGAGCTGGAGCCTGCTGCTGGGCCTCCCCCCAGTGAAATCACAGAGACATCCTGTATGGAATTTGGGGAGCTGGGCTCCTCTGAAGCCTTGGCATCAGAGGAGCCAGATGGCACAATGGAGGCTCTGCCTGACTTTGAGGAAGAGCCAGAGCCCCACAGTGGTGGTCAGCCTGGGTTGCAGGCTCGGGGGGAGCCTGTGCTAGACAGGCCGGGCCCTGATTCCCCCAGAAATCCCATACCTTCAGATGACCCCCCTGATAACTTAAAGGGACCTGGTACGCCGCCTCCGTCACCTGGGGCAACATCCCTGTCCCAGCTCCCTCAGTCAGAATCGGTGCTCAAAGCACTAAGGAGACGTGACAAAGAGCAGGCAGAGACCCTAGTGCTGGAGGGACGGGTGCAGATGCTGGTGGTGCAGGGGGAGGGACAGGCCTTCCGCTGTCCGCACTGCCCCTTTGTCACCCGCCGTGAGAAAGCTCTGGGGCTCCACACCAAAACAGGGTGCCAGGGCCGCCGGGAGCCCCTCCTCTGTTCAGAATGTGGGGCCAGCTTCAAGCAACAGCGTGGGCTTAACACCCACCTCCTTAAGAAGTGCCCTGTCCTGCTCAAGAAGAAGTCTTTGCTCAAACCAGCTTCCCCTGCCCTTCCGGACCCTCAGCCTGTTGTTACTGTTGCTACAGAGATCATAACTGAGGAGACACCCCATTCTGAGGCCTGGGAAATTAAGCTAGTCTCCATGGAAAATCCCCCCACTGAGCCTCCCATGTCCCCCATGGGAGTCAGTGAAACTGGCGGCCCACCATCTGACCCACCAGCCCCACCAGAAGAACATTCCGCCCCCCTGGGATCCCCTGAGAAATTCCACTTCGAGCAGGGGAAGTTCCATTGCCACGCCTGCCCCTTCCTTTGCTCCCGTCTCTCATCCATTACCTCCCATGTAAGCGAGGGCTGCCGAGGCCAAACCTGGGGCGGCCAACGTGGTGCCTGTCAAACTGAGCCAGGCTCAAGCACTGGGGAAAAGAGCTCCCAAGATGAGCCAGGCCCCACCGGGGAGGATTGTGCCCAGGGGCCCCAGAAAGGGCCCCGGTTCTCCTGCCCTACTTGCCCTTTCAGCTGCAGGCAGGAGCGGGCTCTCAGGACACACCAAGCTCGGGGCTGCCCCAGCACTGAGCCCAGAGAACTGTGCTGCAGCCTCTGCCCCTTCACCGCCAGAGCTCCGGCTGCTCTGCGGCTGCACCAGAAGCGGCGGCACCACACAGCCGCTGCCCCTTCCCGTGCAGCGTCAGCCCCCCGGGGTCCTCGACCCCTGCTACAGTGCCAGGACTGTAGCTTCACCTGCAAGCAGAGCCGGTGCCTGCAACAGCACCGGCGGCTGAAACACGAAGGACTCAAGCCCCACCAGTGCCCCTTCTGTGAGTTCTCAACCACACGGCGCTACCGCCTGGAAGCTCACCAGTCCCGGCACACAGGAGTGGGCCGCATCCCCTGTGGCTCCTGCCCCCAGACCTTTGGCACAAACTCCAAGCTACGCCTGCACAGGCTGAGGGTCCATGACAAGACACCCACCCACTTTTGCCCACTGTGCGACTACAGCGGCTACTTGCAGCATGACATCACCCGACACCTCAACAGCTGCCATCAGGGAACTCCATCTTTTGCCTGTCCCCAGTGTGAAGCCCGCTTCAGTTCAGAGACGGCGCTGAAGCAGCATGCACTGAGGAGACACCCGGACCCCATGCCCCCAGCTCCAGGCTCTCCCACTGAGGCCTCTGAAGGCCCTCTCCGCTGTCCCCTCTGCGGCCTCTCTTGCCCCAGCCCCGCCAGCCTGCGATGCCACACTCGCAAACAGCACCCCAGGCTGGAGTGCAGTGCGTGCCAGGAGACATTCTCCAGCCGGGGGGCCTTGGAGGAGCACCGGAGGCAACAGCACTTCAGCCATCGTTGCCACCTGTGCAGCTTTGCAGCTCGGGAGCGGGCAGGGCTCGTGAGGCACTATCTGGAGCGGCACGAGAAGGCGGCGGTGGGGGATGGAGGGAGTGGAGGGGCAGCGGGGGGCCCCCCCCTGCGCTGCCCCTTCTGTGACTTTGCTTGCCGCCACCAGCTGGTTCTAGATCACCACGTGAAGGGGCATGGGGGGACGCGATTGTACAAGTGCACTGACTGTGCATACAGCACTAAGAACAGGCAGAAGATCACTTGGCACAGCCGTATCCACACTGGGGAAAAGCCATACCGCTGTCACCTCTGTCCCTACGCTTGTGCTGACCCCTCCCGCCTTAAGGTGAGGGGCCGGGACAGGGATCCTCTGGCACTCAGGGCCAGATGGGACAGTTGAGGGGTTGAGCCTCACGCTGGTATCGGAATGACCAGGTCAGAAAAGCGTGAAAGGGGAAGCATGTGTAGCACCTGGCTGAAGGGGCAGGGATGACCTCAGGCCCCTCAGTCCTTGATGGCCCATTGACCTGCTTGGGTGAACCTAGAGACCAGGGCTAAAAGGGGAAACTCCTTATCCTGTAATGTAACAGGGGAGGGGCTAACTTTGGAGCCACAAAGGCTGACTCCTAAGAGCTGGGCTGAAGATGGGGAATGAAGGGATAAGTGAAGAAGCAGCACCCTTCCTCTCCTTCCCAGCTCCCGGGGCCATGGTTGCAAATGCAAGAGAAGGGGAGGGGGCATTAGTGTGTACCTCATCTTATCTATGTGCCGCTTTTCTCCCTGTCTCCAGTACCACATGAGAATCCACAAAGAGGAGCGCAAATATTTGTGTCCTGAGTGTGGCTACAAATGCAAATGGGTAAACCAGCTCAAATATCACATGACTAAGCACACAGGTGAGTCTGGGGTTTGTGGGGAGGAGGTGAGTTAAGGGGACCCTCCCCCCCAGTTCTCCCGGCCTCACTGAGGCAGCAGGTGTAGGAATGATCTTGCTTTGACCCTCAAAGTGACTCAGGGCAGGGCAGCTTGGCTGCTGTGTGGAAGTACATGAGCTCTTCTCAGGAGAAGTAAAGAGGCAAAGTTCTTTTTCCTTAGGGAGGATAGAACAGAGGCACTGAGAGCAGAGATGGTTCTATTTTTTAATCTTTGTATTTCCAGTTCCTAGCACATGAGGAGCACATAATAAATACTTATTGATCAGTGGGTTTCAGACAGGCAGATGGCCATTGGCCTAGGATAGCACTCTTAGAAAAGGCAGATGAGTCCTCAAGGCTCCTTGGCTTTGGTCGATAGTGTTTCTTTCTTCCCAACCATCCTCCTTTATCTGCCTTCCTCTTGAGTTAGACTGGGGTTTATCACTTGTTTCTACAAAATGAGACTCTGGAGCCTCTCACCTAATTTGAGTCCCCTGGCCACTTCATTCCTGGTCCGTTTTGGACCCTTTCTAGGTAGCTATTGCCACTTCCTGTCCTCAAGGTGGCAATTTAAGTATCGGTCAGTGGCGTCTCTTGAATGCCCTTATCGAGGGTGCAGAGTACAGAAGAAAGAGCAGACACAGTCCCTGCCTTGGAAGAATTTAAGAGTCTAAAGGGGAGGGCAGGAGAAAATACAATGCCTAGAATAGGGTTCTAAGTGTTGGAGGAACGGGGGTGGTCAGAGCTGATGCGGCAGGCTTGGAAAGCTTCCTGAAGGAGTGCTAAAAAAAGGAAACGTAATGAGCATGTAAGCTCTGAACTGGGCTCTCCCCCACTGGCCTAGAGACCTTCTCTCTTCCCAGTCCTAGCCCCTGGCTTCACCTCCCCACTGTTGTAGTGCAAGGCGGCCATTCAGCAACCCAAAGTCCGCGTTAAGCTGTGAGCCAGAGGTCAGAGATCTTGGCAGCTCCATCCCTGGGCTGTGGCTGAGGAACCCTTTACAAGACGCACCTCCTGGTTACAATGCTTATCTCATGGCCCAGTCCCTCACAAGCCATTTACCTGCCATGCTGTTTCCTGCCAAGTTTCCTCTGACTGGCTGTCAGGGACTGGGCACTGAGCCTCCTCTCCCTTTTCTCTCTCCCCCGCCAGGACTGAAGCCATACCAGTGTCCTGAGTGTGAGTATTGCACGAACCGAGCAGATGCCCTCCGTGTGCATCAGGAGACTCGGCACCAGGAAGCTCGGGCCTTCATGTGTGAGCAGTGTGGCAAGGCCTTCAAGACAAGGTTTCTGCTACGCACCCACCTTCGGAAGCACAGCGAGGACAAGCCTTATGTGTGCAATGTGTGCCACCGCGCTTTCCGGTGGGCTGCTGGCCTGCGCCACCATGCCCTCACCCATACTGACCGCCACCCTTTCTTCTGCCGCCTCTGCAGCTACAAGGCCAAGCAGAAGTTTCAGGTGGTCAAGCATGTCAGGAGGCACCACCCTGACCAGACTGACCCCAGCCAGAGTGTGGGCAAAGACCCCACCACCCCAACAGTGCATCTTCATGACGTGCAACTTGAGGATCCCATTCCCCTAGCTCCTGCTGCCCCTGAAGGCTGAGCCAGACTTCTGAGAGGTCATGCATCAAGGGACAAGGGCTTGGATCAGAACCACATACTGGTACCGAGGAGGGGCGAGGAATCACTGGCTTTGTCACACCCGCGAGGCTGGACCCCTCCTAGGACTGGGCATAGGGTACTATGAAATGGACAGCTGTGTAAAAATGACTCTTTCCATACTTAAGGTGTCTTTAGTCCTCAGGATCCCTAAGATTTTCCTCTAGAAATCCTGAATTCAGGGGCTTGGATTTTATCAACTCTTTAAAGGCCTTTTCTTCTTACTTGTTATGTCTTTCACTATTCCATCATCATCAGGACATCTTGATTAAGCATCTAAAGGCATGGACTTTGTACAAAGTAACTTAAACAGGATGTGATCTCTAGCTTCAGGTTCCTGTCTGTTTTTTCTTCACATTTCTTAACCAAGCTGGCATTTCATTCTGCCCTTCCTTCTCAGACTGTTCTCTAAATCCTTTCCATCCCCACTGAAACACAGTATCAGACACGAGACCGGTGCAAGCCTGTACACAGCTCGTCCTTGTCCCTGATCCCTGTCCCCCCACTTGACTCACTCCCTTCACCCCAGCTCGGAGAAAGGCTTGGGCAAAGGAGGTTTTAGCAAAAAGGGGTCTTGGAGCAGATAAACAGTTGTATTTCCTCTTTTTCCATAGGAATCCCTAGCCCTGAGACACGCCCAGAAGCTGACCAGCAGCTTTCAGGAGCTGAAGGGCAAAGACCCTGTTGGGGAAAGAGGGCTCTGGAGGTAATGGTCCACCCAGGGCCTTTCTCCGTGATCCAGCAGCCTTAGGTGAGATCTGGCTTCAGGCCTTTTCCATCTTCCTTCCCTTCCTTCCCTTTTGTCATCCACCCCACCAGGGTGTTTTTCTACTTCCTCTCTCAGCACCTTTATTCTTAACTTCTCTGCCCAACTCTCAGGAAAGCTGGACCCTGCCCTTCCCTGCTGGGCCCCTTTTCTACCTTTTTCTGTTCTTCCTCCTCCAAAACAAGGACAAGCCATGCTCAAGACTGAATTAGGGGGAGGAACAGGATTGTGTACACTGTTCTAGTGCAAGGCGCGGGCCTAGGAAGAAGGCCAGGAGGAGATCAAGGAGAGGTCAGATAGGATGCCGTCCAGCATGCAGTGACCTGGCTGTCCCACAGCCTCTACCCCAGAGGCTCTGGCTTTTTTCCCTTAGCACCATACTTGTGGCAAAGGGAGCAGGGCCCTGCTTTGAAACTCCAGGTACCACTTCTGGGTTCCTTTGCTCCAGTGTGGGACTGAAAATCCTAGAACTGGATCAGGGTGGAGACTACAACAAAAGGAGCAACTTCCAAGGAGAGGAAGATGATGGGGATTCTGGTGGTGACAGAAAGTAGGAAAGATGTAAAAGGCCCAAGGAAGCTGAGACCTAAGAGGAGGGGGTGAGGGATGAGGCCTCCTTTCCCAGAATGGGGCAAGGCCTAGGAATGCAAGAAGCTCCACCCAATATCCAGGAACTTGTGCTCCTAGGATCGCCCCGCCCAGCCTTCCCTGATACCTGCTAAGAAAGGAGAGAACCACCCACCTCAACTCCTGCTGACACTTGTCACTCAGTCTTCTTCCTCATCCAGCTCTTCCCGAATCTGGATGTGCACAAAAATGGAAGCTGGGTGGAGGCTTGTACCATCCTTAGAGAGAAGATGTATGTGCCGGTAACCTGAATAAGGAATGAGCCCAGGAGAGAAGGGCCCATGATGAATGAGCCCTGTCCCTTACCTAGACTGGGGTCAGGTTCACCCTGCTGAGGGACACAGGCTTGGGGAGGAGAGGCTTTAAAGGTTAGACCAAGAGGCTCACCTTGTTGGACACAGGTCCAAGGCAGTGTGTACTGACCCACAAAATCATTTCTTGAGGCCCTGTCATAGTCTTCCACCACAAATCGGAGGAGAGCAAGCTCTGGCACTCGCACCCGGAACTGCAGTGTCTGCCCCCAGTAGGGATTAAAACCTGGTGGGCCAGGAGACAGCATTGGCTCAGTAAATGGCCACTGGCTTCCCCTCCCCAGCAGGGCGCTTCCTGGGGCTGGTCTTCCTCACCATTATTTTCCACATAGCTGGTCTCCTGTCGGGCCGTGTCTCCTGGCACTCCATAGATCTCCACACGCACCAGGGGATCCACGACAGAGCCCTCTTTGCTATTGGCTACTTTAGGGAGCTGCTGCCCACTGATCACCTGCAAGCAGACAGAGCAGGGCTGCCCACGCTGCTCCCGGGCCTCTCCTTAGGTCCAGTCCAGTCGTCGTGGAACCTGGTGTCATTTTCTAGGAGCCAGTTTGCTAGACTTTGAGGTCTTTTCCCAGTAGGTTCTTTGCAGTTTAAAACCCATCCAGACAGAACCTTGAGAAGCTTTCAAAACCTATGCAATGTAGCTTCAATATGCTCACTCCTCCCACTTTTATCCTAGATGTCCTGCCCACCTCCATTCCACTCCCGCCATACCTGAATGAGAAGTGTCAGAGTGGCCCTGGGGGGTCTCTGGGGGTGAAAAGAACTTTGGGGGTCACACAGGAAAGCAGGCTTCAGCACATAGCCACAACCGCCATTCTGACCAAAGAGCCCATCACAGAGGTCCATCTCCAGCCCTGCCGTCTGAATGTTGAGGGCCACTTGACAGGCGGGGGGGGGGGGGGGGGGGGGGGGGGGGGGGAAGGGAGCAATTCAGCTTGAGGTCCACAGCCCAGTGACCTGCCTGGCCTCTCCCCCAGGCTGTCTCTGCCCTTGGGCCTCCTTTCAGTCTGGTCCCCCTGGCCTGTCCCCAGGCTGTCTCTGCCCTTGGGCCTCCTTTCAGTCTGGTCCCCCTGGCCTCTCACCCATCTGGCAGCCAGCATTCCATAGCTCCTGGGGGATGTAATTGGAGGAATCTGTCCTCAGACCACTGGGATACACTCGACTCAGTTGCCATGCGTTGTGTTGCACAAATTCATTCCCTGCAGGAGGAGCTGGGAGTGAGGGGCGGTTGAACTCTCCATCTGCAGTAGTGTCAGTACCTCTCCCCTCCCCCTCCACTCTGCTCTTCCCCCAACACTTGTCTCAGTAAGACCCCTCTAAGTTAGTCTCCCCAACTGCTGAAACCTGACCCTCTGTCTCCTTTTCTTGGATATCCTTCAGCTGTCTTTTGTTTGGCCACCTGCCGACCCTGCCCCGCCAACTCCCCGATTCTCCCTCCTGTCTTCATGCTCTCAATCCCTCTTCGTCCTTTGGTGCCCTGGTACGTATGCCACACCCAGCCTATCCCCCTCCTCTAGCTTTTGCTCTCGTCCTAACCGGCCTCCTTGACCAGCCGCCGGGCCTTTGCCTCAGAGAAAGATGACGTCTCATAGAGGCGGTAGTGAGCCTTCGAGTGTGCAAAACTTCGAAATGGAACACTCTTCAGATAAACAACCAGGGCTGATAGGGCTGGACACAGCGTGGTCTTGGATTTCTAAAGAGAAGAAAACCGGTGGTAGTGGAAAGGGCCAGAAAGGAAGGAGAAAGAATGTCCCCTCATGCTAAGGCCCTCCCACCACCACCACTAGTCTCCTCCCATCCCTTCCCTCCCCACCTCACCTGCTTGGGCAGGAGAGGGGACCCAGACATGGGACCAAGGGCCTGGGGCCCAGTCTGACAACACACAGACGTACACAACAGCCGACAGGACACAACCTGGGGGTGGGAATGGGAATAAATGCAGCCTGGATACCCTAATGGTGTCGGTGAGATCCACCATATGCTTCTGAGTATAGAAGGTCAGCCTGTGCACATTCATTATGCATCAGTTCTCTGGCAATTAAGAATTCTAATGGGGGGGTGGGGGGTAGGGGAGAGAGTAGAGACTGAAAAGCAATGGGGAGTGTTTCCCTTTTAAAATATATCAATGTATCTAAACTTTGTATCTCCCCCAGCCAATGCCTAGCAATGTTCTGCACCTAGTAGGTGCTTAATAAATGTTGACTTTTAAAAGCCCTTGCTTAAGTGTATGAGTCCAGATAGTTGTTAAACTTTGCATCCTGGGGACTGCAGAATGATGTCTTTGGGTATGCTTTTCTAGAATTCCCATTTATATTAAACACAAACAATAAAGTACCTTACCAACTGGATAAGGTCTCATCGGAGCAACAAAGGAGATATATAGAGACTACGTACAGACAGACCCAGATCTAAACCTCTAATCGTGAACCTCAGAGGGTTCCACCAATTGCACACTTTCCATGTCTTTTCTGACTCCCCTTCCCCACCTCAGCAACCTGGCTGTGGTTCATACACCCAGTCCCCACCTTCTCATACCTGGAAGGCCATCCTGCTTCTTTCCTGCCCAAGTATTTTTCTTCTCTCCCTCTAAACTTTGCTCAAAACTCACTTCCAGAAAATTCTCCTTTCCTGGCTTCCTTGGACAATAATTCTAATTGCCCAATCACAGCAGAAATAGCTCAGTGTTCTCTCTTGTGCACAGAAATAGCTGTGTTCTCTCTTATGTGCAGAAATAGCTCAGTGTTCTCTTTGGTGCACATATATGCATATAAATGACACTCCTCTAGGTTTTCCATCATGCCCATCAATTTCCTAAGTGTGTTATTTCCCCCACCACACACATGCACACGTGCACACACACAAACACAATTAGATAAAAGCCCCTTCAGTGGCACATTTTGCCCATTTTTCTCTGACCCTCTACCACCACTCTACTATTGCACAATTGAGCAGTGATAGTGTCTGACACAGATCCAAGGGACCCTGCAGCCAGTTTAAAACCACCTCAAGCCCCACCTTCTCTTTCCTCTTGTCCTCACTTCGGACCGTCTCATCGAAGTCCAGCACATCGGGCTCCAGTTCTGGCTCGGGCTCCTCCTCTTCTTCAGGCTCTTCCAGCTCCTCAGGGTCCCCTGAAGCCTCCCCAAGCTCCTCCTCAAGGGTCCCTATCTTCTTCCCCTTCAGGAGAATCTTCCCTCGGAGCTCCTGACAGCATAAGAGGAAGGGAGATGAGGTGAGGCAGACTCCAGACCTTTCTACTCTGGGACCAACCTGAATTGTTCCCACCGAAGCTCCTCCAGGCAGAAGGGTGCATGCATCTGCAGATTACCCCACAGTGGGAGACTGGCTACTCAAGCAGAGCTGGGAGCAAAGGTCTGAGCCACCTTAGGGTGAGGACATCTAAGCGGGGGGGGGGGGGGGGGGGGAATCAGTGATTTGGAGTCACAGGACTTGGATTTAATTCAGGAATTCTTAATCTGTGTAGATTTCAGGGGGATCTGTGAAGTTGGGGGGAGAGAAATTGCATCTTTATTTTCACTAACTTTGGGTTTCCTTTTTCATTCATTTTATATATGCATTCAAAAAACATTATTCTGAAAAGGGAGTGATAGGCTTTTGCCAGACTACCCAAAGGGTCTATCACACACACACACACACACACACACACACACACACACACACACACACACACACACACGAGTTTAAGAACCCTTGGTCTAAAATCTAAAAATCTATGATCTAAAATATATTTTTTAAAGAAAGCTTCAATTACTTTATTATGAAGCATTTCACTTGTGTTTTTTGTTTTTTGGGAGGGGTGAGGCAATAGGGGTTAAGTGACTTGCCCAGGGTCACACAGCTAGTAAGTGTTAAGTGTCTGAGGCTGGATTTGAACTCAGGTCCTCCTGACTCCAGGGCCGGTGCTCTATCCACTGCGCCATCTAGCCGCCCCATATGATCTAAAATCTTAAAGCTACAATCTATTTATTGAGTCTCTTGGCTAGGAAGCTGGGTCTGAGAAAATATGGGGCCTAGGAAAAGGTGGGGGAATAAGGATACCTCTGGTGATGGCAGTTGGGTGGGCAGGAGCCCATCCAAGGTGGTGTTGAGCAGTCGCTCTCCCAGGATCTCTGTCAGGTGCTGGGCAATGACCTCTTGTTGTTCCCAGCTACAATGATTCTCCAAGGACACTATGACTGGGAAGTCCGATGTCTGGATCAGGGAATCAATACTGGTTTCAGATGCTGGCTTCAGACCTTTCAAGAGATGTCTCTCCCCCACCTACCCCACTCCCCAATCCCCTAACATTTGTTAACCCTGGGGTCTCTAGTTTCTCAGTCCCCGCCTAGCAAAGGCTTCCCCAGATGTCCTCGGCCCTTGAATGTAGCTGGTCTGCATACCCCTTAGTATAACACACTAGATCTTAATCTAAATCCCAAAGATTACTCTCTTGGTGAGTAAAATCCTTAGGCCCAGATTGGTAAAGGCTCTTCAGGATCTTTGAAGCCGGGCTTAGGAAATCCTAGACTTTAACTGTGGAAAGTATGGTGCCATTCACCTCATTGAATTCTTTCCATTTTATAGTCGTCTACTTAGAGGTGACCCTGGGTTCTCAAAAGTATGCCAGAGGAGTACAAGCAACTGCTCTGAGTGCGACCTCAGCCGCAGACTGGGTCGGCTTGCAAAGTACAGAGAAGAGGCTCACCAGTGTAGATTGGCCGCTAGGTGATTAATCCATTGGAAGGGCAATTTCAAGGTCCCCATTTCCCTAGTCCTTCAGGTCTCTATCTAGCCCTTTCTCTCCCCAGTCCTTAAGTCTTCTTCCCTATAATCTGCTCCCTTCCTCCCTGCCTAAAGGACTCCACAGTCTTATCTCCTTATCTCCCTACCACCACCCCTGGCTCCAGCCACTCTTTTTTTTTTTAATTTTTGACAGTGTTTATAGACAAAATGTCAAGAACAAACAATGCAGCTGCCACCTAGTTTCCACTTAATTTCTTCATAATGTGACTGTCAGCTGTGGCATTCGCGAAGATACTTCCAACAACCACATGGGTACCCCAAAGTCTATGGCAAATCACTTTGCAGCAGCCTAGATCATCAACAGAAACCCCCAATTGTCGATAACATTCATCTGTTTCAAAAAGAGTGTTGCTTGTGTACGGTCCAAAAAATGCCAATCCAGATGATGGATCAATAAAGTCAGCCCAATAACCTTCAGTAGAGCATAGCAAATTTCTTTAGCACCATTTATAAACTTTTCCAACAGCATTTCTCTTTCCTTTTCAACCTCCTCACTCCATATGGTCATATCATTTTTGGTTTTCTGTGTTACAGTTAGTAGTACCACTGGTTTGCCAGAATTCACTTCTGGAAACATTGATTCAAAATCTCTTCGAAGTAGCTAGCTCTGGACATGTCTGTATTACACATTCTACTTTGGCATTTTCAAAATAAGTTTCTGCCTTGTTAATGTCCAGTTAGTTGTTCAACAGGTTCATCACTGTCCTCATATTCGTTTATATACTGTGCCATCACAAATTCATGCATTTCACTTGATAAAGGCTCTGCTAGAACATTGGGCAAAGTTTTATGGACTGGACTTTTCTTTAGCAAAGTTGTCCCATGGAGGTGATGGTCAAAACCTATGTTCCCAGGGAGCTGAAATCTTTGATGCTGGGGCCCAAATGGTCCCATTGTTTCATCTGGCCACACAGTTCTTGAACATATATCTGGGGGCACAGTAGCTACATGAGACTCATCTGAACCTGAAGATCCAGCAGTGGAAAAAGCATTGGGATTTACAACCCTCCTGACTAAAGAGTAAAATCCCGGTGCATATGTAACCAGCCTGGCTCTGTTACAGAGCACATTGGCCATTTCTGATGAGAGGAAAATAACAAAATAATTTTTTTCTTTTATTGCTTTTTTCCCCCTTTCCTAAATGGCAAGTTCTTCTTGAGTTCTTGCCGCGATCCCCACTTTCTCTCCAGCCACTCTTTGTTAAAACCTTCCTGCCTCCCTTGAGCCCAGTCTTAGCCTCCTCACCTGAAAGGCATACTGGGCAATTGTGGCCACCACATCTTGGAAGGGGATCCGAGAAGTCAGAGTGTGTCCGTGGTAAACAATTGGTTCCCCACTGGGTCCATCCCATACATCCACTTCCACACAGCGACATCCCCTCTTCAGAGCCCTGCAGGACCCCTCCAACCCCAAAGGCATGAAGGGTCAGACAAAGCCTTGCCCATAATAATTATCCCTCACATTTACATTAGGTGTTTGTAGCATGCAAAAAGTTTTCTTTAGTATTTTCTTCTTTGATCCTAACAACAATTCTGTGGGAGGGGTGGGGGAAAGGGGTTAGTTCTGTTTTAGAGGTTATGTGACATAAAGTTATTATTGAATTATGTGACTTCCAAAATCGAATAAGTAGCAGAGCTGAGATTCAAACCAGCTCTCCAATAATAATAATAATAAGGCTAGGGCCTTATGCTCTTTCCAATAGACTAAAAATGTTTGTTAAACAAACGAACGAACGAATGAATGAATGAGTTACGGGATCATGGAATTTTAGAATTAGAAGTAACCTCGGAGATTATGTAGTGCAATCCTCTAAACACTGAGGTCTCAGTAGGTTAAGTGACTTATCCAAGGTCCCACAGCTAGTAAGTGGCAAAGATGGGATCCAGACTCAATTTTTCTGACTCCAGATCATTCCCTGCCCTTACTGACACCTCCCAGATTCCATGACCACATCATGAGGTTCCATTAACTCCATGATAGAGAGGAAAGGGACTCCCTCACCCACCCACAGGAACTCCACCGTTCCCAAATCTGCCAATATCCCATGGACTCTCTGCTCTCCCCAGCTCCTTCAATCTCTCTACACCTTCATTCCATCCCTCTCTGAGGTCCCCAGGAAACTTCCTTCTTCTGCTCCACTAGATCCCCCGGGGGTCTTTTCTGCTATCTCAGCACCACCCCATGCTTCACACCGTATGTAGCCTTCCACGCTGCTCTGTCCTCGAAGCTGATCCCCCAGCAGGTAAGTGTTGTGTGAGGAGTGAATGAAGTAGTGATTCAGTGGATAGCTCATGTCCTGGTACACAGGTCGGCAGGCTGGAGAGAAGATATCTCCATCCAGGGAACAGAGATAAGCAAGGAAACCATCTATGGTCAGTACATGCCGCAATTTGGCTGTGGAAAAAAAGGGTGGCAGACAGGAATATCCTGTCAGTGTCTGACCTGAGAACACAGCTCGGCCCCGTCCCCATCCCCTGAGTGTCCACCACCCCACCCCACCCCCAATCCTAGACTCCCTAGCTAATGCTTTAACTTCACCCATAAACAAAGAAAGGGATATGGAAAGAAGAAAAGTAAAGCTCAGCCGCTGGAAAGTAACAATGATGGTGAGGGATTACTCTTGGGCTGGTGACTACTGCCTGGGTCCCTGAAGGTCCAGTCAGTTGTCACAAGACAGGAGCAATATAGATTGAGGCAGAGCTGAAGGAGCCTCTGCTTTAGGGATTAATTCAGGGGATCTTCACCTTTTTTGTATCAGAGTCCCTTGGGTAGTCTGGTGAAACCTTGAAACCCCTTCTCAAAATCATGTTTTTAAGTGCATAAAAACAAAATAACATTTTTTACAAAGGAAACCAATTATATTGAAATATGATTATCGAAGGCAGCTGGGTGGTGCAGTGGATAAAGTACCGACCCTGGATTCAGGAGGACCTGAGTTCAAATCCAACCTCAGACACGACGCTTACTAGCTGTGTGACCCTGGGCAAGTCACTTAACCCTCATTGCCCCCAATATATATATATATATATATATATAATTATCCAAATATTTTAGAAACAGGTTCATGGACCCCAGGTTAAGAACTGCTGGATGGGACAAGATGACTTTTGGGGGTAGGGGCAGGGCAATGGGGGTTAAGTGTCAAGTCAAGTGTCTGAGGTCAGATTTGAACTCAGGTACTCCTGAATCCAGGGCTGGTGCTTTATCCACTGCGCCACCTAGCTGCCCCCTGACTAAATGACTTTTGGGGTCCCTTCCAGTTCTAAGATCTCAGTAAGGTTGGAGCTGAGGGGTGAAAAAGGGGACAATGGAGTAAGAACCTCTGAGTATGCATCCCATCAAACTCATTCCCCCCCACTTGGGAATTCCTGCCCTATCTATTTTACAAACCATGTTCCATCCCAGCCCCCAAATCCTGATCAAGAAATGCTCATTCTCTAGGAAGCCTTTCCCCCATTCTTTGGTCATTTTCATGTCAAAACTCTCTGGCCTATAGAAGAAGAGGAGGAGGAGGAGGAGGAGGAGGAGGATGACGACATTATTAACACATTCATATAGCATGGTAAGGTAAAACAACATAGCATAGGGAGGCAGCAATGCCAGCAAAAGCACTAGATTTGAAGTCAGTGGGGACCTGGGTTCAAATTCTTATTCCTTTCTATGTCTGTGATCTTTAACAAGTTATTTCTCCTTTCTGGCCCTCGGGGTCCTTATTTGCAATAATATAAGCCATAAGTCTTATGGACTCTGTATAATAGATACATTGGAGGAAGAATGGACCTCAACAGTGTTGAAGTCCAATCCTTTCATTTTACAGATGAGTAAACTAAGGCTGAGGCTCAGGGTCATACAGCATAGTGACAGAACTAAGTTCATGGGACCCAGCTCTCTTGATTCCTAGCCCATGGGTCTTTTCACAACATTATTCAACTGGAATGTCATGTCTTCCCATCACATGTATTACTTTGGGTTTTTTAGGAATGTTTGTTTTGTCTCTCCCCTTAGCGAACAAGGACCATGTGCCCTTCCATATTTCGCTTCCTCTTCAAATAGCTATTTAGGGTCTACATGAAGCAAAGAGCCAGTGCCCAGTGGGTTGAAATGATGGTGTGTCTACCTATCATCCTATCTTCCATTTATGTCAATGACATTCATTTGACAAACGTGTTCAGTGCCCTACTGTGGGCATGGGACAGAAGGAATAGAATAGCGTGAACAGAACTGACATATTCTACATCCATCAGGGCACTACTATTTGCTGTCAGTCATTCAATCAATAAATATTTATTAAGCACCTACTCTGTACCAGGCACTGTGCTAAGTGCTAGGGATATCAAAAGAAGGAAAAGATAGTCATTTCCTTCAAGGAGCTCACAATCTGACAATTTTCTGTAACTTTCCGTTTTATTATTCTTCCTTTCATACCCTAAACTTGAAGACAGTAATAGATACCTATTATTCCCCTCTATTAGCAGGAAAGGAGAAGCCTGGGACTGAGGCCACCTGGGTCTAGCATCTAGTTCTTACCCAACATAACTCTGATGCTCACACTATTGTCTATACTTCCCCAAAGTAGGATCATAGATTCAGAACTAGGGGAATTTTAGAAATCATCATATACAACCTCCTCACTTGGCAGATAGGGAAACTGAGGTCCATAGTCAGGAGATGATTTAACAACAACAATAGTTAGCATTTATACTTTACAAATATTAGCTCATTTTATCCTCACAACAAATCTGGGAGGTTAGTTACTATTATTATCTCCATTTTACAGATGAGGAAACTGAGGCAAACACAGGTTAAGTGTCTTGTTTAAGGTCACATACATAGTCAGTAGCAGAGTGTACATTTGAATATAGGTCTCAGAACTTCAAATCTAAGTGCTGTGGACCAAAGAGGGAAGGATCCCAGATGAAGTAGGAAGACAAAGAAGGTTTGGGGTATAGATTACAAATGAAAAAATATCATAATCGCCAATCTACATCAGCCCAAATCATCTCTAGTCAAAGCTCAGTCCAGTGTTGAACTCAACAACCAAAGGTAGATGGGGAGAATATGGAGAAAACACAATGGAAAACAAAAAAAGACAATTTAAAGCTGGGAAGTGAAACCATGTCATTTGTCTTTGAGAAGAGAAAGCAGGGGAAGCATCATGGCATGATGGAGAGAAAACTGACCTCTGAGATATGAATTCAAGTACTGGCCACTAGGGTGCGGAGTAGATAAAGTGTTGGGCCTAGAATGAGGAAGACCTGAGTTCAAATTCAGCCTCAGACACTTGCTAGCTATGTGACCCAGGACAAGTCACTTGACTTCTATCTCAGTTTCCTCATCTGTAAAATGGGGATAATAATAACACCTACCTTCCAGAGTTGTTGTGAAGGTCAAATGAGTTATTTGTAAAGTGCTTTCTAAACCTTAAAGTACTTCATATATGCTAGTTGTTGTTATTATTATTATTATTATACTGAATGTGTGAGCCTGGGCAACTCACTTAACCGCTGTCTGCCTCAGTTTCCTCATCTGCAAAATGAGGGGATTGATTTAGGTGATTTCTAAGCCTTTTTCTGCAATGAATAGAGTGCCAGACTTGGAGTCAGAAGACCTGAGTTCAGATCCTGCTTCAGACACTTACTAGCTGTGTGACCCTGGGCAAGTCACTTCACCCTGTTTGCCTCCGTTTCCTCGTGTGTAAAATGAGCTGGAGAAGGAAATGGCAAACCATCTCTGCTAAGAAAACCCCAAATGGGCTCACAGAGAATCGGACGTGAATGAAATAACTGAACAAAGAGAAACTCCTTTCTAGACCTAGATCTGTGTTTCCATGAATAGTTCTGTGGTAACCACTCCTTCCCTGAAGATTAAGTCAATTTCATAAGCCATAGTTCCCAGAGATAAGATGCCAGGATTTCTAGCCAATCCTGGGTTAGATCTATGCTTCACTCTCTAGCATCTCCCACCTTCATCCTGTTCCTGTTCTTCCTCCTCCCCTCCCTGCACGCGTACCACTGTCCGATGGCTCATAGCGAGCAATCAGCTCCAAGGCGAGGTCGGAAGCATTGTCTCCCTCTTTCTGCTCTTCACGAAGGAAATCCGCAAATTCCAGCAGCGTCAACTTCTGGCCATCCTCGGAGAGGATTTCAAACAGCTCCAGTATCTCTGAACGCTGGGTCAGGGCCCGATAGAACTCCACAAATTCCTCTCCTTCCAACATCCCCGACTCCGACTTGTCCGCAGCCTACAGGGGAAGTTGTGAGGATGGGGCTTTTCGGGGATCCTGTTCTCTATTCCCTCAGTTCGCCAACCAGGCACGTAGATAAATATCAAACATGTGACATAATACCAGCTCTTTGTTGTTTAACTTCCTCTATGTCTTATCTCTCATAAGACAAGGTATGTATATGTCTTGTCTTCAATATCAATTAGTCAGTCAATCAACACTGATTAAGCACTAGGTACTGGGGACAGAAAAAAAAGAGGCAAAAGACATGCCATGCCCTTAAGAAGCTCACATTCTGTTGTTGTTTGTCCTTCATTCTTGAAGAGGACCATGACATCAAGGTGATGTCATGACTTGCACTGAATTGGATTTAAGTGAGGCAGAGGCAAGGTCACCAACCTCACTCTCTCCTCCAGAACCATATGGGTCTAGTGGCAAAATAAACATTAGGACAACTGGAGATAGCCCCAGATATATAAGGCAAGTGGGCTTAAGTGACTTGCCCAAGGTCACACAGCTAGTAAGTGTCTGAGGTGAGATTTGAACTCAGGTCCTCCCCACTTCAGGGCCAGTGCTCTAACCACGGTGCCACCTAGTTGCCCCACAATCTAATGATGTTACAAATTCCTTCATGGTAGGAATTGTGCCTTAGACTTAAAACATCACAGAAATTAGAGCTGGAAGGAAACTGGTAGATCAACTAGCCAAGGGGTTCACCCTAGGAGCCCATTATGGAGGCTGTGGATTTATTGGAAGGATTTTGGGAATCCATATGTAAATACATAAATAAGCAAACACACCTCCTGTAGACTGAATAATGATAATAAAGATAATAGCTAGCTTTATAAGACACTTTGAGTTTACAAAGCACTTTATATACATTATTTCCATCCTGATAACAACTTTGGGAGGCAGGCACTTTATTATCCCCATTTGACAGGTAAGTATACTGAGACTGGGAGAATTTAAGTGATCTGCACAGATTTGGTATGTTTTAGAGGCAGGGTTTGAATTCAAGTCTTCCTGACTCAAGGATAGTGTTCTGTCTACTATGCCACTTAGCTGCCTCACACACATATGGAATAGTTATGTATGGCTTTTTTCAAATGTATACAGATGCTTTTTGGGTTAATAATATACAAATTAATTTTAAAGCATCATTAGAATAATAGTATTCTGTATTTTCCCAAACAATGGGAAAATACCATATGGGGAGGGGAATCTGTGAAATATTTTATCATCAAAAATGAGTCTTCATACTCAAAAACATTGGGAATCATTGATCTAGCCCAGTTCTAGGTGGTTCTTTATATGCCCTCCCCCTATGGTGCCTAGCTAAGCAGACAGACATTTAATAAAGAGTGAATTGGGGGGCAGCTCGGTGGTGCAGTGGATAAATCACCAGCCCTGGATTCAGGAAGACCTAAGTTCAAATCTGGCCTCAGACACTTGTCACTAGCTGTGTGATCCTGGACAAGTCACTTAACTCTCATTGCCCTGCAAAAAAAAAAAAAGAACAAGAGTGAATTGATAGAACAACTAATTGATATCAAGGGGTGGCTTGAGCAATGGGGCCAACTGGTTGATTCCTTTCCATCCTTCCCCCACCAGACACACACCTGGAAGAGCTGGAGAGCATGCTCAGGGTTCATGTCTACATTCATCAACCTCAGTAATCGCTGCACCTCCCGGAAACTCATTCTTCCGTCCTGGTCTTTGTCCCCCTGCTGAAACCAATCACTCAGCCATCTGCATCATGGTGAAGGAAAACCCATGGAAGGGGTTGTGTTTTAGCATGAAGGATAGATGACCTAGGGAGCCCTGAAATGATTCCATACTTTTTGACTTCTAATCAATAATTTCTCATCCTGAATACCCCAATCCTACCCTGGATCCGTAGCATATAAGGTTCTTTGAGGCTTCTTTGAACTAATCTTTGCTTCCTCCCTTTCCCTCCTCTTCTTCTGAGTGAAAGACACCCCCTAAAGCCCCTTTTATTATTTGACCCTGGGCTCCCATCGTGCTATGCTCTGGTGCCCATCTCTGTTATTTACACATCATAGGACATCCTCATACTTGGCTAAAGTCATTCTCTCTTGATCTGCCCAGTGCCTATTCCCTTGCTCTATCTCTGTGGCTTCCTTTAGTTCAGCGGTTCTTAACCATTTCTTTGTAACATGGGCTCCATTGGCAAGCTGGTGAAGCCTTATGGGCCCCCTTTTCCAGAATGTTTTTATGTATAGTTTGTGTGTGTGTGTGTGTGTGTGTGTGTGTGTGTGTGTGTGTGTTTTGTTTTGGCCGGGCAATGGGGGTTGTGACTTGCCCAGGGTCACACAGCTAGTAAGTGTCAAGTGTCTGAGGCCAGATTTGAACTCAGGTCCTCCTGAATCCAGAGTCAGTGCTTTATCCACTGCACCACCTAGCTGCCCCCGGAATAATGTTTTTAAATGAAGATTACAAAGGAAACCAAACATATTGAAATATAGTTATCAAAATATTTCTTTAAAAAATTCATGCGACTATTTTCACTTTTTTTGGTTTCTTTTTTCCTTCATAGTTTTCCCTTTTGTTCTGTTTCTTCTTTTACAACATAACTAATGTGGAAATATGTTTAACATGATTGCACATGTATAACTTATGTCAAATTGCTTGCTGTCTTGGGCAAGGAGGGAGTGAGAAGATTTTGGAACTAAAAATCTTATAAAAAATGACTATCAAAAAATTCATGGAGGCAGCTAGGTGGTGCAGTGGATAGAGCACCGGCCCTGGATTCAGGAGGACCTGAGTTCAAATCTGGCTTCAGACACTTAATACTTACTAGCTGTGTGACTCTGGGCAAGTCACTTAACCCCAATTGCCTCACCAAAAAAAAAAAAAATTCATGCACCCCAGGTTAAGAAACCTTGCAGGTGATAGAGCAATGGATGAGCAGATGGATGGATGGATGGATGGATGGATAGATGAATGAGATAAATAGATGGAAAGGTGGATAGTTAGACATAAAGATGGATAAAGAGAGGGATGGATAAATAGGTAGATAGATGGACAGATGGATATCTAGCTAGAAGGACAGATGGATAGAGAGATGAACAAGTAGACAGAAAGACAGACAGACAGACAGATAGATAGATAGATAGATAGATAGATAGATAGATAGATAGATAGATAGATAGATAGATAGATTGATGGGTGGGGTGTGGGGGGTAGATGGATGGACAGATAGAGAAATGAAATAGACAGAGGAATAGATAGATAAATGGATAAAGGAACAAATGGATAAAGAGAGGGATGGATAAGTAGAGGGATGGACAGATGGATGGATAGAGAAATGAAATAGACAGACAGATAGAGGAATAGATAGATAAATGGATAAAGGAACAAATGGATAAAGAGAGGGATGGATAAGTAGAGGGATGGACAGATGGATGGTTAGAGGGATGGATAAGTAGATAGAAAGAGAGATAGACAGGGCACTCTGTATACTTCAGTACCCTTGGACATTGCTACACTACATATACTCTATGATTACCTTCTAAGCCCTCCTCACCACCCCTACTTCAGCCCAATCCCATCCTAATCCTGGTCTCTGATGTCCCATCATTCCTCTATTCTGTCCCTGATTATCTCATGCCATTTTCTGGACTTCTCCCACATATACAACTAGCCTCAGTGGAAGGATACTTGTCCATCTTCTCCTGTTGGTCCATGCTAGTGATAATCTCCAGCAGGCGCCGAAGCCCTTGCACCCAGCTCTGTGCCTCCTCGACGCTGCCTGCCACCAGGTCCAGGTTGGGGCGGCGCCCATGGAAAACAACTGTGAAGCCATGCTCTAGGGGGATTTCATCCGCTAGGCTCCGCAACAGTTCTGATTCATGCCCCTCTCGCACTGTCTCCACATCTGAAATGGAGACTGAAAATGGAGTGGAAAGAGCAAGACAAAGAAAGGAGAAAGAAGGAAAGTCAGGATGTTGTTTTGGTTTGGGGTTTTTTGTTTTTTAGTTTGTAAGCTTTTAAAGTCAAGGACTTCTTTGTGAGGTCTCAGAGAATCTTAGAAATGGAAGGAACCTCAAAGATCATCTAGCCCCCTTGTCTTTAAGACCCCTTTATATTCCTAAAAATTATTGAGTACCCCAAAGAGCTTTGGTTTATGTAAGTTATATCCCAGAACTCTGATGGTAAATGTTTAACAACTGGCTCTCCAAGAAGAAAAATGTACCAACAACACTCTTTGAAGTTTTACATGCATAATTTACATTTCCTCCAATACTTTCTTAAGTCTAGATGACCAATAAAACAACAAATAAGTCCTAATTTGTAGTTTGCCAATTTCAGAGGTGTAAATATTCACACTGATAATTTAACAATTGGCTCTCATGGGGGAAGCTAGGTGGCGAAGTGGATAAAGCACTGGCCCTGGGTTCAGGAGGACCTGAGTTCAAATCCGGCCTAAGACACTTAATACTTACTAGCTGTGTGACCCTGGGCAAGTCTCTTAAGCCCATTGCCTCTCAAAAAATAATAAAAAAGCAGTCATTTAAAAAAAAAACACCAATTGGCTCTCTTGAGCGGGTATGAGCCAGCTCCAGCACACCTCTGGTTATATCTATCAATATATAGCATATTAGGTATTAAAATTGATAAAATTTAAACATCTGTATTAATTCATTAAAATGATAAACCCATTTCATGTTCATCAATATTTTTATGAAAAGATAACTCTATTTCCTAAGAATATTAGTGATTAGAGTGGTATTGTTTTACATCTTTTTGCATCTCTCTTTAGTGTCTGGCTTAATGGAAAACAGCGAGATTCTCACGTCTGCTTCCATATTCACTCTGTTGTAAGATACAGTTTTGGTGAAATAGATGAAGAAAAATTGGCCTCACATAGTTTATTTGGTAAAGGGAGGAGTATTTTAATAAGCAAATAATGCCTTAGTATTATTATGAAGGAGGGGCAGTTATTGGCACAGTAGATGGAGAGTTGGGTCTGGAAACTCTTTGTGACCCCATTGGGTTTTCTTGGCAAAGATACTAGAGTGGTTTGCATTTCTTTCTCCACCTCATTTTACAGATGAGGAAACTAAGGCAAACAGGATTATGTGACTTTCCCAGGGTCACACAGCTACTAAATGTCTGAGGCCAGGTTTGAACTTAGAAAGATTAGTCTTCCTGACTCTAGGCCTAGCACTCTATCCACTAGGCCACCCAACTGCTACAGTTTAAGAAATTCTTATTGAGCTCAATTCTCCAATTCCAGTTCTGCAAGGGAGAGCATTAATCATTAGCTTTTCCTGTCCACCAGGGAACCAAATTATTTGACTCTTCAGAAGATACTTGAGATTGGATCTTATTCTTGACTTTAAATGTTAAAAGACCTAGAAAGCCTTCAGTTTGATATGAGAATTGCCTGTTTATGAGAAAATGTGGATGAAAATGAGATAGGACGAGAAGGCATGCTGGATTGCTGTCTATTCTGCTAGAGTAAATATTGATATTAATGATATAATAGATCTAGGGGCAACTAGGTGGTACAGTGGATAAAGCACCGGCCCTGGATTCAGGAGGACCTGAGTTCAAATCTGGCCTCAGACACTTGACACTTACTAGCTGTGTGACCCTGGGCAAGTCACTTAACCCCCATGGCCCCGCAAAAAAAAATCAATAATAATAATAAATAAATAGATCTATTGTTATAAAGTATGTCCGAGCTACAGGTCAAAAGATGACACTTGGAATGATGAGATCATGAGATTCTAGAACTGCTATAATGGACTTGGCCAATGGTACTTATAAAATGTTGGCATTTATTTCAGGTTGAGTGTTTAGAACCATATAATAAATGATGACACCTTCCCCAGTCCCAGCTCCTGCCTAGGAACACAGTGATGGTGTCAAAATCCCAGAGGGGATACACAGGCACAAATATAGTCTCGCTTGCTCAATGGATGCTCTTCGAAGCCCCTGATTTCTGTCCCCAGCACTTAATCCCCAGGCTGCTTCTGCCTCTTAGTGTATTTTCTCCCTTTCCCCACCCCCTCCACAGTCACTCACAGCTGGGTTTGGTTCTTCCACCGGCCTGCCGGGCATACCAAACAGTCATCCCATCATCCTGTAGTCTGTAGTATCTCTGTTTCTTCCAACTTCGGGATTTGACCTTGCGTAGCATAGACCCATTCTGCATCAACAGCAGATCATCATCCAGAGGCAGCCCTGCAGGTGGGGAAAGCATTGTGACAGAAGAGCTGGTTAGGGGATTGGAGGGGACTGTGTAGACTGCTCTAGAACGTCACCACCTCCAGTAATGTCTCCTGCCTCCCCATATCCTCCTCTCTTCCCGTGGATACTCACGAATACTATGCAAGGGCGACGCCATGACTGTCACTCCCAGATGATGGCACCTGCTGGGGCAAGAGGGAATGTCAGACATTGATTGGGGTTACCTTGGAGGTCACACATAAACAGATAATCTCAGAGGCCATGGAGCCCAATCTGTTCTGAATTAAGTATTTCCTCCATGACAAACCCAACAAGTAGATATCTACATGAAGATACGTGAAGATATGATGACAGACTTTGTGAAATAATATAACTACAAATCTACACGCACTCTTAGATTGTTAGAGCTAGAGCGGTCCTTAGGAATTATTGAATCTGTGGATGCATATATAACACCAAGACTTCACTTGTGTTACACCTAAAGGGTGGAGTGGATAGAGCCGGTGTCAGAAAGACCAGAATTCAAATTGGGCCTCAGACACTTGCTAGTTGCGTGACCTTGAGCAAGTCTCGTGACTTTACCCTGTTTGCCTCAGTTTCCTCATCTGAAAATAGGGATAATAATAGCACCCACCTCACAAGGGGCTGTTGTGAAGATAAAATGAGATAATTATTATAAAGCACTTAGCAAACCTTAAAAAAAACCCACTATATAAATGCTAACTCTCATTATTAAGAAATATTTGGGATAGTACTCTATTGTAAGAAATGATGAACAGATTGATTTTAGAAAAACATGGAGGGGCAGCTAGGTGGCGCAGTGGATAAAGCACTGACCCTGGATTCAGGAGGACCTGAGTTCAAATCTGGCTTCAGACACTTGACACTAGCTGGGTGACCCTGGGCAAGTCACTTAACCCCAATTGCCTCAAAAAAAAAAAGAAAAAAGAAAAGAAAAACATGGAAAGACTTGCATGAAATAATGAAGAGTAAAATGAGCAGAACCAAGAGAACATTGTACACAGTAATAGCAATATTGTTCAAAAAATAACTTTGGGAGGCAGCTAGGTGGCACAGTGGATAAAGCACAGGCCCTGGATTCAGGAGGACCTGAGTTCAAATCCGGGCTCAGACACTTGACACTTATTAGCTGGGTGACCCTAGGCAAGTCACTTAACCCTCATTGCCCCACCCCTCAAAAAAAAAGAATAACTGTGAATGACTCAGTTATTCTGATCTACCTCCAGAGAAAGAACTAATAAATAGAAGTATGCATAGTATGGTTTTACATATATAGATACCTATATACACAGATACACATATCTATACATATATACATGTGTGAGAGAGAGAGACAGAAAGAGATAGACGCAGAGAGAAATGGTGGTCTTTTCTAGTGCTGGACAGGAAGAGAGAGAAGGAAGGAGACAGCTCAGAACTTAAAATGTAAAAAAAATTAATTTAATTTAATTTGAAAAAGAAAAATATATTATAAGTGTCTTAGTCCAAAGTCCTTGGACTCAGTCAAAAACTAATTTGTATTCTTTGAAGAGGAGATTTTATCAGTTTCAGGAAGGAATCTTTATTTCCTGAAATTAGGAGATTTGGTCTTATTTATCTCTATCAAAGAAGAGTAGAAATGTCTTTAATTACATTAGGAGAAAGATCTTTTTGTTCACCTTTGACCAAATTAAAAGGGGAATAGCTGAAGGAGTGGCTGGTTTTAGTTGTTTTTTTCTAAGAGTGCACCATCAATAACATTACTTTAGTCTTGTTTCAGTAAATCAAAAAACCTTGCACTTAACCCCTGTACCTTTTTGGTTTATTTTGGCATGGAAGTACCTTTCGTTTTAATATGTCCATAGAATGTGGGGCAGCTAGATGATATAGTGGATAGAGTGCCAGGCCTGGAGTCGGGATGACTCATTTTCATAAGTTCAAATCTGGCCTCAGGCATTTACTAGCTTGGGTGAACCTGGGCAAGTCACTTAACCCTGTTTGCCTCAATTCCTCATCTGTAAAATGAGCTGAGAATGGAAATCGCAAAACACTCCAGTGTCTTTGCCAAGAAAACCCCAAATGAGGTCACGAAGAGTTGGACACAACTGAAAAATCACTGAACTAAATCTATAGAATGGAAATGGAAATTACCTGGATGGCAGAAGAATTTCGATAAGCACTGGGAACTTTGCCAATTTGGACCTCTCTCATAGCAGGAATGCTAGTCTAAGAATAAATTGTCTCTGAGAGATTTTGGCTAAGTTTTTCTTCTTTAAGTCCAACACCCTCATTTTACTGCTAAGAAAACAGAGGCCCAGGGTGGTTAACCGGACTTGCCCAGTGTCGTAGGATTCTTTTTTTTGGGGGGGGGAGGGGGACAATGAGGGTTAAGTGACTTGCCCAGGGTCACATGGCAAGGCAGTGAGAGAACAAGAAGTGGAACCCAGGCCTACCAAGTACTAATCCAATCTCTACCTTAAACTATTTTCTGAAATAGATGCAGATCTCTCAACCTACCAGTCTACTAGTGCTATTTTTTTTTTTTTTAGTGAGGCAGTTGGGGTTAAGTGACTTGCCCAGGGTCACACAGCTAGTAAGTGTTAAGTGTCTGAGGCCGGATTTGAACTCAGGTACTCCTGAATCCAGGGCCGGTGCTCTATCCACTGTGCCACCTAGCTGCCCCCATACTAGTGCTATTTTAAAAAGGAAATAAAGTTAATCTAGCATAATTTATTTTTATTTTTAGTAAACCCATGCTAATTCCTAGTGATCTGTTCTTCTACTACTGTGTGCTCACACTTCATCTGTGTAATAATCTGCTCTAAAATCAGCCTGGGGATTAATGTCAAGCTCACTGAGAAATCGTTTTCAGGCTCTGCTTTTTCAAAATCAGGACTTCCTCCCAGGTCTGGTATTTTGGCATCTGTCCACTACCTCTCGGAGATCACCAGGACATTTCCTCTGCCTAAAGTTTCTTCAGTCATCTGGAATCTAATTCATCCACACCTAGAGACATGAATCATTTAGAATCTAAGTGTTCCTTTGTTTGGGGCTTCAAATGCCTCTTTTAAAAAATATATTGTTATTGATATATCTTGTTTTTGAATCACCTTTATTTCTGAATATATCCTTTCCTTTTCTCTACTCAGCAAGCTGCCTGTGCCTTGTAAGAAAGAATAATAAAGAAAAAGGAAAAGAAAAGAAGTTCAGATAAATGTAACTAGCACATGGCGTAGTAGAAAGAATGCCAGGCTTGGAGTTAGAGGACATGGGTCACTAGCTGTGGTGGCATTGGTCAAGTCACTTTTTAAGTCCCTGATTTTCCTCATCTGTAAAAGGAGAGGGTCTAGCTCTCTCTAAAATCCCTCCAAGCTCTCACTCTATGACCTTCCAGTCAGTGGAATCTAATAGGATAAATAGTGCTCCACACCCATAATCTCCTAGCTCTGCAAAGGAAAGATCAAGATGTTGCTGTTTGTTGTTGTTGTTCAGTCGTTCAGTTGTTGTTGTTGAGTTGTGACCCCATTTCGAGTTTTCTTGCCAAAGATACTAGAGTGGTTTGCCATTTCCTTCTCCAGCTCATTTTTACAGATGAGGAAACTGAGGCAAACAGGGTGAAGTGACTTGCCTGCAGTCACAAGGTACATGTCTGAAGCTGGATTTGAACTCAGGAAGATGAGTGTTTCTGATTCCAGGCCTAGCATCTATCCACCATGCCACCTAGCGAGGAAGGGCTCAATTTTCTTATCTTTGAGGCCAAGCTTGCTCATTAAATACTTTTATAACCCATGTTCTGCTATGCTTTCCCAGATGAAGACTGAAGTAATACAGAGTGGGGAGAGAAGGAAGCCATTTTATATATTTTTTCTTTCTTTCTTTTTTTTTTGTGGGCCAATGGGGGTCAAGTGACTTGCCCAAGGTCACACAGCTAGTAAGTCTGAGGTCAGATTTGAACTCAGGTACTCCTGAATCCAGGGTCGGTGCTTTATCCACTGTGCCACCTAGCTGCCCCCATTTTATATTTTTTAAATGCCATTAAAAAAACTATTCTCGAGAACAGAAGAAATTTGCCCAAATTTCACTGTTTTAAAAGGGAACGAGTTAGAGGTCTAGGAACCAGTAATCAATTTCCCTTCTATTCTGTGTTCTATGCCTTCTTACACCCAAATGCCCAGTGGTTAGCCATGTAACCTCCAGCCAGGCTTTGCTGCTCTTGCCCTTCCTTAGTCTGGATGGAGAACAGCAATGTACCCTCTGACAACCAGTCAAATTAGCCTTCACCTGAAATGTACTTCCTTCTCACCTCTGCCTCCCAGAATCTTCCATCAAGACACACATCTCAAGAACCACCCTCTACAGAAACTTTTTCTGATTTCTCCCCTCCTCTCCTCAAATTGCTAATGCCCACCCTCCCCAACTACCTAGAATTTAACTGGTTTGACTTTATTTTGCATTTATTCTATATACTTTTGGGAATGTAAATCCCTTGAGTAGACTTGTTTCATTTTTTTGCATTTGAATGCCCAGAACCTAGCTATCATGGTGCCTCACCCATACCTAACACCCAGGGCTGGGACTCAGAGCATTCCTTTAGAAGCCTTAGTCCCCTTTGATTTCCTCTGAGTTTTGTAAACAGTCTAGAAATTGGAAGGTAAGACAAGTGGCTCAGCCCTCACAAAAACAGATTTCTTTCCTGGTTTTCAAAAGATCCCAGAACTGGCCAGAGCTGTTTTCCCAAGGCTGGTGATCTCTCCTTCCCTTCTCACCCCTGCCAGACATCTTATCCCAAGGGCTGGGGTCTGACTGCATGCACCACTTCTCTGTTTTTAAATTCCCCTTTTTGTGGCACAAGAGATGTAGCCGTTGTTCTCATCTGAAAGGTGGGACCCCCCCACTTTATCCAACCATGAGAACCTCACAAAAGACAATGAAATGGAGACAGGGTCAGAACAGGTCACTGTATCTACTGTCTAGCAGTTGGAGGAAATAGCTTTGATCTCCCTTGTTCAAACTTCCCTAAACTAGGGCTTCCCTATCTCCATCTCAATCAGGGTTTTACCTGTGTTCAAGTAAGATATGATCATTTGTGGCAGCAGTTTCATTTAGAAGAGGACTTTGATGGGTTTGTTCTTGAGACAAGAAATATGTTAGTTCTCCCCCTGGCAAAGTCGGTATCTCAAGCCCAGAATGGGTCTTCCCCTACTGGAGAGCCGATGAGACAAACCCAAGACTCTTTCTAGGAGTGACAGATGCGCTTTCATTATCTTCACTCCCGAAGGGGGACATCCCCAGAGAGCTGCATTTCATTAAGTTTCCTTCTGTGAGAGTCCTCCTGGAGAGAATTCTCTGTCTCTCTGGGTGACTCTTAGAGCTGACCAGCTGCTGAAGATGAGAACTGATCTAGGCCACTACTGCTTTCTTCCCCCACCAGATGGACACCTGCCCTCTCCAATTGCAACTCCCCTTTCTTAGCCCCATCAATTCGCATGTAACTCTTTTCCAAAAGCAGTCCCAGGTATGGCACTTAATTGCTATTTGCCTCAGTTTCCTCGTCTATAAAATGAGGGAGGGTAAAAGTAGCACCTCCCTCCCAGAGTTGTGAGGATCAAATCAGAGAATATTCGTAAAGCTCCTAGTGCAGTACCTGGCTCCCTAGTAAGTATTATATAAATGTTGTTTATTGTTGTTGATGTTGTTATTATTATTATTGCCATGTGTTAACCGCACAGGCCTGCTCCCTGACCCTAAATTCCTGTCCCATAGTCTCATTTCCTATCTTGTCATTCCTCATATGGTGACAGTCATTTCACTGTCTCAGCAACCCTACAACTGTCTCAGTCTTGATGAGCTAATTCACCACCCTCTATACAGGATTCTCATTCCCTTAACATCTTCCTCCTGCATTCCTCTATCTCTCTCCATTGCCTAGAACCATAATTAGGCATTGTTTCTGGCTCTGGTGAAGCAGGCCTGGGGCAAATAGCACACACAAAAAAAGGACTTATAAGTGAACATTTTAGTTTAAATTAGTTTGAAGTGTGGAGAGATAGAGACTCGCCTCTGGGTAGCCTCCAGACTATGAACACACTCCAGAGCTCATCTTAAATGCAGGGTAGAGGCGGCCAGGAGGAAGAGGTCAAGCTGACCCTTTCAAGTTTAACAAGTAATTCTTTTGGGGTAGCTGGATGGCTCAGTGGCTATAGTATTGAACTTGGAGTTAGGAAGACCTGAGTTAAAATCCTGCCTAAGATATGGACTAGCTGTATGACCCTGGGCAAGTCACTTAACCTGTACTTGCTTCAGTTTCCTCAATTGTAAAATGGAGGTAATAATAGCATCTATCTCCCAGGGTTGTTGTAAGAATCTAGTAAGATTATTTATGTAAAGATTTTACAAACCTTAAAGTGCTATCATATAAATGCTTATTATTTCTAGCTGGGTGCTAAGCTCAGTTGTTTCTGCCTGTGGAAAGTGTGCCAGTACCTTCTAAATTTCAGCTCCCTAATAACCTTGCCTTGCTTTGGGGCTCGGATATTTCCTTTCCCACAACTCCTTTCTTCAACCTTTCTTTCTTCTAATCTTCCAAGTCCACTATCTCTTCTCTTTCCCCGCTCTCAATTAATATGGAAGATCACAAGTATTTATTGAGAGATATTTTACCTACTAGCTAGTTTTCTAATGCCCAGTGTAGGATAGGGGTAGGTGGGTCCGAGTAGTGACTAGTGAAGGATGGAAGGCTTAGTAACAGATACAGGGGAGATTGGGGAGGTGGGGGGGGGAAAGAAGTCTTGGGACTCAAGTGGAATAGGATCAAATTTGGGTAATGGGGTGAGGGAGTTTGGATTCCCAGCAAAGCCAGCATACCAAGATGAAGATAATGGATAAAGACCAAGAAGCACTACAGCATCAATAATACATCACATCTTCATGCCTTATTTGGCTCCACCTCCCTCCCCCCTGGACCCTGGGGAGCAGAGGCAATGATCTTCTATGCTATAACTGGGAAACCTGAGGCATAGAGAGGGAAGACTCTTGGTCCAGAGTTGCAGGGTCAAGATACAAGCCCTGACACCCACAAACCACATAGCTTTGATCTAATTCCTGGGAAATGATTGCTCTAGAGTGACCACCAGCAGCCTTTAGATAGTAGTGATTCTGGCTTCGATCCCAGGGGTCCTGGAGGTGGGGTGGGAAGGCATTGTCTCCAAGAGAGTGGAAGGAGAAGAATTGAGGTCATGTTACCCATCTCTCTGCTTCCAGGCAGGGCTATAGCTGACCTGCTCCAGAAGCAAAAAGAATGAAGTGGACATGGACCAAGATCATAGAACCACTCAATGTTAGATCTGGAAAGGAGCTCAGAGACGGTTCGTTGAGTCCAACCCCCCACCTCCTGCACCCCCCCCTCCCTTTTTACATGTGAGGAAATTGAGGTAATGAGGAAACCTAAAGTCTGAGGAGCTTTTTATGAAATAACACACGTCCCAAAAGAGCAGAACCAGCTAAAATGGGGCATACACTAGCTGTGACCATTAACCATCACAAATGAGAAGTGAATGAGAATTCAGGGACAGAGATTCCTGATGGAGATGTGGAGAGTGTGACTGCAAAGTTGTTTTTAACATTTTACGCATTGAAATGGATTTAAATGTAAATAGTTGCAAAGCAAAGTTAATTAGTTATGTTGCGGTTAATATTGTTTATACTGCTTTTTTTTTTAAGAGAAAAATGAAAATGAAGAAGTTCCATTTTAGAGTCTCATTTTGCCTCCTATAGTAACATCTTCCCTTCTTTGGGGATAGGTGATAGGGACTGGACCATTTCATTGGCACATATTGGGTTCTTGCTGGTGAGGCAGCTCCTTTCTTCAACTGCAGTTCCACACCTCAGCAACTTCTAGCCTCTAAGGAATTGCCTGGAGGTACTTAGAGGATTAGTGACTAGCACAGGGTCACATTTCATGGAAGGACTTGAATCTGGAACTAATGTCTTCTCCACTCCACCATGTTGGCTATTGGTTGCCTACTATGGGCAAGATTCAGCGTTGGGAACTTCAAATATAAACATGCAGAAGAGTTGGGTTATTTAGGACAGGATAAAGGTATGGGTTTAGAGTAGTCCAATGCTCTCATTTTACAAATTAAGAAATCAATGCCCCGAGAGGTGAAGGTTAAACAAATAGTAAGATGCAGTGTCAAGATGGGAACCTGTGTCTTTTGCCCACTTAGGTGGGCTTTAAGGAAGAGAAGGACAGGAGACAGAATGGGAGAGTGTGTTTCAGGCATAAGGGATAGTCTGTGCTATGTAAAAGCCTATGCTAGTAAATGTTTAACAACTGGCTTTTCAAAAAAACATATTCATGACACACTTTTTTTTTTTGTTTGTTTTTTGGTGAGGCAATTGGGGTTAAGTGACTTGCCCAGGGTCACACAGCTAGTAAGTGTTAAGTGTCTGAGATCTGATTTGAACTCAGGTCCTCCTGACTCCAGGGCTGGTGCTCTATCCACTGCACCACCTAGCTGCCCCCTCATGACACACTTTTAAGTTAAAATTAACATTTTAACTTACCTTCTCAAATCTAGACAAAGCAAACAATAAATCAAGCCTTTGCTGCTCTAATTTCCCAGGTGTAAATGCTCATATAGACAATTTAATAATCTACTTGAGAGCAGGTACAAGTTAGTTCCAGAACAACCCTCAAGATTCCTAACCTTTTTGGGGTTCTGGACCCTCTTGGCATTCTGGTGAAGCCCATGGACCTCTTCTCAGAATGTTTTTAAATAATTGAAGGAAATGCTAAATTTCAGTTAAAAGCTGGTGAAAATAAAGATGTATTTTTTCCCACCTAAGTTCATAGACAACCCTCCAAATCTATTCAGAAGGGCCTTGAGGGTCCATGAACCCCAAATTAAGAACCCAAGCTCCAAGAGCTCCCAGATACTAGGGGACAAGCATATAAAAGGGATGGATACAATAGAAAGGGGTTAATCTTTGGAGAGATGGATCTCACACTACATTCAAATACCAAATAGCATGTAAAAAGACAAAAGAGATGGACAAATAAAGTACCAAGAGACTTAGAGATTTCTGCCTGGGATAAAGGATAATGAGATGTAGTCTCATTCTGATGCCTATGTCTGCAAACAGCATTTCCCCAGCCAACCTCACCTTGATCAACTGCTCTCAAAATATCAGTAAATAAAAGCATCAGTAAAAATGAATCATTTTAGCCCCATGTTAGCCAGTGTCCACAAAAATATTCCATTGCGAAGCTTCACTTTGCTCAAAATATTTCCACATTTCCTGTTCTGGGATGTTCTCTTTTAGGGAAAGATGCCTCTGAAGTGTACTGGTGGCCAGGGACTGAAATCCCCACCGTAGTCTGAGGCTTGAATGTCTTGGTTAAATGCATTGCTACTCCTTACTACTTATAGGCTTAGGAAACCTTTGTGTAAAGTCAGCTTAAAGTTTTAAAAGATGTGATTTTGTGCTCACTATAGATGCTTTCAGCTTCAAAATAGGAAAGGAATTATGGGTCAGGAGAATTAATTATATCAGCAGGGTTCAAAATAGAATTAGGTGATGTATATTAGAAATCGGGATAAGGCAGGTTAGTCTCAGACTCCCTTTGAGGAAGCTTAGTTACCAAGATAACATTTTTGTACAATTTCACAGTGCCTCACACAGTCTTGTACATAGTAGATCCTCAATACATGTTTACTTTCCTGTCCTCGACACTATGCTCTCTGTGGTGAGAATTCTCCATTGCCTCCATTATCAGACTAAGGACCGAGTGTTCAGAACTTAAACTCTTGCTCTTTTAGAAGTATAGAAATTTTCTCCTCATTTAACCTTGGGGTAAATGACCACATCCCTTGGTCAGCAAAGAAGTTTGGATCTATTATTGTTAATGACAGGATCCATCCATCTTTCAATGAAAGAGAGACACGGACAGGCAGATAGAGACAGAGAGAGAGACAGAGAGAGACAGAGACAGAGACAGAAAGAGACAGAGAAAAGGAGAGGAGGGAAAAAAAGAGGAGAGAAAGAGAAGAGAAAGCAGAGAGAAGGAGGAGGAAAAGGCGAGGAGAGAAAGAGAGAAGGGGAGGAAGGGAGAAGCTAAGAGATTGTTGAGTACTAGTATAGATGGGGCAAAAGAAGAGCTAGGCTAGGGGCTGGTTGTGCAGAACAGTCCCTAGGGGAGAGTTCTGGAGGTGAGCCAGTGGTGGTCACCCACAGGACGGAGCTGGGTTAGGGGTGGGGAAGGATAGGAGAGTGGGTAGAAGTCAGAGGTTCGGGAGGGTTGAGTGAGGCTCCGGTGGAGGAGAACTGAGCAGGTCCCCTTGTGCTCTTACCGTGGCTAGGATAATCCCAGGTCCCAGTGTTGGAATTCCTTGGTGCAGTGGAGCTGCGGATCCTCAGTTCCTTTCTTCTCTTCTCGCTTTGCCGACTCCCCTCCTTCCCCTCCCCTCCCTCTCTTCCTTCTTGGGCTGCAGCTGCTCCAGCCACTGCGACTGGCTGAGTTACAGCAAAGGGAAGGGGGTTGCGGGCGGGCGGAGGTGAGCCTTCTGCTCGTTCTGCCCGGGTCTGCCTATCAGACTCTTAAAGGTCCAGGACACTGGGCTGGGCAGGGGATCTGACAAAGGAGGAGGGGTGTGAGTGAAGCGTACCACCTCTCCTCTGAGAAAGGGCATTGGCTGCCCGTATCTTGATTCCAGCCCTGACCCTAAGTCTTGGGTAGCTCTCCGAGTGAAATCTAAGGAGTATCTGGAGCCTGTACAATTTGGTGAATCACTGCTTTTAACTCGGGTACTTTTCCTGGGTGTAAATTCTCCGATCTCTGCTATCTTTTGTGCCTAGACTGTCTCTTCAACGGTTTCTGTTTCAAGCAGCCAGGTCCCGTGTCTGGTTGACCTGCTTTGTACAGCACTCAGCTTAGCATCATGCAGGAGGAAGAGGAGGCGGGGAAGGAGGATGGTGATAATCCCAGATTATCCAGGGACCTCATAGTGCCTTTAATATAGTAGGTGCCTAATAAGTATTTGTTGGACTGATAGATAAATGGGTGGGAAATGCGAGGTTCCTTTGGGAGGAATCAGAGAGGTTGGGAAGAGGGGTGGGAACGTGGAAAGGAAAGTAGTATAAGGTTCTGATGATGAGGGGAGAGTAGGGACTTGGAAACCCAGAGAAGGAAGCCCAGTTTGGGGTTGTGGGAGCAGGTAGAAAGGAACGTTAAGGAAGTACCAAAGAAAGGATCCTTCCGCATTCCCCCTCTGGTCCCACCAGAGGGCTTGTGAAAAGTGTTTTGCTGTGATATTTTCCAGAGGGCAAAACTGACCCTGAGGTCTAGGGAGGAGCAAACTATCCCGGTGTCACTGGCTGAGCAAAAATTGGCCCTCTGTTCCTTGAAACTTCACCAGTGACCTGAATTGGGTCCTACCCAGCTTCTGCAATTCTGTCTCGGTCTAGCTCAGCTCTGCAACTCCCCCTCAACACCCCCTTCCCAAACAGCCCCCTCGCCTGAGGAAGATCAGGTTATCTGCCAGTAAGATGAAGGGCCACGATGTTGAAGCCACAGGGTGTCACAGAACAGGGGCCCAGGGACCCCGTAGCTAAAGGCACAACAAGCACCCACCTCCTTATTTGTCTTTATGGTATTAGGGTTTTTTGTTTGCTTGTTTGTTTTGTGTGGGGCAATGGGGGTTAAGTGACTTGCCCAAGGTCACAGAGCTAGTAAGTACCAGGTGTCTGAGGCCGGATTTGAACTCAGGTCCTCCTGAATCTTATTTGTCTTTAAGAAACCTGCAAGGGCTTCAGGAAAACTTCCCAGAAGAGCTGGCCTTCACTGAAGACATAACATGTAATCATCTACATTTTAGAGGCAATTAGAAAACACCTAACCCTCACATGTTCCCCATCATTATCTTTAGTATTCCTGAACTTTCACTACTAGAACCTCATTACTCCAGCTAATGTCATATACCCTATTAAAAGACAAACGCCATGGGGAGAGTTTACATTATATCTACTTTATAAGACTATAGGGGCAGCTAGGTGGCACAGTGGATAGAGCACCGGCCCTGGAGTCAGGAGTACCTGAGTTCAAATCCGGCCTCAGACACTTAACACTTACTAGCTGTGTGACCCTGGGCAAGTCACTTAACCCCAATTAAGTCACTACAAAAAAAACCCCAAAAAATAAGACTATAGAAGTTGTAGGACAGTTGTCAATCTAGTTTCTTTACAGAGTTGAAATCCCAGGTATGGACCCCCCCCCCAAAAAAAAAAGAACACCTGTATTTATATCACTTAGCTTTATCAGATTCCTAAGACTCTGCCTGGATATTGGATATTGGCAGTAAGAAAAGAGCCCAAGGGAACTGAGGGAAGAGAAGGTGCCACCAATGGGGGAAAGGGGCTCAGAGAGGCTGGAGGCCAAGGACAGACCACCTACTTCACAACCCTCTGAGGATAGTCTTCCTCCCCGAGCTCTGGTCCTGTCCAGCATCTCCATGCTCAATTTGCTGTCCCAGTCCTTCACCCACTCCCCAGAGCCACATATAATCCCAGTCTGGGCAAATCTACCTCTCTCCGGGAATCCATTTCCCACTTAGTCTTATGTTGCCCTTGAATGCTTCCCTTCTGGGTAATTAGGGAAGATTCTATTCTAGGAGACCCTTAAATAAAATGATTTTAGAACTGGAAAGACTCTTAGATGTCACCTAGTCCAATGTCCATTTTATACATGAGGAAATGGAAGTTTAGAAGGAATAAATGATCGATTTAGCCAAGGTCACATGAGAACCAGTTTCCTTAATCTTTCAGCTACATTCTGTTGCCCGCTTTGATTAGCACAACCCTAAGAGGAAATCTGTAGGGAGCCTGTCAACTGCAGAAAATGGGAAGAGAAACAGGTCCTTGGCTCAGCTGCTAGCCATCTGATCTAAGGTCCTAACAGGGACCAGGGTCTTGTTCTTTTCCCTTCCCCCATAGTTGTCTATTATTAAAAGGGCCAGAAACTTGAGCAGGACAGCAGTAGCCCAGGGATCTTCTGGGAATTGTGCCCAGGAGAGGTCTTGTGAGAGGCCCTAAGCCCGGCAGAATAGTTGGCAGGAAGCTCCACTACCACTGCCCTGGACCCCCAGCTTCCTCCATATCAACCCAATTTCTCCCCCATCAGCAGTCCCAGATGGGAAAGCAGATCCTTACGGTGCCACTTTCCACTTTGATAGGACCTGGCTCAAATATGTCTCTTTAAATGGAAGACAAGTGGCATGAGGTCAGAGGGTATTTTGGTTCTCAAGGAACCCTAAGACTTTCTAGGGTCCTGCCACTTTAATGCCACCTGGAGTTCTTGAAACTTCCTGACAGAGTCCTCTCCCTTGTCCTCATTTCCCAGGGTTGCTGTTTTAGCAATTCATAAGGCCCATTCACCCCCCACCCCCTTTCTGTTCTTAGCATTCTGCCCCTAGATAAGTTTCTTAAAAATCTTTTCAAAACGCCATTAAAAGCCATGGCCAATATCTAGACTTCATTTCATCTCACAGCTTCTACTTAGAATTAAGGAAAAATATTGAACCTCTTCAACCATGTCATCCTGAGGGAGGGTGGGGCTGACATGTTCCAAAAAGGACAAATGGTTAAAATGAATTACCCTGGAAACTGTGAGGCCGTGGCAACCCCCTCCCCCTACATTGATTCCTTAGTTCAAAATCATCCTTTGCAGAGAGCAGCAAACACGCTGGCAGCAAAGCTAACTGTGCCCCAAAGAGAACCAGGCAGCCCTCCAAGGCCCAACACTGAAGGAGGGCACTTTGACTCGGTCTCCCAAGGGAGCAGAAAGTAAAAGCACAACATAGAATTATTCAATGCTTACATCAGCTGCAAAGTCCAGCATTTCACTGGACATCGGATGATCCAAAGCAGGCATGGCTCTCCCTAAATGTAGTCAGCCGGGGGTGGGGGTGGGGGGGGCTTCTGTCCCTAGAGCACAGATGGGGTCAGGCAGAAACAGACACCTTCCCTGGCTCTCAAGTGAGCCTTTCTTCAGGGAGACATCCCACCTCTTCTCAGAGGGGCCCACACACAGCACAAAGTGGAATATTAATTCCCTCTGGAGGTCAGGTCATCTGCCCAGAGTTACAGGCATCCCACAAATACACAAATAAAATCTCCACAAAAAATCATTACAAAACAGAAGCATGTTTTATTTCAATCCTGTTGGGATGAAAAAAAACACAAAATGAAGTATTCTTTACATACATGAAATCAAAACCACCTTGCAAGGAATAATACCCATCTTTTCCCTGCCTCCTATATGGGATCCAAGGCTGGTTGGGGAGGGAAAATGGGGCAAGAGTTAAGACACTATTGGCACAGTAACATGGCCAATGCACCAAAAGACAGGAGAGAAAACAACTTCCCAGGAAGCCCTGGGCTTCAGTGGCTTCCCCAGCAGGGGGGAGTGGAAAACCTTTGGCTCAGCAAGAGTAAAGTTGGCAGGGATCGGGGTTCCCCTCATGGGCCTCCTCTCCTTGTAGATGATGGGCCAAATGGAGCCAGGCGGCTCAGGCAGCACATGATGCCTCTGGCTTTCTCAAACCCTTTTCTTCCTCCGATTTGGATTCTGCACGGCACGCTTCCCTCTCTCCCTTCTAGAAGGTAGCCAAGTTAGCAAGTACACAGAATCCAACACTGGATCTGGTATAACGTCTAACCAACCTACAGTCTGCCAGTGGTGGCTATGTTGGGTCTGAAGAGGCAGAGACCAACCAATGAGGCTGGCTCCCTTTGTGAAAGTCGACCTTAAAGAGCCCTTATGTTGGCAAAGTTGCCTCGGAAACACTTTTGCGAGCCTGGCCCCTGTGATTCTTCCACCCCGCCCCCCACCAGCAAACTGCTGGATATTCGAAGCTATCTCAAATGGGAAGAACTAGTCCCTCCCTCTCTAGGTTTGGGGGATATTATCAACCTACATTGGATAGGAATATGGAGGGGCCCTTCACCTGTCTGGGCATTAGGCTGAGGCTTCAAACTTACCACCAAAGCGGAAGCCCAGCCACTTCGGCACAAGAGGCAGAGAGGGAAAGGGGTTTGGGATTTTTTTTTTTCACTGTATGAATAGGAAAATAATCTTTTAATGGCAACCCTGTAATTCCCAGGCAAAAAGGGAATGTGCCAAGGGGGACAAAGGATCAAGCACATGGGGCCCTGCCCTTGATATAGCTATAAAGCAGACTCAGCTAGCTAATACTGATTCAAGTAGAACAGTGAGGCAACGGGAGCTACAGAAATGTGCCCAGGCCCCTCCAACTCAACCTTCACCCTATTACAAAGCATTCCAAGGGGAAAGTCCAGGAAAAGCTTGAGAACGGGGGCCAGGACTGTTTGCACACCCTCCAGTCCAAGGACAGTCTCTTACAAGAGAACAGAAAATGAGAAGGACATGAGAAGACACAGCAGCTGAAGTGAGAAACAAGGCCTATCAATGGAGGGGACGGAGAGAGGTGGGTGGGCAGGCAGGCAGGCAGCAGCAGCAGTCAAGGTTAGGGTTAGGGAGCAATAATGGTGGTGGGCTTCTACTGTCTTTGGGCTTTTCCCTTGTTTCTCACCCCCTCCCACGCTTCCCCTACCTCCAAACGGCTCAAAGCAGCTTATAACTGGCTTGCCAAAGGGGATGCGATTAACGCCTGGACAATCTTTTAAACTTAGCTTGTGTAGCTAAAAGATTTGTAAACAGTACCAAGTGACAAGGTTTGCTGAACATCTCAGTCTGTGCCCACTATATACACAGCTCTCTCCTTGAGGGAAAAAAGAACAAAAAACACCACTGAGACAGAATGATGAGACATGTCTCAAGTCTTATAGGAAGGCAAAAATGGGAAATGCCACATGGCTTGGTCCCAGGCATCCACCATGCCCTATGCTGCAGCTGCTGTTACTGTATCCCCTCCCCGTCAGAGAACAGGAGAATGTAAGGGAGGGTAGTCTTGGGCATGCTGTATTACTGCATTTGCTGGTGTTGCAACCCACCCTAGGCTAGGAGGGGTGCTGGGAGGGGAACCCATTCCTCAGAGCAGCAGAATGAGAGGCCAGATCTTCAGGGTAGTCCAGGTTGGCACCCGTATGCCTCAGTGGGGTTTGTCCCTTTTCTCCAGTACGGTTTGGCGTTGAGGTCAGCGGTAAAACCTGAGAGGCTTTCCTCGATGGTTCTCCCTCACTTTCCCCAGGCTGGGGGGACAGTGGGAGGGAATGGGGAAGGTCACTGAGGGGGCAGGGGGATGCCTCGGGGGTCGGTGACCTGGCCTTCCTGCAGGTTTTTCACCAGCTGTGCGAGCCAGCGCTTTGTGGTGGTGTCATCTTTGAGCACCTGGGCAAAGGTGGTATCTTTCAGCTGGTCAGGCAAGCACTGCCTGAGTGCTTCACGAGCCCTACAGAGGAGAACAATTGAGAGAACCACAAACGAGCCCACACTTACAGGGCAGAGACGCAACCTCGCCTACAGACTATTTACAGTTAGCTTGGACTGGCAACAAAGCCATATGCCTCTGTACCACATCACCTGTTCTTGGGGCTAACCTGTCGCCTCATCTGCTCCCCCCCATCCTTGTAGCTTAAGAATTCAAAACAACCATGAAGTTCTATGGAGAAAAAATAAATCCAAGATTGAGTTTGTTCCAATTCTGCTCACTTATGAATTTAGGTATTTCAACAGAATGCTATTAAATTACAGAAGACATCATGTATTATTCTGTAGTTTATAGCTATAATTAATATAGTATATTATTCTATATAACATTAGCTTATAGAATAGATGTTAATCTATAGATTGATTCGATTGAATCACCTATGGCTTTTCTGTGTTTAGTTTGGCTATGTAAATGTGGAACTACGAGACTGTCAAAGAGACATGTTCAAACAACTCTGCCAACTGGCCTGAGACTCTGTGACCATCTAGGCAAGGCCTTCATCAAGAGTGATGGACTTAAAAGTATCAGAACTTACTCTTCAATATCTCTAATATGCACAGTATCTGCAAAGTGCTTTATTTGGATCCAAAAAAGATTCTGAAGCGCAGGGAAATGAAGTATTGCTTTTAGGATTCTTTTTTTTTTGGGGGGGGGGCAGGGCAATGGGGGTTAAGTGACTTGCCCAGGGTCACACAGCTGGCAAGTGTCAAGTGTCTGAGGCCAGATTTGAACTCAGGTACTCCTAAATCCAGGGCCGGTGCTTTATTGCTTCTAAGATTCTTGAGGGAGGTGTGGGACACAACTAAGAAGATGGTTCATGAAGTCACGGTGGTCCTAAATCAATGTCTTCCCCATCCTTCTGGGGCAATGAGAACTCCAAACCACATAGACTGAAGTACATTAAGTAAAGTGAAAGGCTAGATGCTCATCTGCCATTTCAGATCTGGACTGAAGGAAGCATTTAGGTAGAGAGATCTTGGGTTTTAAAATCAGTATTTCAGACTTAAGTGGATTGATGCTGAGTAGAACCAGGAGAACATTGCACACAGAACAGCAACATTGTGTGATGATCAACTGTGTAAGACTTAGCTGTGCTCAGCAGTGCAATGATCCAGGACAATTCCAAAGAACTCATGATGGAAAATGTTCTCCACATCCAAAAAAAGAACTGTGCATTCTGAATGCAGATTGAACCATACTGTTTCTACTTTTTTTTGAGGTTCATTCCTTGTGTTCTGATTCTTCATGACCAATGCAGAAATATGTTTAATGTGATTGTACATATATAACCTATATCAGATTGCTTTCCGTCTTGGGGAGGGAAGGGAGAAAAATTTGGTACTAAAAATCTTATGAAAACAAATGTTGAAAACTATCTTTACATGTAACTAGAAAATAATAAAATACTTTTCTTCCCTTAATTCCCTATATATCCCATAAATGCTTACCTGGGGTTATCTGAAAGGCGAAGGTAACATCTGACCACATGCTTCAGCAGACGGGCAGAAGGTTCCTTGGACAGCTGCAGGACCATCTTACCCTATTTCCCCCAAATTAAAAACAAAATATAGTAAATGCATCCTACCACTCAAAGTTTCCAAAATGCTACTTCCAAATGGAGGCCTCACACTGCTTAGCCCCAGTAAGAAAGGGATTAAGTTGTAGTCAACAGAATTTTGGTAAAAGGGATGACAGGTGAAGGACCTCACCAAGATCATGGCGACATGGGAGAAGCGTTCATATGTCTGACATATATAGGCCAATCCAGTGTCATCCAGGAGAATCTTCTGAAGGATGAATGTGGCGACCTGTTATAAAAGAGATTGAACAAATATAGCTTTGGGGGATGCCAAATGTCTTCAAATACCTCAAATGCCTCTAAGAGTCCTGTTGGTTATAGTAAAGTGATCAGATGGAGAACTTAGGGCTCTTTGTTTCAAGGGGGAGCAAAGAAAATACATAGCCAATAGAGAGAGCTGATGCTAAATACATAGCTCAAGTGAACTGAGGTTATTCAAGGATACTGGGCAGAGACCTGCAGAAGTAGCTTTACACAATTATTGTGGGCCCTACCAGGTTTATTTGCTAGAAAGAATTACTTTGGTTTGAAGGAATTTGGTTCCAGGCTTTCAGGATACAGTTAAGTCCCAGTGGTCATTTCTAGATGAGGATTTGGGAGAATGTGAATCTTTTACATTCTTAAAAGATCTTCAGGAAATCAAATTCTTGTGAAATTGAATCAAGTCCAAATTCTTCCAGTATCAGATTAAGTGCATCAACACTTATGCAATTCAATTCAACAAGTATTTATTATAAAGTGCCTATTACATAGGATACAAAGGAAAAACAAGAAATAACCTCTGACTCTAAATAAACATATTCCTATGGGGCAAGGGGTATGACATTTAAACAGATAATACAATATGATTTGAGGAGAGAGAGAATAATAACAACCAGGAGGAAGTGGGAAGTGGTGCCCGAATTGAATACTGAAGGAAATTAAGCAAACTCAGAAAGAGATGGGAGCAGACTGAATTCCAGTTATTTGGGATAACTCGTGCAAAGGCAAAGAGACGGGATATAGAACACCATGCACAGGATACAGCAAACGGCCCAAAGTGCATGAAAGGGAGGTTATGAAAGGCTTTAAATGCCAAGTGGAGAAGTTTGTATTTTATCCTAGAGGTAATAGGAAGGTACTGAAGAGAATTAAGTAGAGGGACTGATGTGGAGGTTGGACCGGGAAGGAGAAAGACTGGCAGGTAAGAATTCAATTAAGCTTGAACTAGGATGGAAGCTATAGGAAAGAAGGAAGTGGATGCAAGAGAAGTTATACAATTGACAAGAACTGGCAATTGAATGGGGCAGGAATGAGGGAGACAGAGTCAAGGATAACTAACTCCAAGGTAACTAGAAAGTAGGTAGTTCTCTCAACAGAAATAGGGAGGTTTAGAGGAAAGAGGCATTGAGGACTGAAGATGACGTGTCAACCTGGACTGTGATTTCATCAGTGAGGGGAACTATGGGAATGGAAACTCCTTTCTACCAATGCAAAGCAACAACTTATCTTCAACTGTAGTCATAGAAAGTTGGTTAGGGCACTGGGAGGTTAAGATGTAGGCAGTATATGTCAAAGACAGGACTAGAACTCAAAACCTTCTTCTATTGTGGTATCTCTCGGGAGAGATGCAAGTGCATATAAAGAGCTGAATATAAAATTTATTTTATATAGATAACTGAACACAGGGAAGCCATCAATTACACCAAGAAAGAGGGTCTATAGAGAAAAGAGAAGAAAGCCTATGAGAGAAGCCTTAAGTTGGAGGAGGAAAGATCCAGGAGAAAACGGTTGAGAACACGTCCTGACAAAGGTCAGACAATAGGTTGTAGGCAATCTCAGAAAGAGCAATTTCAGCCCTGTGGGTTGGTAAAGCCAGATTGCAGTGAGCTGAGGTTGGGAAGTGGAGCCAATAAGTATAGATACATTTTTTTCCCCTTTAGGATCTTGGTTGTAAAATAAAGGAGAGCTCTGGGGCAACAGCTTGAGATAGTAGAAAGGTCAAAATTGAGTTTTGGGATAGGATAGAATGAAACATGTTTATAGGCAGCAAGGAAGGAGATGAGGTAAGACTGAAGACAAATGATGAAGGATGACTGAAGGGCTAAGCTCCCAGAAGAAACAAATGGAGATGAACAGATGGGATCACAGGCCCGGTATTGGAGGTAGCAGTCAAGGATGCAGAAAGGTATAAGGGCAAGTTTGTTAATGATACAATGGAGGTTCCAGAAAGCTTGATGCAAGGGCAGAACAGAAGAGGCTAGAAACTCTTATCGCCACATGAGTAGTCAGCACTGAAATACTCGGTGAATTAAAGTGAACACTTATAAGGTCTTCAGTAGTAATAGAGAAAGCAGTGTGATATAATGAAAAGGGCACTACTACTATTCCTGGGTATAAAAAGAAAAACTAAGTTCTGGCATTTACTTGGCAAATTACAACATCTTGAGCTTTAATGACTTCATCTGCAAAATGGGGACAATACTAGCACTGTATCTCAGAGTTGTGAAGAAAATGCTTTATAATCTCTGACGTACCATGTAACTGAACTGGTATCTTCTTAACAGAAAATGTGCCAGTAGTCCATTCTCCCTTTACCCTAATGACTTTAAGCATCCTTTAAAGGTCTATTTTCTAGACATTAAGTTGTTTTGTCCTTCATTCCAGAAGAGGACCATGACATCAGGGTAATGTCATAACTTGCACTGAATTGGATTTAAGTGAGGGAGGGCTGTGCAAGGTCACCAACCTCACTCTCTCCTTCAGAGCCATCTGGGTCCAGTGGCAAGATAGATATCAGGACAACTGGAGATGGCAGCTAGGTGGCACAGTGGATAAAGCACTGTCCTTGGAGTTAGGGGACCTGAGTTCAAATCTCACCTCAGGTATTTACTAGCTGTATGACCTCGAGCAAGTCATTTAACTCCAAATGCCTTAAAAAAAAAAATCCAGGGTCATCTCCAGTCATCCAGATTTAGTGGAATATACATACATACATACATACACACATACACACATACATACATATAAATATTGCCACTAGACCCAGATGGTTCTGGAGGAGAGAGTGAAGTTGGTGACCTTGCACAGCCCTCCTTCACTAAAATCCAATTCAGTGCAAGTAATGACATCACTCCAATGTCATGGTCCTCTTGGAGAACAAAGGACAAACAACAACAATTTTCTAGCCTGAATTATTCTCACCATTCCCCTTTTAACCTGTTCCAATTCACAGAGATTTAGAATTGGAAGAAACCTTAGAGAGAATCTAGTTCAGCCATCCCATTTTATTTTATTTTTTTGGTGAGGCAAATGGGGTTAAGTGACTTGCCCAGGGTCACACAGCTAGCCTTCCCATTTAAAAAAAAAATAAGGAAATGGTGGTTCAAAAAGGAAGTCATTTGCCCAAAGTCACAAAGGTAGTAAAGTACAGGAGATTGAAAAGGCCATACTTTGATGAATCGCAATGTAAATAAAAAATGCTTGAAAAACTACCAGCTATTGTAAGACAGAATTATATACCCTTCCTCAAACCCAAGCAGGCCATATACCTGAAAAAGTTCCACAATGAAGTGTTCCTGCCTTTTCACTCTAATTTACTTCAGGAGGTAGAATACTCTTTAATAATACTTAGACAAAGATCTGAACTTCTTAACTCCAGCTATTCAGACTCAGGGAAAAGGAGCTTATAATAATTCCTCACTCAAGTTCAGTAAGGAAGGAAACTTTAATAATAACGGTAATAATTAGGCAAGGATCAAGGGGTGTTATTCTTTGGAGTCATCCATCATGAATCAAATCATGTATTTTACTTAAAAGATATACCAAAGAAGAAAAAAAGGTTTTCTATCTAAGTTGCAAAAAGCTAAGTTTAGACATGTTACATAAGAGGCCCCAAAACTCCGAACCACTCTGAATAAAAAGACAGAGACATAACAATAAGGGTCCTAATGCCCAAGAACCAAAATAAATAATGAGAATCTAATTAAACTAAAAGCACATACCGTTTTGGAAAGTTCACTTCCAGATTCCATAATGCGCAAACATAAAGGGATAATTTCTGTCGTCAATAAGAAGTTGATTACTTCTTGTTCATCTGTTTTGACCAGGGCCCCTAAAGAAAAGAATTATGGACAAATGCACTTTATTTTCAGAGAGTGTTTCCACTTAAAAACCACGCTGAATTACTTGCCCAGTTGGTTGGGGGAGTACAGAAGCCATAAAACAGAATCATGGTCAAAGTCTCAGTGCTGTGGTTTGTATCTAAGTGGAGATTAGATCCCTAAACTCTTAATGATTATTAAATGGGGGGGGGGGGAAGGGGGGAGAAAGGAAAAAAAGAGTAGGCTGTCAGTCGCCTAACAAATCACAGGTGAGGCCTCTGGGAACACTTCACATTGCAAGTGTCTCCATGGCACTGGCCCATCATTTGGTTGTCAACTAAATCAGACTTTTAAAAAAGACAGCAGTAACCTAACTTTCCCTGGAATTTTTTATGAATTGCAGTTGAGAGAAAAATGCTGCTTCCTAGCCCCCTAAGATGTATCTAGATGAAAGAGGCACCATTCTGAAACTAGCCTTTTAGTGTGTAATATCTTTAGATACAACAGCCAACTATTGATTTAGCTGGTCATTACCAAGGAACTCACCTTTTCAAGGCAATGTGATATAGCAGAAAAAGCACTACCTGAAGTTTCTCATTAATAACTGTGACCACGGGCTTTAGACAATCCCTAAGGTTCTTTGGGCTTCTGGCCTGAGAAGTACAACTGTAGAGGTCAGTGATATTGTCCTAATATTTTATATATAGAATCTGAACTCAGGAGGGCAAACACCTTGCCTCAGGCAATACACCAGAAAATATGCTGTACCATGCCTACGGCCATACGTTTTCCCCTTCTAAAACAGTAGTTCATAGGGAAGTATGATTTATTGGAACCAAAAACAGAGGTTGGCAAAGGCCACCACTACCAATTACTACATTTCCATATTAAATCCCACTGTAGATTACAGTCAGAATTGAATTCCATACTCAACCTCTACAACAACCCCTAAGCCACGAGGGACCCTTATACTTTATTTCTTTGAGTGATCTGACAAGCTCAGTTCCTTTGAAAACATTAATGACAGGGGATGGAATCTGTTTAATAGTGCTGCTTTGAATACTCTTCTCTTTCTAACCTTTCATAAAAGCAACATTACACTGCAAGAGGTTGAAAAAACAGCAAAGTACAAATGATTAGTGAGCAGCATTTTTGTGTGTGTGTAGGAGACATGTTGATGTTTAAAGGGCTAAATTAAGTAGTTGTTATACCTTGGAAGCAGAAGTGATTGATTTGGAAAGTGTTTCTAGAGGTTTTTTTTGGGATGGAAAGTGTTTCTAACTCATAACATCTGGGTATGGAATTCTCATATGAACCAATATTTACTAATGGTGTATGAATCAATGAATAGTCATATCTTAGAAGGGTATGAAGGGCAACTATGTCTTTGAAACATGAGTCCTAGAAAGTAAGCTATCCATGACTCTAAAGTTATAAGATCTTTCATCACTCATTTTAATATTGGTTTACACCTCTCTCTCTTTTAACATTTTTTTTGGGGGGGGCTGAGCAATTGAAGTTAAGTGACTTGCCCAGGGTCACACAGCTTTACACCTCTCTTTTAACAAATTCTCCCTGGTCAGCAGTTAAGCTGTCTTCAGTCTTATTAATACTGAAATCTGAATGAAAAATACCCAACAAAAGAAGGTTTCTATAGTCAATTTTCTTATTTAACATTATCTAAGAACATTACAGATGTCAAAAATTAAACACCAAGAAAGGAAGAAGAAATCATACTGGAGAGAGCTGGAGATATTGCAGAAGTCCTTTTACTACAGAGAGTCTGGGACAGAAATGGCTTATCTTATTTTTTGGTGGAGACAAAAGCATTCAAATGAATACTCTAGCCATTTCCCCCATATAAAACAGTAAGTAGAGGTCTAAATACATTAACTTGGATAATATGAGTATTTGGCTAGATGAATAGAAACCAGCCCCAGAATTAGAGAAAGGGTAAGGGTAAGGTGTGTGTGTGTGTGTACAAAAACACTAGTCCCCAGAGACTGCCTCACTCACTAAACTGAATCCTATAGCTACAACCCTTCTCCCTAGTGCCCAACGTTGGCAGTTTTCCGTTTCACATATATGTTAACTCAGTCTTTCCACCTAGAAAGGTATAGCCCCATGGCTACATCACAGATCATTAATCACTTTTGATCTTTCCTAAGAATATATAATAGCAAGTTTGTTTCTCAGAATGGTGTGTGATAAATGGCCCACATGATTTTCTTTTGATTATTGCCAGAAATAGACATAATTTATAAGACTGAAATGAATAACAAGTGAATAAGCAACAAGAGGTAGAACTCATAACTATTGAGAATGATTATTATCTTAGGCTTGCAAAAGGAGCCCAGTAACTTACCAATAACTCCAAGGCTGGTGAGACGAAGATATTCAAAGGGACGAGTCTTGCTGACCGTGTGCAAAAAGGGATACAAGAAGAGGGGGATATGGGCTGCAAGAAATGCTGACCTTGGAAAGAAAACAATTATATTCAGGGTTCATGTTGTTGATTTCTCCTATTTAAAGACTACCAGGTAAGTGCTTCTGCTAAGCTTTAGCCTCTAACCATTGCAAGAATAGTTTTTTAGGCCACAAATCTCAGTTTCATCTTTCATTAGGTTGACCCAATGGACAAGTGAATGTGTCCTTCATGCTGTCAACAGCACATGTAACCAGACTTAAATGATCAATTTTAAACAAAATTTCAAGACTGTTAGTTTAAATTTTTCCTAGGTCATAAAAGACTAGTCAGAAGATTCTCGATACCCCCGCCCTCCCATTATGACAAATACCTTTAAGTGTAGTCAGGTAAAGTCTTGTCAAACCAGAGCAAAGGAATAAACCTGTTCTTTCTGGGTTTATTTGCTACACAGGTCTGTGCAAATTCCTTTTAAGAAACGTTCTTAATATTCTTGAATATCCTTGCCTTTTGTGCTCTCTTTTGGTTCTCCTTGTTGGAGACAATCAGTTGTTGATGCCCTTTGCCAGATCATTTTCTTCCTCATTCATTCATTCATTCATTTATTTTTGTGGGGGCAATGAGGGTTAAGTGACTTGCTCAGGGACACATAGCTAGTAAGTGTTAAGTGTCTGAGGCCAGATTTGAATCTAGGGCCAGTGCTTTATCTACTGCACCACCTAGCTGTCCCCTTAATGTTATATTTCTAATAGCCTACAAGCCTACAGGAAGACTCCTACCTAGATGTTCCACGCCACATCAAGCTCAACATATCTAAAACTGAAGTCATCTTCCTTCCATAGCTGGCATGGTTCTCTTCCTAGCTTCCCTATTTGTGCTGACATCACCCTCCCAATCATGAAACTTGAATACTCTCTGACTCTTTCCCTCTTTTTTACCTTCATCCATATATGTGTGTGTTTGTGTACACACATACATACAAAAATACTATTTAATTTAAAATATTTCACTAATTTTTTTACATTAACTTTTTTTCTGAACAATAGTATTCCTTTTCTCTCTCCCCCATTCAGTGAGTCATCCATTGTAACAATATATGAATATATACATGTACAAATACACACACACACACACACACACACACACGCACGCACGCATCTGATTTTTTAACTCTGCCACCACTGTAGGTTAGGTTCTTATCACCTCTTGCTCATACTATTTTAATGGTCTCTCAACTAATCTCTCCTTTCCAATATTTTTCAGAGAGCTGCCACAACAATCTTCCAAATGCACAGCTCTAACTAATTCAATCACCTTCTCAAAAAAACAACTAACAAACCCCATCAGTGACTCCCTATTGCCTACAGGATAAAGTACATAATCTTTAATCTGCCAATAAGACTCTCCATCAATCTGGCTTCAATGTACAGTTCTCTACATTTCACACTCCTCTTTCCTCTCTCTAATCAGCAAAACAGTATTCCTAATAGTTCACTGCCCCCTCCCAGAATCTGTGTGGCTCACCACCTGTACCTGAAATGTTTTCCTCATCATTGCCTACTCCTTTAGAGTCTATACTATGGTACCACTTTCTCCACGAAGCCCTATTCTCTATTTTGTCTTTATGTTCTTCATTTTATCATAGTGATTTGTGTACATCCTATTTCTCTAATTTAAGGTCCTTGAAGGTGCCACATCATTAAAAAAAAAAACAAACTTTGTATCTCTAATATTAGCATAGCTCCTTGTAGGTAGAAGGTACTTAATTAAAGGTTTCCTGAATTTTTTTTATGGGGGGGGGGGCCAATTGGGGTTAAGTGACTTGCCCAGGGTCACACAGCTAGTGCCAAGTGTCTGAGGTTGGATTTGAATACAGGTCCTCCTGAATCCAAGGCCAGTGCTTTATTCACTATGCCACCTAGCAGCCCCCTGCTGAATTTATTTTAATTTAGAACTGAGTAATGTGACCAATGCTTAGCTATAAACTGGGTGGCTAAAATGGAATTTTCCATGAATGGGAATACTGAAGCCACTTCATAAGATTATCAGCAAACACAAGAGTTTTGAAAGAATTTAATTATTTTTTCTATAGCACACAAAGGTTATCATCAGTATAATTACCTAATTTTGTAGATGTGGAAATTGCAAAGGAAGAAAGGAAGGAATACTGACGAAAGTTAATGCTGAATGCCCACAGCACTCTTAGGATTGCTATAGCAGACAGAATGTGTCTAAACCAGTCTCTGATCAACAAAGGCAATTAGGAGCGTCCCCCTTTTCTCCCCTTCCCAAAAGTGGACACAGTTCACATCTGGAAACAAACTAAGCTTTAAATTTAAATTCAACTTTAAATTTAAAATGTTTTATGGATTTTAAAATTATATCCATTTCTGAATAAATCCCTTTTCTCCTTCCTCTTCTTAGTCATTACTCATAACAACAAAAAAAGCCTCCACCATAAAAATAAAAGCAATTTGGCAACTTAAACCAATAAATGAAGAGAATCTGACAGTATATGTCATGGACCTTAACCTCTGCAAAGAGAGGGAGATTTTCTTTCTCATCATCAGGCAGCTAAGTGGCACAATGGATACAGCACTGGGCCTAGAGTCAGGAAGACCCGAGTTCAAATCTGCCTTCAGACACTTACTGGGGATGTGAACCAGGCAAGTCACTTAACCTTTGTCTGCCTCAGTTCCTTCAATTGTAAAATGAGGAAAATAGCATCTACCTCCCAGGGTTGCTATGAGGATAAAATGAAATAATATTTATTAAGCATTACATAAAAGCTAGCTAGCTATTAATATTACTATTATTTCTTCTGGGGCAATGTCAACTAAAAAACCCACCCATTCAAATCAACCCTCACCCCCAAATTAAGAATAATTAGAACCCCATTCCATCCAAAGTACTTACCTCGTTTCTGGGTGTGATGCCACACATTGCAGTAGTGCCAAAGCATTGCAAACTCTGTTAGATTGATGGGCAGTCAAGGTAGGTGGATTGATAGATGGGTAAATATTTACAATTTCCTAAAAATGAAACAGAACTAGGTCAATAGGAAATGCTTGGTTCTGAACCTCTGAAGAAAAGTCCTGGTTACTCCTGTGCCATGATGTCAGCCCGAAGAGGTCATGGTACACTGAGCTGCTTAGGTTTGCAGAACAAGGCACAGAATTCTGTTCAAGCCTTGCCCTGACCTCCCCACTCCTCTCTACTTTACTTTCATCCCATAGTTTCCAGCTACAAGTCTGTCCCTTTCCCCTACAGAAGGCAGCACGGTGAAGCTGAAAGAGTGAAGGGTGTCAGAAGACATGAGTTCCAGTCTCCCTTACAAATGATATCTGATATATGCTACTTGGATAGTCTCAGGCAAGTCACTGAACCAGCCTGATCTGCCAAAGGCAGGGACTGAATCAGATGGCCCCTAGAATCCCTAGATCTTTAAGTCTCAAACGAAATCATCATGCCCTTTGTCTCTTTATTTAGGGGAATACACAAACAACTCCAGAAATCCCCAAATATTTAGATAATAGTACAAATTAATCAGTGATAACTTTAAAATGCTGAGTTTGACATTAATGAACAGACCACCCTTTTAATGCAAAGTTCCTAAATGTTTTCGTCAGTAATTTATATACAGGAAGTGGTTGTATGATTGACACACTACTTCTTGATATTATTTTAAATTTAGGCAAAAAGAAATCTCTTCTGAACAACAAACAAAAAGGGATGAGATGGAAAACGGACATACAAGTGTAGATCTGAAAATACCCTGTCCTGTGCTGATGACTCAATTACTTCAATATTAGTTATTAGTGATTCCAGAAAAGGAGAAAATTAACAAAGAATGCTTTGAGGATTATTTGATGTAGGAAAATAATCCACCTGACCAACTCAAAAGTCTGAAGATAAATATCCAGGTATTTCATGCAACATTTTAAGGTGAGGAGAGCTAGCTTAGAGAAATAAACAGAAAACTCAAAGGTCTCCCTCACCACTCCTGTTCCATATGACTTTAGAAGCTTTTCTTATATATTTTTCAACAAGGATCCCTTTGGCATCAGATAACTATTTTTAAACACACAAGTTTGCTTTCCTTTCATTCTGCAGCTTTTTTTGCTTTAATAACTTCTTCAGGTCTCAACTCTTGCTTCTACTAGCAAATAACTGCACTCTTGTTCTTAGCTATAAGAATGCACCTTCTGAGCTCTCTCTTACTGCTAATCCTATTCCAGTTGCCATGAAAGATCACCTGGTGAGTCATGGCACACACCCTCCCTATTCAGAGCCATTAGGAAATGCTGAGTGAGGTGTGAACAAGACTAAATTGCTGCTGTCCAATATATACCCACCTGTAAGAGAGCTGCAATAGTACCAAAAGAGTGCCACAACATGGGGGCAAGGTCAGGAACAGATTCGCGCTTTTTACTGAGCTCCAGGAGAGCATTTTCCCTCGTCTCCGGACTGGACAGCTCATTGATCCACTGATAGATCTTCTCTCTATCCACCTGGGCCAATGCTGTAGGCACAGGCTTAAAGGGCAAGAGTAAACAGAAATGAAGTTCCATTAAAACCTAGTAGTATGTAGGAAACAGACTTAGAAGAGTGATTCAATAGTTAGGTTGAAGGGAAGTGTCAACTGGCTGCTCTGAATCATAATTGTTAGAGAAGCAGTGTGACCTTGGGAAAGTCAATTCTCAGATTCCTCATCTGTGAAATGGGGGAATAAGAGGTTGGTTAAAAAATTATTTTTAAGGTACTATCTAGCTATAACATTCTAAGCTACTTCTGATACCCACGTCCATCAGAGGTAGGCTACTGACAACATTTTATGGATGTGGAAACACAGAGCTGAAGAGAGAAACTGATTTATACTGAAGCAAAATTAAGTCAGTAATAGATTTCAAAAAGATATACTTTTAGACTCCCATCTACTCCCTTCCCCAACATGAACAACTTTTATAAATAGATACCTTGGATACAAAGGTGAAGTTCAATATCATTTCATAGGCCTTTGCCAAAGGAACCACAAAGTGCTCTGCTAAATGGACTGAAACATCACAGAGCTCCGATTTTTGCTTCTTTAAGTGCTCTGGTATGAGCTACTAAATGTCATCTTAGAACTGACCAGTGATGGTCCTTCAGGAATCATGGACTCCTACAGCAAACAACCCTGGGAAAGTAGGCCTGTTCTTTTTCCAACAGTAATAAGTGCCCTTTCTACACCACCATAGATAGGCCCTGAACTCAAGAGCAAAAGACAATTAAAAAAGTTATTTTTAGAGAACTGCTCCCCATTATGGGGATAGGGTGGAAACGGATTTAGAATGTTCCATCAGCTTAAAAATAAGCTCATAAGGGCAACAAGAGTTAGGATTTCAAGTAAAAACTTTCAGTTCAATCTTCAGCTTTGTGTTAAAAATAGAAAAAATGAAATCATTAATCTGGGTCCTTACCATCCTAATACAGAATCTCAAAGCACAACCCAAGAAAACATCTCATGCTATGAAGGAACAGAAATTTAAAACCTGCTTTACTATGCTTTTGCAGCCCTATTTTTTCTAAGTTGTAAAGAAATACACGAATGTAGTTTGTTATTATACCTTTCACAAACAGTTTTAGGTGATTCATTTTTCTGCATATGAAGAAATACAGGTTCATTAAGTGGTCAATTTTTTCAAACTTAAGGAAGTTTGGGTGCCTCAAATCACCTTTAGTATTGTGGGGGTGGGGAGAAAAAATGGATTTTGTGGTGTTGAGTGGAAGGGAATTTTTTCTTTTTATTTAAAAGATTACCGTAAGGATTTAAAAAACAAATATTGCACCACTTTCTCTTTCTATAACAGCCTAGCCTTTGTAAGACTGGTGAATAATGGTTGGCTACTTGGTCTAATTAGACCATTTTGCCCTATAACAGAAAAGTAAATTAATGAAGGATTTCCAATTACATCACTCAAATGGGATCCAATTGATGAATGGTTAAAGAATATGACAGAAACAATGTACCTTGTATGCTACCCTATAGTTTTTAGAGATTCACTGGTTCCAAAACTTGGAATAAGTCCAAGAGTCAGTGTATATCTATAAAAGGTACACAAAGAATCCTCAGTGGAAGACTTAAAGAGAACAATAAGTAACACACTGGCATTTTGTGGACCAAGTAAGTGTAAATCTAGGTCTCTAAGTGTAAGTCTCCCATACATGGATTAGTGGTCACGAAGCCTCAGGTAGGTCCCCTCGCTCCCTGTATTAAGAGGCAGGGCAGCTAGGTGGCACAGTGGGTAGAGCACTGGCCCTGAAGTTGGGAGAACCTCAGTTCAAATTTCACCTCAGACACTTACAACCTGTGTGACCCTGAGCAGGTCACTTAATCCCAATTGCCTTAAACATCTGGGGCCATCTCCAGCCATCCTGATACACATCTTGCCACTGGACCCAGATGGCTCTGGAGGACAGAATGAAGTTGGTGATCTTGCACAGCCCTGCCTCACTTAAATCCAATTCACTGCAAGCCATGACATTACCCCAATGTCACGGTCCTCTTCTAGAACGAAGGTTAAGGAGCAACAGATTCATTTTATAAACGAAAGAAACCTCATTTACCCAGAAATAGATCATAAGCTAAAGCATCTCAACAACATTCTCAAAATAAAATGTAAGAAGGAATGTTGCTTGATTCTATAATCACAAAGTAATCAACCATCAGCATAAAACTGCATACATAAAGCTGAATATATAAAGTTGGTGGTTTTGTTTTCCAATAAATACAAATTTATGGTTAAAGAAAGCATGGGAGGCAGCTAGATGGCACAGTGGATAGAGCACCGGCCCTGGAGTCAGGAGTACCTGAGTTCAAATCTGGCCTCAGACACTTAACACTTACTAGTTGTGTGACCCTGGGCAAGTCACTTAACCCCAATTGCCTCACTTAAAAAAAAAAAAAGAAAGCATGGAACAAGGTAAGAAGTACTCTTTCTCAGGCTATAAAAGATAGACTTGGGTAGCAACCAAACAATGATACCTTGGACATAGACAACACAATTCTTTTAGGAAACACCAAGTGTGGAAAAAGTGAGTTAGGCCATTTGTCACTGTACTACCTCTGTAAGGTAGTAATAAGCATGCTATCTAGAGGAACAATTAGAAAGGTTAAGCAACTTGCCAAAGATCTTAAAGGAAATCAGCAAAAGAGCTAAAGTTTGAATGCAGTATTTTTCTATAGAAGTACTGTTTCCCAAAAAAGGGGGGGGGGGGGAAGAAAGGTTTCCCTTGGAAAAATAACACTAATTATAGCTATACATGAGCTTTATACAAGCCATTTCTCAGAGAAAAAGTACAGCCTACATATAAACAAACTAACATCTTCTGTTATTGTAATTTTCCTGGGACAGATGTTCAGTTCATATAGTACACGGATTGGGAATTTACCACAACTGTCCACCTAATGATGAATTGTTTTTTCCCCCCTACAGCAAATTATCCAGACTGCTAACTAAAGTTTGGAGGGGTGGTTATTTGCACAGTACCATATCCTTGCAACTGAAATCCTACATGTGGAAGAATGGAAGTTCTGCAATTAACTTGTATGATCTGAGCCACACCACTTAATCTTTCTGAGTCTTGTCTGTAATATGGTATTAATTCAGCAGCTATGCCCAAGGAAGTGCAGTGAAGGCAGCAGGGCTTAGTCAGGAAGACATCTTCCTGAGTTCAAATTAAACCTCACTTATTAGTTGTTTGACCCTGGACAAGTCCCTTAACCCTGTTAGCTTCAATTTCTTCATCTGTAAAATGAGCTGGAGAAGGAAATGGCAAACCATTCCAGTATCTTTGCCAAGAAACCCTAAATGAGGTCGAGGAAGAGTCGACAGGACTGAAATAACTCAGCAACAACAAAATGTGCAAGGACCAGTGTTAGGCATTACAAAGGGGGAAAAAAAGGCAAACCGTTCCTGTCATCAGGGCCTTTTAGGCTCCCCAAGAAAGAATTCAAAATGAATACAAAGTAACATGAGGGAAAGGTTCAAAAAAGGATTCCTGAGTGGAGAGGGAAAATAACGAGGCTGAGCTTTGATGGGAACTAGGGGTTTCAAGATGAACAGGTGAGGAGAAAGAATGTTCTTGGAAAGGGCCTTAAAACCCTGAGTCTGCCCCCCAGAAGACAGTGGGGTAAAGTGGAAAGGGGGCGGGGTCAGATGACTCAAATCCCTAAACCCTCTTATCAATGATACCGATTCAGCATATGGAAAACGGATTAAAGGAAAGACTGCAAGTAGAGTGACCGTTTAAAAGGCTTATTTATTTATTCCAAGTCTCCCGAGAAGCAGCAGATATGAACTCAGGTGGGGGCCTTTGAGAGAGGGGGTGGGGGTGGAGGGGATGACTCTGGGGTTGTACACCCAGCTGAGCGCGAGAACTGTGCGATCTAGGACTCGGCCCCGAAGTACTCCAGGGGTGGAAAAGTGGCTGAGGACCCAGTAAAAGAGAATACGGGGGGGGGGGGGGGCGCAGCAGGCCGAGACCAGAGACCGGGAACACAAGGGAGAAGGGTCTTCAACGTACCAAGCCTTAATAAACAATACCTATGCTCCCAGTATTCCACAGCCCGCTCCGGGGAGGACGGCCCAGGATGCGAGGAAGTTGGGGAAAACAAAAGGAATAGAGGTGGCCGGGCTCCCCACCCGCATTTAGACAGCACTAGCCCGGCGCCGGGCTGGGCTCCTCCTGCCCTCGAGGAGCGCACACTCTAATGGGAGAGCAGGCGGGAGGTGATCTTCGGGGGAGTCCGACCAAGGCTGCCCCCAGTGAAATGGAAGACCTGGAGGCTGAGACGAATTGGGCGGGGGGCCGGAGGAGAGAAACAAGTTTTCCAAAGGGCTGTGAGATAGTGCAGGGGTCAGAGGGAGACCCCGCGGCGCGGCAGCCCGGGCTGCCCCGGCACGAGGAGCCGAGAGACGCCAGGGTCGGCCGGAGGCCGAGGCCGGGCCCAGGGACTCGGGGGAAAGAACAGAGGCCGCCCCTGACGTTACTTACCGCGGCGGTCGCCAGGCTGTGCATCTTGGGAGCAGCTGCTACTCGCTTGCCGCCGCCGAGCGCCCTCGTTCCGCGTTACTGCTTCAGCACCGCGGAGAAGCGGCGGCCACCGCCATCCGCCCGCCGCTGACTCCGCCCCCTTCACCGCCCTCTGACCCTTGACCCCGCCCCACGCTCCGGTGGCCCCTGCCCCCGCCCGGCTCTCCTGCCGGGTGACGGGGAGCAGTCGGGAGTTAGGTCCAATTTCCCCCACTTAAATGGGCTGTAGGAATGTTTCCCGCAGCCCTTCTGAGTCTCAGAGCACAAGGCTGGTATCCCAGGGACGCGGATGGGCCCTGGCCCACCTAGGGAGACGGAAGAAGGGCGGGAAAAAAACAGTAGTGAGATAACTTGCCCTCACCCCCGTGCCCAATGGGCGACGAGAGCGCATGCGTGCGGAACACCAGGGAGCGGCTGGGTAGAAAATGAGTCATGGGAGGAAGGGGGCGGGGCGACGTTGAGGTTGAGCTGCGCAGGCGTGGCGGGAGCCGGACTGCAGCTGCTTAGCGTCGTTCGGCCGGAGCCGAGGAGAGGGGCGGTGGCAGGGGGCGGGGCGGAAGGCTGTGCGTACGCACGCACGCGCTGCGTCCGTCCGTCCTGGCTCGTCCTGGCTCGGTATTGCGCGCCGAGTGAAGGAGTGAGTGCGTGCGTGCGTGCGTGCGTATGCGTGCGGTCCCGGTTCCCGCCATCAGCCGCCGGCCCTGACGGGGGCAGAGCGCGCCAGCTTCTCTGCACCCGGCGTCCCCTTTCCCCCCTCCCCCTTCGGCGTCCCAGCTCGGCTCCTCGGCGGGGCTCCCGGAGCTGCCGCTGCAGGTAAGAAAGACTCGGCCCGGCTGCTCCGGCTCCCTCCGAAGCCGCTCTCTTCCCGCCCCCGACCCGCCCCCCTCCAGCTTCCCGGCCCGGGACGCCTGCGGCGCTCTGGGCCCCAGCTCCCCGACCACTCGGGCCCTCGCCCCGGCCTCTCTCCCCCTCTCTCGAGACCCTAGAGCCCCGGCTCAGGCCTTCTGCCTCTACTATCCCTGGCGTTTCCGCCCTGCGGACACCTCTGTTGGCCCTCTCCCCCCCGAGGTGGGCTTCGAGCCCCTTCCCCGCATCGTGGGAAAGAAAGCATCTCTCCCGCTTTTCGGAGCTCCGGGTGAGAGCCGCGTCTCCGCCCCCTTCGGTGACTCCTCTCCCTCGCCCGGCAGACTTTTTCAGGACCCAACTTTAACTTCAACTTGATATGGAGTCCTCTGAATCCCGACTTTTGTTTTTCTCTCGCCCCCCCCCCCCTCAGCCGCTCCCCCCGCATCCCTACCCCCTTACCCCCCACACCCACTGAGGTTTAGGCAGGTTCACGACCACTGTGCCCCTTTCCAACCCCCCACCCCCACGCCCCATTCATTCATTCAACACCCAACTACTCTTCTCTGGACGCAGATTCAAAGCCCTCTGCTTTCCTGCTCCGGACGGTAGTGCGTAGCTGTTCAGGGCAACGGAGAGTTGTCAAACATTGACGCTGGAAGGAAGAGGGGATGTTTCAATGGGGGGGGGGTATTAATTCAACCGATAAAGAAGGGGACTGTGTATTGTGGCTCCGCGGCGAATTGGATTTGTTTCCTATTCCTGACACCTAGGTGCATAGCCAACCGCACGCAACTGGGTGAGGGTCAGAGGGGATGAAGTCTCTACCGGAATGGCTTTGTAGTTGCTTCCCTGGTTTCTGGGATGTGAGAATTGCCAGGAGAATGATTCAGTGCAAAGGGGCTAGCCACTATTTTTGTTTGGTAACTTCATACAGTAACTGACAAGTATCTGAGTGTGAGAAAAACAGGCCCCTTTGTTGATGTTGAGGCAGATTTCCTATTTTCTTAACAGCAGGAAATAAAAGCCCCAGGAAGATTCATTGTATACTATATTAAATGGTGGAGATACTGAAACTCTCTCCTTACTTTGTAACATTTAGTTTGAGGATGTTGAATGAAAAACAGCATTGAAGCAGAGGGTACTTAATCGGAAAAAGAATTCCAATGCAGAGTGCTCTATTTTCTAAAAATTATTCACTGTATCTTTCTGCATCTAAGTTTGGCTCCTGGTCTTTGAAAGTTTTTTTGAGTTTTGTTTTTTTTTTTCTGAGAGAGTGAGTGTGTGTGTGTGTGTAAGGAGAGTAAAGTTTACAAGCTATTCCTAATAAGTTGATTTTAGGCTTATAGAACTCTTTTTTTTTAACTGTTCGATATTTTGTAGAGAGAGAATAGAAGAAAGTACTTTATGCTAAGAGGTTACAAGAGAATTACCACACTGAGTCAGTCAGACCCATGGTTCATACAGCTCAGAATTCTGTCTCTGACCTTGGTGTGTTATCTTTAAAAAGACGAGATAGATGTGAACACATCTGTTAATCATCAAGCATTTATTAAGTGGCAGAAGGTGATAGGCACCGAGGATCCAAAGACAAAAAATGAAGCAGTGCCCACCTTCAAGAGGCTTAACATGTAGTTTGGGTAGATACACATACATATAAGTACCTGCAAAATGATTACAAGGGAATTTGAGGGAGGAAGATAGGCAGTGGGGGGAAGGGGATCAGGAAAGGCTTCATGTAGGAGGTGGTGTTTTAGCTTTGAACGAAAACTAAGGACTCCAAGAGGCTTAAAAAAACAATGTTTGGCTTTTTTTCTTGACTTAATTCTTATAGTTATTCTTTCTTTGGTATAGGGATTTCTTGCTGTTCTGAAGTATGTCCTCAGAGCTCAACTCCTTATTTCCATGAACTCAGGAAAAACTTTCTAGATGATTCTGGCTGTGTACTTCCTTCTCTCTAGGATTCCCAGGCCTGCCCACTTCTGTTGGTGATGCTTTTTACATTTCTGGGCTGGCTGTGCTTATAGGGGAAGTAGTAACCTGCTTCTGATGCAAGAGAAGGTAGGTGTTAGGGTTGAAGGAATACCAAATAGAACTGATTAGGAAAAGAGCTACTTTTCCCAGGGATGAATGAACATTATGATTTTTTTTTTACCTGTATTAATGAACCTCAAGCATTAGAAACTATATGATAATTCAGACTAGACAGTATTCTAGGTACAGTTAAGTATTTCAGAAGCACCAGCTCACTAGTAATTTGCTGTGTAATAGCAAGTGCTTTTGTCTTTTTCATAGCAGCCCAAGAGGCTGTGGAAGAAAAGGAGCAAAGCAGTTTCCAGTGTTAGATTCCAAAGCTGCCATTAAACCCACTCTTTTTAGAGGATTACTTGCTATACTTGGGAAAATTGTAAAGTACTGTACAAATATAAGATGTTAATAGTAATTTTGGAATTGAAAGGTATCTAAGAGGTTATACCTAGTCTATATCTCCCCTCCCCAATTAGTTCTTCAGTTCCCCATAATTTCCCTATTTTCAGCTGTTGACTCACTGAGCCTAGAATCAGGAAAACCTGCGTTCATCTCTAGCCTCAGACAGCTTATTCTCTGACCTTGAGCAAGTCACTTAACTTGTTTGCCTCAGTTTCCTCAACGATAAAGCAAGGATGATAATAGCATTTACCTTGTAGGGTTGTTGTGAGGATCAAATGAAATAATAATTGTAAAGTGCCTGCCACATAGTTGGTGTTGTATAAATGTATATTGCCTTCCCTACCTACCTCACAGGGTTCAGAGAAAAGCAGTTTGCAAAACTTAAAGTGCTATATAAATGTTCATTGATAATTTTCTTATCCCTTCCCTTCTGCACAATGAATGCAAAGCTTAGGAAAGATTATTTATAGGACTAGGGACTAGATCTTTGATTTCATTGGTACTGGAGAAAGGGCATGGGGAAGTGATAAACATTTATATAGTGTTTACAATGTGTTAAACACTTTACAAATATCTCATTTTGTCCTCACAACAACCCTCTGAGGTAGGTGCTGTTATTACCCCCATTTTACATTTGAAGGAACCCAAGTGAACAGGAGGCTGACTTGTCCAGGGCCATACAGCTAGTGTCTGAGACTAGATTTGAACTCTTATACAGGGAGCTCTCTGGTGAGGACATTTCCTTTTTTTTTTTTTTTTTTTTAAGTGAGGCAATGGGGGTTAAGTGACTTGCCCAGGGTCACACAGCTAGTAAGTGTCAAGTGTCTGAGGCTGGATTTGAACTCAGGTACTCCTGACTCCAGGGCCCGTGCTTTATCCACTGCACCACCTAGCTGCCCCCCAGAGGACATTTCTTTTACCAGTGCAGGTTGAGGCTTTCCCTGCCACTTATGTTGTCTAACTTGCTTGGAGTACTTCAAGTTTAAGTCCCTTGTCCAGGGTCCCCCAGCCAGTGGGCGTTAGAGGTACTGATGTGATTATTTGTGTGTGTGTGTGTGTGTGTGTGTGTGTGTGTGTGTTTTAGGACAGGAGTGTAGTGCAATGGGAATAACATTGACCTTGGAGTCAGGCAGCTAACATTCCAATTATGGCTCTAGCACATATTTGTGATTGGACACATTATTCTCTGAGCCCTTGGGGTCAACATCTGTAAAAGCAACATAGTAAGACTTGCACTATCTACTTCATAGGGTTTTTGAGAGAAAAGAACTTTGTAAGCCTCAAAATGCTATGATATAAATGCAAACTACTATTGCCATCCTTGAAGTTTTTTTGTCTTTGTTTTCTTAGGAAAGAGAGCTGGCCTTGAAACCAGGAAGACCTGGGTTCAAGTTCTACCTCTGACACATTGTGTGTGACCCTAGGCAAGTCACTTGGCCTCCTGGTGCTCTAGACCAGACATCAGATATTCATAGTGGGACCAGAACCAGATAAAATATAATTGGGGGGGGGGCACCAGCCCAGGATTCAGGAGGACTTGAGTTCAAATCCAGCTTCCGACACTTGGCACTTACTAGGCAGTGTGACCCTGGGTAAGTCACTTAACCCTCACTGCAACCCCCCCCCCCAACACACACACACACACACACACACACATACATAATGGGGAACTATAAGATTAAGTTGCAGATAAGATGCTAACCAGCACTGGTAGAGAGAGTTTCATTCACATAGCAGTTCCATATACTATACTAAATGAAATCATGGTACCTTTCCTTGTCCCTTTCTTAGGAAATGGTTTCCTTTTAAGAGCAGTACTTTTTTGAATGGTTGTTGGACAATAAGTTGTAAGACTAGTGAGGAAGGCTTGCATTGAGTTTTTTTTTTTTTTAAGTAATATCTAGTTTTAGATGCTTGGGGGTGGGGGGGAATGAGGGTTAAGTGACTTGCCCAGGGTCACACAGCTAGTAAGTGTCAAGTGCCTGAGGCCAGATTTGTACTCAGATCCTCCTGAATCCAGGGCTGGTATTTAATCCACTGCATCACCTAACTGCCCCCTTCCAGCATCCTTTCTTCAGCATGGGCTTCTAAAACCATCACGAAAATTGGGCTTTTTAAAAGTTGATGTTTTGGTAGTGTGCAAGATATATTGGAGGTAAGGCAAGATATGAGTCAAGGAGACCAGTTAATAGGTTTTTTGAGCAAGATTAAAGGTATGATAAAAGTGACAAAACAAAGGGAGGATTTTTTTTTTCAAAGGGAGGATTTAAATGACTTTTCAAAGGAAGATTCACCTGCTTATAGAAATTGAAGGATACTGACTCAAAAAGGCACTGCCATGGGTAAAAATAGTGTAATTAAAAGGAGGAAGGAAGACATGAAGTTTGAGATCCAAGTGGAAATGTAGTATGCAGTTGAAGGTATAATACCAAAGTTTTGGTGAAAGTTCAGGGCCAAAACATACATTTGCCAGAGCTTGGGTTTTTTTTTTCATGTCTTTTGTCAGTTTGTATCAATGCGCATTAAAATGTTTTTGGGGTATTGGGAGGTGTGGGTATAGATGTTTTTGGTTTTTATTTTTTAAACTAAAGGCAACATGTAGCAATGTTTATAAAGACATCAACAAAGAATGTAGTCTCTTTACTGCAGCCTTAATTTCAAAATGTAGCAGGGACAAATAAACCCATAGTCTATTATCAAAGTACATCTTGACTTAGATCCCTGATGTACCTCATTTTGCACAATGTTCCTGAAAATTTCTGCTGATCAGTTTTTAGTGAAATCATACTTAAGAACTCTGGGGGGAGGAAGGGTTGCTGCTAAAAATACCCAAAAGATAATCTTTTGTTATGCCAATGATCATACTTTTTTTTTGTTTGAATTTTTGTATATTGGATTTTCTTAAAGCAAGCACACCTGTATTTTCTTTAGCTGAGTTCATGTCTTCGGGAGGACTGGAATAGCTGCAGAATATGGGTAGTTCCTCAAGAAGAGTTCTTTACCTATGGCACAAGCATCAAAATAAAGGTGAATTGTTATTAATTAGCTTTCATTAAAAAATAAAAATCACTGAAATGTAAGTAACACTTTCATTATTGTGTTTATGTTTGCATGTTTGAAAATGGGCAAGAATTGACAGCATTTTCTTTTCTTTTTTTCCCCCCACCTTTTCTTTTTTTGTGGGGCAGTGAGGGTTAAGTGACTTGCCCAGGGTCAAGTGTCTGAGGTCAGATTTGAACTCAGGTCCTCCTGAATCCAGGGCTGGTGCTTTATTCACTGCACCACCTAGCTGCCCCCAAATTGACGGCATTTTCACTGCTGTATTAGAAACTAGCATGTTTTGAACTTTATTTAGATTTTCACATGCTATTTTATACAACAGAGGGTCCTCTTCAAAATGATATCTTCTATGCCTAGCATAAAATATGAACCCTCGAAGACATAAGGATCAGGAACATTTTTGCCAATATATTTGTCTACATTTTAGAATGTCCAAAGTAATTTTAAAATGGGATGAAATTTAGGCAAAAAGAACTATTGGAACATCTGTAAAGAGTAATAAGTAGTTAAGTATATTAATGGAACCTGTGATTTAATTGGTAGAGAGAACTCTTTGATGAGAAAACTCACTCCCCCTGTAAGTTAACACTTTCTCTACAACTTCCAGTCTTAGTGAGTTGCCTAATTTATAGTTTCCAAGATGAATCAGCAGTAGCGATGCCATGATAAGAAAATTAGCATTACACAATCCAAATAAACTCATCTTCTAAGGTCACATTAGGTGTAACTGCTCCTACTCCATGGTTATATGCTGAGAAGGATCAGGCCCCCTACTGAGGGGGATGAGGCTGGATGGGTAAAAATGTGTAATTCCTTCAAAGGCCAAATAGGCACTGTCCATAGAGATAGTCACCTTCATATGAATATTGTTTAATTTCACCTGCCAGTTTCTTGAACTTCCCCTTCTTTTTTTTTTTCTCCTTAAGGAAATGAAGTGTTAATCAATAGAAATAATTTATCACATATTCATAGGAAGGAGCAAAATGTTAACTAATAAAAAAGGTGGTACTCAGTAGAATGAACCCTATCTCTGCAACTCAGAGACCAATGTTCAAATCCTCTTTCTGCCCTCAATTCTTTTTTTTTTTTTTTTGTGAGGCAATTGGGGTTAAGTGACTTGCCCAGGGTCACCCAGCTAGTAAGTGTTGAGTGTCTGAGTTCAGATTTGAACTCAGGTCCTTTGGACTCCAGGGCTGGTGCTCTATCCACTGCACCACCTAGCTGCCCCTGCCCTCAATTCTTGAACTCTTCCACATGTCATTTCACCCCACTGGGCCTCAGTTGGAAAGTGAAGGGTTCAGACTAGGCAGTCTACTGCCCCAGGCAACTCACTGAATCCTGTGATGCTATTCACAGGAGGGCTATAAAAAGTCACATAGTACTTTAGAGAGAATGCAAGGGGCAGATTCACCTGTCATTGTTCATGTACTTTAGTAAACCTGGATCCTTATAGCTCCACACTCTATTAAGGAACCTTTTTTAAAATTATTCCTTCTGTTGAAAAGGTTCTAGTGTCTATTGATGTCACTCAATACCTTAGGAAAAACACTGAGGGAACATGGTTCTTTGTTCTCCTATTGAGTTCAGGAGCCTAAGCCTTAAAAATGTTTAAAGGAAGGTGTAGGAGAAGTATAACAAGTGGTCTAACTTGATATTGTATAGCGATAAATTATTTAGACCATTGTTTTGGGGATGTTTACTAAACATCTTTGTTTTAAGAGCTTACCCCATTACCACACAATAAATTTCTTGTGTTCTTCCTGATATAGCCACTTCATAAATGATCTTTGTTCTAGTGAGTTTTCATCAGTAAGGAATGAAGTCAAATCTTTGCTGTGTGGGAAATTTCAACATGTACCTTGAGAGAGTCCAGGTTTGTACTTTGAAAGATGAGGTATACACAATGTAGTCAATAGTAGGACCTTTTTTAGGAACTTGTTGAACATACTACTCACTTGACCATGTAATGAGCATTTATCATTTCAGTATGTGCCTTTGTATACTTGGTCAGCACACTCAATGAAATCAGTTATATGTGAGAATTATGGGGGTGTGGGGGGTGATTCAAGGACACATTGAAGTAATGTGTATTTAGAAAATAACAGTAGCAAACATATTGCTGATAGGAAATATGGACAGTTACTAGTTTGAGCAAAAACGTCATCTTAACTAAGAAGACAAAGATTGTGATAGGCTCTGGTGTTCTGTGGTAGCTTCCTGTGCCCAGAAAATTACATTGTTACATTGTTATCTGACGATGATCAGAAAAGTTATAATTTTGTATAATGCTTTTCAACTTCTTTGAGTGGTTTCATTATTTTTTCTTCTCATAACCCTAGATGCTAGGTAGGGCAGGGAACAGGGATGCCTCATTTATCTAGTCATTGGAAGGAGGTGTTCCCATGAAAATTCCAGATAACTGAAGCTTACTCCTTTTAAAGGTGCAAACTTATTTAAGGACAGTTTTTCTATAATGTAGTACGTGGTTCCATGCTTTCTTAAACATGATTTAACAACATCATTTAATCTTTTCTCGACGACTTAGGGTCATTGCAGACTTGTTATTCAGCTGTGCTCTAACGTATTAATGCTTTCAGGGATTACTGAGACATGGAGAACTGTCTGCTCCTAAACAAAATAGATCTTGACTCCTGTGCTTGAAAACAAGAAAAAAGTCAAAGGGGCTAGCCTGTTCTTGGTAGTTCTTTTGTTTCTTCCGTCAGATGTCAGCTTTGACTTGCTCTCTTAATGATATCAGTATACTAATAACTCACATGTCAATAACTTTTTAAAGTTTATTCTCTACTGCTTTTTCTATCTTATTTTATACACAGTGGGCCAGGGAGTTCTGCCTATTCCATGGGGTAAAAATGCATGGGTTTTGATTGGCAGCTATTTCCTACTCCGAGACCTTTGTATGTCATGGCTCTAGAGCATTGGGCTCAAACTCTAATAGGAATGGGGGCTGCTAACCAGACATAAGGGTCACAAATTGACTTAGTTTTGAAAAGTAGTATTTGTTTTCTGTTTTTATCAATTTTGTTAAATATTTCCCAGTTACTTTAATCCGGTTGTGCTGCACAAACTTGGACAGTATTGTCCCTGCTCTAGATAGTTGATGTCCACTCCCAATAAGTAGGCTGTTTCGGTATTAGCTTCATTTTTGCAAATAAATCTGTGGCTTGTTTAAAGGCACATAGCTAATCAGTAGCAGAGGCAGGATTAATAGTTTTCCTGAACCAGTCCTATGCCTGTTTTTGTCTACACTACATTGCTACCTAGAGTGATTCACATTAATCATAAAAAAAAAGAAGAAATATTTAGTCGTTTAGCATCACATGAAACTTTATTTGGACTACTTTGGTGAACGTTTACCAATTTTGTTGTTTTTGATTGAATTGACAACTGAAACCATTTTAAAGCTAGTATTTTAGTGATGTATTAAAATAAAAAACTGAATCACTTGCTTTTTTGTTGTTTAGACGTTTTGGATAACTTTATATTTTGATTGTTGGTATTAGCTTGACTGTTTACTTGTTGACATTCAAAAATTTACTTTGAAAAGTTTTATATATGCCACAGTTACAGCAAATAGAAGTACATCAATGAGAATTTGAATATATGTTAAAGATTTCTAAAAGGCTATCTCTTTGAATGATAAAATTCAAAATAGATGACTAGAAAATGTTCTACTTTATTAGAAATTTAATCCCCTGTTCCCAAACCACCATTACCAGCTAGAAAAGGTCAAGTAATTTGATTTCTATATCTGTAGCAGGGTACAACACATGGATAAATGTTTAATAAGTTTTGGTTGGTTTTTTTGGAGGGAGGGAAGGTTGAATGATAATGGGTTCATTTCCCCATATGCTATAATCCTAGATGTTAGACTAACTTTATTATTAGAATTTTTTTCTTATTATTCTTCCTATATATATATTTGCTTATACTGCAGACTATTGGAAGTAATGACACTTGGCGGACATGCATTGTTATTTTGAGAGGAGTTATAAACAGCTGAATAGACAAATAATGGAATCAGATTGGTGGAAACACTATTTCTTTTTGGTAGGTGTTTGAAAGTCAAGACCTGTTGTTCATAAAGAAAGAATGGAATCAGCTCTTTAATGGTTAAAGTAGAGACTGATCCAAATTGTAATAGAATATCCCTTTCAGAATGGCGTTTTTGTAAGCTTTTTTTTTTTTTATTGGCATTTACTGAATGAAAGAAAGATGGTATGTATAGGGCAAATTACCTACTTGGACATTTCCTTTCTTTAGGTTTGTCATTCTAATCAGGGCACCACCAACATATAGGGGACACGTGAGTGGCTTGTAAGACAAAGCTAGTGAATATGTAACCAGTTTTATTTTTTTTTAAATTTGGCTGGGTTAATGGTACTTTTAGGGAACTGTTGTGTAAATGACTAGAATTTATGATGTAAGAATGGGAAAATATATCAACTGAGATGATTATTGTCAAATAGGTAAATCTATTAACTGATACATAATTTATCCATGATAAATTATAATTTTTGCTTTGTTCTATTTTTCTTCCTCAGAACCTTTCAGGTGAAGTGGTTTTCTTTTTAATTTGGGTAGAAGCAATTTATTTTTAAAAAGTATGACTCCTTTGAAGATACATGGTCCTATCCGAGTACGGAGCATTCAGACAGGAATTACAAAGTGGAAAGAAGGATCCTTTGAAATTGTGGAAAAAGAAAATAAAGTCAGCCTAGTGGTTCACTATAATGCTGGAGGAATTCCAAGGACATTTCAGGTATTCCCCATTTTGTGTTTGGAGTAGATTAATTAGTGTCCTTTAGTGAATAGTAGTTCTATGCCAGAGTTAAGTTTCATGTCAACTCCCTTGCTAGACTATTTGTTCTTGTTTCTTATTTCCAGTACACTAATCCTTTTGTATAAATACATTGTAAATTATTCAAGAGCATTGTTGGGTGGCCTGCAAAAGCAGACAGAAGGTACCATTATTTAAGGGGAAAATGGTGCTTGAAGTCAATATCCAGGCTATTTTCTGGGGTGTGTGTTTTTTTTTTTAAGTTAGTACTTTTTCTTTGTTTTTAAAATATGTGATGGATACCAAGACATTTTAGGCTTAGTCATTAAACACACACACACACACACACACACACACACACACACACACACACACACACAAAATCCTTTTTAAAAACAGTTCTGCTAAAGGCAGTATATTTCACCTGTAAAGGTTACCATTTCTACTTGTAATTTTTTTTTTTAAGTGAGGCAGTGGAGGTTAAGTGACTTGCCCAGGGTCACACAGCTAGTAAGCGTTAAGTGTCTGAGGCCAGATCTTAACTCAGGTACTCCTGACTCCAGGGCTGGTGCTCTATCCACTGCGCCACCTAGCTGCCCCTCTACTTGTATTTTTTTTTTTTTTTAGTGAGGCAATTGGGGTTAAGTGACTTGCCCAGGGTCACACATCTAGTAAGTGTTAAGTATCTGAGGCCGGATTTGAACCCAGGTACTCCTGACTCCAGGGCCGGTGCTCTATCCACTGCGCTACCTAGCTGCCCCTCTGTTTGTAATTAAAAAAAATATATGCATACTTTCTAACATGTTGTAGAAATTCATTGCATGTGTGTTTGTAGTTTTGTGGTGTTAAGCTTTGTGTGTCAAAGAGGGGCTAATCTGGGTGAGTTAATTTTATAATCATGTTACATGTAGAAATTTTCATACTTAAGTGATTTATTCTCAGTATATAGCACCATGTTCATACCATGCAGAAGTACAGGCTTCATTCCATGTATAAGTATGTGAATATGATGTTTTGGGTAGAGGGCCACCCTTGTATGTGTATAGGGGGTATGGGAGAGGGTAATACAGCTTTATGTTAAAGAGCTCAACGCAAAATTCTTTTGATCATATTTAGACAAAAGTACTGTCTTCCTAAAAATAACCTGCCTTTGCTTAAGGGTTTGAAAAGTATCCTTGAACTAACATAAGTCCTCTAACATTAAGTCATAAAGTGATGGGTGAAGGAGTTGTTGGTAACACAAGAAAGGGAATTAACACTAGCTGATACTTCCATACACAGTGCATTGAACATCTCACAACAAGACAAATCTATAGATTTGTGTCTGCCTTCCATGTAAACTGGCACTTTGTGGGAAGATTTAATTCTTTGACCTTGGTCCCTAGGAACTTGATCTCAATTGAGGCTGTAGCCTCAGTTATTTCCTATCCCAGTGAAAGAACAAGTCTAGAAGTGACTTGCTGAGAAGTTATTTAGGCTTCCGACAATTTTGTTCTGTACATCAGGAGAACTCTAATATATACATATATGGTCTTTTAATATTATGGTTTCTGAGAGAATCAGATTGTTAGTTTCTTTGCTTGTGTTCATGCAAAAGACCTCATAATATTTTTTAAAGGAGGTGGCAGGCTATTCATTAGATTAATGTGTTATGAGTACAGTTTTTTCTTTTCAATTCCAGGCCTACTCTTTTTTTTTTTTGCGGGGCAATGAGGGTTAAGTGACTTTCCTAGGGTCACACAGCTAGTTAAGTGTCAAGTGTCTGAGGCCAGACTTGAACACAGGTCCTCCTGAATCCAGGGCCGGTGCTGTATCCACTGCGCCACCTAGCTGCCCTCAGGCCTACTCTTTTTAAAATTATTATTACTCAGTTGTTACAGCCTTTATTTTATTTTATTTATCATAAAAGTTTTTTATTATTTTCCAGTTACATGTAAAGATAGTTTTCAAAAAAATTTTTAGTTCCAAATTTTTCTCACTGCTTCCCTTCCCTCCCCCCTGCCCAAGGCAGAAAGCAATCTGATATAGGTTATATATGTACAATCACATTAAACATATTTCTGCATTAGTCATGCTGTGAAAGAAGAATCAGAACACAAGGGGGAAAACCTCCCAAAAAAGTAGAAACAGTATAGTTCAATCTGCATTCAGAATCCACAGTTCTTTTCTGGATGTTGAGAACATTTTCTATCATGAGTTCTTTGGAATTGTCTTGGATCATTGCACTGCTGAAAAGAACCAAGGCTATCACAGTTGATCATCACACAATGTTGCTGTTACGGTGTACAATGTTCTCTTGTTTCTGCTCACTTCATTCAGAATCAGTCCACTTAATCTTTCCAGGTTTTCCTGAAATCTCAGGCCAACTCTTAATACTTCCAATTTGTAATTATTTTTCTAAATCAAGTTGCTTTGTATATAGCAAATATATTCTTATTAGGGTCATAAGTTTGGACTTATTCTGAAGTTTTTAAAAAAAAATTAAATTTGAGGTAAATAGGAGTATCTTAAGAAATGAGTGCTTATCTAAAAATTGACAAAAGCCAGTTGGATCACACTTTTTAAAAAATGAGATTATCTTTTATTTTTTCTGTAATAACTCTATGCACAAAATTAAGTGGCACAGGGAGTTATTATCTTCATATTGTAAGCAGAAGGAAATATTGAATGAACATTTGTGGGACTCAAGGTGGGGAGAAGTTCAGGCTTGGACACTTGAAACTGTGGAAGGAATTAACCTTATCCTGTAGAAGTAGCTAAGAGGGAACAAAAGTTACTATTCTTTTTTTTTTTTGAAGATCATCTAACAATCAATTTCAGAGCCACAAGGCTTGTTTTTATTGAGGAAAAATAAATTGAGTTCTAAAAATGTGTTCTAGAATGCGTTGGAGTCTTACCTGTGATCAAGAGTTAAGGGAAGAACCCAATAGAAGCTGGGTTATTTAACATTCATTGTGAGGGACAATTTAAGGTTTTGCCTAGGGACTGGACCTATAACTTGATAAGGTAGAGGGAACTCTAAGGTGAAGAAGCTCCCTCTGCTAGGGCATACACATAGTCTTGGAGAACAACCTAGAACACTGAAAAGCTGGTTATCTTGCCCAGAGTTACACAAACGGTACATATCAGAGATGGGGCTTGGACGCAGCTCTTCCTGGTTTTGAGGCCAGTTTTCTATGCACTGCACCATGCTGTCTTTCCACGGTCAAGTTAGGCAATAAAAATGACACCCTTTTGCATATTCATAAAAGTTGGGAGGCTTTTGGGGCAGGGATTGGAAATTTGTGGACATCATAGTTTAGTAGAAAAAAGGTGTCCTTTTATGCAGTTTCTGATGAAGACTTGCTATTTAAAATCTTTTGTTTGAAAAAATTAGCATAACCAGATGTATTCTTTGGGAGATGCCTGTATTGTTGCCTTTTCTACCTCTCTGTAGGTATTTATGGATTAATGACTGGCAGATAATGACACTGTTATTCCATCGGATCTTGAATAGTCAATACACTAGTTTTCATTCAGTTTTGTTAAATTGTCCATGTTTCTGAAAGCAAGGAGCTACTAACCTTAACAGTAACTTAGATTTGGTAACAGTATAGAATGTTTTTAAAGAAGTTCTTGTTACCATCTTCATAATTGTAGTATTATTACTTTCCCAAAAAGTATTGGTTTTATTGCAAGAGGAAATGGAGAATAAAATCTTCTTTATAATAGGGGATACTAGGTTTACAGTGGTGAAAGGAGGAAATGGTTATGAAGATAGTATTTTTTGACTGATTCTTCATTGACAGTTTCAAATTGATGATAATAAGATCATTTCCCTTCCCCATTCAGCTAAGTCACAATATAAAGAATGTGGTTCTTCGACCTAATGGAGCAAAACAAAGTCGCCTGATTCTTACACTGCAGGATAACAGCTATTTGTCCATTGACAAAGTCCCATGTAAGGATGCAGATGAAATGAGGCTGTTTCTGGATGCAGTCCATCAAAATAGACTCCATACAGGTAAGCACTAATTATCCCAAACTGTGGGGCTGGTTGGTGTAAAAATTAGTTGAATGGGAGGAAAAATTAAATGTGGGGAAAATGTACTGATGTTGGGTCATCTAACAGTAAAAAAACAGTGTAGGTCAAGAGATCCAACTGAGACATTGTTTCTCCTAAAATGCAAAATAAGTGTTGTGGTAATCAAGGATTTCCACTAAAAGGTGTCTTACTTGATACATGGATTGACATTGATGCTGTTACAGCTTAGAAGACAAAAAATAGTTGATTGGAAAATGGCCTCACCCAAAAAAAGATATAAAAAGGGAACTCTTCATTTTGGGGGGGGTGGGGGGGAGGGGTGCAGGGCAGTGAGGGTTAAGTGACTTGCCCACGGTCACACACCTAGTAAGTGTCATGTCTGAAGCTGGATTTTGAACTCAGGTCCTCCTGAATCCAGGGCCAGTGCTTTATCCACTGTGCCACCTAGCTGCCCCCAGGAACTCCTTCATTTCTAAAGAAACATAAGAATTCCCCCTACTTATATATATCCATTGTGTTTTACAAGTTCTTTTTTTAAAGTTGCTTGTTTAAGTTGCTGTAATCTTTTCCCACAGAAACAGTGTCATAAATTGTGGAAAGGTTCCAATACTAACTCACAAGCATATTTAAGTTATAACATACTTGGATTCAAATACTAACACAAATGTACACTGTTACTTTTCAGCTGATTGCTGATTTCATTACAGATTCTTCTGGAGTAAAGTGCCCTTTCTATAACTTCATTTTGCCTGAGAGTGTGCTTTCAGTTAGGTGAGGTATGCCCATAGTATTATCTTGACTTCTGCACCCTAGGCAGGAGGCTGTGTCTTGTTAAGTGGGGAGAGGAGGAAAGAGAAGTTCAGTGTTCTGTCCACCACACTGTGCTACCTCTTCTTAACTGAAATTACTGTCTAGATTCTGGTTCCTCAAGTGGGTAGTTAAGATTAGGTTTTAGGGCAGTAAGATCTTCCTTATGTGTATTCTCTGGTTTTTACCTGAGTTTCTTTGATGAAGATATAATTATATTTATATAGCACCTATTTCGAAAAACTTTGTATCAAAAGTATTTATCAATAAACATTTTGGCTATCTTTTTTCCCTTTGCTTTTCCTTCCTTTCTTACTTAACTCAAATATATAAAAATACTAGTGATCATCTCTTTGTAAAAGTTAGTGATTTGGGGGTGTGCCTTTGTCATTAGCCATGAAACCTTCCCAGGGGTCTGGTAGCTTTGGCGGAGTTCTCGGGAGCAGGACTACACAGAAGGAAGTCAACAGGCAGTTCTCTTACATAGAAAATCAGGTATGTTAAACTGTTTTAAAGTACTGAAATCTCATTATTAACAACTGAGGGTTAAAAAACAAAACAACTGAAGGTTTGTCATTTCTCAGTGTTTTTTCAAGGTAGTTGAAGGAGATACATATTTAGGTAATGCCCTATTATCATAAATCTCCTTCTAGGCATCCATTTACTTATATTTTAAACATTGTGTACATAACATTTAAACAATTTACCACACATTTCACTACCTAAATAAGCAGAGTATAAATTGAGCATTTTCTTAATAAACTTCATTGTAATTATTCCTTACTGTACTCTGTTTCAATACGATATTGCTTTCAAAGTTATTTAGTCATGTAAAACTGCTTTACGCCGAGTATTGTTGGATGATTTTGTTTTTAATATTTTTCTCTCTTCTAGCTGACAGACTATCATCTCTCCCTTCTTGCTGATGCTGCATCAGTATGCTTTTCTTTAGCAGCCTCCATCTTCCCTTCTAATTTGTCATCACCACTCTGCTGTGGACTGAGAAACCAGACCACTGAGCTTATTAAAAGTTTAAATAGGTTCTGAATGGGGGCCTGAGAGGCTTTCCTACAAATAGAAAGTACGTTAGTTTATTTTGGGTTTGCAAATAGTTTTTGCTTACTCTGGTGTTTTCCATTACCTACCACCTGTGTTCCAGGTAGTGGAGATGACTTGATGAGTGACCTCCATGAAAGCAAGATACCCTGAAATTGATTGAAAACTGTAGTATATGCTCTCCTATATATAGTTTAGCCACTTAATCTATTTTTGGAAATTTGGTGGTCTTTGTTAATATTAAATATAGATATGAATATTAATCAGATAAATTTATTCTCTTTCTTCATGTAGTCACAAGTTAATTTGAGAATAGTTTTTCACAGAAGATAGGAAATTATTCTTCATGGAGAGGTCTCATACTTAGAACTTGAAAAGAGAATCTCTTCTAGTTGTTTCCCCAACTACTATGGGTTACACCAGTCAGTTTTTCTTTGGTTATTTCAATTCTGGCTTCTCCTGTACAAATCACTGGTGCTACTTCTGCCAGTGTGCCTTGTGTTCTTCACCTATTTTCCCTGGTGAATGTCTCCTTTCTTTTTCTCTTCCAAATCAGAATTCTATTTGAAGCTTGCCTTAGGCATTATTGGATTCTTTGTCAACCAAATTGGCTAGTGCCACTCTTTTCTCTAATCTTTGTTGGTCTCCTTTTTCATTCTCTTGGTCAAATGTATTTTTTCCAAAGCCTACTTCTTTATCCTCTTCATCCACAACATTCCCCATGTCAGCTTTGGTCTGTGAGTGTCAGGATTCTTTCTTTTTATCTCTCATATGTGCCCTGGAAATGCAGAAATTTACAAGCATATTGAAGGAAAAGAATTGCAAACTTGGACTTTAAGCATCTTTGATATAATTTTATTAGTTCCATTTGGAGGCATACTTATTTCATATGGATTGCTTTTCTTTTTTTCTTTTAGACTCCCTCAAAAAAAGCAAGTTTGGAATCCAAAGATGATACTACGTTTCGAAAAGTTCTTGGTAATCCAGGCAGAGGATCCACAAAGACCCCAACAGGAAGTGTAATGACTGGGACCCGAGTAAATACTTCTCTGACTTCTACTTCATCAACACCTTTAAGAACAGGGTTATTAGAAAATCGGTATGAAGGCTATTTCCATTAACGATTAGTCATCAACTGTATGTATTTACAAATTTGTTTCATTCTGTTCTAAAAGAATACCGTAACTGTTCCAAAGTTGACATAATCTTCAGGTAAGATTAATGTTTGGAGAAGGGTCTCGAAAGATAGGAAAAAGTTCAGTGTAGACATTGAGCTATTGTAGTACATTAGAGATGTAAGCAGTTTGCCGTTTTTGCCTTGGTTCACTTAGCAGAATTTTAGTCAGTGTTTGTTTAGGACGTGTGCACGTAGCAGAGAATTGGGTATTGTCAACAACAAAGGGGGCTCTTTAGAAGCTGTTTTGAGAAAAGGCTGAAGATTAAAGAAAGCCTAGGACAACTTCTTGGGATTTAAGGGTGATATTGAGGAAGCAAAGATACTTGATTTTTTATCGTCTCTGCTAAGAAGGATGATCTTTGGACTGTAAAGGGCAGGAGAAAAGTGTTTTGGTAAAGAGCTGAAACTCAAGATAAGTAAAGTTATAGAGAGAGTACATAGCTGTCGGAGATGAATTCAAGTCACCAGACTTGAATGAACCTTACATATCCTATGGCTACGAAATAAGCTATTAGAGTGTTTGCTAAACCAATTCTTTGATTCCGGAAAGATCACGAAGAATGGGAAAAGTGCTCTGGGACTTAAAAAGAGCAAATATCTCGTTTTGTTTTGTTTTGTTTCTTAAGGGAATGTAGTCGAATCTGCAAACTACGGACCAATAAGTTTGGTTTCAGTATCTAGCGAGCTTTTAGAGGTATGAGCATCGAGAAAGGGAAACAGCAAATTGGTAATGCCGTGCTACCTTGTTCCCTCCCCCCACTAGATTAGGAGATCTAGGGAATATAAAACCTAGTTTGCCTAGATCTCAACAAAACATCTGACGAAATCCTGTGATGTCCTTGTCACAGGACTGAATAAGATAGGGGTTAATATAGTGTAATCAGATAGATTCAAAGCTAGTTGAATAACTGGATCCAGAGAGTAATGACTAATGAATCAGTGTCAGCTTTGTTTTGTTGCAAGTTCAGTATTGGTTGTATGATTTGGCAACCAGAAAAGGTAACGTGATCAGAGGCTCCTTTAAGATACACCTCATTTCCAGGGTATGGGAACTAATGATTATGCTATAGTCTGGTCTAAATAGAGCACTTGTTGAGTGTTCTGTTCAGACCTTGTTACCATCTTTTAGGAGGACCTTAATAAGCTGGAGAGTCTTCCGAGAAGGCAGCCAAGAAGCTGAGACTAGGCACCAGTCCACATGAACATCATATGAAAAAACGAAGTACTTTTCACTTGGAGAAAACCAGGGAGATGTCTTGGCTGTCTTCAGATATTACAATGATTGTCCTGTAGAGCAGGGATTAGGTTTGTTCTACTGATGCTCAGAGGACAAACCTGGGAGCCGTGGATAGAAGTCATGGCTGTTTGTTAACATGAGGGCTGTTCAGAAATCCAAGGGGCGCCATTATAAGAGATCTACAGGGCTTCAGACAAAGGCCAGCTAAACAGGAGCTGGAGTGGCCTAGAGGTGATTCTGGTACGGGCTGAGTTAGATGACCTTTGGGGTCCCTTCCACCTCCAAGAGACTGAAATGGCAGACATCGTGATCACAGGAACTATCCTTGAGGCCACCAGGAATGACAGTTTTGAGGGTATGGATGGTGCAGTGTCTTGGTTTTTAGAATACTGTTCTCTACATCCTGTAGGAATGAAAAGAGAAAAAGAATGCTATCAACAGGGTCAGAGATGAATGAAGATTACCCCAAGGAAAACGATTCATCATCGTAAGTCGTCACGAAAGCCTTTGTGGTGTTACACTCATGTTTCTTACCCCAGTAGTTGCATCCCCCGGGGAATACAGTACAGATGGTTAGGGAACTAAACAGGTATTAGGTGGTGGTATCTAAAGAACAATGTGGCAACCGCCGCCCTCTTGTTTTGCCAGTGCCAGGAGGGGGAGAGAGCACAGGTATAATGCAATAGATAGAGCACTGGATTTGGAACCGGAGTACCAGGCTTCAAACCTAGGGTCTGCTCTGCTGATGATCTCCTCTGTTGACCTCGATCAAATCACTGGACCTCTAGCCAAGCCTCCATTTCCTCAACTGTAAAATAGGGGGTTGGACTGCTCTTACCTCTGAACAGATTTTTAGTAGTGTTCTTTTGGAATTATTATGCACAGTTTTGTTTTGTTTTTTGGCAGGGCAATGAGGGTTAAGTGACTTGCCCAGGGTCACACAGCTAGTAAGTGTCAAGTGTCTGAGGCTGGATTTGAACTCAGGTCCTCCTGAATCCAGGGCCAGTGCTCTATCCACTACACCACCTAGCTGCCCCTGGAATTATTATGAAAAGAGGAAAAGGGAGATTGGAGGATGGAATATTATCATTTAACCTCTATGAAAATTGTTGCCATTTATTAAATTGGGTTCATATAGCATATGGAGATTTTAGGCAGAATTTCATAAACTTGAACAAATGGTATCCATCCTTAAGCATTAAGCACTGGGGATAAAAGTACAAAGCAAAAACAGTCCCTATTTAAAAAAACAACAACCCAACCTTTATGTTCTAATGGGGAGGGGTAGCTAGGTGGCACACTGACCCTGGAGTCAGGAGCACCTGAGTTCAAATCCAGCCTCAGACACTTGACACTTACCAGCTGTGTGACCCTGGGTGAGTCACTTAACTCCCCAAAACAAAACAAAACAAACACATTCTAATAGGGGAAACAATGCATACAGAATAAAGAGAATAAATAAAAAGTAATGTCAGAGGGACATTAATGTCATTTTGGGGGGGTGAGCGGGAAGGGATCAGGAAAAGCTCCATGGGGCTTGAGTAGCATCTCCAAGGAAGAGGGAAAATTATGTCAGAAGTAAAGAGGTGGTGAATTCTGGGCACAGGAGATGGAATACTGTGGGTCTGGAAGAGACAGAAGGCCAATTTGGCTGGATCAGAGGACAGGAGGAGGAATTATGTCTGATGAGACTGGAAAGATAGGTTGGTCAGTGCAAAGGGTTTTACAAACCAAACAGGGATTCATATTTTATTCTAGAGACAATAAGGAGTCACTGAAGTTGGCTAAATAGGGAAGTGTCATGGTCAGAACTATACTTAAGGAAAGTAATTTTGACAACAGTGGGTAGGATGGGCCATCGTTGGGGAGGGAGACCAATTAGACTACTGACATGATCCAGGTCTGAGGTGGAGGTGATGAGGGGACTATACTAAGGTGGTGCTGATAAGAATAGAAAAAAGGTATCTTAAATGGGAACCTTGTTGTTACTCTTTTTTGTTGTGTCTGGCTCTTTGAGATCCCATTTGGGGTTTTCTTGGCAAAGATATTGAAGTGGTTTGCCATTTCCTTCTCCAGCTCATTTGACAGATGAATAAACGGAGACAGAGTTGAGTGACTTGTTCAGGGTCACACAGCTAGTAAGTGTCTGAAGCCTAATTTGAACTGAGGAAGATGATGCTTCCTGACCACAGTCCCGGCACTCTTTCTATTGTGCCACCTAGTGGCCATTCAGCAATTTAGCAGTGATGACAAAAGATGGAAATAGTAAATCTTGAAGGGCTTATAGAAAGACAGGCTCACTAATACATTGTTAATACAGTTGTAAATTGGTCCAGTCATTCTGGAAAACAATTTGAAATTATGCTTACAAAGTGACTAAAATGTGCATACCTTTTGATTCTTAGAGCCCACTGAGGCAATTGCCCTAAGGGAATCAAAGATGGAAAGAAGGGTCTCACACAATAAAGGTTCCAATAACTTATTGCCACCCCCACATAGAACCTTCTCTTCTTTTTTTTCTTTCTTTTTTTTTTTTTTTGGGTGAGGCAATTGGGGTTAAGTGAATTGCCCAGGGTCACACAGCTAGTAAGTGTTAAGCGTCTGAGGCTAGATTTGAACCTCAGAACCTTCTCTTGTAATAAAGAAAAACAAGCAGAACGAATTACCACAGCAATTCTAACATTCTGTACCTATAGTTCCCCGCCTCTTGACCCAGAAGAGGAAAGTGTGTTTCATCATCAGTCCTTAAGAACCAAGCTTCATGAACTGGCAAGTCTTGAAAGAACTGTCACCAATCACGTGGAAAAATGCTCAGAGAAATGAAAGTTAAAACAACTTAGGTTCTACCTGATTCTTCTCAGGTGAACTAAGATAACAAAAGATGCTGGCTTATAGCTGTCATTAAAAAAAAAAAGTATAGCTGATAGGATAGTGGATTAGTCCAAATTTTTTGTAAAGCAGTATGGAATTATAAATAAGAGTTGCAAAAAATATTTTGTTAGATCCAGTAGTCCCATTATAGGGCTATTGATATGAAAAAAGGCTTATCTATATAAAAATATTCCAGCAACACTATTTGTTATATCATAAGCCAAAAACAAATGGTTCTTTTATTTTTTTGACTTATTTAAAATTTTTTAATTATCAAGCATTTTTTTTCTCCCTACTTCTGAAAAAAAAGATATAGAAACCTTTCTATCAAATAACCATAGTAGAGCAAAACAAACTCCCACACTGGTTATTTTCAGAAATTTCTCATCTTGCCTTCAGTCCATCAGTCCCTGTCATGACATCATTGGATCATCTGGAATCATGGTTGATTGTTGCATCTATCAAAATTCTTAAATCTTTCGGAAGTGTTCATTTATTACAATATTGATATTATATTGTATTTACTTTTGATATGTTAAGGAAAGGGGTTATTTTAATCATTCTCATTTGGGTCACTTGTATGGACCAACAGGTTACTGCCCAGCCTCAGTATCTCCATGTGCAAGGTAAGGGAGTTAGTCTAGTTGATCTCAGAAACTTCCTCCTTTACAATATCCCATCCTCATCAAATACTTAAAAAGATGAACGAATCTTTGCATGCCAGTAATATTTGGTGTAAACTTCTTATGCCTAGGAACAATAAAGCTATGACAGATCCTTCAAGGAAGTATTTAAACAGCAGCAGAGAGAAACAGCTCAGCTTGAAACAGGCAGAGGAGACTAGAACATCAGGTAAGTAGTCTTTAGATAATATAAAGTATTTTTGAAAACACCAATCTATTAATGTCATTTTAGTTCAATAAACATTAGTTTCATTAAGTGTCTAATGTGTGCCCGTTAGTTTTAACCCTTACAAGTTGTACCATTAAATTAAAAAGTTGGCTAGGAAAGAAATTAATGCTACTCACTCATTAAATTTATGGATCCTTTATGACTTTCAGTTATTCACATTTTCTCCAATGCCCATTATTGTGATAATTGAAAACTATCTTGAAATCAACTTTGTTATTGTAGGCTTTTTTGTTTGTTTTTTAGCTACTCAAGACTTAGGCCAAAGAAAAAAAGTTTAATCAGCTTTTGTCATGCTTTACCATTGTTTCATCTAGTGAAATATTCATATACACAATTGCTGTTTAAGACAGGTACATTGCTTGAGCAATTATGTTAACTTATATCTTTCCAATATTAAATGGCAATTTCAGAACTGATTTTCCCTCTTTTCCCCCTGTTTACAGGGCTTTTGCCCCTACAATCATCATCCTTTTATGGTAGCAGAGCAGTATCAAAAGATTACTCTACTGGAAATTCCAACCTAGACAGGTATGTAATAATTCTTAATGTTTGACCTACAAAGAACTTGTAAACTGTGTGTTTATTCAGGACAATAAGCCTTGGATTTTATTGTGTATTGTATACATTTTGAGTGAAAATAAGCAGTCATAACAATTTCTTTTTGTTTGTTTTTTAAGTGATAAACGTTTTTATTTATAGTTTTGAGTTCCAATTTTTATCCCTCCCCTCCTCCTCCCCTCGCTGAGGCAGTAAGCAGACATGGGTTATACAAGTACAATTATGTAAAACATTACCACATTAGTCATTTTGTACAAGAAAACATGAATGAAAGTGAAAAATAGCATGTTTCAGTCTGTGTTCCATCAATATCAGTTCTTTCTTTCGAGGTGGATATTATGTTTCATCAATAGTCCTTTGGGTTTGTCTTGGATCATTGTATTGTTGAATACAGTTGTCATTCACAATTCTTCATCAAACAATATTGCTGTCTCTATGCACAACGTTCTCTTGGTTCTGCTTACTTCACTATACATCAGTTCATACAAGTCTTTCCAGGCCTTTCTGAAATCATCCTGCTTGTCATTTCTTATAGCACAATAATATTCCTTCACCATTATATACTATAGCTTGTTAAGGCATTCCCCAATTGATGGGCATTCCTTTGATTTCCAATTCTTAGCCACCACAAAAAGAGCTATTATAAATATTTTTGTACAAATAGGTCTTTTTCTCTTTTGGGGATGTCTTTGGGATATAAACCTAGCAGTGGTATTGCTATAGCCCTTTGAGCAGAGTTCTAAATTTCTCTCCAGAGTGGTTGGATCTTTTCAAAACTCCACCAAAGGGGCAGCTGGATGGCGCAGTGGTTAGAGCACCGGCCCTGGAGTCAGGAGTACTTGAGTTCAAATCCGGCCTCAGACACTTAACACTTACTAGCTGTGTGACCCTGGGCAAGTCACTTAACCCCAATTGCCTCACTAAAAAAAAAAAAGTATGCAAAACTCCACCAAAAATGGATTTAGCGTCCCAGCTTTCCCACATCTCCTCCAACATCCAATAGTTTCCATTTTTGTTATATTTGTCACTCTGATTGGTCTGAGGTGATACCTCAGAGTTGTTTTAATTTGCATTTTTCTGATCAATAGTGATCTAGAGCATTTTTTCATATGATTATAGTTATCTTTGATTTCTTTTGATAACTGCCTGTTTATATCCTTTGACCATTTATCAATTGGGGAATGATTTGTATTTTTATAAATTTGACTCAGTTCTCTATATAATTGAGAAATGATGCCTTTATCAGAGATATGTTTCAATATATTTCAATAATTTTTTTTTTTAGTCAGGCAATTGGGGTTAAGTGACTTGCCCAGGGTCACACAGCTAGTAAGTGTTAAGTGTCTGAGGTCAGATTTGAACTCAGGTACTCCTGACTCCAGGGCCGGTGCTCTATCCACTGCGCCATCTAGCTGCCCCAATAATTTCTTAAAATAATGAAATTGATAATCATAGATTCAGAATTTTTGTTGTTGGAAATTACCTTAGAGACCAGCTAGTACACCTTTCATTTTACAAAAGAGGAATCTGAGGCTCAGAGAGGAGTGATGATTTTTTACAAAGCCACATAACTGTAGTTAGGGACAGAACTGGGATTATAACTCAGTTCTCCTGACACCATGATAGTGCTTTTCCCCCTGTGCCATGATGCCTTGAAACTCCATCTTACTTAATACAAAAAGACTATCCCTTCAAAGTCGAGTTGACTTGAGTTACAATTTTGAGCCACATTTTGAAAAAATCTGATTACAATACTGAAAATTCTTGATGAAATCATAGGAAAATCAGGTATGTGTGTGAAATGACAAGAAGGAATGATTACTTGAGAAGCATTTGAAACAGAATTAACATGTGAAAATACTCTATATACTCATATACATGTGAAAATACTCTAAGTTCCTGAGCATTATCATCAATAATATTAGTGGTTTAGGCAGTTTTCTATTGCTTTGGAAATTTCTAAAACTTAAATGTTTAGTATCAGATCAACATTTTTATTTCATAAGTTGTAAAGTACAATCACTCAATTCACAAGTCTCACCTAGAAACCATTTAAGAATAGTTTTGTGTTTATATTTGGCAAACCAGTTGCGCTTTCCTGAAGTATTTTTTGCTATAACAAAAGATGTTTTATTTGGTGAATCGGCTATATTTTATTAGAATGCATTCCAAGTGGTGTTTTTCCATGAACCTGCTAGTCTGTTCAATTTCTTGGTCATATAAAATGGTCCAGTTGAGGTATTACTTCATGTACTTCACCTCTCTTGTTCATCAACTGACTGATCTATCCTAATTGATGGAACTTTGTTAGGTGACTAGGATTTCTGTGAAAATGTCTCATTTTAGGCAATTTTGAGGGTTATTTTTCTGTATGTGTGTTTGCTTTGTTTTGTTTAATTATTTATTTATTACAGGGCATTGAGGGTTAAGTGACTTGCCCGGGGTCATACAGCTAGTAAGTGTCAAGTGTCTGAGGCCAGATTTGAACTCAGGTCCTCTTGAATCCTTTATCCTCTGTGCCACTTAGCTTCCCCCAATTTTGCTGTTGTTTTTAAAAAAAAAACTGGGGGCAGCTAGATGGCGCAGTGGTTAAAGCACCGGCCCTGGACTCAGGAGTACCTGAGTTCAAATCCAGCCTCAGACACTTGACATTTACTAGCTGTGTGACCCTGGGCAAGTCACTTAATCCCCGTTGCCTAAAAAAAAAAACAAAAAAAAAAACAACTAATCCTTGACCTTGCAAAAATTGCTTGGGAAAAAAGCAACTGGGTCTGTTTGTTGTTTATGCTTTTCTTTAGGACTAGTGTTTCAGGCCAGACTCCCTCTGCCAAAAGGAGTTTGGGGTTCCTTTCTCAGCCAGCCCCTCTCTCTGTAAAAAAACTAAGGTCTAACCAGGATTATACTGGATGGAATAAGCCGAGAGTCCCTCTTTCGACTCACTCACAGCAACAGTTACAAGGGTAGGTGAAGAATTTTCTCTTTTCCTATTCTTTAGTGAATCAGCTGAAGAAAATATGTGATTATTAGCATAAGGAAAGAATACAGTTTGGGGGAAAATTATATGTATTTTAGTGAAAGCTTTAAACACTTAGATACTACCCACAAAATCTGTAAGAGTAATGTTGACTTTCCTTTGTACTGCCTATCTTAATTTCTTGGCCACAGTGGCCAAAGCTTATTAACTTTCACCTGCTGCTGCCACTGGGTTCATTCTTTGAATATGCAAGTTTTTTTCCTTGCAACAACCCTCTAAAGAGTAAGAGAAAAAATCTGAGAAGTTGGAATTTGCCTAAACTCATAGCTGAGAAAGTTTTGAAACTCTTGATCTTCTGACTAGAGTCCAGTGTTCTATTCACAGTGTTAGGAGAGAGCCACCTCTCAATTCCTGGGTCTACAAAATTTGGAAGGAAAACTCAACTGAGTTTTCAATGTATTTGTAGTAGTATTTCAGCATGAGCCCTTGCACAGTTTTCAAGTAATATTTCTATCTCTTATTTTTCAGCTTTTCAAATTTGGGAAATACTTGCTATATGAATGCCATTTTACAGTCCCTGTTTTCACTTCAGTCATTTGCTAATGATTTGCTTAAGCAAGGTATCCCATGGAAAAAAGTACCACTTAATGCACTTATCAGGTAACTATTATTCTTTTTTTTTTTTTTTTTTTGGTGAGGCAATTGGGGTTAAGTGACTTGCCCAAGGTCACACAGCTAGTAAGTGTTAAGTGTCTGAGGCCGGATTTGAACTTAGGTCCTCCTGAATCCAGGGCCGGTGCTCTATCCACTGTGCCACCTAGCTGCCCCAGGTAACTATTATTCTTAAGTAAAATATCGTTACTCTATTTTTGTGGGGGGGGGGGTGGGGTGGGGGGGGCAATTGGGGTTAAGTGACTTGCCCAGGGTCACACAGCTGGTAAGTGTTAAGTGTCTGAGACTGAATTTGAACTCAGGTCCTCCTGAATCCAGGACCAGTGCTCTATCTACTGCGCCACCTAACTGCCCCCCATTACTCTATTTTAAAAGTACTGCTGTGTTTTCTATCCTTTCTGTATATTTTTTTCTCTTGCATGCTAATAGGTTTTTTGGGGAGGAATGGGGGGCAGAGAACCTTGTGGTTGAGAAACATATATTTGATATTTCTCAGAGGCTTCATGTGTGACTTTAAGAATGTCTGATAGGCAAAATTTTTCTGTTCTTTTGTTAAAAAATTGCAAGAATTTACATAGGGAATGGCCATTTTCACCCAACTTAAGAACATTTTCTTTTCACTATGGTTTATTTTACTTTAATTTGAAAATCTTTTTTAACAAGTAATTCCCTATTAGAGAACTTTGTAACTTAGCTTAATAATAGAAGATTTTCTGAGGTAATTAGCCAGCACCTTTGACATTCATTTTCAAATATAAGCTAACTGAATTCAGCCAGTGAGAGGGAGGTGGAATCCAGAGAAGATCAAGTCAGAAAGTGGAGCCATGATGGCAGAGAGCTAGGAAGCAACACATTGAGCTCTTCTATAGGAACTTGAAATAAATCTAGAAAATGCACTAGACTGAGACCTCATGGGAAAATCCAGAAAAAGTCCCAGCATGTCCTTTGTCCAGCCTGGCTGTCTGTAGACACAGAAGATGGGGTTTAGAAAGAAGTCCACTGCACAGAGCACTCCAGCATCCAGGAGATGCTCTGCACCAGGTAAGAAGAGGTCCCACACGCACACTGGGATACTGGAATGAGGACAAGTGCCTCCTGCTAACTTCGTTGCCCACTACACAATTTGGGTCAGAGATCCAGGAAGGAATCAAATGGGGACTTGCACAACGTAGTGGCTTTTCTGGATAAGGAGGCCTTGGGCAGTGTTCAGAGAAAAGAAGTTCAGAAGCCAGGAACAGCAGGTGTAATGCTGGGTCTCACTTCAACATCTAGCCCCACTTACAGAGGAACAGAGCAGGAATCCAACACCATAAGGAAGCTTATGGTTTTGCTACTTTGAACAAACAGAGCTTTCTAGCTGGCTGATGAAGTAGAGTCTAGCAGAACTTTACTCTTGCTCAGACCCTAACCCAGGTCAGGAACTCCATAACTCAGGTGGGGGGGCGGGGCAGCAATCAGACTTTGCCCCTGATCAGACCACTTGGGAGCACTGAAAGTTTGCCTCTGAGTACCTTAATATTCCAAGAAAGCAGCAACAGGACCAGCCTAGACCTTCCCTTCAGAAATGCTGCAGAATCCAGCCCTAACATCAATTCCCTGGAAAAATGGGCATGCAAAAAAAGAATCCCACCATAATGAGCTATTGTGGTGGCAGGAATGGTCAAGATACAAACACAGAAGAAAATAACTCCAAAACATCTATAAGCATTGCCTCAGAGAAAAACACAGCTTAAGCATAAAACTCAATTAGAATTCCTAGAAGAAATGAAGGAAGAGATTTGAGAAAAAGTTTAAAATGCTTTTATAAATAAAATGAGAATATTTGAGGAAATTTTGTAAAAGAAATGAGAGCTGTTCAAGAAAGAATTGAAAAGGAAATTAACAGCTTGACACAAAAGGAAAAAAAAAAACCTTACCCAAGTAACAGATTCCCTAAAAATTCGAATGGACCAATTAAAAGATGATTGAGTCAACAAGAAATATAATAACAAAATCAAGACTAAAAAAAAAACTGAAGAAAAGATAAGGTATCTTATAGCAAAAAAAAAAAAAATGACCTGGGAAACAGATTGAGGAGAAAAAAACTAGTCTCTTTAGAATATCTGAATGCCAAGATGAAAAAAACCTAAAACAATATTACAAAAAAAAAAATCTCAAAAGAAACCTGCTTACATCTCTTAGAACCAGAGGGCAAAGTAGAAATAGAAAGAAGCCAACATCATCTCCTGAAAGAAATCCCCAAATGAAAACTCCCAGGAACTTCATTGCCAAAAATCCTAAGCTTCAAAAAAAATATTGCAAGCTGCCAGAAAAAAAGAATTAAGTAGCAAGGAGTGACAGGATCACACATGATTTAGCAGCCACCACATTAAAGGAGTGGAGAACTTGGAAGGCAGAAGATATGGGCTTGAAGCCCATAACTTACTCAGTAAACCTGAGTATAATAATGCCACAGAAGAAAACATGAACCTTTTAATGAAACAGAGGGATTAAGGCATTCCTGATGAAACTGCACAGAAACTTTGAATTACAAACACAGAAATGAAGAGAACATAAAAAGGTAAACATGAACGAACAATGATAAGGGAATAAAAAAGGGTGAATTGCTTACATTTAAATATGGGGAGATGTTTCATGGGTGCTCTCTGATCCCTGTCATCATCAGGGTTCATAGAAGGAGTACAATTAAGCAAGAATGGAAAGAGAAGAGAGGAAGAATACATGGGCATAGGAAAGAAAGGTTAGGGAAAATTATCTCACTAATGAGGGTGCACAAGTAGACAGCTATACAAACAATGAAAAGGGGGTTGGGGGAGGAGGGGACCTCATTGTAATCTAAACAAAAGATACAAAATAGCTCTTTTTGAGGTAGTAAAGAATAAGAATCTGAGGGGGGTAACCATAAATTGGGAAATACATGGACAAATTGTGGTATGTAAATGTGTTTTGATTGACTGTACATGTTTGTAATGGATTTTGTTATATTGGGGGGGGGCAGTTTTGGGGGGTGTGTGTGTGTGTGTGTGTAAGTAAATAAAACTTGGGAACTCTGATCAACATGATGACCAACCACAATTTCTGAGGATTCATGATGAAACATGCCACCTACCATCTGACAGAGAAGATAGATCAAAGGACAGAATGAGACTTTTTTTTTTTTTTAAGTTTTAAATGAGAAATTCTGTTTTACTTGATTACATATGCTTCTAATGGACTTTGGTTTTCTTGCTTTTTCTTTTTCTTTTTTTTTTTCTTTTTTTTTTTTTTTTAGTGAGGCAATTGGGGTTAAGTGACTTGCCCAGGGTCACACAGCTAGTTAAGTATTAAGTGTCTGAGGCCGGATTTGAACTCAGGTACTCCTGACTCCAGGGCCGGTGCTCTATCCACTGCGCCATCTAGCTGCCCCTTTTCTTGCTTTTTCAATGAGAGTGGAGGGAGGGAAGTAGAAGGGATAGAAGACAGACCTTTGAAAATAAAATAAAATTTAATTACTTTGTACTGTTCATTGAGGTGTTATTGTGTAATAGCTAGCTTTCTTTCTTTCTTTCTTTCTTTCTTTCTTTCTTTCTTTCTTTCTTTCTTTCTTTTTCTTTTCTTTTCTTTTCTTTTCTTTTCTTTTCTTTTCTTTTCTTTTCTTTTCTTTTCTTTTCTTTTCTTTTCTTTTCTTTTCTTTTCTTTTCTTTTCTTTTCTTTTCTTTTCTTTTCTTTTCTTTTCTTTTCTTTTCTTTTCTTTTCTTTTCTTTTCTTTTCTTTTCTTTTCTTTTCTTTTCTTTTCTTTTCTTTTCTTTTCTTTTCTTTTCTTTTCTTTTCTTTTCTTTTCTTTCTTGGCAATGAGGGTTAAGTGATTTGCCCAGGGTCACACAGCTAGGAAGTGTCAAGTGTCTGAGGTCCGATTTGAACTCAGGTCCTCCTGAATCCAGGGCCAGTGCTTTATCCACTGCACCACCTCATCTAGCTGCCCCCAATAGCTATCTTTATAATTTCTGTTATCTTTAACTTTTTGTGTCTTGTCCTTTTAGACGAATTGTGAGCTCTCTGGGAGAAGTCTGCAGGAAGGTCTAGTTAGATACTAAATTCCATAAGGCAAATTTTGGGGGGAGGGAAGTAAGGAAACAAGCATTTTTTTAAAGCACATCATATGAGCAGGCACTATACTAAGTCCTGGGGATAAGAAATGCCAACAAAAGGAAAGACAGGTCCTGCCCTTAAAGAGCTTACATTGTAATGGGGGAAAACTACATATAAAAGGGAGTTGAATGGGTGGAAGATGAGGGAGGAGAATGAAGGAAGCCAGGCCTACATCATAGTTTTGAAGTCTAAAAAGTCAGGAGCAGACCCTGAAGGAGAATGAAGCCTGCCTAGCCTGAATTACTCCCCAAAACAGAGTCCCTGAGTGTAGCTCACCAATGGAATAAAGGGACTGGCCTGGTTAGATGAATATTCCAAGGTCAGAAGACCTCAGGGGTAATTGGATGTTCCAGAGTGCGGAGGCCCCAGGTATTGAGGAAAGTTGCGGGATAAGACAACAGCTGAGACTTAGTCTTAAGGTCCAGAAATTCAGGAACCCAGCTGAAAGGGAATTGGACATGGAGAGGATTGGACCTATGGAATGATAGTTCTTTTACCAACAGTTAATTTTTGTCTGAATTTTAATGCAGATGCAAAACAGTTATTAATATAATCCCCTCACATTGAGTCTCAATGGCTATAGAAGAATCCAGCTTTGAGGAATTTGTAGATTTTTATGTTTACACCCGAAGATATCTTGTTTTTCTTTTGTTGGTTTTTGTGGGGCAATGGGGGTTAAGTGACTTGCCCAGGGTCACACAGCTAGTAAGTGTCAAGTGTCTGAGGCCGGATTTGAACTCAAGTACTCCTGAATCCAGGGCCAGTGCTTTATCTACTGCGCCACCTAGCCGCCCCCTGGAAGATATCTTGTAATCTCATAATTTGTAAACTTTGTATTTTCACTTTACTAGACGCTTTGCCCACCTTCTTGCTAAGAAAGATGTCTGCAATTCAGAAACAAAGAAAGATTTGCTCAAGAAGGTAAAAAATGCCATTTCAGCTACTGCAGAGAGATTCTCTGGCTATATGCAAAATGTAAGTAATAATTATTTTAAAATAGAGAAATGGCTGTTAAATCTTAGTGTGATTATTTTAGGAAAAAACATTTAAAAAATTTAACAGATTGTTTTGTTTCAAGTTGGAAAATATTTCACTAATATTTCTATTTTACTGTTTTGGAAGGTTGATTTGCAAAGGTCCAAACTTAGTGGGTTTTGTGCTGTAAGTCACTAGTAGCATATAATTTGTGCTAAGCCAATTTTTTGGAAATCCATTTTAGATTTTAAGCTACAAATTGCAAATATACTAAGATGTTTTGGAGTAAATGTCTCTACCTTTTGTATTCAGCTGTACTTTGTGTGTTTTGAAAAACTAAATCATGAAAGTTAATGGGGTTTTATATCAGGTAGCTAATTCTAATCTGAGTGAATCTTCCTTTTAGGATGCACATGAATTTTTAAGTCAATGTTTGGATCAGCTAAAGGAGGATATGGAAAAGTTAAATAAAACTTGGAAGACTGAGCCTGTATCTGGGGAAGAGAATTCTCCAGGACGAACTTCAGATGATATAGCAGCTACCAGGATATACACATGTCCTGTTATTACTAACTTGGAGTTCGAGGTCCAGCATTCTATCATATGTAAAGTGTAAGTATGCTCTATCATAGAGAAAAGTCATCTATACATATGACTTCAAAGTTAAAAGACATGTATATCATGATATTGTTCTCTGTCACTTCTTTCTCCTTCATGTCTTTAAACTCTTGCTACAGTTCTTCCTTGGTCTATAAACCAGGATTTCTATCTAAAAGAAGAATTCTAAACTTAGGATTCCTACTTTAGTAACTCAACAAATAACAAAACCCTTTTAAAATCAACTCTTCTGTGCACTCAAGACGCATCACCATCGCCATTTCACTGCCAAAGTTTTTGGGGAAAAAATCCATGTCTAATACCTCTACTTCTTGAATTAGGGGGAAGGTTTTTAGGATACTTTTCTTATACTTGTTATTTAATCATAAGATCTTGAGGGCAGTGAGTGTCCTAATCCATCTACGTATTCTCAGTCCTAGCCTTGCACAGAGTAGTCACTTAATAATTGTTTATTGAATTGATTACCAGATATTTCTATCTCCTACATCCAGTTTCCAAGTCCTCTGGATTCCTCAATATCACTGAAATCCAGCCATCTCTTTCCATTCTTACTGCTACTATACTATTTTCAAGTTCTTATTGTCACCGACCTAAACTATTAGAACAGCCTTCCACCCCTTTCAAATATGTGCTTCATAGTGGTAGAAGATTAATCTTACAACTAAATCTGGTCATGTCATTCCAGTCATTCTACTGCTCAAAACTCTTCAGTAGTTCCAAATAAAGTCCAAACTCCTTAGCCTAGCATATACTGTTGTCTACATTTTCATCCTGAGAGCACTGAGGAGAAGGCAGCCAACCTATCCTGGTGAAGGACCTTGATTTCATGTAGTGTGAGGGTAATTTGGAGTAATTGCAGATGGTTGGGTAAGGGCAGGGCTTTCAAGACTCTCAAGGGCTGTCATGCGAAAGAGGGATGAGACTTAATCATTTTGGCCCCAGAGCTCAATCTCATAAACACTAAGTAGAAGTTGCAAAGACGGAAATTTATGTCTAAGATAAGAAAAAACTTTCCGGTGCTAGAACATCAAGATGCAGAATAGGTGGCCTTCAGGTGCTAGGGGTCCTGGATGATGCCTTCAGGTTCAGCTCTTTTGGAGGGGAGAGCCTTCTTATCTTCCATTATTTACCATTCACTTATTCTGAGTTTGAACCAAAAGATAATTCTATGAACTGCTCCTGGCCTTTCCTGACTTGGTGCCTTTACTCATAGCCCACTGGAACTGGAATACCCTCTCCCCTCCTATCATTACTCCTGTGGAAGTCCTAACCATCCTTATGGAGAGAGCAACTATGCCATTGAGCTGCCTGGGTAAAGCACTTAACCTCACTGGTTCTCAGTTTTCTCCTTTGTAAAATGAGTGGGATGGACTAGGTGGCCCCTGAGTTCCCTTCCAGCTTTAAATCTATGATCTGTGATCTCTATGCAGTCTTCCATGACATCTAAGGTGTACTTGATTAGTTTTTAGAATGTCCCTAATACTTTGTACTGCTTCTTTATTATATTCCATTTTGTATTATAGTTATTTATGGAAAAGTCTTATCTTCCTTTCCAAATGGGAGGTTATTAAGGATGGGGACCATGTCTGTCTTTGTAATTTCCTCATCACCTGCCATAATGCTTTCTCCATAATAATTCAAGAAATGAATTAAATAGTTGCCTGTCTTATGATATGAGTTCTGCTTTCCTCATTCTGCTTTCTAAGGCATAGAGATATTCAAACCCATTGATTTTCCCCACTCTTTTTGTAAGTACTTTGAACTCTTCTTCAGCACCTTTATTCTCCTTTAAAAGTGATTAGTAAAATGAAACTAACTGAGCTGAGTAATGATAGAATAATCCGTCTCATTTCTTAACCTAAATACCCTTTTCACATATCTTAAAATTCATATTTGCACATGATTTTTCTTGAAAAGACTATATACTAGTTGTTTTCTTTTTTTTTTGGTAAATATTATACAGACTTTATTTACATTATGTACATAGAAACACTTTATAATTCAAATTCAAAATTAGCTCCAGCAGGTCTCAAAGAGTTATTTTATTCCCCATGAGTTCTAGGTCAGGGAAATTTAAACTTTCTCCAAATCCATCTGCTCCGAGCCTAGAACTTCAGGATTATACTAGTTGTTTTCAGTACAGAATTGGACAGGTCTTAAGTGCTAATTTCTCACTGAAAGAACCATTCACATATCTTAAATAGTAAATTGAGAGGCAACAAGAGTATAGCGGTTAGAGGGCTGGTCTCAAAGTCAGGATATCACCATTCATATCCCTCAGACATACATTGTGTAATTCTGGGGAAATCACTTCCCTCTTAGGACCTCAGACCACCCTGCCTAAGAGTAGAAGACACAGAGAGATAACTCACATGAAGGAAACGAGAAGAAAGCTTATGGAGGGGAGGGGAAGAGGGGGAAGGAGTGGGGGAGTGAGTGAACCTAACTATCGTCAGAATTGGCTCAAAGAGGGAATAAGAGTAGAAGACACAGTAGAAATACTGAGGTGCATCAGCATCTGGAGTTCTCTCCCCAGGAGCTTCCTACAGCAAAGAAACCACAGGTCCAGGATCTTTCTCTTCATCCTCCTCCTTTCCCCCACAAATAACAACAACAAGAAAAACCCACTTTTATCCTATTGTTGATTACAGTTCGTTTAACTGTAACATAGAAGGGTTTATGTTCATCATTAGATTAAAAAGTAATCCCTGTGACTAATCCTGGTTTTTAGCATCTATTTTAAGTGAACTGGAGAGGACATGTTTTGAACTTGAAGCTCAGTTGCATAGATTTTATAATTCCTTTTATTGCTTATTTTGATGACATTTCACGGTGTTTTTGTTGATTTGATTTTCTGTTCTCTTTTTACTCAGGTTAGCTAAAGATTTATCAAAGTTGTGGGACTTTTCTTTTTTCCTTTTGTTTATTTACTCGTTTGTTTTTTTGTGGGACTTTTCAAAGAACCAGCTTTTAGCTTTATTATTTCTGTAATCATTTTGATTTCCAATTTATCTGTTTCTCTTCTAATTTTTGAAAGGTTCACTTTTGTACTTATTTTGGGTTCATCTGTTGGTTTCAATTTTTTAAAAAAGGTATATACTTTTTGTTTGTTTTGTTTTGGGGTGGGGCAATGAGAGTTAAGTGACTTGCCCAGGGTCATACAGCTAGTGTCAAATGTCTGAGGCTGGATTTGAACTCAGGTCTTCCTGAATCCAGGGCTGGCATTTTATCCACTGTGCCACCTAGCTGCCCTAAAAATGTCTATTCATTTCATTAATCCTCTCCTTTTCTATTTTGCCAATTTATGTTTTTAGGAATATACTTTTTCTAGAGAATTGCTTTAGCTATATCTCAGAAATTCTGGTATATTAGTCTCATTATTATAACTGTCTTTCAGATAATTATTCATTGTTTCTATGATGTGTTCTTTGGCCCATTATTTAGGAATTCGTTATTAAGTCTCCATTTAGGTTTGTGTCTTTTGTGCTTCCTGAATGGATTACTATTTTTAATGTATTATGGTCTAGAAAGGATATGCTTAGTATTTCTATCTTTTTACATGTATTGACAATTTCTTTGTACCATAATACATGTCCAATTTTTGTAAAAGTTCCATGTGGTGTTAAGAAATAAGTATTTTCTTTGGTGGTCCCATTCAGTAAATGCCATAAATCTATTAGTGAGAGCTAATAATAATAATAATAATAATAATCCTATCTCCAGAAAAGGCTATATTTTCCCTTTTGTTGATCTTTTACATTTGTCTAACCATGAAAGTGGCACATTAAAGTCTCCTGCTTTTATTGTGTGCAATATATTGTAATTCAGCTAATTTTTCTTTTGTGTATTTGGAAGATATTGAGTTTAATAGTAACATTAGTGTATTGCTATTTCATTCCTTATCTCTATATCTGTTAATAATTTAAATATTTGTTTTTGCTTTGTCTGAGGAGTATGAGTACAACTCCAGCTTTTTGATTTCCTAAATACACAATAAATTTGCTGCAGCTCCCCATTTAAAAATTTATGTATTTGCTTTTTACATGTGTATTTCAGATTTTGTAAGGCTCTGTTTCCATATCACCAAGGTTTGTTCATCTTTGCCCTAATTAGGTTGTTGGCCTAATCATCCTGTAGTATTGCGTTGCTGTGGGTCATTGTGCAGCTCTGAGAGTAACATGAAGATGCCTGTATGTAGGGTCCTAAATTTAGAGGTATAAGGGACCTGGAGACCATCAGATCCAACCTCCTTATCTAACAAATGAGGACACAGACCCAGAGAGGTTAAGGGACTTGCCCATGATCGCATTCCTAAGTGGCAGAGGTGGGGATTTCCACAAGGACCTCTTGACTTCGTGCTCCATTGCTCAGTATCAGGCTGCATCCTGTATGTTTGAATTACCTGTGTCCTTGTTGATGTTTGCTAGGAAATGTTTTTATCTTTGACACTGAGATTTTTTAGTCATCCCAATAAAATAATACCTGAATTTATATAGCACTTTGCCCCCGTGATCTCACTTGAGCCTCACGATAGCTCTGTGCTGCAGCTGCTACAGATGTTTCACAGACGAAGCAGCTCAGCCTCAGGAAGCTATATATATGACTTGCCCCATGTCACACGACAAAAAGTGTCACAGGCAAGATTTGGACCATCCTTAGTGCCAGTGTACTTGCTTGGCTTGGGTTAGTAAAGCAGTAAAGGAGTGCCTGTTTATTTTATCTCTGTTTCCCATTCAGTGTCTTACAAAGAAATTGGTTTTTACAGGCATGACATTTTATTCCTCATTGTACAGTTGTGTTTAGAAGAATGTGTTTGTTATGTTCCTGTAGATGTGGTGAAACTGTTCCCAAACGTGAACAGTTTAATGACCTCTCCATTGACCTGCCCCGGAGAAAGAAACCACTACCTCCTCGGTCAATCCAAGATTCTCTTGATCTTTTCTTTCGGGTAAATAATATTATTTGTTGATGGAAAATGTATATTTCATAGATTTAGTTCTGATCAGTTTCTGCTTTGAAGAATGTCAGATGATTTGGAAAAAAATAATTATCCAAATAGGAATTGTGTAATATTATCTTTTGCTTTGGGGGGGCACATGAAAGGGACTTCATAAACCTGTTGATTTGTAACAAATATGTTGTAGAAGAAAGCAGATTGCTTAAGAAGGATATTCATTTAGTCTACCAGAAAATGTCTTTAGAAAATAATAGACATTTTAAAATTTTTATGAAGTATTGCTCCTTGTAATACAGGTTAATTTTTTTTAATACAAGATAGGTCTTGTGAATCTATCTTCATAAATCTGTTAATCAATATGTAAGTCCCCACTGAGAAGATCTGGGGGAATGAGTATATATGCTTGTTTTTCTTAGGTAGTATAAGACCTATAAAGAGAAGGGGGAAATTTTTCATGTTTTAGAACTTTTATATATTTATTTCTATGGTTCACAGAAATAATTTCACAGTTTTTTCTTAAACATCTTAATTCACAACACTATACTCTAAAACAATACTAAGGATTAAACTTTTAAAAGAAAGTCACCTAAAGATATCTGAAATACATAGCACTTTACGAAACAGAAATAATTTCAAGAAAAAAATTACTTCTGTGGTTCATAGTGACAGATCCTTGAAAGGCCTCTGTGAGATAATTGGAGTTTCCATAGAGTAGTACTTGTACTTGAGAATCTGCCAGGGTCCCTTTTAATTTTACATTAATTTCTGTTTTGTTGGAGTAAATTTAGGGATTTTCCCTACCCAAGGCTGTATAGTGATGGGTTTTTTTTTTGTATTAATTGACAAAGAACCTTTCATCTTTTTTTTTTTTTTGTTTGTGGGGCAATGGGGGTTAAGTGACTTGCCTAGGGTCACACAGCTAGTAAGTGCCAAGTGTCTGAGGTCAGATTTGAACTCAGGTCCTCCTGAATCCAGGGCCGGTGCTTTATCCACTGCAACATCTAGCTGCCCCCCAAATGCTATGATTTCTTTTTTTTTTTTTTTTTTTTGTGAGGCAATTGGGGTTAAGTGACTTGCCCAGGGTCACACAGCTAGTAAGTATCAAGCGTCTGAGGCAGGATTTGAACTCAGGTCCTCCTGACTCCAGGGCCAGTGCTCTATCCATTGAGCCACCTAGCTGCCCCAACCTTTCATCTTTATTAACTAGTGGGATAATTTGTGGGGTGTTCTGCTCTCACTATCTATCCTAAAGTAGGAAAGCACCCACCAAAGAGTAATTTCTTACCTTTATTTTTTAACATTATGTTCTTCAATGAGCAAGAGTCTAGGTTCTCTACCTTCCATCTTACCCTCACCTCCCCACTGAAAAAGAAATAAAAAGGAAACCCTTGTAACAAATCTATATTATCAAAGAAAATCAATTCCCTCAATGACCACTTTAAAAAATGTTTCAATCTGCACTTGAATCCATCACCTCTCTGTCATGATGTGTGTAGTATGTTGCATTACAGCCTTCTGGAATAGAGTTCTTTTGTTTGGTTGGTTTTTGTGGGGCAACTGGGGTTAAGTGACTCACCCAGGGTCACACAGCTAGTAAGTGTCAAGTCTGAATCTAGATTTGAATTCAGGTCCTCCGGAATCCTAGTCCTGTGCTTTATCCACTGCGCCACCTACCTGCCCCCTGGAATAGAGTTCTTAAATATTTCAAAGTTGTTTGTCTTTTCGGTGTTGTTATTCAGTGTTACATAAAAATTTCTTGCTTTTCAACAGAAACACTCTACTAATAGCTAAACTATGAAAGCTTTTTCCTGTTTTTTTGTTTTGTTTTGTTTTGTTTTTTTAAGTGCTATGTGTTTCAGATATCTTTAGGTGACTTTTTTTTCTTAAAAAAAAAAAAGTTTGGTCTTTACTTTTTTTTTAGTGCATAATGTCTTGTGAATTAATATGTTCCTTTTAAGAAAAAATTAAGATTTATCTTAGAGAATTTAGAAAATTTATTGGAACACAAAAGAGTCTATCTTTTGAGACCAGGTCTCACTTTTTTTACTAAGAGAAAATCTGCCAAGTTGTGGCCTTGAACCAAAATAGAATTTCACCTGGTTCAGAGTTTTTAATCCTCTCAGTGGGTATGAAGGTGCTAGTTCAGTCTTTTTTTTTTTTTAATAGGCAGAAGAGCTTGAATATTCCTGTGAGAAGTGTGGTGGGAAATCTGCTATTGTCACACATAAGTTCAACAGACTCCCCAGGTAAATTTAATCCTTGTTCAGTATTGTTTCTTTGGTATTCTTTTTACTTCTCCCTGAAAAGCAGACTACCTGAGAACAGTAGAAAACCTGAAAGATTGAATGCATATATAGGAATGCAATTAATTTTGAGAGTATGGGTTAGTCAGGAAGATAAGCAAAGTTTAATTATAAATAGGGAATGGTAATGATAATGATTTCAGGAGCAGATTGGTTTATTTGGTTAGTATGCTGCTATGCAAAGCAATTTGGGGTATTCTTGTATTTTTTTTAACTATTACTAAAGTACAGTTTTATTGTGTATTTAGTCCATATGAATTAAATGCATTTATACTTTTTTTAATCTGTTTTATTTTTTGTTTTGTTTTTACATTACCTTCCTTAACATAGTCACCCACCTACCTCCCATTACCTAGTGAGCCATTCCTTATAACAAAATTCCCTCGTAAAAAGAAAGACAGGAGAAAGCCATTGAGTAAAACTCAATACATGTGGAGTGGTACATGTGTGTTCTCCATCTCTGCCCAGAGTTTAAGGCAATAAAAATTCAGGTTTTATTACATTCCAGTTACAAAGGATGAAGCAGTTCCTTCTCTTACAGGGAATGATGCTTATAAAGCTTAATAGAAACTTCTTTTTTAATTAAAAAAAGTAAAAGCACAGTTAAGAAACCCTTGCCCTCATTTTGCAATTTCAGAGCAATCTTTAAAGAACTTAGTGAATTTTTGTTTTGTGGCTTTGGTAATAAAGGCAAATACTGTAAGAAAGGAAGCAATTTTCTATAAGTCCCTTTTGCCTGGAACTGTAGTTGATTTCCCATATGAATTTTGAAATCCAGTTATAAAGTGTTTATGTAGACTATAGTCATTTGGTCCATTAGGCAAAGATTCATTCAGTACTAAAGGTGAAAAGATCACTTTGGACTCCAGCCATGAGTTTAGTGGTTCTAAAGAGCCCAAAAGCCTTTTCACACCCACAAACTAGCTTATCTCTACATATTTCCAAACATAGATCGCTTAGCTAATAAAGGAATACAGTAAAAGAACATTTTTTAATAGGAAAAGTAGGTTTGCAGGCTTTTTTTTCTTATCTCAGGTTCCTTCTTAGGGAAAGAATGTTGAAATATGGATTAAGAGAGAGAAGTATTCTTACTAAAGGGTTATTTTGAAACATTGAAAACTTTTCATCAAAGGCTATGTAACAGATTGAAATGAACAAGTAAACATTTTAATCCAGTATCTTTTATCTGAACTTAAAAAAACCCAAAAAACATTTTAGTACATTTAGATTTTCTTTAGTATTTATTTCTAGAATTCTTAAAACACTTTCATCTACTCAGCAATCCTATGAGTCAGAAAGCAGTAAATAAAACAGAATTTTATGCTAGCCAAATAAACCCAGAAATTCTCTAATATATGGACTAAATCCAGATAGATGCTCCCAACATGTATGAACTAATGGATTGCTTCATCATCTCTTTTCTAGGGTCCTTATTCTTCATCTGAAACGATACAGCTTCAACGTGGCCCTCTCACTCAACAACAAGGTTGGGCAGCAAGTGGTCATTCCAAGATATTTAACTTTATCATCCCATTGCACTGAAAGCACAAAACCTCCCCTTACTCTGGGCTGGAGTGCACATTCAGCAATGTAAGTCCTTGAAAAAGAAATTCTTTCTCTGCCCCTTTAGCAAACCCACCTGTAATCTGTCTTGACACAGGTGGAGCAGTGAAATAGAATCAACCCCAGAACAGAAAAAAGGGTTTTTGTTTGTTTGTTCTAGTTTTCACATGATGAGCCATGTATTCATGGAGGAGAGTGGTGAGATAAAAAGATCTCCTCAAGGCGCATAAGTCTTCCTAGAAGAGTTTCTTTTTAGGGGGTACATATATTCTGTGCCATTATAGGACAATTTAATGCATTGCAGAACTAAAAAATAAATCACTGTTTCCCAGTTACTGTTCACTGGGCTGGCAAATTTCTATCAGCTTAAAAAGTGATCACTCCCAAAGTTATTAGAAAGTTATCTCATAGCTATTAAACTCAATATTCTCCAAATGGCATAGAATCCAAATTCACAAAGGAAAAATTAGCTGAATTACAATAATATATTGCACATGATAAAGGCAGTAGACTTTGGTGTGCCACTTTCATGATTAGGTAGAGCTAATAGATCAATAGAAGGGGAAATATAGACTTTAAACAATTTTCTGGAAATAGAGTTAAAAGACTTATGGTATTTACTGAATGGGACCAATAAAGGGGCGGGACAGTGAGGATTAAGTGACTTGCCCAGGGTCACACAGCTAATAAATGTCATGTGTCTGAGGCCTCCTGTGCCACCCAGCTGACCCCAGAATACACTTATTTCTTAACACCACATGGAACTTTTGCAAAAACTGGACAGGTATTATGGTATAAAGACTTTGTAAATACCTGTAAAAAGATAGAAATACTAAACATATCCTTTCTAAGCCATAATACATTAAAAATAATAAACCATTCAGGAAGCACAAACAAAAGACACAAACCTAAATGGAGATTTAATAATGAAATCCTAAATAATAATGGGCCAAAGAACAAATCATTGAAAGAATTAATAATTAGTTATAATAATAAGACTAATATACCAGAATTTCTGAGGTGTAGCTAAAGGAGTTCTCTAGAAAAGCTATATTCCTTTTTTTTTTTTTTTTTAGTGAGGCAATTGGGGTTAAGTGACTTGCCCAGGGTCACACAGCTAGTAAGTGTTAAGTGTCTGAGGTCGGATTTGAACTCAGGTACTCCTGAATCCAGGGCCGGTGCTTTATCCACTGCGCCATCTAGCTGCCCCGAAAAACTATATTTCTAAAAACATAAATTGGCAAAATAGAAAAGGAGAGGATTAATGAAATGAATATACATTTTTTAAAAATTATAAAACAACAGATAAACCCAAAATAAGTACAAAAGTGGACCTTTCAAAAATTAGAAGAGAAACAGCTAAATTGGAAATCAAAATGAGTATGACAAAGCTAAAAATCTGGTTCTTTGAAAAGTCCCACACATTTGATAAATCTTTAGCTAACCTGAGCAGAAAGAGAACAGAAAATCAGATCAACAAAATAAAAAATTTACAATGTGAAGTAACATCAAAATAAACAGTAAAAAGAATTATCAGGACCTACTTTCCCAACAAAACAGAATACCAAACAAACAAATGATCAACTTCAAAAGAATAAAATACCCAGAGGCAGCTAGGTGGTGCAGTGGTGGAGCACTGGTCCTGGATTCAGGAGGACCTGAGTTCAAATGCAGCCTCAGACACTTAACACTTACCAGCTGTCTGACCCTCGGCAAGTCACTTAACTACAATTGCCTCACCAAAAAAAAATTTATATATAAAATACCCAAAGAGAAATCTTAATCCAGTCTCAGAAAGGAGATAGAAAAATGTGGTTGTGTTTTCTTGCGTACAGTCCACATATTCTTGGAGTTCTGAGTAACTTCTTTACCTTGAGGCTGGACAGCCTTGCTTTTTTTTTTTTTTTTTTTAATTTTTTTTTGGTGAGGTAATTGGGGTTAAGTGATTTGCCCAGGGTCACACAGCTAGTAAGTGTTAAGTGTCTGAGGTCGAATTTGAACTCAGGTACTCCTGAATCTAGGGCCGGTACTCTATTGTCTGTACCATCTAGCTGCCCCTTGCTTTCTTTTTGCATGGCCACTTATTGGTAAGATTTCTTTGGCTTAGAGTCCCAGAATGGGACACTGGAACAGTCCAACTACCTCACTCAATGAAACAGGGTCTCTAAGAGGTGAACTACTCGAAGATCAAAGGGAAAATCAATGGCCATTTCTTGATTAGATGGTGCAGTGAAGTAGTATGTGGCAGTCTGATATGAAAGGTCGTAAGTGAAAGAGGAGGTACGATATGAAAATTCTTTTGTTTAGGGCCCCTCAGTGTTCTCTCTGGGACTGTTGTATAAGATGCTCTCTGTTGTTGGAGACATGATTCTTCCTCTCTGCAGTACTAAAACAGTCATATTAAAGGACAGCAGCAATGTGATCTCCAGTCACTTCTTTGTATCTCTAGCATGACCTTTCCTGTATGAGTCCTTTAAAAGTGCCTTTTTATAGTCATGTTTATTGATATTGTTGCTTGACTCTTGCTGCCGATTGTGTCCAATCGTTAGATTATTGGATTAGAGAGCACATGATGATGCTGTTTGTTTTTTCGGTCTGGTTTATTTTAGTGACCAGTATATTTAGTAGAATGCTTGTTAGTGTTATTGATCTGTCAGGGATTAGAGCCTCTAGTAAAGTGGCTTCAGAATATGATTAAAACATGTTTTCTGTTGACTGTAGCTGCATATGTGTGTATAACATGTTTGTGTGTGTGTGTTGTTTAATTTTTTGATAGTTCTCGGCCATTGAAAGCTTCCCAAATGGTGAATTCCTGCACCATCAGCACTTCTACACCTTCAAGGTTAGTTCTATCTTTTGGTTACCTAGTGATTTTTGAGGATTTGACTGGTTCTGTTCTCTAACTCCTTTTTTCTTAATTTCTTTCTCACTTTGCCTAATTCTTCAGTTGTCATCTTCATTGGCTATACTTTGGCAAAGCAAACTTTAACATTGAAACAGGCTTTAATACAGTCCTCTAAGATTCTGTTACAATGGATTCAGGAGTACCTGAGTTCAAATCTGGCCTCAGACATTTGACACTTGCTAGCTGTGTGACCCAGGGCAAGTCACTTAACCCTCATTGCCCTACAAAACAAAAAGATTCTGTTACAAGCTTGTGAGTGTTTTAGACTTGATTACTTTCTAGTTTGTGGCATTTTGTAGCCTAAGATTTAAGAGATTTCAGAATTAATCTAATTTCTTTATATCTTTTTTTTAAAGAAAAAGTGATATTAATGTCGAATATTTTATTTCTAAAATGGACATGTAGTTGCAAAATATTTGCATGCTCACATGCTTAGAGGAAACCTAAACTCAGGCATAAAGACCTGGATTCAGTGTCTTATCAGACACAGAATTGCTCTGTGATTCTGGGAAAGTTGCTTACTTATGTTCCCTAGGCCACGTGGGGATGACACTAACTTTATCTCCCAAGATGTTGTGAGGATAAAATTCAATGATGCCCTTGAAGCCCCTTGCCAACTTTCACTGATTTGACCTGGAGTCACTATAACTGTTTTCATGCTTTAGCCACTGAACTTGAGGGATTTTGAGAATGAACAGGAATAAGTACTCTCTTGAGAACCACAGTACCACAGGAATTTTCCTGCTTTCCCAGAAAATTTCAAAGGCTAGTCCTGGCCAAGGAAAGAAGCAGATATTTCCCCTTGTCCTTAATGCACTCATTCTCCAAGAACTGGTTGGAACCACCAGTATTGAATGTTATACCTCTTGCTGTGAGTGACTTGATAATAAGTCAGCAGTCTCAAAATCTAGCCTGTCTTCTAAAAAATGGCCTAAAATTAATTTTGCCAGAGACCCTTTTGCCAACAATTCCTATTTTCTTTTCTTCAATGCGGCTAATAGTAGGTGATAACTCAAAATCAGAAAGTGTTATGGACAAAATTTTCTTCTCCAATTCTTTAAAAAAGAAGCACATAATGAAATTACAAGATGAATATTTTCTTTAATATAGACAAGTTACCATCTGTGAATTTAGTATTTATTAATGGGATGTACTCTGTAGCAAATCACTGTAATTGCCACCAAAATTAAAAAGACTTCGTTGGACATTATTATTTCTTGATCTGGTCACCTGTGCTTCAAGGTCTTTTATTCTGCAAGCTTGATTTTCTATCATACTAGGAGTGCTTAGGCCCTGGCAAATTTATCAAGTTGATAAAAACTTATAAAAGACTAGTTTATGAACCAGAAAGCCACTTGGCTTTTTATAGTGTCATTTATTGCGTCTAAGGGACTCTGCATAAGCTAATTAGAAACAATCTCCTCCCTCAGCAGAGTATTCACATGGACACATTATGCCTGGAGGTTGCCTTGGTGACCATGAAACTATAGAGAGTATTGCTGCATCTTATTTCCAAGTTTCATGATCTTTTATTTCATTTATGTTTTGAAAATTTAGATTAATTGGTATTTCATTCCTGTTCTGTTTTGCAGGGCTAATATTTTGATTTGTGTTAATTCTTATAAAGAGAGATCATTCTTTGGGGCATTTCCTTATTCTTTCTTCAGCTTAGTTTATGGTGTTCAGGATACATAGAAGTAAAAATAAATCTTATGATGATGTCAAATAAATGTACTGTTTGAGCTAAATAAATTTTCCATACAAGCTCTAAGCATTCAAACTTTCATTTCGAACATCTATGAAAATTTTACTTAAATGTATTACACATTTCCAACCTGTCTTAAACCAAATACACTGAATTTATTGATGACATAGGTTTATAACTATGTCTCAATTTTTGTTCTCTACTATAATACAGGGATGCCTTGAGGTATGTTGGCCTAACTGACCCTATAATAAATTATTCTAAGCTAATCTGTTTTTATAATTATTTGGGCTTTTTACTGTTCTTTGTATTAGCTGTCACATGTATATATATCCTCACTGCTGACAGTGTGTCATCTTGTTTCTGATTTATTGCATTATATAAGAGAAAGCTTTTTGAGTGAGAATTTAAGGGTGACTTCAAGAAGGTGCCTGACTTTAATGACAGCTATCTTCTCCCAAAGCCTATTGTGTTTACTTCCCCAGCTATATTTTGAATGCTTGAAATCTGAATTGTTAATGCTTATGATATTACTTTAAATAAAAGAGTGAGTGAATTATTCCATGCACAGTGTTGTTAGATTTATTCATTGCCATGTCTGCATGAAATGTAGTTGAGAGTACCTTGTTTACAAATATAGTAAATGGTTCATTGGAACTAATCATTAGAAGAGAAAAAGACAGAAAGTAGCTGATGTATGGCTCATAGTATTGTATAATAATTAAACTTCCAAAGAGTAGTATTTTGGGAATGAAGCAAATGTATATAGATATGTCTTCAGCTTTTAGCTAAGTAATTTTCAGTTAGCACAAATATGGTATATATTCTACTAAATTTTTCTGTGTTGAAAGATAAAGTTTCCTTTTTTATTAGTGTGTCTTATGTTCCTAAAAAGACTTAACAAAGATAAATTATCCAGAACTGGAAATAATTTTTTTTTTAATTTCCAGGAAATATACATTCAAATCCAAGTGCTCCGTAGGATTCTCCATTGATTCAGACAGTGAAGATGAACTGCTAAAACGTTCTGTGGCCCTCAGCCAGAGACTTTTTGAAATGCCAAGCAGGGAGCAACAGGAAGACCTGGAAAAGGTAGGTAATTTACATGAAAATGTCTGAAACAATTTATGCATCAGTTGCTACCACATGAAGCGAGTCATATGTTCTTCAAGATGAGGGTTCAGAAAATTGATAAGGATAGATACTAAACTTTTCGAGAATAGAGTTCTTTACCTGCCTAGCTCCATAATCTGTGTACAATTTGGTGACTTGTGCTCATACAGTTTGAAACTATAAGATAGCAAGAGGATCTTCAAGAACATCGACAACTAACTCTTATTTTAAAGAGCTGAGATCCAAAGAGTTTATGTTTTTTCTGAAGGCTACATAGATTTATTAAGAAATAAGTTGCTGGGGGGGGGGGCAGCTAGTTGGTGCAGTGGATAAAGCACCGGCCCTGGATTTGGGAGGACCTGAGTTCAAATGTGGCCTCAGACACTTGACACATACTAGCTGTGTGACCCTGGGCAAGTCACTTAACCCTCATTGCCCCACCAAAAAGAAAAAGAAAGAAGTTGGTACCAGTTTTATACTTTTTACCTTTTGATCTTCAGAGAATTAGCAGCTTCTTTCTTTCTTTTTAAAAAAAAAAATGTTGTTGGTTTTTTTTGGTGAGGCAGTTGGGGTTAAGTGACTTACTCAAGGTCACATAGCTAGCAAGTGTCAAGTGTCTGAGGCCGGATTTGAACTCAGGTCCTCCTGACTCCAAGGCTGGTGCACTATCCACTGCGCCACCTAGATGCCCCTAGCAGCTTATTTCATTTTTTTGTTGTTGTTTTGTTTGTTTGTTTTTTGTTTTTTGCGGGGCAATGAGGGTTAAGTGACTTGCCCAGGGTCACACAGCTAGTAAGTGTCAAGTGTCTGAGGTCGGATTTGAACTCAAGTACTCCTGAATCCAGGGCTGGTGCTTTACCACTGCGCCATCTAGCTGCCCCTTATTTCAAATTCTTATTTCTGAGGAAATGATAGTAAAAGACTTCAAAATTTTTATTGAATCGGGGTTTCAGACTGGCTTGTGAAATCATAGATCTACCATCATTTATTAATATGCATGCCAGTTCTGTGCTAGATTGTAGGGGTATAAAAACAAAGAACAAAACAATCCCTGCTCACAAGGAGTTTATGTTCTTTTTTTTTTTATTATTATTAAGAAAAATCATAACATTTCTTCCGTGGAAGGCAAAAGCAATAATAAATCACATGTGATAATTACTCAGTACAGAGCAAAAACAAGAATATTCAAAACCTCAGAATCCATTTGTAAACCTAGAGTCACATACCCCCAGGAACAATCTGTACCACTTGAAGCCACTTGTTTTTAGCTAATCTTCTGATCCTCACCCATCTGCTACCTCCACATAAGCACCCTTTTTCTCAGACTGTTTTGTGTCCTAGCCACCCTGAGCAAGGAACTGAAAGTGTGCCACTGTCTTTAACAAAGACAATCTCAGTGCTGCCTTGGTGCAGTGACAAGCAGTTCCTCTAAAACACAGAACTCCAAAACTCCTTGGCTTGGCCTTCTCGGCATCATGAACAAGCCTAGTCAGCATTTATTTTAACAAAATTCTGCTTTCTCTGGTCCACAATCACAGCTCGAAACAAAAGAGACAGGGGACCAAATTTTCCTTTCTTTTTCTTTCTCATTAAACCAAATAGGGCGGTGGAAGGCAAGCATGTGCTCTTTTTCTTCAGAGAGCTTTTGTGTCTCCTTTTCCATTTGGCTTTTCAAGCTGCCATTTTTTCCTCTACCTCTCTTACTTTGTCTTCAAAGTCCTTTTAGAGTGCCTTTCTGGCCTGAGACCAATTCATATTTTTCTTGGAAGCTTTGGATGTAGGAGCCCTGATGTTGCTATCCTCCCTCTTCTGAGGGTGCACCTCGATCTTCCTTGTCACTAAAGAAACTTTCTATGCTTCTCAACTTTCTGTGCTTGCTCATCTTGCCCGTTATTTATTTAAGTTTTAACTCCCTCTTACAGTGGGGCCCTACTTCCAAGCTACACTGTCCCAAGCTTCAGAGGGTCCTGGAAGTTTAAGGAAGGGCAGGTTTTTCATTTGCCTGGCCTGTTCTCTGGTCTGAATAGAACCTCAGACCAACTTGCTAATTAACCAGGCAGCAAAACTTTGTGTGCTATGGTTTTTAGCGCCAATGAGCCTGTGCTTCTCCCTGACCTGGGCCTCTGGTAACTCAATATTTCTTCCTGGTTCTCCACTGGGGTAGGACTACTGAATGCCCCCTTAGGGCCTAGAGACACCCCTGTATTCTCCCCCTGCCCTGCCCTCTGTCTGCCAACCATTCCGCCCTCTCACCCGACCGTAAGTTTAGTTCCAGAACACGTTGGCGCTGCAGCTGATTCAGAGGCCCAGGGGTAAGTTTCTCTGGTGCAGCCTGCTTGGGGCTGGATTGGTGTTGGCAGGATCACAGGGTTGGACTTCACTCCAAGCCCAGCACAGGGGCCCTCTCATGTCAAGCTTCTAAGCTGTCTTTGGTTGGAAAATAATCTCAGCCCATCTTTTTGTGGGTTCTGCTGCTCCGGAGGTTGTCTTATAGCTGAGAGTTTAATGCCTTTCCTCTGCCATCTTAACCCCATGTGCTCTTGGAGAGTTCCTTCCCTTCCCCCCACCTCCCCATCCTGGCTCCATGCAATTATCTATCTGAGCATTAAACTCAAATCTCTCTGTACATAGCCACATTTTGGGGAGGGCAGGAACAGGGCAGGAAAGGTTCTTTGTAGAATATGGGACTTGAGTTGTGTCCTGAAAGAAGAGGGAAATAATGTGACACAAAGGTAAAGGGGTAGTACATTTTAGGCATGGGAGATGGCCTTTGCAGAGGCACAGAGAGAAAAGCTGGAGTACTGTGGGTGAGGAAGAGAGGATAGCATGCCTCGATCAGAGTACCTGTCCCTTGGGGCTGGAAAGGTAGGTTGGGATCAGTTGTGAACAGTTAAAAGCTAAATAGTGTTTAATATTTTATCTTGGAGGTATGAATGGATGGTGTGGGAAGCCCCAGAAGTTACAGCTTTCCTCCGTCATCTTGGCTCTGCCCCTAATATTTTATCTTAGAAACAATGGGGGGGGGCAGCTAGGTGGCACAGTGGATAAAACCACTGGCCCTGGATTCAGAATGACCTGAACTCAAATCCAACCTCAGACACTTGACACTTACTAGCTGTGTGATTTCTGGACAAGTCACTTAACCCTCATTGCCCTACCAAAAAAAAAAAATTTAAAGAAAAAAAGTGAAAGAAGCAACAAGGAGCCACTGGAGTTGGTTGAGAAGAGGAACGGCATTCAGATCTTTGGGGAGATGAACCAAAATTCAGGAGAGAGACTCGGGCTGGTTACGTAAATATGAGATTCATCTGCACAGAGATGATAATGAAACCTATGAAAGCTGATGAGGTTACATAGCATAGAGAAAAGAAGAGGGCCTTCTTCAGAATCTCAGCAGAACATATTGGGAGTGTTCTGACAAAAAAAGAGGAGAACTAGGAGAAAAAGTCACAAACGTCTAGAAATGAGAGAATATCTAAGGAGGAGAGAGGGTAGTTAACTGAGATGCAGTAGATAATGTTGAGAAAAATGAGGACTGAGTAAGACCATCTGATTTAGCAATAAGAGATGATTACTGGCTTTGGAGAGAATAGTTTTAGTAGAGTGATGAGGTCTGAAGCCAGCTTACAAAGGTCACTGAATATGTTAATAGCATAGTGATCAATGATTACTTGAGACATTTGGATTATCGCATTTTACAAGGGAAGAGTACTTCATGAACATTATTTTGAGCTTCTCTTATTAGAAGAACAGAATTGTTTCAGGAGGCCATTTTCTTGTGGCAGGGTAAACACTCTTTTCCCATGTAATATTAAAGCCAGGGCCCAGTTTGGGTGATATCCACCTTAACTGAAAACTAGGACACTCAAAGCCAGAATTCTTCACTTTTCAATAATTTTTGAGTGCGTATGGGTGGGGCGGCAATATGAGGGTTAAGTGACTTGCCCAGGGTCACACAGCTAGTAAGTGTCAGTGTCTGAGACCAGATTTGAACTCAGGTCCTCCCGTATCCACAGCCAGTGCTTTATCCACTGCGCCACCTAGCTACCCCCACTTTTTAATAAATATCTTTTTTCTTTTATTTCGTTTCACTAAATAACATGTAAAAAACAATTAACATTTTTAAAAAGAAATTTGAGTTCCAAATTCTTTCCTTCCCTCCGTCCCTGCCCCAACCATTGAGAAGACAAGCAGTTTGATATGGTTTACAGATGTGCAGTCATGTAAAACATTAAATATATTTTAAATATCTCTTGGGGAACATCATGTTTTTTATTTTTCATTTGGGTTTGCTCTGTAGCTAATGAATCAAGAAGATCTAATTTCTTCTAATGTTTAAAATGGTAAAGAAAAAATAAATGGCCATTCTTTGACTAGTTGAGTGTATGTTAACCATTGCATATTGGCTAATTAAAGCTTAAAACATCTAAGAGGAATTTCTTAAAATAAAGTTTTACTGGAGCAGCTAGGTAGTGTAGTGGGTAAAGCACTGGCCCTGAATTCTGGAGGACCTGAGTTCAAATTCAAGTTCATCCTCAGATACTTGACACTTACTAGCAGTGTGACCCTGAACTCATTTCCAAAAACATCCATTTCCCAAATACAGGATGTGGGAAGCATGACTAGACTATAATTCATGCAAAAGAGATCTCATGGTTTTAGTGGACTAAAGATCAGTATGAGTCAGTAGGGTGCAATGACTGCGCAGAAACCACACACATTAACCAAAACACATTATTAGTCTGCTTTATGGTGGTGTCTAGAGGGTGGCTTGTGATGGTCCTGCTACATCTGCCCTTAATTAGACCACATCTAAAATAATGGTGGTTAAGTCTGAGGAGATTTAGAAGCGAATCCTCCAATGGAGGTGGCAAGGGTGGTGAGAGGTTTGGTTGAAGAAATTGGGAAGCTTAAATATGAAGACTTTGGGGATATGTAAACAGGATAACTCTTCGGTTTTTGGAGTGCTGCTGTCTGTTAAATAAAGCCTATATTCTGTTTGGGCCTGGAGAATAAAACTAGGACTAGTTGAGATAAGTTTAAGGCTAATGTAAGGAAAAACTTCCTAACAATTAAGCACTGGCTAAAAGTTGACTGAGTTGCTTCAGTGGAGTTGTTCAAATGGAGAACAGATGATCACTTCAGGGACATTAGTGAGAGGATTCCTATTTAGGCCTATGTTGGCATGGAAGACCTCGAGGTCTCTTGGAACTGTTTAGATTATGTAATTTTGTGCCTTCCCCCCATAGGGTTCAAAAAAATGCAAAATGGAATCAGATGGAAACTCAGGATTTGATGGAATGAGTGAAGATGAACTTCTGGCAGCTGTCTTAGAGATAAGTAAGAGAGAAGCCTCGATGTCTGTAACTAATGAAGATGATGAAAAGCCTACCAGCAGTCCAGATACGGGGTTTGCAGAGGATGATATGCAAGATATACCTGAAAATCTGGAATCTCTGGAGGCAGAAAAATCGAAAGCCCCCATAGAAGCTGGTAGGTTGAATAAAAATGAAGACATCTAATAGTAAAGATAACCCTTACAAAGCTAGTAAAGCTAGTAATTTGGGGGGGGGGGCAGGGTCACACAGCTAGTAAGTGTCAAGTGCCTGAGGCATAATTTGAACTCAGGTCCTTCTGAATCCAGGGCTGGTGCTTTATTCACTGTGCCAATTAGCTGCTCCCAACTAGTAATATTTTTAGTGGCAAACAGAAAGGCTTGTGTGAGAGGGGGGTGGATAATCACTTCTGAGGTATTTCCATCCTTTAAATGAACTTATTTTATTGAATTTTAAACTCTGTATACATGACTAAGGACTGAGGATTCATTGAAAAGTATCCCTCTTCCTGGGATATATGGCTAATTGATGGATATTTTTTTATGTCTTCTGTTTGGTCTCACTATCTACTTCTAAAATTTATGTAAGGTAAAGCTAGTAGATGGCCTCCATGTCCAGGGACCATTTCCTATCTTCCTATCTCTGCTCTTGAACTTGCTCCCTATTGGGAGTTTAAAGGATACCAGACAAGAATGTCCTAAATATTGGCTATACCCCCAGGTGTGTTCCATTAAGCTTTAAGCCTTAGTTTTGTCACCTACAAAATCAGGATGGTGCTTGTACCTAGCTCATTAGATTGGTTCAAGAATTTGGGACCATCTCCAGTTGTTCTCATGTATATCTTTCCACTGGACCCAGATGACTCTGGAAGAGAGTGAGGCTATTGACTTTGCACAGCCCTCCCTCACTTAAATCCAATTCACTGCAAGTCAAGACAGCACCTCCCTGATGCCAGTGGTCCTCTTGGAGAACAAAGGACGAACAACAATTAAATTATCCATAGGTTAATTGGTGGGGAGGAAAACTTTGTAACTTTGGCATTCAGAAATAATTCTCTCCCTTTTAATTAGAAAATAGTTTTATTATTAACTAGAAAACATTAAAGTAATTCTTTCCATATGTAAAAGTTAAAAAAATTGGTTACATAAAACCATAAATCTATTATAAGCAACTTGTGTCTTTAAAATATGTGTTGGGGGGGCAGAGCCAAGATGGTGGAGAAAAGTCAGTGACTCCCTTGGCTCTCCTTCTGTTCCCTTAAAAAGAACATTAAATCAAGCCTCTGGATGGATTCTGAAACTACAGAACCTGCAAAGAGCCAGAGAGACAGTCTTCCAACCAAAGATAATTTAGAAGACTTCAGGAAAGATCTGTCTCGGGCAAAAGGGAGGCTCAGGGCACTGCAGCACAGCGTGCAGGAGAGGGACGGGGCAAGTCAACAGGAAGCTGTGGGTCACAGTCAAGCAACTGAGGCCCCTGGATCCTGGCACAACAAGCTGGGGGTGCAGCAAAACAGTGGCGAAATCCACCTGCACCAGCCAAGAGGGCAGGTTGCCCGCTGGAGGACCACCCACAGGACAGGCGCAACCAGGCCTACTGATCCCAGCACTTGCTCACAGGAAGCCCAGGGCGGTGAGAAATCCACAAGCCATAGAGGCCTCAGTGTAGAAAGCCAGTGACACATCCCCTATACCCTAGCACAAGAAGCTTAAAACAAGGGCCCTGGTGCCCCCAGAGGAGACATCAATTTAAAAAAAAAAAAAAGCTGCAGTATGAATAAGAAACAAAAAAGAGCTCTCACCATTGAGAGCTTCTGTATCAACAGGGAAGAGGCAAACACAAAATCGGATGAGGGCAATACTCCCAAATTGCCTACATGTGAAGCCTCAAGAGGGAACAAAAAGCCTTCTTTGAAGAAGCTCAAAAAAGGATTTTAAAAATCAATTGAGGGGCAGCTAGGTTGCACAGTGGATAGAGCACCGGCCCTGGAGTCAGGAGTACCTGAGTTCAAATCCGGCCTCAGACACTTAACACTTACTAGCTGTGTGACCCTGGGCAAGTCACTTAACCCCAATTGCCTCACTAAAAAAAAAAAAAAATCAATTGAGAGAAATGAAAGCAACACAAGAAAATTATCAAAAAAGAATCAACAGGGGCAGCTAGATGGCGCAGTGGTTAAAGCACCAGCCCTGAATTCAGGAGTACCTGAGTTCAAATCCTGCCTCAGACACTTGACACTAGCTGTGTGACCCTGGGCAAGTCACTTAACCCCCATTGCCTGCAAAAAAAAAAAAAAAAGAATCAACAGCTTGGAAAAGGAAGCACAAAGATTGACTGAAGAAAACAATTCCTTAAGAAATTCATTTGGCCAAATGGGAAAAAAAGTGTATCATCTCACTGAAGAAAACAATGCCTTAAAAATTAAAACTGGACAGTTGGAAGGTAATAAATCCATGAGACACCAGTAATCAGTCAAGCAAAATCAAAAGAATGAAAAAATAGAAGAAAATGTGAAACACCTCATTGGAAAGACAACTGACCTGGAAAACAGATTCAGGAGAGACAATTTGAGAATCATTGGACTGCCTGAAAGCCATGATCAGAAAAAGAGTCTAGACACCATATTCCAGGAAATTATTAAGGAGAACTGCCCTTATATTATAGAATCAGAGGATAAAATCATCATTGAAAGAATCCACCGATCACCTCCTGAAAGAGACCCCAAAAGGAAAACTCCAAGGAATATTGTAGCCAAATTCCAGAATTATCAGGTGAAGGAGAAAATACTCCAAGCAGCCAGGAAGAAGCAATTTAAATAACATGGAGCCACAGTCAGGAATGCTCAGGACCTGACAGCCTTAACATTAAAGGATCACAAGGCTTGGAATATGATATTCTGGAAGGCAAAGGAGCTTGGATTGCAGCCAAGACTCTATTACCCAGCAAAAATGCGCATTCTCTTTCAGGGGAAAAGATGGACATTCAATGACAATGGGGACTTTCAAGGTTTCCTGATGAAAAGACCAGCTCTGAATAGAAAATTTGATCTTAACATACAAGATTCTAGAGAAGTCTAAAAGGGTAAACAGGGGGGAAAAAGTTACTCAATAAGGTTAAACTGTTTACATCCCTACACGGGAAGATAATACTTATAACTCTTGAGAACTATATATATATTTGGGCAGACAGAAGGATTATACACAGAGGGCATAAATATAAACTGTCTTTGATGTGATGATATAAAGAAAATTAAGGGGTGAAAAAGGGAGTTTGTGGGGAGAAGAGGAAAGGGGAGATGGAATGGGGTGAATTACATCATATGAAGAGGTGAAAAAACCTATTACAATAGAGGGAAAGTAGGGAGGAATGAACATTCTTTCAACCCTACTCTCACTAGATTTGATTCAAAGAGGGAATGACATATATGTTCATTTAGATAAAGAAACTTAGCTTATTCTTTAGGGAAGTAAAATGGTAATGGGAAAGGGGGGGGACTGATAGAAGGGAGGGCAAAAGCAAGGGAGAAAAGTGTAAAGAAAAGGGGGGTGTGATAAAAAAGGAGGGCAAATTCGGGGAGGCAGGGGTAAGAAGCAAAACATTGGTGAGGAGGAAAAGGGTGAAAGAAGGGGAAAAAGTACAAAGGGGGCAAATAGAAGGGAATAGACAGTAATAATAACTGAATGTGAATGGGATGAACTCTGCCATAAAATGGAAGTGAATTGCAGAGGGGATTAAAAACCAGAATCCTACAATATGCTGTTTACAGGAAACACATTTGAAGCAGAGAGTTATACACAGGATAAAGGTAAAAGGCTGGAGTAGAATATATTATGCTTCAGCTAAAGTAAAAAAAGCAGAGGTAGCAATCCTTATCTCAGACAAAGCAAAGGCAAAAATAGATCTAATTAAAAGAGATAAGGAAGGAAACTACATCTTGCTAAAAGGTGAATGAATGAAGTAATATCAATATTAAACATGTATGCGCCAAGTGGTATAGCATCCAAATTCTTAGAGAAGAAGCTAAATGAGTTACAAGAGGAAATAGACAGTAATACTATACTAGTGGGGGATCTGAATCTTCCCCTCTCAGAATGATAAATCTAGCCACAAAATAAACAAGAAATTGAAAGAGGTGAATAGAATACTAGAAAAGTTAGACAGGATAAAAGACTAGAGAAAATTGAATGGGGATAGAAAGGAATATACCTTTTTCTCAGCAGTGCATGGCACATTTTCAAAAATTCACCATATATTAGGGCACAAAAACATCATAGTCAAATGTAAAAAGGCAGAAATAGTAAATGCATCCTTCTCAGATCATGATGCAATAAAAATTGCATGTAATAAAGAACCATGGGAAGGTAGACTGAAAATCAATTGGAAACTAAATAATTTCATTCTAAAGAATGAGTGGATTGGGGCAGCTAGGGGGAGCAGTGGGTAGAGCACCGGCCCTGGAGTCAGGAGGACTTGAGTTCAAATTTGGCCTCAGACACTTAACACTTACTAGCTGTGTGACCCTGGGGAAGTCACTTAACCCCAATTGCCTCACCAAAAATAAATAAATATTAAATTTATTTTAATTTAAAAAAAAGAATGAGTGGGTCAGACAACAATGGGGGGCAGCTAGGTGGCACAATGGATAGAGCACTGGCCCTGGAGTCAGGAGGACCTGAGTTCAAATCCGACCTCAGACACTTAACACTTACTAGCTGTGTGACCCTGGGCAAGTCACTTAACCCCAATTGGCTCACTAAAAAAAAAAAAAAAAAAAAACTCAACAAATCATAGAAACAGTCAATAACTATATCCAAGAGAATGACAATAATGAGACAACATGCCAAAATCTATGGGATGTAGCCAAAACAATGCTTGGGGAAATTTTATAGCTCTAACTGCTTGTATGAATAAAAAAGAGAGGAGATCAATGAATTGGGCATACAACTTAAAAAGCTAAAAAAAAAGAACAAATTGGAAATCTCCAATTAAAAACTAAATTAAAAATCCTGAAAAAGGAGAAATTAATAAAATTGAAAGCAAGAAAACTATAGAATTAATCAATAAAACTAGGAGCTGGTTTTATGAAAAAAAAATCAATAAAATAGACAAACCATTGGTTAATTTGATTTAAAAAAAAAAGAAAACCAAATTACCAGTATCAAAAATGAAAGGGGTGATTTTACCATCAATGAAGTGGAAATTAAAGCAATAATTAGGAACTATTTTGCCCAATTATATGCCAGTAAATTTGACAATCTAAATGAAATGGATAGATACTTTAAAAATACAAACTGCCCGGGTTAACGGAAGAGGAAATAAAATCCTTAAATAAGCACATATTAGAAAAAGAAATTGAACAAGCCATTAATGAACTCCCTAAGAAAAAATCCCCAGGGCCAGATGGGTTTACAGGTGAATTCTACCAAACATTTAAAGAGCAATTAATTCCAATATTATACAAATTATTTGGAAAAATAAGAGAAGAAAGAGTTCTACCAAATTTGTTTTATGATACAAATATGGTGGTGTTAAGGGCTAAAATTTCTAGCTAGTCTGTCTAAAATATCTGAGTGGTCGCCAATAAATTATAAGCTTTAGCAAGAGTTAGACTTTTAAGCATTTATTAAGGAGAATGAGAACTTGGTAAACAGAGAAAGCCCTACATTCATCTATCTATTAAAGGGAGAGCACATTTCTAGCTCCACTCTCAGCCAGAGTCCCCAGGAAAAGAGAGTCAGAGCACCTGGCTCCCCCTTCTTCCTTCCACCAGCAAACGTCACTTCCTGACGCCAAAGAAAAGACGCATGGTCTTGCCCTCAGAGACATTCACCTCATGGCACAGCTTTTCTACAGTAAGTCTTCAGCAGGTGGCGTCATTCCAATTGTTAAAGTGGTGATACCAAAACCAGGCAGAGCAAAAACAGAGAAAGAAAATTACAGACCAATTTCCCTAATGAATATTGATGCTAAAATCTTAAATAAGATATTAGCAAGGATATTACAGCAAGTGGTCACCAGGATAATACACTATGACCAGGTGGGATTTATACCAGGAATGCTGGGCTGGTTCAACATTAGGAAAACTATTAACATAATCAACCACATCAATAAGAAAACTAACCAAAATCATATGATTATTTCAATAGATGCAGAGAAAGCTTTTGACAAAATACAGCACCCATTCCTAATAAAAACACTAGAGAGCTTAGGAATAGGTGGAGCTTTCCTTAAAATAATAAGTAGTATCTACCTAAAACCATCAGCAAGCATTATATGTAATGGGGATAAGTGAGAGGCCTTCCCAATAAGATCAGGGGTGAAACAGGGATGTTCACTATCACCTCTGTTATTTAATATTGTACTAGAAATGTTAGCTTTAGCAATCAGAAGAAAAAGGAATTAAAGGAATTAGTATAGGCAAGGAGAAAACAAAACTATCACTCTTTGCAGATGATATGATGGTATACTTAGGGAATCCTAGAGAATCAACTCAAAAATTACTTGAAACAATTCACAATTTTAGCAAAGTAGCAGGATATAAAATAAGTCCACATAAATCATCAGCATTTATATACATGATCAATAATGTCCAGCAGCAAGAGCTAGAAAGAGAAATTCCATTTAAAGTAATGGTAGAGGGGGCAGCTAGGTGGCACAGTGGATAAAGCACTGGCCTTGGATTCAGGAGGACCCGAGTTCAAATCCAGCCTCAGACACTTGACACTTAACTAGCTATGTGACCCTGGGCAAGTCACTTAACCCTCATTGCCCTGCAAAAACAAGCAAAACAAAACAAAAAAATAAAGTAATGGTAGATAATATAGAATACTTTCCAAGACAAACCCAGGAACTCTATGAACACAATTACCAAACCCTTTTCACACAAATCAAATCAGATCTAAAAAATTGGAAAGATATCAATTGCTTATGGATAGGCTGAGCTAATATAATAAAAATGACAATTCTTCCTAAATTTACTTATTCAGTGCCATACCAGACTACCTAAAAATTATTTTATAGAGCTAGAAAAAATCATAACAAAATTCATCTGGAAAAACAAAAAGTCAAGAATATCAAGGGAAATAATGAAAAAAAAAATGGGTAGGAAGGAGGGTTAGCTGTACCAAATCTGGAGCTTTACTATAAAGCGGCAGTTATCAAAACTATCTGGTACTGGCTAAGAAATAGAGTGGAGGATCAATGGAATAGGCTAGGCACAGGAGACACAGCAGTAAATGACATTAGTAATGTACTGTTTGATAAACCTAAAGACTCCAGCTTCTGGGATAGGAAATCAGTATTTGACAAAAACTTCTGGGAAAACTGGATGATAGTATGGCAGAAATTAGGCATAGACCAACATCTTACACCTTATACTAAAATAAGGTCAAAATGGGAACATGATTTAGACATAAGAAGTGATACCATAGGTAAATTAGGAGAAGAAGGAATAGTCTACCTTTCAGATCTTTGGAAAGGAGAACAATTTATGATCGAACAAGAGACAGGGAATATTATGAAATGCAAAATGGATGATTTTGACTACATTAAGTTAAAAAGGTTTTGTATAGACAGAAGCAATGTATCCAAAATTAGAAGGGATGCAGAAACCTGGGAAACAATTTTTATGGCCAGTACTTCTGATAAAGGTCTCATCTCTAAAATATATAGGGAACTAAATCAAATTTATAAGAATCTAAGTCATTCCCCAATTAAGAAATGGTCAAAGGATATGAACAGGCAGGTTTCTGATTAATAAATCAAAGCTATCTATTCCCATATGAAAAAATGCTCTAAATCACTATTGATTAGAGAGATGCAAATTAAAACAACTCTGAGGTACCACCTGACACCTATCAAATTGGCTAATATGACAAAAAAGGAAAATAATAAATGTTGGAGAAGCTGTGGGAAAACTGGAACACTAATCCATTGTTGGTGGAGCTGTGAACTGATCCAACCATTCTGGAGAGCAATTTGGAATTATGCCCAAAGGGAGATAAAGCTGTGCATACCCTTTGACCCAGCAATACCACTTTTGGGTCTTTTTCCCAAAGAGATCATAAAAAAGGGGAAAGGATCTACATGTACAAAAATATTTATAGCTGCTCTTTTTGTGGTGGCAAGGAATTGGAAGTTGAGGGGTTGCCCATCAATTGGGGAATGGCTGAACAAGTTGTGGTATATGAATGTAATGGAATACTATTGTGCTGTAAGAAACGATGAGCAGGAGGAGTTCAGAGAAACGTGGAAGGACTTGCATGAACTGATGATGAGTAAGATGAGCAGAACCAGAAGAACATTGTACACAGTATCATCAACATTGTGTGTTGATCAACTGTGATAGACTAGATTCTTCTCACCAATGCAACGGTACAGGAGAGTTCCAGGGGACTCATGATGGAAGGGGATCTCCACATCCAGAAAAAAAAAAAAAAAGGAACTGTGGAATATGGATGCTGATTGAACCATACTATTTCTTTTATTTTGGGGGCTGTTGTTTTTCTATTGAGGTTTATCCTTATTGCTCTGATTCTTATGACTAATGCAGAAATATATTTAATGTTATTTTTAATATATATAGCCCATATCTGATTACCTGCTGCCTAGGGAAGTGGGGAGGGAGAAAAATTGGAAATTGGAAATCTTATATAAACAAATGTTGAAAACTATCTTTACATGGAACTGGAAAAAAATAAAATACTTTTATAAAAAAAAAATATGTATTAAATTCAAGTGGTGGTAACCAGCACTACTCTGCTTGTCCGTCTCAACCTGAACTTGCTTCTGCTGTCTTAGGAATTTTAAAACGTTTTAATTTTTTTTCAAATGGCAAAAATCTACCCTCTCTCACTCCCCTGCCATTTGAGAATGAAAGAAAAAATAGAATCCTTGTTACAAAAATATCGAGTTAAAACAAACTTCAAACTGGGAGACCAGAAAATGTGTCCTCCTGCTCTTGGAGTCCATCTCTATCAGGTGGTAGGTATCATATTTCATCATCATTGTTGTTGTTCGGTTGTGTCTGACACATCATTATCCCATGGACCTTAGCACACCAGCCTCTTCTGTCCTCTACTATCTCTCAGTGTCTGAGTTCCTTTTTGTTGTTTTTATGCCACTTTCCATCTCATCCTATGCCATTTCCTTGTCCTTTTGCTTTCAATCTTTCCCAACATTGGGGGCTTTTCCAGTGAGTCCTATCTTCTCATTATTTGTCCAGAGTATTTAAGCTTTAGCTTCAGTATTTGACCTTCTAGTGAATAATCTGAATTAATTTCTTTAGATATTGACTGGTTTGATCTCCTTGCTGTCTGAGGGACTCTCAAAAGTTTTCTCCAGCACTACAAAGGTGTCAGTTCTGTGGTGCTCAGCTTTCTTTATAATCCAGCTCTCACAGCCGTACATTACTATTGGAAAAACCATAGGGGCAGCTAGGTGGTGCAGTGGATAAAGCACCAGCCCTGGATTCGGGAGGACCTGAGTTCAAATTTGGACTCAGACACTTAACACTTACTAACTGTAGGACCTTGGGCAAGTCACTTAACCCTCATTTCCCTGCCAACCCCCCCCCCAAAAAAAAACACGACAAAAAACAAAACCATAGCTTTGACTGTTATGGATCTTTGTCTGCAAGGTGATTGATGTCTTTGCTTTTTAGTATGCTATCCAGCTTTGCCAGAGCTTTCCTTTCAAGGAGCAAATGTCTTAGTTTCATGGCTGCAGTTGCTGTCTACCATCTTTGAACCCAGGAATAGAAATCTGGCACTGCTTCCATTTCTTCTCCCTGTATTTGCCAGGAAGTGATAGGGCGGCCTAATGCTAAGATCTTAGTGAGTTTTTTTTTTATGTTAAGTTTCAAGCTAGCTTTTATACTCTCTTCCTTTACCCTCATCAAGAGTCTTCTTAATTCTTCACTCTCTGCCATCAGAGTAGTATCATCTGCATATTTTCGATTGTCGATTATTTCTCCCAGCAACCTTAATTCCGGCCTTTGATTCATCCAGCCTGGCATTTACCATGATGTACTCTGCATATCAGCTAAATAAGGTGACAACATGGTCTTCTTGTACTCCTTTTCCAATTTTAAACCAATCAATTGTTCCACGTTTAGTTCCAAATGTTGCTTCTTGGCCCGCATACAGGTTCCTCAAGAGACAAATAAGATGATTTGATACTCCCATCTCTTTGAGGAATTTCCACATTTTGCTGTGATCTACACAGTCATAGTCTTCAGTGTAGTCAATGGATCAAAAGTAGATGTTTTTCTGGAACTCTCTTGCTTTCTCTTGCCCAAGGTTATGTTTAAGATTCTTCAGGGGGCAACTAGGTGGCGCAGTGGATAAAGCACCGGCCCTGGATTCAGGAGAATGTGAGTTCAAATCTGGCCTCAGCCACTTAACACTTAATAGCTGTGTGACCCTGGGCAAGTCACTTAATC